>NC_046219.1:19925452-20559414 GCF_011004875.1 Balearica regulorum gibbericeps
TTTGCTCGTGACACTGACCAGGTTTTTAAGGAACAGTGAGTGAAGGGAGAAAATAGCATAAAATGCTTAATTTTTTATAGAAAAGGTATAAATTTGTAAGAAAGCACTATCATAAGTTCCAAAAAAGTATCTCTTAATGATGCACTTAGAGTAAATCATTTGCCTTGAGAGATAGGAGGTCTCTGGTGACCTGTATGGCAGCCACAAGAGACTACCAAACCAGCTACTTTCTGCTAAATGTATTCTCATATTAATATTTTAAAATGCCATAATGCCTCTCTGAAAACCTCAGAGGACACATACATCAATTTGCGAGGTCTTCACTCCAGGAAATAGAAACAGGGATAATCTGCCATTAAAAGAAATAGTTCCTTATGTCTGCTTCTTGGGAGCACATAAACTGTCCCTCACATACTTATGTTGCAAATCCTCACTTTAATGTGAAGGGAAACACCATGCCCCAGAGCTTTATTGTCCCACTGTTTATTAGTACAAAAAGGTTTGTTATGGTATGAAATCTTAAGCTTGTTGCAATAATCAATCAGCTTCAAAGGGTCTCTTCCTTGAGTCAGAATCATTACAAATAAATCAATTAAACATAAAGTTTCTATTTTTGGGAAAATACAGAAAACCAGCAGTGCATCATAGTTAGAGAAAGGGATTTTACTAGGTTGAGGCTTCTAATACAAGATTCCTTTTCCTTTTTTTTATTGCAAAGTGTGAGAGATTTATTTTTTATTCCAGTTAAATCCAGAGTTAATTCCTCTTTTAAATGCCTATTTCAACATGAGAAATTTATATATTTATGAGAAAAATAAAGACTACTACTTAACGCTTATCTAGCTGTAGAAAGGAATAAGAAATGAATTTGCTTCATTTTGGTCATTAAGGACAGAAACTCAGAGAGGAACAGATTCACAACTGCTGCAAAATGGAATGTGTAAAAACAATTTTTATTTTACTGATTTATCTGCCAGGGAAGGTACTAGATATTAGGGCATATATGGATTTTCTTTCCTTGAGAATTACTGCCTTATTGTTTAAATATGTTCCTGAGATTTCCCATAATATCAAACAAATGTCAACAACGACACCAATAGAATAAACTGTTCTGTTCTATTCTATTTACCAGTTTAATAATATCTTCACCTTTTTTCAGTGAGGAAACTGGCTGCTCACTATAATGTTTTGTTTAGCTGGACTTTAGAGTAATTTTTAGTAATTTTTAGCTCCATTTTTAGAGTAATGGATGTGTGGCTCTTTAAAACACACATGCACACTGCTTATGCTTATTTTGTCAATGACATGTCAAAGAAGGAGCCTTTTTGTCTTGATATGGGAGGTGATGTTCTGATGCTGAGATCTGTGATGATCTTAAGTATCAAATGTATATGATCATATACTGAGTGCTTATTGCAAAAGACTTCTGACATATATTCTACATGTCAGTGTTCTGGGGGAAAAAAGATGGTTTTAAGTGAAATAGAGCTACTGCCTTTAAACCCCTGATTCTGCTGTGCAGGTTGGAAGCTATGTTGTAAAGGAGGCAGAGAATTATAGCAGAGAAAGGATGGTCTTTGAAGGAAACACTCCTCTGGATAACTACAGCCAGTTGCTATTTCTGGTACATAGCTGTACTGTGGAGGAAGCAGGCACATAGTCATATACGGCTGCTGGGCATAGTCTTGTTTTTCTATGTACGCAACCTCAGATTTTTTAGGTAGAGCCTCAGGTCTAATTTATAACAATGATGAGGGATTACAACAGAACTGAAAATTGAACAGTGCTCCAGGAACCAGGCTGAAGGCTTGCTGAACCAGGTGCCTAAATAAATTGATCATTTTTGTTTGATTTCTATTGCAGATTAAACTCAGTTTTGACAATTTTCTCCATGAACAAAATCAAAACAAATATTTTGGTTTGGATCAGCTCAAACAAAATTGGCATGTTTATTTACTGAACTGATGTCAAACATTTTGTTCCAATAAACCAGACAGCTGCATTTTTGTCTGAGTACATAGTGTTGAGGAAATTGTAGCTTGAGTTTACAGGCTGAGTTCCTTGAAATGTTACATCTTCCATTGCAAAAAGCAGTTTTCTCCTGAATAATGATGCATTATCAGCTCACATCACTGCTGGTGCATCATAGAAGACAACCTTTGACTTGATGGCAAAAGGGACAAACCGATTCAAATGCAATGTTCATTCATCACACTTAACAGGAATCCTTAGTTTTGAACAATAATCACCCTTGCCTTACGAAGGTCATTTTTAAGCCTACATAAATCAGAATCATTTTTTAGTGGTGTTCACATCTCTCCATTGGCTATAGATGGAGATCAGGATGTCTAGGTTATTCAGTCCAACTGCTCTTAGTGTTATGTGTAATGAATCAGGATTGGAGAAACAGATACTTAATTTTTTACTTTATCTCCAGCTGAATTGTGTTCTGCCTGTAACAAAATAAAAACTCAGGTCATCAATATCATCTGGATGGTCAGGCACAGAGGATAACATCTATTCAAACTCAGTCTGTGGCATTCTTACCTTTTTATCCTACACACACATATTTCAGACAGAGAACAGCTGATCCACTCTGAGTAAATTTGGAGATCATATATAGTTGGGGGGAGAAAGAAAAACTATTTAGGTTGTGTGACTATAATCTTGCAAACATATACTACTGCCTCTATGGAAAAAAAAAATCCTATATGGAAAGCAAAAAAACATATTTCTCTTCTCCTGTAGTCCTGATGGAGAATTATCAGAGAAAATCAGTATATTTCTAGTGATGGAGCTCATCATCCCTGCAGAATTTAGTATCATTGTTATGGAGAACCATAGCAGTGCAAGCTACTGGTCTTAATCTCCTGGAGAGGAGGATTTTCTAGAGCCAGCAAATGATGCCCGAATGGATGATTTTGTATTTCCAGTGGAATCCCTCCATGGAGGATTATGTTCATCCCCTGCCATTTTACATGTTGGAACAAGATCTCCAGAGTGGCTGGGGAACCTCCATCCTTGGAGTTTTCAAGATCAAATTAGACAAAGCCCTAAACAACTTGGTCTAAATTCAGTATTGATCCCACTTTAGGCAAGAGGTGGGATTAAACATCCTCCCAAGATCCCTTCTAGCCAGAAAGTTTTGGTGATTTTACAGTTCTAGCACCTGCCCCAAAAGAAACCCCACAAAGACATCCAGGGGTATTCCAGGAATCCTACATGAAGTACCTGCCTGAATTTCTTCTTTTTAGACTTCTGTTTTGCTGTTCCTGGCAAGAAAGTGCAGTCTACTGTGAACAAAAAGATTTCTATGAATTAGCACAATCAATCATCAATTAATTAGTCAATTGTGGTGGGTTAACCTTGGCTGGATGCCAGGTGCCCACCAAGCTGCTCTATCACTCCCCCTCCTTAGCTGGACAGGGGAGAGAAAATATAACAAAAGGCTCGTGGGTTGAGATAAAGACAGGGAGAGATCACTCAGCAATTACCATCACGAGCAAAACAGACTTGACTTGGGGAAATTAATTTAATTTATTACCAATCAAATTGAATTCATAGTGTACTTGCTCTACTTGCTTACCTCTCTGAGATAAGGTTGCATCAGAACCTCTAATTGTTATAAAACACCTGCTCTGATAATAAACAAAAAAAGTTAGGGATAGAAAGAAAATAGTCTCGTGATCATGTTAGAAGGCTTGCTGAACATGCCTTATCTGAATGCTTGAAAGACTTCCACAGATTTATCAGCTTTGAAATGTCAGATCTTCTGACCCCATCACTACAAAAAATCATCTCTATGCAACCGATTGATAATAGAACATTTTATTAATGAATACAAGATACCTTTTACCTTTCAGGGCCAGGTATTTTATTTATTAATAGGGAACATTTTATTTGCACCCGTAAACTTACTTAACTGTAATTTTGCTTAAGCTAAGAAGTGCAGTATATTTACAAGCTGGAAACTCCTATTTCCAGAGGTCTGAAGTATATACCTTGTTCATGTGTCTCTGAACTAAGATCCATATTTCTAAAATAAATGCTTATTTCTTAAAGATTATTTTGACATTGCTGATGAAGAATTGCTGATCTTCTCAGAACACTTTGAAGATTACCTAGTAGATGAATGTTAATTTAGACAAATTAGAAGTGGAAATTATTGCCTTCACTACTTGTCATGGCAAAACCTCTATGTTTTGATGTTTTCAGATCCAGATGTGACTTTCCGCTAGGTATACTTCCATCAAACACAATTTAACTATGGATCATTGAATAGTAGAACATTAGATTAAATAACATCTTTGCTCCTTCAAGTCTTGCCTGTGAAGATAGTATCTCTCTAGCTTTGCTGCGTACATTTTACCACTTTTGATGATATGGATTTTAAGTGCATTAGAGTCAGGGGAAAACCCTCGATTGATTTCTGAAGTTTTAAAATCAACCTCGATCCAATTATTAGTAAAACAAAACATGCTTTGCTTAGAAATAGTGTGGAAAAATTTCACAAGTACTGTTACTATGACGTTCTTCCTGTGGCTCTTGGAATTCAGTCATGTACCCCAATATCTTACTGCATGCCAGAGAGCCTTTAATTTCATCAACAGTCATTTCAAGACATTTCTGCCTTTTGTTTATTAACTCTGGTACTACTTTCCCTACACTTGGCCCATGCACCTCAAAGAAGCACTCACTCTCTTTGAGTGGATGATAGGCAGAGGAGCTAGGGCACTTCTTATGGTGTCTCAGGTGTCCCAGCACCTGAATTTGCTGCACATAAGTCAAGGAATGCTTGCTGGTAACTGTTACTCAGTTACCTTGAATTCCAGTTAACTTAACAAAAGCTGAGCACATAAAACTATTCGTTTGTCATATTCAGAATGACAAAGTTGGGGGTTTTTATAAGACATAAGTGAAGGTAAAGAGAAATTGTACATAATTTACACAAAGTTTAGATCAGAAGGTCCCTTTTTCAATCAGTCAGCTGACTTGCTGTTTACTTTCTTACAAGCCTGACAATAACCTTTGCATGGTGCTCCTGTCTTAGCAAAGTGTCTTATAAGAGCATCCTAGCCAAAGATGCTCTTACAGCCAAATTATTTTTTTCAGGTTTTCTAGGAGATATAAGGCCTGTTCAATCTTTCTGAATCTCCCTCTAAATTCACTCTTTTGTTAGGAGATTAGCTTTTAATTAACATAAAGGTTCTTTCCTTTCCATATTTATGTAGATATCTCCCCCTACCACCACTATTGCACTTAACCAGTCAGTAAACAACTCTCTTTTTAAACAAAGTGTAAAACTCCCCCCATCTGTGGTGTCAATTTGACATTCTTCAGTTTAGCATATGGCTGTCACTATACATATATACTTGTTACAATAATCTGTACATTAAAACGATGCATGATTGAAACCTCTAATCAGGCTAGTCTAATATAGTTTATTATTTGCTGCTGACCGAGACCATACCTGTTGGCAAACAAAAACTTTGGGGTGACAGCTGAATTGTCATGGTTGATCCCCAAACTATCTTCAGAAATATAGCCAGACTATGTTCATAGAATCATAGAATCATAGAATCATAGAATCATAGAATCATAGAATCATAGAATCATAGAATCATAGAATGGTTTGGGTTGGAAGGTACCTTAAAGATCATCTAGTTCCAACCCCCATGCTGTGGGCAGGGACACCCTCCACTAGACCACATTGCCCAAAGCCTCATCCAACCTGGCCTTAAACACTTCCAGGGAGGGGGCCTCCACAACCTCTCTGGGCAATCTGTTCCAGTGCCTCACCACTCTCACAGTAAAGAATTTCTTTCTAACATCTAATCTAAGTTGACCCTCCTTCACCTTGAACCCATTACCCCTTGTCCTGTCACTACACTCCCTCATAAACAGTCCCTCACCATCTTGCCTGTAGGCCCCCTTCAGGTACTGGAAGGCCTCCCCGGAGCCTTCTCCTCTTCAAGCTGAACAATCCCAACTCTCTCAGCCTGTCCTCATAGGAGAGGTGCTCCAGCCCTCTGGTCAGCTTCGTGGCCCTCCTCTGGACTCGCTCCAACAGCTCAATGTCTCTCCTGTACTGGGGCCCCCCAGAGCTGGATGCAGTACTCCAGGTGGGGTCTCACAAGAGCGGAGTAGAGGGGCAGAATCACCTCCCTCGACCTGCTGGTGGCACTTCTTTTGATGCAGCCCAGGACACGGTTGGCTTTCTGGGCTGCAAGCGCACACTGCCGGCTCATGTTGAGCTTCTCATCAATCAATACCCCCAAGTCCTTCTCCTCAGGGCTGCTGTCAATCCATTCCTCGCCCAGCCTATAGTCGTGCTTGGGATTGCCCTGACCCACGTGCAGGACCTTGCACTTGGCCTTGTTGAACTTCATGCGGTTCGCACGGGGGCCCACCTCTCCAGCCTGTCCAGGTCCCTCTGGATGGCATCCCTTCCCTCCAGGGTGTTGACCACACCACACAGCTTGGTGTCATCAGCAAACTTGCTGAGGGTGCACTCGATCCCACTGTCCATGTCTCTGACAAAGATGTTGAACAGTGCTGGTCCCAGTACCAACCCCTGAGGAGTGCCACTCGTCACTGTTCTCCACTTAGACATTGAGCTGTTGACCACAACTCTTTGAGTGCGACCATCCAGTTCTAAACATAGTAATCAAATTAGGCTTTTTACTAATATGTTTCTAACATCTTAATGCAGGAAGACTCTTCAATTGCAGCCATCAAAATACAGCAATTTGTTATCTGAGAAATTAATTAGAAAGTTCTATTCTTTAGACATTACCTAGACTAAATAGATGCACAACAGGAAAGATCACGAAGGGCCACATTGCTGTGAAATTATATCCTTATGAAATAAAGGGTACTCAGTGTCTGTAAAAATATCAACATCTGCTGCACAACATGAAGTGGAAAAGGTGGATCATTTGGTGGATCATGTTGTGAACTACCCTGGCAGCCTTTGGAAAAATAATAAAGATGTTTCTAAAATGACTTGTGGCAAGGAGCCAAATGCTGACATTTTTCACACAGCTGGACCTACCACTTAACCCAATCAAGTTCTGTATGAATTTCAGTACAGGGCATGAATCTATTTGTTTATTGTATATTCATTTTAATAATCTGGTTGACCTTGTACTTTTTAAGCTTTGAATAAAATCTATTTGATTCTCTGAAAAGCTAAACTTGATACAGACACATTATGAAGTTTGGTAGTATTCAATGCTGTATTCATTTTGCTGCATATAACGGTCCTAGTCTTCACCATTCATGAATTATGTAGGTCAGTACATACTCATGCCAGTAAAACCTTTCTAGGACCCTACAAAATCATATATTTTCTACATGTATTGACGTACGTTATTGTGATCCTCTCAGAAATATTTTGGGGAAATACTAGAATGTTAATATGAGTATTTTTGTTTGTCTCTATCTGTAATGTCAATTGAATTAGTTGTCTTGAATGTAACTGTGCAGAGATTGAGAAGGAGAAAAATAAAAAATGGAGAAAGATTTTAAAGTGGATGCTTGGCCAAAAATAGCTTTGTTATACATAAAACATACTGCTGTGTTATGGTTTGATTTTGTAGGTTTAGATGCTTGAGGCCAAGAATATTGTTCATGGTAAAGATATAAATGTAAAGATTATCAGAAATTTCCCTGTGCAATGGTTAATTAAATAAAGGAGTTTCACTGATGCTCTGCCCTCATCATGGGTTCACTGATTGTTTTCCAAATCTCAGGCATGGTTCTCAAGCAAGGTTACTCATAGTCCACTTCATACTAAGAATCCAGCATTTCTGGGATCTGATGTTAAAGCATTACTGCCACTGAGACTGAGCTGGGGATCAATTACTCTCAGAGCTAGGAAAACTTTTTGGATTGTAATTGCTATTTGCCTATGTTTCCAAATTTCAAATTTTGTGGAATTTTGCTGATTTCACTTCATATCATAACTCGTAAGCCCTAAAAAATTGCCTAGGTACTAGGGTTTTTTTATTGTCTCTGAAATCTTAGTCTCTCAAGTGAATTAATGGAAGAGATGGATTAGTATTTCATAATTTTTTTTATTAATTAGGAAATAAAAGAGAAAATTTCATAGCTAGAGAAAGGAATAGACATTGATTTCTTATTTTTTCAAGTTGGTTCAAAGAAATCAGGAATCTTCTGAAGCTGTTCAGGACATGCATAATTTTAGAGGCAGTTCCTGAAGCAACATACCATAGTGTCCTGGGTTCGGCTAGGATAGAGTTAATTTTCACCAGAAGCTGGGATGGGACACAGCCAGGACAGGTGACCCAGACTAGCCAAAGGGGGTATTTCATACCATTTGACGTCATGCTCAGCATAAAAGGGGGTGTATTGGGTTTGCATGGCAAGGTTTTGGTAGCGGGGGGTGCTACAGGGGTGGCTTCTGTGAGAAGCTGCTAGAAGCTGCTAGAAGCTTCCTCTGTGTCTGATAGAGCCAATGCCAGGTAGCTCCAAGACGAACCTGCCACTGACCAAGGCTGAGCCAATCAGTGCCTCTGTGATAACATTTTTAAGAAGGGAAAAAAAACAATTTAGAGGCATCTTTTGTAGCCAGAGAGAGAAGTGAGAAGATGTAAGAAACTCTGCAGACACCAAGGTCAGTGCAGAAGGAGGGGGAGGAGGTGCTCCAGGTGCCAGAGGAGAGATCCCCCTGCAGCCCATGGTGAAGACCATGGTGAAGCAGGCTGTCCCCCTGCAGCAGCCCATGGAGGAAAGATGAAGGGGTGTAGAGATTCCACCTGCAGCCCGTGGAGGACCCCATGCTGGAGCAGTTTGCTCCTGAAGGTCTGCACCCCGTGGGAGAGACCCACGCTGGAGCAGTTCGTGAAAGACTGTAGCCCGTGGGAAGGACTCATGTTGGAGAAGTTCGTGAAGGACTGTCTCCTGTGAGAGGGACCCCACGCTGGAGCAGGGGAAGAATGTGAGGAGTCCTCTCCCTGAGGAGGAAGGAGCAGCAGAAACAACATGTGATCAACTGACTGCAACCCCCATTCCCTGTCCCCCTGTGCTGCTCAGGGAGGAGGAGGTAGAGAATTCAGGAGTAAAGTTGAGCCCGGGAAGATGGGAGGGGTGGGGGGAAGTGTTTTAAGATTTGATTTTATTTCTCATTACTCCACTCTGTTTTGCTTGGTAATAAATTAGATGACTTCCCTCTCTAAGTTCAGTCTGTTTTGCTTGTGACGATAATTAGTGAGTGATCTCTCCCTGTCCTTATCTCGACCCACAAGCTTTTTGTTATACCTTTTCTCCCCTGTCTAGTTAAGGAGGGGGAATGATAGAGCGGCTCTGGTGGGCACCTGCCTCTCAGCCAGGGTCAACCCACCACAGGGGGCCAGTTGGGAGAGGCGGCGCAGCTTCAGGACGCGCAACTTGGGGATGGTCCGACTTCCAGTCCGAGTTATACGGTTGTCGGGTGAGAAACTGCATTGTGTATCACTCGTTTTGTATATTCTGTTATAGTACTGTTGTTGTTATTTCCCTCTCCCTTTGCTGTCCCAGTAAACTGTCCTTATCCCAACCCACGAGTTTTACCTTTGTCTTCCAATTCTCCTCTCCATTTGGCCGGGGGGGGGGGGGAGGGGAGGGGTGAGCAAGCGGCCCCGTGGTGCTCAGCTGCTGGCTGGGGCTAAACCATGACACGTAGCGACAATGAGAAGGATGAAAGTATCCTTTATTACTTAAAGACATAGATAATATAGTTGATGCATTCTTGCCCAAAACAGGTCTAAAACAGAATTTAGTGCATATGCTAATTTTTTTTAACATTTGGTTTGACATATTTTAGCATTTATCAGGAAGAATTTTTCAAAGTTTTGAAAACCTGCAAATCAGTGCTTTAAAGATAGAGCTCTAAAACCAGACCTGTGATACATTTACACACAAGACAAAAGTGTTTTGGGGGGTGCTGGAGGATTGTTTGTTTAATCTGACAGCACTAAACATGGAAGCCATAAGTATTCAAGTTTATCCTTGTTAGCATGATTCATGCAAGAAAGATTTCCTGGGTAACTCTGACCACCAGAACACACTTTCTGATGCCATTATCAGCTATCAGTCATTATCATCTTTCAAATCATTATGTACAGTTAAATACAGAAAAAAATCCATCATCTGAATCCACAGTCCAGAGAGCTTTGGAAATGTCATTTTTTACCCATCATTCTAACAAAGAAATAGATCACCCTTTCAGTCTGTTGCCTTAAATTCACTCTTAATACAAATAAAAAAATGTGCTGAACTATTTACTTACAACCCAAAACAGATGACTCACCATCTTGAGACAAACACAGATGGCAGGAGAAAACTACATTTCATTTGCTTATGCAAAACTTAGAGTGTTCATCTGCTTCCCTACTCTTCTCTCCTTTTCTCTACTTACCTACATAAAAGAAGTGAGGTTTAGACATAAAACCATACATACAATGTGAAAACCTTAGACTCTGAACCTTATAGTTCATTTAGATATGCAGATTGTCAGTCATAATTTATACACAAGTGAATGGAGTGAATACCTGCATTTCTTTACTGATTCTTCTTTGAGTGATAACAGCATTCAAATATTTATGATCTCATTGAGTTTGGAGTGCACAATCCTCCAGTCTAGTCTTTAAGGGATCCCGTGACACATATTCATTCTTTTGATCACTAAGATGTTTTTCTTCAGTTCAAAACACTTGGAAGGTTCACCACGTCTTTCAATGTCCATAACTATTGTTTTCTAAGTCAAAGTGATTTTATTTCTTTTCAGTATATCATTTCATTAACAGGGGACAACATTCAACCAGCAATCCAACACTGGTCATTAGCCACTTCAACATGTAGCTGTACAGTCACAGGATACAACATTCAGCCTCTGTCAGTATTGAATCATAGAGCTGTCTCACTCTTTTAAGCTTTAAATTTTCAGGAAATCACTATTGGAAACTTTTCCTTCATGCTTTCATACCTGTCATATTGCATCAAGATCACTTTTTAAAGGTAGCTGTGCACCAGTGAAAATCAAAGCAGTACAGGACTGGTTGTGAATCTCTCAGAAAAGCCAGACTGATTAGTCCCTGCATGAAGAAGATATAAGTCAATAAGTACATCTAGTTATTTTATGATTTCACACCTAAAGCTGTGTGTATCTGTAAATAAACAGAGACAGATACATTCTCTAGCAAATATATTTATATTTAGGCCATGGAAAGAAGGAATATTTTAAGAAAAAAATACAATTGTTCTAACAAAACTGAAATTTACTAAAAGATCACAAATTTGACCTTTTAGTGTAGTTTATTGTTTGTAAAATGCGCTGACTATAAGTGCATATTAGACAGTGCAACTCCTAGCTATTATGAGACTTGGTCTCAAGCAACTAATAATATCACAAAGCAACTATAGGTTGTTATATGTACCACATATACCTGAAATAGGGAAAAAAGTGTTTATATTAAATCTAGTCATTTAAGATAATGATGAAAAGTTATTTCACAAAGTGGCTTTGTAAAAAGAGACAGCTGACATTTACTTTGTCACCTCTGTTGGTCCATCCTTTGTGGTTTTCTGTCTTTTGCACCAAGTGGTGTTTCAGTTTAGAGGAATGCAAAGTAATACTTATAAGCTACTGTTGTGGTTTAGCTGGCAGCTAAGCACCCCAGGGCCGCTCACTCACCCCTCCCTCTCCGGTGGAATGGGGAGGAGAATCAGAAGAAAAAGGCAAAACTCGTGGGTTGGGATAAGGACAGTTTACTGGGACAGCAAAGGGAGAGGGAAACAACAACAGTATTTATAACAGAATTGTGTTGGGTTTGCGTGGCAAGGTTTTCGTAGCCGGGGGGCTACAGGGGTGGCTTCTGTGAGAAGCTGCTAGAAGCTTCCCCTGTGTCTGATAAAAGCCAATGCCAGCCGGCTCCAAGATGGACCCGCCGCTGGCCAAGGCCAAGCCAAGCAGAGCCTCTGTGATAACATATTTAAGAAGTAAAACAAAACAGTTTGGGAGAGCTTTTGCAGCCGGAGAGAGGAGTGAGAAGATGTAAGAAACACCAAGGTCAGTGCAGAAGGAGGGGGAGGAGGTGCTCCAGGCGCCGGAGCAGAGATCCCCCTGCAGCCCATGGTGAAGACCATGGTGAGGCAGGCTGTCCCCCTGCAGCAGCCCATGGAGGAAAGATGAGGGAGTGTAGAGATTCCACCTGCAGCCCGTGGAGGACCCCATGCCGGAGCAGGTGGAGGCACCTGAAGGAGGCTGTGGCCCCGTGGGAAGCCCAGGCTGGAGCAAGTTCCTGGCTGGACCTGTGGACCTGTGGAGAGAGGAGCCCACGCCAGAGCAGGTTTGCTGGCAGGACTTGTGACTCCATGGGGGACCCACGCTGGAGCAGTTTGCTCCTGAAGGTCTGCACCCCATGGAAGAGACCACGCTGGAGCAGTTCGGGAAGAACTGTAGCCCGTGGGAGAGACTCCATGTTGGAGCAGGGGAACGTTGAGAGGAGTCCTCCTCCTGTGGACAAAGAAGCGGCAGAAACAACATGTGATGAACTGACTGTAACCCCCATTCCCCATCCCTTTGTGCCGCTGAGGGGGGAGGAGGTTGAAGCCGGGAGTGAAGTTGAGCCCGGGAAGATGGGAGGGGTGGGGGGAGGTGTTTTAAGATTTGATTTTGTTTCTCATTCCTCTACTCTGTTTTGCTTAGTAATAAATTAGATGAATTCCCTCTCTAAGTTCAGTCTGTTTTGCTCCTGATGATAATTTGTGAGTGATCTCTCCCTGTCCTTATCTCGACCCAAGCTTTTCGTTATACTTCTCCTCCCCATCCCACTGGGGGAGGGGTGAGTGAGCGGCCGCGTGGTGCTCAGCTGCCGGCTGGGCCTAAACCACGACAAGAATATACAAAGTGGGTGATACGCAATGCAATTTTCTCACCCGATGACCAACCAGTCTCCCAGCCCACACTCAGCCACTCCTGGAGACGCCACTCCTCCCGGACTAGCCCCCTTTTATGCTGAGTATGACGTCATATGGTATGGAATACCCTTTTGGCTAGTTTGGGTCACCTGTCCTGGCTGTGTCCCGTCTCAGCTTCTGGTGAAAATTAACTCTATCCTAGCCAAAACCAGGACAGTACCTATTTCTTGAAACAAAATAAGACTGTTCTAGTAAGAACGAGGAAACCAGCGTTATTTCTAGAAATACGACATATCTGGTTTTACTTATCTATAGAATTTCACCTTGATTTTTGACCCTATCTGCTGCTCCAATAGAACAAGAAGGATTTGTACTGTAATCACTTGTAAATTGCACGGATAAGAAAAACTGCGCACTGGAGTGTATTAGGAGGAGTGTAGCTAGCAGGGTTTTAGGCAGCTGGGCTTGCTTAATCTGGTGAAGCGAAGGCTGAGGGGAAAGCTAATGGCTTTTTACTGCTACCCAAGAGGTTCCCAATGACAGAATTAAGCCCTTCTTGTAGTGGCATATAGCAATAACAAACAGCAACTTTGGCTTTTTCACTAAGAAGTTTACCTAGGGAGATTGTGGAGTTTCTATCTGGAAGTTTTTACAAGATTCAGCTAGAGAAAACCATGACTAATCTGAACTACCATTGATGGTAGTCCTGCTCCACATGGGAGGTTGGATCTCCAGAGGATCTTTCCAGGAAAAGTTTGTATGACTCCATGATATTTGTTTTGAAAATCTGATATTCTGAGGAACTGCTGGGAAACCACGGTACTACAAATACCACTCCACTCCACCATAAATAGTGAAGTATCAAGGACTAATGCTCTAAACAGGTGATGCGTAGCCATGAATGTATTAGGTTTTGTGGGAATATGTACAAATGATCAAGGGGGCTACAGTCCAGTTAGCTCCCTGGTAAATCTGTGCCCAAAGTTTTAGTATTTCAAGGAAACTGAATACCAAGACTTTGCCAAATTATCATGCCTTCTTCAGCAATTCAGAAATATGGTGGTTTTACATACTATATATATAAGAGAATTAATTTCTCGTGTAAAAATGTTTTCAGTTAGAAAGCTAATTTATATGACAAATGAATCATAATTCATTTACAGCATTTGGAAGATTCCAGGCCTCAAAAATTGGAAGTTTTTTTTTCATTAATACAAGCTCAGGTTTCAGTTCCATGACTTAAATTTACATATATGAGACATACCCAAAGAATAACACAGAATTGTTCTTATTTGTAAGCATCTGTAGGATCAGGCCCTAATGGATATGGATAGGTAGGAGCAAGAGAAGATACAAAATTTTAGCTTTTATAACATCAAACTTTTACCATGATTTGACACGCAAAGACTATACAAAGCAACTGCAAACAGAAAAATGTGTCAATGTGTAGTAACATTTATATGTCAAAACAACATCAAAACATTCAAAGGAGTCATTTATGATGTCAATGAAAGAACTACAATGCCACTAATTAACATTGTTTCTCTTTTTCTTACTTAATTGTTTAGATGCTTGAAAGAAACACAGCTTTCTCAACAGATGGTGCCGCCTTGGAACAATTAAATTTCAACTACTGATATACCCTCTTACTGCCCCCCTAAAGGCCAAGTAGATGCAATATACATCTGCATATTTTTAAAATGCAGTTTAAGCCTGTGAACATGTGTGACAACTCATGTTATCTTCTGAACACCATAGTATCACAAAGAAGCAGGGTCTTTGAAACAAGTACTCTATAGGAAGCTTGATTTTATTTTGAATCATGAGTCACAGACTCCAGGAAGAATCTCAAGAGACAACCAGAGTCAAATGACAAGAAGTGAAAATGTTAATGTAATTTAAGACAACAAAATATTTCTCCTTCAGTCTTTGCATCAGATTGAATATTCTCTGACAACACATCAGAACATACTAAAATTTTATATATTTAGCATAATTATCAATATTTCATTTTTAATTATATTTTCATAGCAAATATAAAAGCAGCAAATGTTTAAATCATTTGACATAACGGAACACAATATAGAAGTCTGTGGCCCTTTCAAACAGTAGTCTCGTTCAAGGCAAGGGCCTATCAGAAATTTGGTGCTTGATGTTATGCCATATGCCTCCAGTATTCTTGAAGTAATTTTGTGCTATTAATCTCTTATTTTAAAGATAATTAAAATTCAGGATCGTGATTATGAAGAGGCTCTACATACTAGATAAACAATATTGTCTAGAGGTTTCAGAGGAGTTAACTTAAGAAAACAAATCCTAACTGATACTAATACTGAATGCTTTAGTCATGCTGCTATGTCTAACTATATTAGCAAGATATTAGGCCAATCAATTTGCAATGATTAATATTTTTCCAAAAGTATTACAAGCATTTCACTTGATGAGCAGCAATTTAAACTGACTATGGAAACTGAAGACTTTAAATCCCAGCTGCAATCAGGAATGGAAATTTGTTTCTTCCCTCCTGTCGTGGTTTTACCCCAGCCAGCAGCTGAGCACCACGCAGCCACTCGTTCACTCCCCTCCATCGGGATGGGGGAGAGAATCGGAAAAGTTAAAGTGAGAAAACTCGTGGGTTGAGATAAAGACAGTTTAATAGGTAAAGCAAAAGCCACGTGCACAAGCAAAGCAAAGCCAGGAATTCATTCACCACTTCCCATGGGCAGGCAGGTGTTCAGCCATCTCCAGGAAAGCAGGGCTCTGTCACGCGTAACGGTTACTTGGGAAGACAAATGCCATCACTCTGAATGCCGCCGCCTCCCCCCCAGTCCCTCCTCTTCCCCCAAGCTCCTTATAAACTGAGCATGATGTCATATGGTATGGAATATCCCTTTGGTCAGTTGGGGTCACCTGTCCTGTCTGTGTCCCCTCCCAACTTCTTGTGCACCCCTAGCCATCCCGCTGGCAGGGCGGCGCGAGAAGCGGAAAAGGCCTTGGCTCTGTGTAAGCACTGCTCAACAACAACAGGTCCATATAACAAAAACATCTCTGTATTATCAACACTGCTTCCAGCACAAATCCAAAACATAGCCCCACACTAGCTACTATGAAGAAAATCAATCCTCTCAGCTGAAACCAGGACATTATCCACCCCTTAATGCATACTATTTACGTCATGCTCAGGTCCCACACAATCCAGTACATCCTCATTAACCATCACCACCCTTCTCATCCCTTGATATAATATAACATGCTGATATCATTCCCTTAGTCTATGGACCACCCTTTCAAAATGTCCATAAATGTCCACAAAATGTCCATTGGGTTCACTTGGTCCACAACCTTGGGCTCCATCCACCATGGTGGTCACTCAGGACAGGAGAGGTGGTTGACATGTGGAGTTACTGGGCACCAAAACCAGCTCAGGTCAGGTCCACTGCTGCACTTGCGCTGCTTCCTGTAAGGCTTGCTCTCCATTGGTTCAGGTGATTTCTGCTACAGTAATTCCTGTAACATGCAACTCAAATCATGGGTTACAACAATTTAAAGGTATTTCCATTACAATCTCCACCCCTGGTCCCTTCGAGTCAGACCATCAAGTTTACCATTGCAATGAATCCTCCCCTTGCCCCTACTCCGGCTTGGACTTATCCACAGACTGCAGTCCCTTAGGGGTATACCTGCTCCAAGCGGAGCCTTATCCATGAGCCACAGTCTCTCCAGGGGTACACCTGCTGTGGCATAGACTTATCCACAGCCACAGTCGCTTTGAGGTGCACCTGTTGTTCCAGCATGGCCTTCTCCATGGGCCACAATGCCTTCATAGATATACTTGCTCCAGAGTGGCCTTGCCCACAGCCACAGTCACTTCAGTCCTCTCAGAAATAAACCTGCCCTGTCGTGGGCTCGTCCATGGCCACACACTTTGAAATGTTCCAGCATGAGCCCGTGCACAGCCACTGATGCTTCAAGGTGTACCTGCTGCAGCATGGACATTTCCTTGCCAAAGATGCTTCGAGGTGTACCTTCTCCAGCATGGACTTATCCTTGGCTCACAATCCCTCCAGAGGTATACCTGCTGCGGCACAGACACAACCATGGCCACAGACGCTTTGGGGTGTCCTGCTCCCACGTGGACTCATCCACAGGTCACAGTCCCTTCGACTCGAGTGCACACAGGAGTTCCAGCCTGTCCAGGACAACGGCACAGAAACAGCAGCAATGACCTGGCCATCAGCCAGGCCAGGCGCATCGCCATTGCTGTTATCAAAATGTTCCCAGGCACAGCACAGTAAGATGATAAGCAGTAGAGCACTACAGCGAGCAGCGAAAGCACAAAGCAGCCACTAACGAGCACTAGACTCTAACAGATAGTAAGGCAAGCAAGCCCCATGGCAATCACAGGAGCCTGCCAATTAATAGCTAAACAGCTACTACTAAATAGCTAATAACAGCTATAAATTCAATCTAGCACATTCCAATCAAATCTGTCATTATCACGAACCCTTTGAGCCCCACGTTGGGCGCCAAAAAGGACTGTCGTGGTTTTACCCCAGCCGGCAGCTGAGCACCACGCAGCCACTCGTTCACTCCCCTCCATCGGGATGGGGGAGAGAATCGGAAAAGTTAAAGTGAGAAAACTCGTGGGTTGAGATAAAGACAGTTTAATAGGTAAAGCAAAAGCCGCGCGCACAAGCAAAGCAAAGCAAGGAATTGATTCACCACTTCCCATGGGCAGGCAGGTGTTCAGCCATCTCCAGGAAAGCAGGGCTCTGTCACGCGTAACGGTTACTTGGGAAGACAAACGCCATCGCTCCGAATGCTGCCGCCCCCCCTTCCTCTTCCCCCAAGCTTCTTATAAACTGAGCATGATGTCATATGGTATGGAATATCCCTTTGGTCAATTTGGGTCACCTGTCCTGTCTGTGTCTCCTCCCAACTTCTTGTGCACCCCCAGCCATCCCGCTGGCAGGGCAGTGCAAGAAGCAGAAAAAGCCAGTGTAAGCACTACTCAACAATAGGTCCATATAACAAAAACATCTCTATATTATCAACACTGCTTTCAGCACAAATCCAAAACATAGCACCATACTAGCTACTATAAAGAAAATTAACCCACCCAGCTGAAACCCAACACCTCCAAATATAGGCAATATTGTTATTGTGTACTTGCTATAAACCAGTAAAAATAAGAAAAAAAATAGCCCATTATTGGTAGTCTGCTAATAGCATTTGACTAATTCAATTCTGCCTATCTGTCTTTCTCAAGCACTTACAACTGAATGTTTTTTTCCAAGTTGTCTGTCTTAAACACCAGTGACTTCCCCAGACAATTTTTCCTTCCTCTTTCCTCACCTCGTTCAGACATACAAAAGCAAAAAGCTGAGAGAATAAATGGTCTTGTACCATGTTCTGAAGGTCAACAGATACAGGATTTGTAAGCCTAACTGAGAAAAAAAAGTTTGAAGTAAAGAGCTTTGGTAAAGTGTGCAACACCACTTTAAATTGAACTTTGACTCTATTTTAGCGTGTATAGAATGGCTTCTATTAAACTACAGATTTCTGGAGGAGAATGCTTTTTTCCTATAAGCAGCAGTATTAAGAGCATTGAACTCATATCCATTCTTTAGCACTGCTGTCAGAACCTCTTCAAACTAGATTCTGAATATTTTGAAAAGGCTGTGACTTACAAGGGTTACCATTTGGACGTTTTAAAAAACAGTTCAAAAACCCATGGATATTTACGACATGTTCGTTTCAACTGCAATTCTGCAATATTTTTTTTCTCTTTTGTGGTGGGTTGACCCTGGCTGGGGGCCAGGTGCCCACCAGAGCTGCTCTATCACTCCCCTCCTTCATTAGACAGGGGAGAAAAGGTATAACGAAAAGCTTGTGGGTCGAGATAAGGACAGGGAGAGATCACTCACTAATTATCGTCACGAGCAAAACAGACTGAACTTAGAGAGGGAATTAATCTAATTTATTACTAAGCAAAACAGAGTAGAGGAATGAGAAATAAAATCAAATCTTAAAACACCTCCCCCCACCCCTCCCATCTTCCCAGGCTTAACTTCACTCCTGGCTACAACCTCCGCCCCCCCACCCCTCAGTGGCACAGGGGGACAGGGAATGGGGGTTACGGTCAGTTCATCACACGTTGTTTCTGCCACTCCTTCATCCTCAGGGGGAGGACTCCTCTCATCATTCCCCTGCTCCAGCATGGAGTCCATCTCACGGGAGACAGTCCTTCACGACCTTCTCCAACGTGAGTCTCTCCCACAGGCTACAGTCCTTCATGAACTGCTCCAGCATGGGTCTCTTCCATGGGGTGCAGACCTTCAGGAGCAGACTGCTCCAGCATGGGTCCTCCACAGGGTCACGAGTCCTGCCAGCAAACCTGCTCTGGCGTGGGCTCCTCTCTCCACGGGTCCACAGGTCCTGCCAGGAGCTTGCTCCAGCACGGGCTTCCCACGGGGCCACAGCCTCCTTCAGGTGCCTCCACCTGCTCTGGCATGGGGTCCTCCACAGGCTGCAAGTGGAATCGCTACACCCCCTCATCCTTCCTCAATGGGCTGCTGCAGGGGGACAGCCTGCCTCACCATGGTCTTCACCACAGGCTGCAGGGGGATCTCTGCTCCGGTGCCTGGAGCACCTCCTCCCCCTCCTTCTGCACTGACCTTGGTGTCTGCAGAGTTTCTTACATCTTCTCACTCCTCTCTCCGGCTGCAAAAGCTCTCTCTAACTGTTTTTGTCTTTCTTAAATATGTTATCACAGAGGCGCTGATTGGCTTGGCCTTGGCCAGCAGTGGGTCCGTCTTGGAGCCGGCTGGCAGTGGCTCTATCAGACACAGGGGAAGCTTCTAGCAGCTTCTCACAGAAGCCACCCCTGTAGCCCCCCCCACTACCAAAACCTTGCCACGCAAACCCAACACATCTTTCCATCTTCAGCTCTTCATGCTTTTTCTCTTTGTGGCAACAAAAACAATATATTGTGTGTTATTACATTTCGGCAATGAGGAGTTAGAATTTCACTGTGAACTGTAAGAGTAGTTTCTGAAAGTGGCTGTTCACTGGTTTGGTTAGGAGAAGTTGCTAAACTGCTTGGATTTGTAAAGCTGCAGCTAATTAAGGTAAATAGTTGTGTTAATATCAGGAGGGAGGGAAAGAAGAGTGAAAGCTGATCCCATGAATATTCTTAATAAATGAAACTATATTTCAGCTTACATGAGGAAAAAATAAAATTATTTAATTTTTTTCTTTGAAAACATATATTTATTTTCAGACATTTAATTTTGACAAAAAAAGCCTGGCCTTGATTTGCTTTTCTAATTAACCATGGCAATGGTATTAAGAGAATGGAAATAATTCTAGTAATATATAGTTTGAAAAGTATATTTTGATTATGGGTAAGAATTAAGGGGCAGGCTAATATGGGTGACACTGTTGTGGGTGTTTACTATAGGCCACCTGATCAGGAAGAGGAAGTCAATGAGGCCTTCTACAGACAGCTGGAAGTAGCCTCACAATCACAGGCCCTGGTTCTTTTGGGGACTTCCACCACCCTGATATTTGCTGGAAAGGCAACACAGCTAGGCACATACAGTCCAGGAGGTTCCTGCAGAGCATTGATGACAACTTTTTGACACAGGTGGTGGAGGAGCCCACAAGGAGAGGGGTGCTGCTGGACCTTGTACTAACAAACAAGGAAGGATTGGTTGGGGATGTGAAGGTTGGGGGCAGCCTTGGCTGCAGTGACCATGAGATGGTGGAGTTCAGGATCCTGCGTGGAAGGAGCAGGGCAATAAGTAGTATTACAACCCTGGACTTCAGGAGTGCTAACTTTGGCCTCTTCAAAGACCTGCTTGGGAGAATCCCATGGGTTAGGGCTCTAGAAGTTAGGGGAGGTCCAAGAGATCTGGTCAATATTCAAGCACCACTTCCTCCGAGCTCAAGGTCAGTGAATCCCTATGAGTAAGAAATCAAGCAAAGGAGGCAGGAGACCTGCATGGATGATCAAGGAGCTGCTGGAAGAACTCAAAGGGAAGAAGGAAGTTTACAGAATGTGGAAAAAGGGAGTGACTATTTGGGAGGAATGTAGGAATGTTGTCAGAGAATGTAGGGATGCAACAAGGAAGGCTAAGGCCCCCTTGGAATTGAGTCTGGCAGGGGATGTCAAGGACAAGAAGGGCTTTTTTCAAGTACATCAGCAGCAAAAGGAAAACAAGGGAAAATGTGGGCCTGCTGCTGAATGAGGTGAGTGTCCTGGTAACAGAGGATGCAGAGAAGGCGAAGTTACTGAATGCCATTTTTGCTTCAGTCTTTACTCCTAAGGCCAGCCCTCAGGAATCCCAGACCCTGGAGGTAAGGGAGAAAGTCTTGTGAAAGGTTGAGGAGGATCAGGTTAGAGAACATCTAGGCAACCTTAACACCCACAAATCCATGGGCCCTGATGGGATGCACCCATGAGTGTGCAGGGAGCTGGCAGATGTTATTGCTAAGCCACTCTCCATCATCTTTGAAAGGTCATGGAAAACAGGAGAGGTGCCTGAGGACTGGAGGAAAGCCAATGTCACTCCAGTCTTCAAAAGGGCAAGAAGGAGGACCTGGGAAACTACAGGCCAGTCAGCCTCACCTCCATCCCTGGAAAGGTGGTGGAACAACTTATTCTGGGGGGGTCATCAATAAGCATGTGAAGGAAAAGAAGATTATCAGGGGTGGTCAGCATGGATTCACCAAGGGGAAATCATGCCTGACCCATCTGATAGCCTTCTATGATGGCATGACTGGCTGGGTGGATGAAGGGAGAGCAATGGATGTTGTATACCTTGAGTTCAGCAAGGCTTTTGACACTGTCTCTCATAACATCCTTGTAAGCAAACTTAGGAAGTGTGGGTTAGATGAGTGGACAGGGAGGTGGATTGAGAACTGGCTGAATGGCAGAGCTCAGAGGGTTGTGTTAAGCGGTGCAGAGTCTAGTTGGAGGCCTGTAGCTAGTGGTTTGCCCCAAGGGTCAGTGCTTGGTCCAGTCTTATTCAACATATTCATCAATGACCTGGATGAGGGGACAGCGTGTACCCTCAGCAAATTCACTGATGATACAAAACTGGGAGGAGTGGGTGATACACCAGAAGGCTGTGCTGCCATTCAGCGAGATCTAGACAGACTAGAGAATTGTGCAAAGACTAACCAAATGAAATTCAACAAGGGCAAGTGTAAGGTCCTGCACCTAGGGAAGAACAACCCCAAGCACCAGTACAGGTTAGGGGTTGACCTGCTGGGAAGCAGCACTGCAGAGAAGGACCTGGGAGTCCTGGTGGACAACAAGCTCTCCATGAGCCAGCAATGTACCCTTGTGGCCAAGAAGATACCTTGTGGTATCCTGGGGTGCATTAAGAAGAGCGTGGCCAGCGGGTCGAGGGAGGTTATCCTCCCCCTCTACTCTGCCCTGGTGAGGCCACATCTGGAATATTGTGTCCAGTTCTGGGCTCCCCAGTTCAAGAAAGACAGGGACCTACTGGAGAGAGTCCAGCGGAGGGCTACAAAGATGATGAGGGGACTGGAGCATCTCTCTTATGAGGAAAGGCTGAGCCATCTGGGTCTCTTTAGCCTGGAGAAGAGAAGACTGAGAGGGGATCTCATCAATGCTTATAAATATCTAAAGGGTGGATGTCTAGAGGATGGGGACAGACTCTTCTCTATGGTGCCCAGCGACAGGACAAGGGGCAATGGGACAAACTGGAACACAGGTAGTTCCACCTGAATATGAGAAAAAACTTCTTTACTCTGAGGGTGGCAGAGCATTGGAACAGGCTGCCCAGAGAGGTTGTGGAGTCTCCTTCTCTGGAGATATTCAAAACCCGCCTGGATGCGTTTCTGTGCAATCTGCTCTAGGTGATCCTGCCCATGGCAGGGGAGTTGGACTAGATGATCTCCAGAGGTCCCTTTCAACCCCTATCATTCTGTGATTCTGTGATTCTGTAAATAATTTAAAAACACATGCTTAAGAAATATGCTTAACAACAGCCCAAGGACTAGAAGTTAACTGCATGTTATAGTTATATTGAAATAGAAACAATCAAGAGAGATTGTAATAATATTCTATCTGAAAATCTCTTGCATTTTGCATTTCTTTTGACTGACTGAGATATTTAAGCTCAATAATCAGTAGAACACATTGCATTTATAATGTAGTCATTAAGGTAATATCAGAAGTCCTCACTGGAAAGATTAGCTCTATTATTTTAGTTACTGAAACTTATTGTATATTTCTTCCAATGGATTTCCTGACCACTTGGTTTATCCTGATGAGTTAAGTTTTACATATGTGCATAGGCAGAGAAATTAAAACTAATACTAAATAATTTAAGTGCTTTTCCACAGGAAAAGCATTAGAAACATCAAATAATGCTGCTGATGTGAATCTCTCTGTCATTTATCTGAGGATTTCCACCACAATGTTTTGTGTCTTGCTTGCTTTTTTTCCTTCCCTCTTTTCCCCCACCTTCTCTATGCCAGGTCTATCTCCATTACTTCAGGTTTTGCCTTGCTTTTTGTTCTTTATTTCTCAATCTGTTCTTCTCTTTGAATATCCCTCTCATTTTACACAGTCATCTTTTTCTTTAAATAGCTCACTGAACTGTAACTGTGTAGGAATCGATTGGGAGTACATCAGTGGCTCAGTGCTCCACAGGGAACTACTGAGGGCCAAGTTATTACTATGCTCCGAAACAGCTGGTTCCTGTTGAGTCTGAGATGCTGTATATCTAACATTAGGGTAGGTAAGCAACAAGCAGTGCTATGAGACCTTTGCATCTTATGGCTTTTCCTAGTGTAAGAGCAACACTAGATAAATATATAAATATATAAAAACAAAACAAGAAAAAGTGCTACTATGACTCATCTGTCTGTAAGGATTGTGTAAATCACTCTATTCCTGACTATGCTACTTTGCATCTTGAGGTCCTAAGGCTACCAGCCAGACCACAGCGCATGCTGCAACTTGGTTGTAGGAGCAGCTTGAGTCTGCCTGTGCTGAGGCACCTCTGTGGTTGGAAAATTAGTATGTGATGGAGTATGTACCTCGCAAACACAAACATTATCCCCACTCCTTTATGTAGACAATCACACCAATGCATAGTTCCTGTGAAAGAACTTTGTGATTCTATTGGCTTAATGAGGAAAAGTCAAGCCTTTCATAGATCATGAAATTTCTGGTTTATTTGACATGCCATTTCAATTCAAGTGACAAAATCAAATACAATTTGGTTTCAGCCAGCTCCAAAGATATCATTAGCACCACATAAAGAAATTATCTTGATTGAGTAAAAAAAAAAGAGTAAATAATCTCAAATTAAAGTGAGCAGGGCAGGCTTTTTTTTTTCTACAACAGTTGTTACACTATGGTGTAATCCAGGGAAGTGGGAAGAGAGCCATGAATGGAGAATGAAATCCAGAGATTTCATATGATTTCTGGTGGCAGAAAACACATTTACTGTGTTTAAAAAAAAAAATCCACTCTTGAAATGGAGGAAAAAAATGACCTAATAATATTGTAAACATTATTTTCAAAAACATTACTTCTATGATGGACTATTTAAATAAAACACTGAGCTAAGGGCAGGAATGAAAGAAAGGGGAGCACTTGGCAGAAACCTGGTTATGGTGAATGGAAGTTTATCACCATTTGCAAATTTTGTGTGGAGGATGAACACTCTTCTTCAGAAGATGCCATAGGTGTACAAGGTTCTTCTACAGCTATGAGGAACATGCTGCTCATTTGGCTAATTCTGGCTAATTTTGGTGGCTTATTCTAAGGCAATTTTTAATTCTGTAATTTCTACTGATTTATTCCTGCTGAGGATGCAGGGAAGTGTTCATGTGGAGCTCAGCAGGCATATCTTTCCTTATCTTCCACCTTACTGATGCTGCTTGAGCTGTGGAGAGACTCAGTAAGACAGTGGAGAAGGAAACTGTAGTTTAGAGACCAAGTGAATCATCACACTTAGATGAAACTTGGGAGCTCTTTCACATGTTTTTGCAATGATGTAGAGAGTAAACTAGGTTAATTGTATTTACAGAACTAACTCTTGAAAGTCAAGACTAGCAAGTTGCAAAGACTGTCTACTTGCATTTCTCTGTCATCTATGCTTATGCTTACCTTGGTCTCAGTCATTTAGTTTGCACTGTAGCTGTCTCACATTAATAGCTATCCCCAGTATGCAGCATCATGCCTTTGCAAAATATGGTTGTCGTGGTTTAGCCCCAGCCAGAAGCTGAGCACCACGTGGCTGTTCGCTCATCCCTCCCACCCCCGACCTCCCTCCTGCCCCAGTGGGATGGGGTGAGAATCAGATGACAAAGGTAAAACCTGTGGGTTGGGATAAGAACAGTTTACTGGGATAGCAAAGGGAGAAGAAAATAACAACAGTACTTAGAATATAAAAAGCGAGTGATACGCAATGCAATTCTCTCACTCCAACCAAACACTCAGCCCACACTCAGGCCATCATGGAGCCTGTCCTGGAGCCACACCGCCTCTCCTTGACTAGCCCCCTTTTATGCTGAGCATGACATCATATGATATGGAATACCTCTTTGGCTAGTTTGGGTTACCCGTCCTGGCTGTGTCCCGTCCCAGCTTCTGGTGAAAATTAACTCTATCCTAGCCGAAAACCAGGACATTATCCAACCTTTATTCTATACCATCTATGTCATGCCCAGATCCTACACTTTCCAATTAATCACCACCACTTTCCCCATCTTTGAGATATATATACACACATACACAGATATCATTCCCTTAGACTATAGACCATCCCTTTAAAATGTCTGTTAAGTTCATTTAGTCCATGACTTTGGGCTCCATCTGTCATAACAGTCTTTCAGAGCAGGAGCTCTGTGTGGTGTTGAACTGTTGTATGCTGCATCTGGAGCTTGCAGCTGGTGTATCTGGCATGGCCCATGCCCACAGCCTGCAGCTTGAAGATGTCGATTTCAAGGAAGTTGCTGAGGCAACTGTGGCTGAGAGAGTTGGGATTGTTCAGCCTGGAGAAAAGAAGGCTCCCGGGAGATCTAATTGTGGCTTACCAATACCTGAAGGGGGCCTACAGGCAAGATGGTGAGGGACTGTTTATGAGGGAGTGTAGTGACAGGACAAGGGGTAATGGGTTTAAACTAAAAGAGGATAGATTTAGATTAGATGTTAGAAAGAAATTCTTTACTGTGAGGGTGGTGAGGCACTGGAACAGGTTGCCCAGAGAGGTTGTGGAGGCCCCATCCCTGGAAGTGTTTAAGACCAGGTTGGATGAGGCTTTGGGCAATGTGGTCTAGTGGAGGGTGTCCCTGCCCATGGCAGGGGGGTTGGAACTAGATGATCTTTAAGGGCCCTTCCAACCCAAACCATTCTATGATTCTATGATTCTATGACAGTTGCAAAAGTCAGTTCTAGTTCCATCATCTCTGCAATTGGTTCAGTTTCATTAAAGTTCATACTTCATTAATTTGGGTGATTCTTATGGTAATACCATTGATACAGCATATAGCAATTACAGTAGTGATGACATACAATGGCAGGGTTATTTAGCTATTAACGTCATACAATTAAATTTATTGGCTATTCTCATCAAAAATCAGATCCCCTTGAGGTACACATCGGACTCCCCCATCCTTCTGCATCACCCACCAAGTGAACCCAGGTCCTTGAGCAAAAGCAAAAAAAAATTTGATTGGGCAGGGCCAGCTCGATTGGTAGACCCACTAGTGTTAATTAACCAGGTGGCCTTTGCTAAATGTGTATCCCAGTCTTTGAAGATCCCACCACCCATTGCTCTCAATGTAGTCTTTAGCAGTCCATTGTATCATTCGACCTTTCCAGAGGCTGGTGCATGGTAGGGGATGTGATACACCCACTCAATGCCATGCTCTTTGGCCCAGGTGTCTATAAGGTTGTTTCCATTGTCTGACTCAATTCTCTCTGGGGTGCCATGTCACCATAGTACTTGCTTTTCAAGGCCCAGGATAGTGTTCTGGGTGGTGGCATGGGATATCTGGTGGTTGCTTCCACCATTGTAAGAACATAGCGCTTGCCTTGGCGGGTTTGTGGGAGCGTGATGTAATCAATCTGCCAGGCCTCCCCATATTTATATTTCAACCATCGGCCTCCATACCTCAGAGGCTTTACCCGCTTGGCTTGCTTGATTGCAGCGCACGTTTCACATTGATGGATGACCTGTGCAGTAGTGTCCATGGTCAAGTCCACCCCTCGATCACGGGCCCATCTACATGTCGCATCTCTTCCTTGATGGCCTGAGGTGTCATGGGCCCACCAGGAGCTAGAAATAATTCACCCTTACACTGCCAGTCCAAATCCACCTGAGCCACTTCAATCTTGGCAGCCTGATCCACCTGCTGGTTGTTTTGATGTTCCTCACTGGCCTGACTCTTGGGTATGTGGGAATCTACATGCCGCACTTTTAAAACCAGTTTCTCTAGTCAGACAGCAATATCTTGCCAGAATGGGGCAGCCCAGATGGGTTTGCCTCTGTGCTGCCAGTTAACTGCTTCCATTGCTGTAACCACCCCCAGTTCCCCATCACGTCTCAGGGGCTTTGTGAGTAACCCATGCTGGTGTCTGCTGTGCATTACACTCTTGTGGATTTGAAATGTCAGGCCATCAGATCCACATAGTACAATAAACCCGGTTGTCCCTTTCCTCCACCTGGCTGGAGGCAGGGCCCCTCTAATCCTGCTCATCATAGTCACTACTCACCTCTTGCAAAAAGGACTTAGAGGTCCCTTCAAGAGGATCATAAGTATGAGTAGGTCTTCCACTTGGTCTGGGGAACTGCCTGCTGGAAACTGGAGTGGCATTTTTCCTGGGAGAATCCCCTTTTGTGACTCTTTTGCCTTACAGCTCACATACTTGTGCCTGTAGGATCGAGGTAGGTTTTCCATCCCACTTCCTCATTTCCTCTCCATGGTCACACAGGAAAAAAACACAGAGCATACCCTCTATATCCTCTCTCTTGAGCAGAGGAACGCTGTGCCAGGTATCTGCCAAAGCTGCTCTATCACTCCCCCTCCTCAAATGGACAGGGGACAGAAAATATAATGAAAGGCTTGTGGGTTGAGATAAGGACAGGGAGAGATCACTCACTGATTGTCGTCATGAGCAAAACAGACTGAACTTAGAGAGGAAATTCATCTAATTTATTACCAAGCAAAACAGAGTAGAGGAATGAGAAATAAAATCAAATCTTAAAACACCTCCCCCCACCCCTCCCTTCTTCCTGGGCTTAAATTTACTCCCAGTTTTCTCTACCTCCTCCCCTGCAGTGGCACAGGGGGATGGGGAACGTGGGTTGTGGTCAGTTCATCACACCTATATCTGCCACTCCTTCCTCCTCAGGGAGAGGACTCCTCACACTCTTCCCCTGCTCCAGCGTGGGGTCCCTTTCATGGGAGACAGTCCTCCTTGAACTTCTGAAACATGAGTCCTTCCCATGGGCTACAGTTCTTCACGAACTGCTCCAGTGTGGGTCTCTCCCACGGGGTCATAGCCTCCTTCAGGTGTCTCCACCTGCTCCGGCATGGGGTCCTCCATGGGATGCAGGTGGAATCTCTACACCCCCTCATCCTTCCTCCATGGGCTGCTGCAGGGGGACAACCTGCCTCACCATGGTCTTCACCATGGGCTGCAGGGGGATCTCTGCTCTGGTGCCTGGAGCACCTCCTCCCCCTCCTTCTGCACTAACCTTGGTGCCTGCAGAGTTGTTTCTCTCACATTTTCTCACTCCTCTCTCTGGCTGCAGATGCTGCTCTTGTTTTTTCTTCCCCCCCCCCCCCCCCTTCTTAAATATGTTATCAATCACAGAGGTGCTACCACCATCACTGATTAGCTTGGCCTTGGCCAGTGGAGGGTCCGTATTGGAGCCAGCTGACATTGGCTCTATTGGACACAGGGGAAGCTTCTAGCAGCTTCTCGCAGAAGCCACCCCTGTAGCCCCCCCTGCTACCAAAACCTTGCCATGCAAACCCAGTACAAATGCTTACTCGTAATAGCTGAGATACTAGTCCATACAGGTGGGGAGTAGGACATATCCTCTCTGAATTGCCAGACCTCCCGGGACAGTTTCTCCACAGCCGAATGAGGGAGGAAGAGAGACTTTCTTCATATTGCCAGAGTCGGCCAGCCACTTCATCCACTGTTGGTGCCTCTTCACCTTTCCAGTCCATTACTGAGAACGAGTTGGCGTACAATGATGGTGCGCTCTATACAAACTTCCACCACATGGGTCGGGTACATTGGACTTCATCGGGGTCTGTGGGTAACTGCACATTGTCCGGGTCATAATAAACCATCTCCTGCACAGCTAATTTCCTCAGGTACTGGATACCTACCTCCATCGTCGTCCACTTGCCTGGACAACATACGACATCTTCACTGAAGGGATACCTTTCCCTCATGCTTCAAAGAAGTCGCCTCCAGAGGCTGAGGGCTTGTGCCTTCTTCCCAATTGCCTTGTTAATGCCCCCTTTCCTAGACAGGGATCCCAGCTGCTTGGCCTCTCTCTAATTCCAGGCAACTGGCCCTGTTATCCCAGCATCGGAGCAGCCAGGTAATGATGTGCTCCCCTGGAAGGCGGCTGAAATCTTTTCTCGTATCTCACAGCTCACAGGGCCCAGCACAGTGCGGTAAGTTGTGTCTTCTTGGAATAGATACAGCATTTTCCTTTCAAATATTCTTTCACTTTATCAGGGTCCTGTATTTGTTCGGGAGTGAAGTTCCAAACTATTGGGGGTGAGAAGGTCTCTAGATACCTGCCAATATTCTCTCACATACCATGCCAGCCCTGACTATTCAGCCTTGGGACAGCTCTCTGGGTGGTATTCTTAAAACAATTTTTTGTAACACTGCGCAGGACATCATAGCAATAGGAACATGCTGGCTTGAACACCCCAAGGGTATTCAAAATTCTCAAAAGCTGCTGCAACCAGCCTGAAGGGAAAAGGGGAGGTGAAAGAGCAGGAGAAAGTATCCCTCCTTGAGTCTTCCCCATAGATTGGGTGTGATTACAAATCAATTCAAAGAGATGTCATCCCAGGTATGGACATGACAGCAATGTCACATACAAATACTAGCTTAAGCTCATGACCATTGATGTTATCATATCATAAGTTGATGTCACACAGTACAGCAAAATGAGAATCCAGACCCCTCTCCCAGAGGTGAGAAACAGCATCGCAAGGAATACATACAGCAAGTACTGGTTTACATACCACAGCCATGTGAACAAACAAAACACCATTGTGACCAGTGGCCGCTTAAAATAATACAGAAATACTTATCACAACTTGGTTTTAACACGCTTTGGTCAGATCTGTCATTATCTCAACCCTTTGTGACCCACACTGGGCACCAAAAAGGACTGTCATTTTTTAGCCCCAGTCGACATCTTAGCACTACGTGGATGCTTGCTCATCCCCCCCCCCCCACCGCAGGATGGGGAGGAGAATGGGAAGACAAAGGTAAACCTCGTGGGTTGAATAAGGACAGTTTTACTGTGACAGCAAAGGGAGAGGGAAATAAGAACAACACTATTTATAACAGAATATACAAAATGGCTGATACACAATGCAGTTATTCACCCAACAACCAACTCGACACTCAGCCCACACTCAGCCAGTCCCATAACCACCATTCCTCCCGAGGTAGCTCTTTTATGCTGAGCATGTTGTCATATGGTATGGAATACCCCTTTGGCTAGTTTGGGTCACTTGTCCCAGCTGTGTCCCATCCCAGCTTCTGGTGAAAATTAACTCTGTCCTAGTCAAAACCAGGACAATGGTCAACTCTATTTCCTGCATTTCATGTCAGAGAAAACATATGAGGAGAGAGACATTTCTTTCATTCTGACATTTGCAGTTTTCCCTTAGTGAGAGTTATCTGTGTGTATATTGAAGTGAAAAAAAATTCTACATATTAACAGAAAAGTAATCTTAAAAATAAATGATAGAATATAAAGCTCTCATGACATGCTCAAAATGGAAAAGGGGATTTGAAGAATAATTTATGATTTTTTTTGTTCACATGTAGTAAGTAAAAAATTAGGGCTTGAAAGAGTGAGGAAGTCCAGAACATCATCTGCTTTTTCTTTAGAAATGTTCTTGTACATTTACATTTTCTTGCTTTGTAAGATGCAATTGCCTGTGTAAAACAATTTGTTATGAACATATGGCAGTGGGAGGACAGAAAACCCACCAGAATAATTCTCTATGTCATCAGGGGGATTGTTTGAAATGACATAATGGCTAACCCCCAAGAAGGCAGGAAGAAAATGAAAGAATTCTGACAGACCCTGAAAATCCATCACGCTGCTTGTGCAGAATCATTAACTTAAGTTGCTACCTTGCAAAAAATGTGTCTAGATTTTAGTTAAGGTAAAAAATTGTATTTATCTCAGGCTGTGAGAACACCGTCTTATATAATCAAATGACTTAAAAGACAGCTTTTAAGTTGAGCTCTGCTGCCTAACTCTATGTACTTTCCTATCCATTCCAGCTGTGAGATGAAATTCATTATCATAAAATACAGATAAGAAAAGGAACCAGCAGCTAACATGTCTTACTCCACAATTTGGGATTATTTAGTTAAAATAGAGTGTGTAGACAGTTCTTAGGTGCTTCAGTGAAAAGCCTGGTTTAACTTTTCTTTTTACTGTCAGGACCAAACTGGTAGACATTGCACTTAAGTGCTCAGGTTCCATTTTGGCAGCTCTGATGTGGAGTAATTCCTGGAGGAGACTGATGGCAAGTAAGCTGGAGGAAGTAGCATCCTAAACTGCCAAAGTTGTTTGGTAAGTGTTTAAATGTCAAAGTCCCAACATCATTCACAAGGATCTTTATCTCAGTTGAATCACAGCAGCTCAGTACCTTGTGTGACTGTCATATTTCATTTGGATTTGGTCACGTGCCAATATACTTATACATACAGAGATATACCTCAAGGATAATCATAGTTATCAAGGATAATAATTACTATTAAGGATAATAAGATGCACTTAAACAGGTATAAACAAGTTTCATACGTAACATTTTCATATACTCGTCCCAGAGAATTTTTATTTCCTTGCCTGTTGGAGATAGCTGCCCTGATTTACTGCATGTTTTAAAGAAGTGAACTTAATTGCATTCAGTAATTCTTATATACTGACACTATTTGTAAGATACGTAAGAGACTGGTAGGATTTGAACAAGCTCTCTTGTCATTAAATTCAATGAGAAATGCAGGTACCGAACACTTCTGAAATGGAGCACAGCAACTCAATGACTAAGGCTTTTGTCTCATGGGAATTTCTAAAAATTAAACCAATTATGTTATTGTTTGAATCCATCTTCGGCTAGCAAACATTTAGGCCAATGAAGCAATGCTATTCTTTTAATTCAGTGCTGCTGAGTTTAGGTTCTGTCTCACAGCATGTGAATTAATATTAAGGTATTTTTAGTTTGTAACATTGGAGCAGACTTTCACTTCAGTTTAAACTCATATGTTGTAGGACAGAGAAAAGGTATAATTTGAAGGCAATATTAAAGAAGAGTTAGGGCTCTGTGAGCATGTTGACAGAGGCAGAGGGAGCTCCTGGGAGTGTGCTGACCATTTGGTCATGGTCCTGGTCTCTGAAGAAGGGTGAGCCCACACCTGGCAGGGGAAAAAGTCACAATATGACACCATTTGAGACAATCTTTTCTGCATGTGCAAGTGTGAGTTTCTGGTCATCCTTACTCTGGGATCTGTCCTAAGTGCATCCCAAACTTGTGTGTCCACAGACCTCCTTTCTAGCAATTCTGCAGGACAGGAGGACACAAGACTTGACATATTTTTAATTCTGAGAATGATGTTCCAGTAAAAAAAGTCTTGGAATTCATCTTTTTACAGGACAAAATTGTAACAATTCTGTAACATTTCTGTAACAGAAAAAGCTTGAGGGGAGTTTCCAGTGTCTCACAAGATAAGCCCATGTCCCATGTCTTTCTGATGCATTCGTCTGTGTCACTTGCTAACAGTCTTTGTTGTGAAATCCAGTGTGCAAAAGCCTTCTCCTTTTGTTAGGAGTTTGTACTGTGCTTAACAAAGCAGTTGACCAAGGTACACTAACATAAGCACTCTCAATCCACTTCAGTTGGTTTGCGAGGTTTCCGCACCCCATCTCCTAACAGCTAAGACATAGTAACTGACTTTTAGTACTTATAGCCTGTTTCAGTTCAAAATACAATACAAAATATAACTCAAGTGATAAGCTAAGTGAGAGTGGAATCAAACATATAGATAGATATTTAAACATACAGGTTTTAGGATGACTAAAAAGCTTGATAGAATATTTTACATTTTCCTGGGTTTTGTAAGTTGCATAATAAGTTGATCTTATTTTCCCTCTAGTAACTGGGAAAGTTGATTTAGAACACTATTAAAAAAGGGCAATAAGCATTGGTGGCTTTCTATGATGGGGTTACAGCATCTGTGGATAAGGGAAGGGCAACTGACATCATCTACCTGGACTTGTGCAAGGCATTTGACACTGTCCCACATGACATCCTTGTCTCTAAATTGGAGAGACATGGATTCAATGGATGGACCACTCGGTGGATAAGGAATTGGCTGGATGGTCGCACTCAAAGAGTTGTGGTCAATGGCTCAATGTCCAAGTGGAGAACGGTGACGAGTGGCGTTCCTCAGGGGTCAGTACTGGGACCAGCACTGTTCAACATCTTTGTCAGCGACATGGACAGTGGGATCGAGTGCACCCTCAGCAAGTTTGCTGATGACACCAAGCTGTGTGGTGTGGTCAACACCCTGGAGGGAAGGGATGCCATCCAGAGGGACCTGGACAGGCTGGAGAGGTGGGCCCCCGTGCGAACCGCATGAAGTTCAACAAGGCCAAGTGCAAGGTCCTGCACGTGGGTCAGGGCAATCCCAAGCACGACTATAGGCTGGGCGAGGAATGGATTGACAGCAGCCCTGAGGAGAAGGACTTGGGGGTATTGATTGATGAGAAGCTCAACATGAGCCGGCAGTGTGCGCTTGCAGCCCAGAAAGCCAACCGTGTCCTGGGCTGCATCAAAAGAGGCGTGACCAGCAGGTCGAGGGAGGTGTTCCTGCCCCTCTACTCCGCTCTTGTGAGACCCCACCTGGAGTATTGCATCCAGCTCTGGGGGCCCCAGTACAGGAGAGACATGGAGCTGTTGGAGAGAGTCCAGAGGAGGGCCACGAAGCTGACCAGAGGGCTGGAGCACCTCTCCTATGAGGACAGGCTGAGAGAGTTGGGATTGTTCAGCCTGGAGAAAAGGTGGCTCTGGGGACACCTAAATGCGGCCTTCCAGTACCTGAAGGGGGCCTACAGGCAAGATGGTGAGGGACTGTTTATGAGGGAGTGTAGTGACAGGACAAGGGGTAATGGGTTCAAGGTGAAGGAGGGTCGACTTAGATTAGATGTTAGAAAGAAATTCTTTACTGTGAGAGTGGTGAGGTACTGGAACAGGTTGCCCGGAGAGGTTGTGGAGGCCCCATCCCTGGAAGTGTTTAAGGCCAGGTTGGATGAGGCTTTGGGCAACGTGGTCTAGTGGAGGGTGTCCCTGCCCACGGCAGCAGGGTTGGAACTAGATGATCTTTAAGGTCCCTTCCAACCCAAACCATTCTATGATTCTATGATTCTATAATTGAAAATCCATAAAATTAAAGAAATTAGTTGCCTTTACCCTTTGAGATTTTTGGAAATACTGCTAATAATCTGTCTAGAGACTTAATAGAAACTCTAGAAGCATTTTTTTATTCTCTTTTCCAGCTAATTTTTTATACTGAGTCAAATGCTGTAGTTGATCTTATGGAGATGACTATGCTGTGTGTTCACTTACAATTGCATACAGCATACTGCAGTTTCCTACCAGAAAGTCATCGATAAAGTGATATGAATCTTCTCCTGTAAAGAAAAGTGTTAGATCTATGGATTACAATTCTTGTAATTGTCAAGAAATTTAAAATGTTTCTTAGATGAAAGCAGATGTTCATTTACACTTGAGGATGGTTGAATTTTTATGGATTAAAATATGTATTTTTACCATTTTCTGAAAAAAAAATACAAACCAAAAAACCTGTGGATATATATGAGTGTGTGTAGTTTGTGTGCTGTGCTCTCATTAAAAAAATCATAGTCTAGAATTTGCAAAGCCCAGTAGTGGTTTAGGTTTGAATGATGAAGCATTGTGAACTTAAATTTTTTTTGATACTATGTTCAGAATGATGAATTGGATCACTAACTTATTTTAATCATGTGAATAAATAAGAACATGTAAATCCTTCAATTTATTGATACTTCAGTGGAAGAAGAGGTCACATAAAACATCATATTCCTTATAGCAGAGGGCTACTAGTCTTCTATACTCTCTTTCAAAACCTTGCTTTTTTTCTTTTGCAAATTTGCATGCTCTTTCTTATTTTAGAGAGGCTTATTTCTTTTGATTCGTAATGTTTAATGCTTTGATTTTACTTTTGACTGGACTAGATCCTGTGTTTATTAGCAAAACTCATATGGTTTCATGAGCTTGTATACCACTGCTAGCCACAGGTTGTGCTAGCAGGTCTTAGTTAGGATATATTTGTGCGAAGTTGTTCTAAGCATAATTTTTTTAAAATATCAAGCTATGGCCAAATTTCTTGGACTACAGTTTTTCTGTCTTTAAAAGGCCCTCTATCAAGGGGCACATTGTTAATTTTCTTTCTGACAGCTGGTGTAGTGCTGTGTTTTGGATATAGGATGAGAATAATGTTGATAACACACTAATGTTTTTAGTTGCTGCCGAGCAGTCAAGGACTTTTCAGCTTCTCATACTGCCCTGCTGATGCGAAGGTGGGGGGGCACCCAAGAAGCTGGGAGGGGACACAGCCAGGGCAGCTGACCTAAACTGACCAAAGGGATATTCCATACCATATGATGTCATGTTCCATTTATAACTGGGGAGTGGACTGAGAGGCGTGTCAGCGGGGGGTCTGACATGGTAGCTGGGGGTCTTGCACAGCATTGACTTCGGAGTGATAGCATTTATCTTCCCAAGTAACTGGTACGTGTGATGGAGCCCTGCTTTCCTGGAGATGGCTGAATACCTGCCTGCCGATGGGAAGTGGTGAATGAATTCCTTGTCTTGTTTTGCTTGCACGTGGACTGGGAGGCTGGGCAGCTGGGGGTTGTGCGTAGCATTGACTTTGGGTGATAAGAAATTGTGCTGTTCATCACTTGTTTTGTATATCTATTATTATTATTAATAATAATAATATTAATATTATTTTCCTTTTTGTGTTTGTCCTATTAAAATGTTTTTATCTCAACCCATGAGTTCTCTCACTTTCACTCTTCCAATTCTCTCCCACAACCTGCCGAGGGGGAGTGAGCAAGCGGCTGCGTGGTGCTTAAGTTGCCAGCCAGGGCTAAACCATGACAACATAATATCAGCATCTTGCTTCTCCCATAATGGTAGATTATTCTGAAACTTTTCTCATTTTCTGATGTTAGAATAAAAATATTTTTCTGACTCTTCTCTATCTGTGATCATAAAGCTGTTAATAAATCCAACTGTTGTATTCCCAAGACATATTCAAAAGACATAACTACCTAACAATTCCTTGTGCCAAAATTCTGAACTAATTGGATTTGAAATTTCAGACCAAATCAATAATAGAAATAGGCCATAACTTTTTAGTGGAGTTTAATCTAAATATTTTTCCATAGAGAAAATCTGTTTCTGGAGAGTAACAACTCTTTCTGGCTTGGATCCATATTTATTTCCTTCCATGGAATGTGGCATTTCTTTGGGTGTAGGATAAATTGTCCTAAGAGAAAGAGAAAATGAGAGCTTGTCTGTCTAGTAAAGACTAAATTTGGATCCATAAATGAAGACTGTCTTCATATTTTCAATATTTTAATAGAAATACTAGTCTCTGGACAAGAAGGGTCTCAGATGATGTTCTCAGCAATTGTTTCATTCTGCTGTAGTTCATCTCTAAGTTGTTATTGTATATGACAATGATTGCACCTGAGCAGAAAGTGAATAAGCCTTCCCCAGTTGTTGGAGTCCAGAAGTGCAAGGATTACTTCTATGATGCAGTTCTTAGGGTCATCCAGGCAGGTGAAGTGAGATTTTGGATACAGGAGTAATGTAATTTGACAGCTCTTTTCCTCTTATAGGCTTCAATGAGATGCAGAATGTCTAGAGTGTAATGGTAGAGCCATTCCAGCTTTACTGAAAATATTGGGAGAGGGGACACTCAAGGTGATAGATTTAAAAATGGTGTCAATTAACTAGTAGATGTGACATAAAAATCATACAGATAGAAAAATACCTAAACCACTATTTTCTTAGGAATAATTCATTTTGATGGTTCAAGAAGACACAAGTCATCTCAGAGCAAAAGATTACAATGTTAATTGAGTGTTTCAAAGCAGAGTTAAAAGGAAGAGCAGAAAAATAAAAGTCAACATCAGGTGATGCCACTAGTTGAAATGAACTCTGACATTCATTAAAAACATTGTTTAAAGAATTCAGACATTTGCAGTCAGAAACAGAAATTGAAATGTCCAGCAGTAGAATATTTAAAAACAGAAACCAGAATGGTCCTGGAATAAATGCCTGCAGGGAAATTCTTTCTAAGTTTCTGATTTAGATGTATTGATTCAGGATGCCTGTGAACATGATATCAGACAGCAATAGCCATGGTCAGGCTGAAGGGTTCTTAGTTTAAACAAGAAATAAAAGACCACAAGGACCACAAAAGAATTCTAAGAAAAGTTTTATCACCAGTTTCAGAAAAGACATATTGAATTAGTGGAAAAAACTCATTTCTACAATAGATTTCCATTAAGTTTTAGACAAGACAGTTTGCTTGCTTCTTCATTCACTTATGTGACTTAAGTGACACTGTAAAATGTGGGTAAGACTGCTTCCCTATTCTGGATACTGGCAGGAGAAATTACTGGCCTTTAAAGTGATTGAGTACTAGAGTAATGCCATCTATATCAAAGCATGAATGATGGATGGATGGATGGATAAACAGATGGGTAGATGGGCAGGTGTATTACACAGAAATGGAAAATAATTCAGTATGCAAGTGTGTATGCTTGTAGGTGTTATATAAATGCTGGTAAGCAAAGTGAGCTGGTTATTAAAAAATGTTGAAACAGTGATGCAGGAAGAATTCAACATCACTGAAGGACCAGCATCTGTGAAGGCCACTAAGAGTACTTCTTGATTACTGATAGCTGTTTGCAAAGGGTCACAGGGAGACGGTATTTTGGGGTAGTTCCATGTCACCAACAGTGATTCAGCACATCACTTGGAGAGTATTTTTCTTCTTCAAAGGATTTTATGATTTTATAAGTCTTAACTAATTCTTCCAGTGTCTTCAGGGCTTCAAACCAGGAAGTGCATGATGTGAATTTGAATTTGTTCAGGCTCAGAATGACTTTCTGAGGTGTAGGTTACTTAAAAACCAGAATCACCAAGTTTTAAAAAGTGTGACATGAACCTTTGTCGTGGTTTTACCCCAGCCGGCAGCTGAGCACCACGCAGCCGCTCGTTCACTCCCCTCCATCGGGATGGGGGAGAGAATTGGAAAAGGTAAAGTGAGAAACTCGTGGGTTGAGATAAAGACAGTTTAATAGGTAAAGCAAAAGCCGCGCGCACAAGCAAAGCAAAGCAAGGAATTCATTCACTACTTCCCATGGGCAGGCAGGTGTTCAGCCATCTCCAGGAAAGCAGGGCTCTGTCACGCGTAACGGTTACTTGGGAAGACAAACGCCATCGCTCCGAACACCGCCACCCCCCCTCTCTCTTCCCCCAAGCTCCTTATAAACTGAGCATGACATCATATAGTATGGAATATCCCTTTGGTCAGTTTGGGTCACCTGTCCTGGCTGTGTCTCCTCCCAACTTCTCGTGCACCCCCAGCCATCCCGCTGGCAGGGCAGTGCAAGAAGCAGAAAAGGCCTTGGCCCTGTGTAAACACTGCTCAACAATAAGTCCATAGAACAAAAACATCTCTACATTATCAATGCTGTCTCCAGCACAAATCCAAAACTTATCCCCACACTAGCTACTATGAAGAAAATCAATCCTCTCAGCTGAAACCAGGACAACCTTGATCCTTTTTTTTTGCAAAGTAGATGTACGGTCTAATCTCTACAAGGAATAGACACTTCTCTCTACAGCCTTGAGATGGTTCTCAGCAGTCCTGAGCCCGGGAGATGAAATAGATGAGGTTTACTTGAATCTCATAGTCAGGGGGACTAAGTCCCAGAGAGAAGTGGGATTTAAGATACAGACCCATTCACAGAGTTCCTTTTCTGTCTACTTCTAATCAACTGCTCTTTATTCACTCTTGTAGAGCCCCCTCTGAGACTGGTATCCCCCTGCAACGTCTCCCCATGTGTCACTTGTAGTGTGCTCTTTGCCAAGAAGTTGGCCAGCCTGATGAGGAGACTGTAATTTCAGACCCATTGTGCTGGGAGTCATGATGCTGAACTTCATAAAGCATTTCCCCTAGAGCCCAGAGGTAAGTGAGAAAATGGTATGACAAGGGCACAAGGCAAAAGTGCAGGGTGGGGGGAACAGCTGTAATTTCTCTCCCATGTCACTCCCAGTTTAACAGACTATCAGAAGCAAGTCACACACTGAAGTAACAGGAAAGGAAAGAAACAGGGCATGTGTGTTTCAAAGGTAAGGTATACTTAGAGCAGAGTATAGTAATGAATAGTTAGTCTATATAACCACAGTCATTTTGCATTACCTATTATGCACCTACCAGTATATTTGCTCTATTGATTCTTTTTGCACCTTGGCAGCAATAATGTCATATACAGTAATGGATTGCTTAACAGTGTACCAGTCTGTCCCTGTTCTGAATTGAGGGTCTTCTATTACATTTAGACTTCTGTCTGCTGATATAAAATAGAAAGTTGCAGTGGTAATTACATGGTCCAAATGTTGGTCTTTGAATCGTCACAGCTCAGTCAGATCTAATGCTCTGAGTGTGAGTCTCAAAAATTTGCTTCTGTGTTGTACTTCCAAGCAGGCAGGATGTGAATATATGTATTTAAAGCACAGCACTATGGCCATCTCCTGCTCTCTGAAACCATGTTCTTGGGACTAATCTGGAAGAGAAGCTATGGTGCTGCCTAAGGCCATCCATGCCAGGGTCCCTGCTGGAAGGCATGTTTTCTAGCCAAACCCAGAACCAGACCTCTGCTCTGTGACTTGGTGCCACACTCCCATGTGTTTTGGAAGCTGGAGTAAATGAATCTAATTTCCAGTACAGTTAAGGGTAACTGAAAATACAGACTTTTTATTTAGATACTTAGATGTTTTACTTACAGTACTTAAATATACTTAAATGAAGACACTTAGATGCTTTACTTTAAGTGTCAACTTAAAAAAACATTGACCATAACTAGAGGAAAATTAAGACCTTTTTTCCATTTTTTTGTCACAGGTCAATGGTTGTAAAATTCAATAAAATCAGAATGTACTGATCTATTTCAAGTTAAAATCTTCTGAGACATCAAATTATGGTACATAAAGAGCCCTTAATTATGATATCTGAATGCTTCTCTGTCCTCAGCAACTCTCTGTTGCTGTTCTGGAGGCAGTAAAAACTGTCCAAAATTATTCTATTCCTTTTCAAGAGTAGGGCACTACACATTTCCATAAAAGATTCTTGACACAATGTGCAAATAAATTGCTACAGCAGTAGAAAACTATTTACACATCTTATTAACACTTTACAATTCAGATTAATGGACTAAGTTGTCCTTCTTTGTTCCCTTCTCAGAAGGGAATCCTTGGCACAGGAGTCACTTTGTATTGTTTCAGAAATTGCTCTAAAATGTGCAGTTTATCTTTCTTGCTATCAGTTTACCAGATCCTTATGCATCATTCAGAAATTGTGGGGAAAAAAACCCAAAAAACCAAAACACATCTAGTGTTCTACTTTTCCAGTATGCAGAAAGTAATTATGGTGTCCAAAACAGTGAAAATGATACAAGAATAATTATCAGGTACCATCAAAACAGTTTGAATCTTGTACTGCAATGACCAAAAAATATATAATAAATATAACAAAGCACTTAACAGACACTCATCAGAAACTTAAGTCATTTGGGAAATAGGTAAATGATAAATAAGGGTTACTTCAAATGTGTGCTCATTAAAATATAAAATGTGTGTGTGTATATATATATATGAACACACACAGAAGTAAAGCAACCTCTAGAACTGAGTAAAACAATTGTCTGACAACATACAGCTCTATGTAGCAAAAGGAAATTGTTACATATAATACACATGTAAAAGTGTTGGGGACTTCTAAGTAGCCAGAATGTAACTATTTGCTGTGGAGTTCAGCCACGTAAACTGGAGTTTGCTACTTTGTTCTCAGAACTAAATGAGCATGTGTAGTGATGTCTGTGTGGTAAGAGAGAAAGCTACACTTCAGGTTCAATGCTAAGGCATACCACTTTCAATAACCATGGATCAGGCAGATGGGTCATATTTTTCCATCTCCTTGAACTCTATTTAGTTTTATTTTTTCCTTGTTGCTAGCATTTTGTTGTATTGTGTGCAAACAAAATAAAAAATCCTAACTATTAGTGTCAGAGCATCGTTTCCTATTGCGTATTTTTCAACTGTCTTTGGTGACAAGCAATAGGCTCTAATCAAGGGCTTTGGCGGGGTGGACAGAGCCTTAAAGACAAAAAATAATTGTGAAATTTCACACTTGGCATTATATTACTTGCAAGTTGAGACTCTGAGTCTTGGGGGACTGGGAAAAGATGGAGGGAACAAATTTTGTAATGCAAAATGGCAAGTATTAAATTAATGTCATAAAGAAAGTATTTTTTTCTTGGATATTACTGTCTCCTGTACTTTCTCATTTTGTGAAAAGACATCTTTCTTTTGCTTTTCAAATACTTTTGGGTTACATTTAAAAATTCACTGGATGAGCCAGAAAGAAATAAGCATGCAATTGCATCCAGTCACATTACACATTCATGGCAGTCAGTGATGTGTCATGATCCTTTCCATACATATGATGAATATGACAGCACTTACTTCAACTGAGATATGCACAAGATGCTATTTTCTAATAAACTATCACTTCATCCTATCATGAGCTCCCATTGAAATGAACATTGCAGAGCATCAATGGTGCTGAATAAAGACATTGAAAACAAATAAGAGCTCACCTGGTATGGATTTCTGCAATTCCCTTTCCTCTGTGCACAGTGGCTACCTGGCAGCTGACCATCATCAGTGCTTAACCCCATTAAGCAATACTAAAATAAAATTATTATTTCTAGGTATGACCACACACAAAACCCATTTGTGAGACATTATTTATTATCCAATTTCAGGCAGAGCTGTCTTTGACTATCTCTAACAAAGTTCTTTGGCTCTGAATAGGATATCAGTTGTACAGCACTCAGATAATTAGTTCATTTTTAGAGGAGATATAGTGCTTGCATGCAAAACAGGGTGCTACTTTATTTACATTACAATCAACAAGGGCTTTGCTTTTGACTTTGTGGTGGGTTGACCCTGCCTGGGGGCCAGGTGCCCACCAGAGCTGCTCTATCACTCCCCTCATTCACTAGACAGGGGAGAAAAGGGATAACAAAAAGCTTGTGGGTCGAGATAAGGACAGGGAGAGATCACTCAAATTATCGTCATGAGCAAAACAGACTGAACTTAGAGAGGAAATTCATCTAATTTATTACTAAGCAAAACAGAGTAGAGGAATGAGAAATAAAATCAAATCTTAAAACACCTCCCCCCACCCCTCCCATCTTCCCGGGCTCAACTTCACTCCCGGCTTCAACCTGCCCCCCCACCCCCAGTGGCACAGGGGGGGCAGGGAATGGGGGTTACAGTCAGTTCATCACACAGTGTTTCTGCCACTTCTTCATCCTCAGGGGGAGGACTCCTCTTAATCGTTCCCCTGCTCCAGCATGGAGTCCTTCTCACAAGAGACAGTCCTTCAGGAACTGCTCCAGTGTGGGTGTCTCCCATGGGGTGCAGACCTTCAGGAGCAAACTGCTCCAGCGTGGGTCCCCCACAGGGTCACAAGTCCTGTCAGCAAACCTGCTCTGGCGTGGGCTCCTCTCTCCACGGATCCACAGGTCCTGCCAGGAGCTTGCTCCAGCCTGGGCTTCCCACGGGGTCACAGCCTCCTTCAGGTGCCTCCACCTGCTCCGGCGTGGGGTCCTCCACGGGATGCAGGTGGAATCTCTACAACCCCTCATCCTCCCTCCATGGGCTGCTGCAGGGGGACAGCCTGCCTCACCATGGTCTTCACCACAGGCTGCAGGGGGACCTCTGCTCCGGTGCCTGGAGCACCTCCTCCCCCTCCTTCTGCACTGACCTTGGTGTCTGCAGAGTTTCTCACAGCTTCTCACTCCTCTCTCCGGCTGCAAAAGCTCTCTCTAACTGTTTTTGTCTTTCTTAAATATGTTATCACAGAGGCGCTGCTTGGCTTGGCCTTGGCCAGTGGCGGGTCTGTCTTGGAGCCGGCTGGCATTGGCTCTATCAGACATAGGGGAAGCTTCTAGCAGCTTCTAGCAAGAAGCCACCCTTGTAGCCCTCCATCTACCAAAACCTTGCCACACAAAGCCAACACAGACTTCAAAATGGACAGAATGTTATCTATGCATTCACAGCAACACCTTCTGTGTAAACAATTGTAAACTTTCCCTGCTGCTCAAAAAAAGAAAAGGGAAAGGGAAAGGAAAATGAAAAGGAAAATGGAAAAAAAGAGGGATCCTCAATGGAACCAGTTTCTGTCATTGACTCTTGACATTGCCTTAGTCATATCTGGTAACAAATAGTAGAAAGGGAATGAGAAACAGATTTAGACTTCTCCAAGTTTGAATTTTTCATTTCAGAACAACTGAACTTTTTATAGGGTGACTGAAATAAATATTGCTGGACTAAGGAATCTGCAATCTAGTGCAAAAATACTTGAACTCTGTTCAGGCTCTTCCCCCAGTCCATGGGATTTGGATCAGACCCTTAGATGCCATGTATCTAAAAGCCATTGTTATTTTGGCATCTTATGTTGTTTTCCTACTTAGCACCAAGTTTTCAGAAATAAAAGATTAAAGATTAGGAGCAATACCAAGGAAAAATGGATTGTACAGATGACAAGGATTGTAAATTGTGTCAGTGTGTGTTGGAAAGGTCCTCACAGGTACAGAGCTACTGTATTGGGTCTGGCTGAGATGGAGTTAATTTTCCCCATAGCAGTCCTCATAGTGCTGTGCTTTGTATTAGTAGCTAGAAAGGTGTTGATAACACACCAGTGGTTTGGCTACTACTGAGCAGTGCTGGCACAGCATCAAGACTGTCTCTCCAAAACTTCCCCCTTGCCAGTAGGATGAGGGTGGGCAAGATCTTAGGAGGGGACATAGCCAGGACAGCTGACCCAAACTGACCAAAGGGATATTCCATACCATATGACGTCTGCTCAGAAACAAAAGCTAAGAGAAAGGAGGAAAGGGGGGCATTTGTTTTTACAACATTTGTCTTCCAGAGTAACCACTACGCATATCATAGAATCATAGAATGGTTAGAGTTGGAAGGGATCTCAAAGATCATCTAGTTCCAACTCCCCTGCCATGGACAGGGACACTCTCCACTAGACCACGTTGCCCAAAGCCCCAGCCAACCTGGTCTTAAACACTTCCAGGGATGGGGCATCCACAACCTCTCTGGGCATACTGAAGCCCTGCTTCCTGGGAAGTGGCCGGACATCGTCTTTTGATGGGAAGTAGAGAATAAATCTTTTGTTTTCCTTTGCTTCCACACATGGCCTTTTGCTTTTGGTTTATTAAACTCCCTTTCTCTTGACCCACGAGTTGTTTATTTCCATCTTATTTTCTCCCCCCGTGTCCTGCTGAGGAGGAGAGTGATAGAGGGGCGTGGTGGGCACCTGAGGTCCAGCTAAGGTCAACCCACCACAGTCCTTTTTGGCACCCAATGTGGGGCTTGAGACAATGGCAGTTTTGTATTAAGCATGCTATAGCTATAGTAGTTATTAAGTGGTAAGCTCCTGTGCGGATCATGGAGTTTGTAGGCTGCACTGCTTATCTCTTTATTTTGCTGAGCTTGGGAACATGGTAATACAAACAGCAGCTATGTTCTTTGCCCTGGCATCGATGACCTTGCTGTGCTGGGGGAGCTATCTTGTGGGGAAGATGAGGGAATACATCTCCCTCTTCCTACCCGGGACTGATGTGGACGGTTTTATTATGCAGGCTCCCGAGGTCCTTGTTCACCCTTATGTGAGCTGTTTAATAGTACTAGTTAACACTGTTAGCATATTATGGGGTTTGTGGAATCTGGTGTCATCCTGGTCCAAATTTTGGGTGAGGTGATACTGACATGTACCCTGAGGTGGCCGGTCCCTGGGTGGCAGGGTGTGTGGAAGGATTTGGGCAGGTGCCTAGGCCAGTTATCACCTCCCATAGCCTGGGACTTCACACCTGAACAGGCAAGCAATCCCAGCAAACTGACACGCCACCTGATAGAAGGGTGCCTTGCCTACCCCAGTGAAAACCAACAGCTTCTAGCACTGTACTAGGGCCTGGCCTGTGCCTATCGAGCCACAGTGCAGAACTCTCAGAGGACTGTGGTTGAGATAGGGACTCAAACAACAACAACTACAGTGATTGCCCCAGTAGTAAAAAAGAAATAGTGGACAAGGAGGTCAACGGGTCCATATCATCAATTAGTAAGGGAAGAGGAAGAAGAGGATGAAAGGTCTGATCAAGAACCTGGACCTTCAAAAAAGAAATGGGAGGAAGGAGTGAGAGAAATCAGACAGGAAGCAGAAACTACCCAGTCTCTGACCTCATCTGAACTTCAAGATATGCGAAAAGATTACAGCTGCCAGCCTGGTGAGTGGATTGCTGCCTGGCTGCTTTGATGCTGGGATAATGGGGCCAACAGTCAGCAATTGGAAGGCAGGGAAGCCCAACAGCTGGGATCCCTTGCTAGAAACAAAGGAATTGAGAGAGGAATTGGAAAAGAGGCATGAATTTGCAGTCTCTGGAGACAGCTGCTCTCAAGTGTGAGGGCAAGATACCCATTCAAGGAAGATCTTGTGAACTCCCCAGGAAAGTGGACCACCGCAGATGAAGGCATCCAGTACCTGAGAGAACTAGCAGTGCTGGAAGTCATCTATAGTGATCTAGATGACGATGAGGTCTCCAAAGATCCAGAGGATGTCCTATGCACACGGGCCATGTGGAGGAAGCTGATTCAAAGTGCCCCAGCATCGTATTCTAACAGCTTGGCAGCAATGTATTTCCCAGATATGGACACACCAACTGTGGAGAAAGTGTCGTCTTGGCTCCAGAAAACCTCTGTACCTCCTCATCCCTACAGGCCAGCATGTTGCCTCTCAGGGACACCCAAAGAAATCAGTCATCTCCTGCTCTGGTCAGAAGGAAAGGGAGCCCCAGGCATATGCCACGTGGTACACTCTGGTTTTTCCTGCGTGACCAAGGGGAGGACATGAGAAAGTGGGACAGTGAACCCACCTTTAAGTTGGAAGCCTGCGTTCGTGAACTGAGAAGACAGCTCTTAAGAAGGGGTCACCCAAGAAGGCCGTCAGTGTAGTTGCTGCAGAGACACGAGAAGGCAAACAGCGATCTCCCAGATGTAAAACTAAAATCACCTGCCTTGATCCTGGTGAGGGGACTTCTGGTCTGTCACTGCGAGGGTCAGACAGTGAATACTCTGACCAGGAACAGGAATAGAGGGTCCCTGCCTTCGGCCAGGAGGAGGAAAGGGATGACCGGGTATACTGGACTGTGTGGATTCGAAGGCCTGGCACATCAGACCCACAGAAGTATAAGGCTTTGGTAGACACTGGTGCACCAGTGTACACTGGTGCCATGTCACGTGAAAGGGTACAAGTCTGATGTGTGGCTGAGGGAGGCCCCCCCGTTGAGTCACGAGGTTCAGAAAGGACCCCCTTGCTTTCTAAACTCCTTCTCAGAGAGGAGCCTAGGTGCGGCTAGGTCCAGTCTTAGTCCCAGACTTGGTCAGCGGTTTATGTCTAAAGGGTTATGTGTGTAGCCACTTATCAGAGTCAACGTTTGCCTGTCAGAGCCCTACTAAGGACTTTCACTGAAACAGTTTTGCAAAGTTGAAAAGAAAAATAGGTAATTTATTGAGGCGACAGATATAAAAGTTCGGAATTGCCGTTGATAAATGCACTAACTGCAACAATTTTGAGCTCAAGTTAATAGTTCAGCGCTTTTGTTAATGATAGTTTTCCCGGGGTAACATCCGACATAATCGGAGGCGCAAGTCTTACCAAAGAGGCGTCCCTGCTTGGGGAGGAGAGAGGTCCAGGCCCGTCGACCCGTCCGGATAGTTGGAGTTCTCGTCCTCAGAAAAGAGGATTCTAAATGCCAGATTTATACTTTTGGCGAGGTGGGACTAAGTCAGGTATTGTGTGCCGATTGGCCCTTAACAAGGCTTGTTGTGCAGTTGATCGGGGCTGGGGGGGGAAGTGGCAGAGAACAAAGGCGTTCAGTACAGAGGAGCGGTGGTCTGTTTAGTTTTACCAAAGTAACGTCAAGCTGTGAAGGCTCCCCCTCACCCCAGGCGTCACTTAGTTGATTGAGGAGCAGACCCGTCAGGCGCTGCATCTTGTTAAGATGAGCAAATTGCTCATCTCCTGCCCCTGTTCAGGTCCAGTGCTTATCAGTGCAAGATAAGCAAGTTGCTCAATCCCTGCTCTCGCCCAAGCTAGACTCCCCCAGGGCCCCTTCTGCTGGCTCATAATGGCCCTGTATTCGGCACCAACAAGCCTGGACAAGTCCGGCATCCCACATGCCATCAGGGTATAGGGGCACAGAAGCCTTCTGGATCTCTGGAGTGACAGGGGGATGCCAAGAACTGTCCATATTGGAGGCTGAGGTGAGCTTAACAGGGGACAAGTGGGAGAAGCACCCCATTGTGACCGGCCCAGAGGCCCCTTTGTCCCGATCCAATGTTGGGGAGGTTTCGATATGATCCCAAGAGCAAGGTTAAGACACAAACAAGGTCAAATGCTGTATACCGGAAACAGTTTTTATTACGAAAAAGTAAAAAAAGGTAAAAGTAACCGATAAGAGCAATAGGACAGAGTAGAAAAGAAAGGCAGAAGACCAAGCAAGACTCCGGGATAGAATCGCAGGAATAGTCACTGCCATGGATCCACAGTGTCTCGGGGGATCCAAATCTCTCGTTCTGTGATGGTGGACGAAGGCGTAGATCCACATCATCTCGTGGGCGAAGGCACGGATCCACAGCATCTTGTGGATCCAAATATCTCATTCTGCAGTGGTGGGCAAAGGCACAGACCCCCTCATCTTGGCAATTCCCTTTTATATCAGTGGCGGTTTTCACGACAGCATGTTCAACACGGCTCCGCATTCCTGCACGTGCGCACACACTTCTTGCAGTTCCAGCCCCGTTCTTCAGGCAACTGTCATCTGACTCAGTGGCGCATGACCCTGCAGGGCATTTTTCACAGGTTGAAAGTCTCTACAACCCGGCAATCGTCCACTCAGTAGCTGGAGGGGTTTTCCGCTTGAGCAAGGGGATCTTTGAGACAAATGTTCTTACACTCCAGTCTCTCACAACCTTATATCCTTGGAATAGGTTACCTCAGGAGAGGGTACTTCAAGGACCCAAAGGGGTACCGATGGGCTTTTGGTGTAGCCACTGTGAATGCAGAGGAGATCAAACAGTTATCTACCCTGCCTGGTCTCTCGGAAGATCCCTTTGCTGTGGGATTGCTGCAAGTCGAAGAACAACAGGTGCCAATTGCTACCAGGACAGTGCACCGGTGGCAATATCGCACAAATCGAGACTCCCTGGCTCCCATCCATGAGCTGATTCATCAACTAGAGAACCAGAGAGTCATCAGCAAGACTCACTCGCCTTTTAATAGTCCCATATGGCCAGTGCAAAAGTCTGATGGAGGGTGGAGGTTAACAGTGGACTATCATGGCCTGAATGAAGTGATGCCACCACTGAGTGATGCTGTACCAGACATGTTAGAGCTCCAATATGAACTGGAGTCGAAGGCAGCCAAGTGGTATGCTACAATGGACATCACCAATGCATTCTTCTCAGTTCCTTTGGCAGCCGAATGCAGGCCACAGTTTGCTTTCACTTGGAGGGGTGTCCAATACACCTGGAATCGACTGCCCCAGGGGTGGAAGCATAGTCCTACTATTTGTCATGGACTAATCCAAACTGCACTGGAAGAGGGTGGTGCCCCTGAACATCTACAATACATCGATGACATCATTGTGTGGGGCAACAAGGAAGAAGAAGTATTCGAGAAGGGAAAAAGAGTAATTCAGATTCTTCTGAAAGCTGGTTTCGCCATAACGAAAAGCAAGGTCAAGGGACCTGCAGAGGAGATCCAGTCCTTGGGAATAAAATGGCAGGATGGACGCCGTCATGTGCCTATGGATGTGGTCAACAAGATAGCAGCTATGTCTCCACCAGCTAACGAGAAGGCAACACAAGCCTTCCTGGGCCTTGTGGGGTTCTGGAGAATGCATATTCCAGGTTATAGTCAGCTTGTGAGCCCTCTCTATCGAGTAACCCGGAAAAAGAACTATTTTGAATGGGGCCTTGAGCAACAACAAGCCTTTGAGCATATCAAACAGGAAATAGCTCATGCAGTAGCTCTTGGGCCTGTCCAGACAGGACCAGCTGTACAGAATGTACTCTACACTGCAGCTGGGGAGCATGACCTCACCTGGAGCCTCTGGCAGAAAACAGCAGGAGAAACCCGAGGTCGACCATTAGGGTTTTGGAGCCGGGGGTATCGAGGATCAGAAGCCCACTACACCCCAACTGAAAAAGAGATCCTAGCAGCATATGAGGGGATTCGAGCTGCTTCAGAAGTTGTTGGTACAGAAGCGTCTCTCCTCTTGGCACTGCGATTGCCTGTGCTACACTGGAAGTTCAAAGGAAACATCCCCTCTACACATCACGCAACCAGTGCTACGTGGAGTAAGTGGGTAGCACTAATCACGCAGCGAGCTCAACTGGGGAAACCCAACCACCCAGGGATCCTGGAAGAGATTATGGACTGGCCAGAAGGCAGAGATTTTGGAGCACTGCCTGAGGAGGTAGCTCGTGCCCAAGAGGCACCACCATCTAATGAGTTACCAGAAGATGAAAGGCGTTATGCTCGTTTTACTGATGGATCCTGTCGTGTTGTAGGAAACCATTGGAAGTGGAAAGCTGCTGTATGGAGTCCCACACGACAAGTCGTTGAGGCCACTGAAGGAGAAGGTGAGTCAAGTCAGTTCGCAGAAGTGAAAGCCATTCCGCTAGCCCTAAAGATTGCTGAACAAGAAAAGTGGCCAGTACTCTATCTCTATACTGACTCCTGGATGGTGGCAAATGCCCTATGGGGGTGGCTACAGCAGTGGAAGAAGCCCAATTGGCAGTGCAGGGGTAAACCCATCTGGGCTGCTGCATTGTGGCAGGACATCGTTGCCCGGGTAGAAAACATGGCTGTGAAGGTATGTCATGTAGATGCTCACATACCCAAAAGCCGCGCCACTGAAGAACGTCAAAACAATGAACAGGTAGACAAGGCTGCCAAAATTGAAGTAGCTCAGGTGGACCTGGACTGGGAGCGTAAGGGTGAGCTATTTGTAGCTCGAAGGGCCCATGAAACATCAGGACATCTAGGGAGAGATGCAACATACAGATGGGCTCGTGATCGAGGGGTGGACCTGACCATGGAGGCCATCACACAAGTCACTCACGAATGTGAAATATGTGCTGCAATCAAGCGAGCGACACGAGTAAAATCTCCCTGGAATAGAGGGCGGTGGCTGGGTTTTCGATACGGCGAGGCCTGGCAGATTGACTGTATTGGGCCACTGCCACGAACACGCCAAGGCAAGCGCTACATACTCACCATGGTGGAAGCAACTTCTGGTTGGCTAGAGACATTTCCTGTAAACCATGCCACTGCCCGAAACACCATCCTAGGCCTTGAAAGGCAAATTTTATGGTGACATGGTACCCCAGAAAGGATTGAATCAGACAACGGGACTCATTTTCGAAATAACATCATAAGCTCCTGGGCAAAGAAACACGGCATTGAGTGGGTGTATCACATTCCCTATCACCCACAAGCCTCTGGAAAGTTCGAGAGATATAATGGACTGTTAAAGACTATGTTGAGGGCATTAGGTAATGGGGCATGGAATCACTGGGATACAAATTTAGCAGAAGCCACTTGGCTGATTAATACCAGAGGATCTGCTAACCATCCTGGTCCTGCCCAAACAAAACCCCTACATACTGTGGGAGGAGACAAGGTCCCTGTAGTGCACATGGGGAAGTGGCTGGGGAAGGCGGTGTGGATTGCTCCTCCCATGGGAAAAGGCAAACCCATTCCTGGGATTGTTTTCATTCAAGGACCTGGGTGTACTTGGTGGGTAATGCGAAAAGATGGGGAGACCCGGTGTGTGCCTCAAGGAGATTTAACCTTGGGGTAAAATAACCTGTAATGTGAGTTGTACCTTCTAGGAAGTAATGTAGAAGGAATGACCCAAACCAACGAAGAGCAAGTTTTGCAAGGATGCGAGTGCAACAACAGCCCAAAGCAAGCTGGTGTTGGTGCCCAACAACTGAACATACTGCTACTCCTGTCCTGAACACCCATCCTGACGGATTGGGCCCAGGTCATATCTGGTTCATGAACATCTGGAGGAGCAGAGGAAGCTCATGGAACGGGAGAGTAACATCTATTTGTTAAAGGACTGGGGATAGTAGGTAATGAGAAGGTATAAATCTGTATGTTGAGTATAAAGATGGTTTATGTATGTAGGTTAGATTGTAAGTGTTGGCAAGAAGGGATTTCAGTAATTAAATACAATGGGATCGTTAGAAGACATATATGTGTATATATTAAATTATGTGGGACCTGAGCATGACACAAATGGTATGGAATAAGGGGTTGAGATTTTATTGCGTCTGACTGAAATGGAGTTAATTTTCCCCATAGCAGCCCTCCTAGTACTGTGCCGTGTCTTGGTAGCTAAAAAGGTGTTGATAACACACCAACAGTTTGGCTGCTACTGAGCAGTGCTCACACAGCATCAAGGCTGTCTCTCCAAAATTTCCCCCTCACCAGTAGGCTGGGGGTGGGCAAGATCTTGGGAGGGGACATAGCCAGGACATCTGACCCAAACTGACCAAAGGGATATTCCATACCATATGACATCTGTTCAGAAATAAAAGCTAAGAGAAAGGAGGAGGAAAGGGGGGAATTTTTTATTACAACATTTGTCTTTGAGAGCAACCGCTACGCGTACTGAAGCCCTACTTCCCAGGAAGTGGCTGGACATCACCTGCTGATGGGAAATAGAGAATAAATCTTTTGTTTTCCTTTGCTTCCGTGCACAGCCTTTTACTTTTGCTTTATTAAGCTGCCTTTCTCTTGACCCACGAGTTGTTTTTTTCCATCTTATTTTCTCCCTGCCTTGCCTTCCTGAGGAAGAGTGACAGAGTGGCTTGGTGGGCACCTGGCATCCAGCCATGGTCAACCCACCACAGCTACATAAACTACAGAGATGCAGCGTGCATCTCCAGAAAGCAGACGTTCCTTGCCACAATTTTAAAAAGAGGCACTTATCAAGCTACGTATTGTTCAGTCACACAAATGCTTCTTTTTTTTTTCCTCAGTTTCCAGAAAGATTTTTTTTGCTCATGCCATATTAGAATGACAGTGGCATCTAAGTCAAGGTTAAGCCCACAGCAGACTGATGAGCATGTGGTGTACACGTATAGCCATAGCACAAATCATCATTTTTATCTTTGTACGTCCTCTGGATGTTTTCTGTAATCATGCTGAAATACTATTTTCAAAACTAAAAAGTAGAAGAAACACTTGTAGTTTGAAACATTGCATTAAAAAAAGTAAATTAATAAAGATTAAACCCTTTTTTGTATGTGTTGTACATTTTCTATACATGCACACATGGATGCAGGCACAGACAGACACACTAGGCATTGAATAGGTTATTTGATATTTAATCTGAATGCAGCTGTTTAGATATTTGTTTGGTCTGTCTCTAGATTTTTCATTAAAAATATGTGGTTAACAGCAGCCAACCTGATTTACGTGTGTGTCTGATTTGTTCACCACTATGACTCCTGTGTCCTACATCTTAATCACATCCAGGCACCCATCCCATTACATTACTAGAGGGGAAGTGATGGACATCTCTTGACTCTCTTCATGACCCCCTGATAATCCTGTTTCACACACAGGCTCCCTGCTGTATGAAGCACAAAAGCTGCCACTGTAGTTCTTTACTTCCAGTTGATATTCTGACAGACTTGATCTAGTAAATTAGTATGCTGTGGTAGGGGCATGACAAAAGACCCTTTTGACACACTCTGAGTCGATACAAAGGCCAACAGAGAGCCATTTCACCATACTTCTGTTATTTTTCCCCTTTTGATGACCCTTCTTTTTTTTTAAACTTGTATGACCTTGTCAGATTTAAAAACATAATGTTAGAAAAGTCATCCTTGCACAAGGGAAGAAAAATATAAACATGCAGAAATGCAAGAATACCAATGCAAAATTAAAATACAGTTGGATCAGAGGAGTAGAGACTTTCTTGTGTTCATTTTTTTGTCCTTCACACTGCTGAAATCTCTACATGCTTCAAATGTCAGAGTAAACAGACTGTTCTGGCCATGAATGCTGTGTTACATCTGAATAGTATTATTCTTTCTTTTAAAAAAGATGAAAAAATAATCTTAGAGGATTAAAAATGTATATCTCAGTAATTTCTTGGTATGAAGGATCTTGCAATAGCGTAATGTATTTTACAATTAAAAAACTGTAGTCATATATACTTAATTTTTAAGTGCTTATGATGTGAAATTTGACTGAATTTATGCTGATATTGATCATACTTGTGGTGGGTTGACCCTGGCTAGGGGCCAGGTGCCCACCAGAGCTGCTCTATCACTCCCCTCATTCACCAGACAGGGGAGAAAAGGTATAACGAAAAGCTTGTGGGTCGAGAGAAGGACAGGGAGAGATCACTCACTAATTATCATCAGGAGCAAAACAGACTGAACTTAGAGAGGGAATTCATCTAATTCATTACTAAGCAAAACAGAGTAGAGGAATGAGAAATAAAATCAAATCTTAAAACACCTCCCCCCACCCCTCCCATCTTCCCGGGCTCAACTTCACTCCCGGTTTCAACCTCCTCCTCCCTCAGTGGCACAGGGGGACGGGGGTTACGGTCAGTTCATCACGTGTTGTTTCTGCCACTTCTTCATCCTCAGGGGGAGGACTCCTCTCATCATTCCCCTGCTCCAGCATGGGGTCCCTCTCACGGGAGACAGTCCTTCATGAACTGCTCCAGCGTGGGTCTCTTCCATGGGGTGCAGACCTTCAGGAGCAAACTGCTCCAGCGTGGGGTCCCCCACGGGGTCACAAGTCCTGCCAGCAAACCTGCTCTGGCGTGGGGTCCTCTCTCCATGGGTCCACAGGTCCCGCCAGGAGCTTGCTCCAGCACGGGCTTCCCACGGGGCCACAGCCTCCTTCAGGTGCCTCCACCTGCTCCGGCGTGGGGTCCTCCACGGGCTGCAGGTGGAATCTCTACACCCCCTCATCCTTCCTCCATGGGCTGCTGCAGGGGGACAGCCTGCCTCACCATGGTCTTCACCACGGGCTGCAGGGGGACCTCTGCTCCGGCGCCTGGAGCACCTCCTCCCCCTCCTTCTGCACTGACCTTGGTGTCTGCAGATGTTCTTACATCTTCTCACTCCTCTCTCTGGCTGCAAAAGCTCCCTCTAACTGTTTTTCTCTTTCTTAAATATGTTATCACAGAGGCGCTGCTTGGCTTGGCCTTGGCCAGCGGCAGGTCCATCTTGGAGCCGGCTGGCATTGGCTCTATCAGACACAGGGGAAGCTTCTAGCAGCTTCTCACAGAAGCCACCCCTGTAGCCCCCCAGCTACCAAAACCTTGCCACGCAAACCCAACACAATACTATGCAAAGAAAAATACTTTTCAGCATGTACTATATATAAAATATCTATAAAGAGCAACTTAATTTGTATCTGAAAGTTTATCCACAGGCATTATACCTGTTCAAAATGATGACTTATTCAAACAGAAACTACAGACTTAATTGACTTGCATCTTTAAGCAATATTATGTATGCATTTCTCTACCTCTGCAGGAATTACTCATTTTTTCAGAGTCACTGTCATTTTAATTAGGCTTATGCCTTTACCAGTTTAATCATTTTTATGTTGGCCAAATCTATGTAACAGGTTTACATTTATCTCATAATAGATACTTAAATGTAACTATATTCATGTACACATAGGTGCTATAGGTTTGCCTTATGATCATTTTAATGATTGTGTCATAATAAGACCTAATTCCTGTAATTTACATGCTTTCATGTTTTTCTTAAAGAATGAACCATCCTTTTAAATGAAAAACAAGCACTCATATATTTTCTTTTTCATACTAACACACTAAAAAATGCCTACTCAAAGCCACTTTCTAAACCTAATCTTCGAATTTTTACTTTTCAAGCTGAAAGAAAACTTAAGTCAATAAAAAATGAGACATTCCTAGCTTTAGAAAGCACTTTACCTCACAAAGAAACATTTTCCAAAAATGCAAGTGCACAAATTACTCCAGTATTTGCTGTACAGTATGTACATTTGACCTCTGCCACACTTCAGCATTTTTCAACATATAAACCTTGTTCTCTCAAATAGAACTATTATATAGACACAAGAGATATATACACAAGTATATTGTGTAAGAAATTCAGGCCACTTCAGACAACTCATCTTGAGAACAGAGGCAAAATTACACCATGTGTTCCAATTCCTCTAGTAGTTTTATATAGCCCAAGATTACCAGACTCAACCCCCTCCTCCAAAGCCCCCAAAGCTTAGGGTGTGACATGGTTTAGCCCCAGCTGGCAGCTGAGCACCACACGCTGCTCGCTCACCCCTCCCCCGGCGGGATGGGGAAGAGAAAAACAACGGCAAAGCCTCTAGGGTTGGGATAAGGGCAGTTTACTGGGACAGCAAGGGAGAGGGAAAACAATCAACAACAGTGCTGATAACAGATATTCACAACGGGTGATAACAGAGAACGATTTACTGATCCAACGACCAACCTGATGCTCGACCCATCCCAGAGCCACACCGACAGCCAAACCCACCCCTGCCCGACTAGCCCCCTTTTATGGTGAGCATGATGTCACATGGTATGGAATAGCCCCCGGCCAGCTTGGCTCACCTGTCCTGGCTCCTTGTGAAATTAACTCTATCCTTGCCAGAACCAGGACAGGGTGACATACTCAGCTACCAGAAACCAGTGCCCACAAAAGAACTTCTACCATTTACACTGACTTTGATCCACACTGAGAACATTTTATTGGGAAATATATATCACTGAGGCAGAACATACTGTCCTGAGATAAATATAACACAAATTTGCATGAAGCAAGAACTACTCTTTATCTTATCATAGTATCCATATTCACATGATCTTTATGAAGTCCATATTTGTAAAGCAACATTTTTCATTGTATCTCCAAGCCATTAAGACAGAATAATGTTAATATGTACGACACTTCTGTGAAATATATCACTATTCTCCCTTCTAGGAAAAAAAACAGTATATGGCAATCATTTTAAAAGAGAGTAGGCTAACAGATGCAGCATGACTTCATATCAGGAGCAGCAAGAGATGTATCTTGCCAATGGGACCCTCTTTTATGTAAGTTGATGTCGTGGTTTAGCCCCAGACGGCAGCTGAGTACCACTCAGCCACTTGCTCACCCCTCCCCCACAGCCATACGGGGAGGAGAATGGGAAGACAGAGGTAAACATCGTGGATTGGGATAAGGACAGTTTACTGGGACAGCAAAGGGAGAGGGAAATAACAAGAACGGTACTTATAACAGAATACACAAAACTGGTGATACACAATGCAGTTTCTCACCCAACGACCGTACAACTCAGACAGGACGCTCAGACGTGTCCCAAAACCGGAAAATCCCTGAATCACGTATCCTAGAGCCACGCTGCCCCTCCCCGATCAGCCCTCCCTTTTATGCTGAGTATGACATCATATGGTATGGACTAGTTCGGGTCATCTGTCCTGGCTGTGTCCCATCCCAGCTTCTGGTGAAAATTAACTCTGTCCTAGCCGAAAACCAGGACATTATCCACCCCTTATTCTATACAATCTGGGTCATGCCCAGATCCTAAAATGTCCAATTAATCACCACCACTATTCCTTGCCTTTGAGATTTATAAATACACACACAAATATCATTCCCTTAGTCTATGGGCCATCCTTCTAAAATGTCTGTCGAGTTCATTTAGTCCATGACTTTGGGCTCCATCTGTCATAACAGTCTTTCAGAGCAGGAGCTCTGTGTGGTGTTGAACTGTTGCCTGCTGCATCTGGAGCTTGCAGCTGGTGTATCTGGCATGGCCCATGCCCACAGCCTGCAGCTTGAAGATGTTGATTTCAAGGAAGTTGCTGGGGGACAGTTGCTGAAGTCAGTTCTAGTTCCATCCTCTCTGCAATTGGTTCAGTTTCATCAAAGTTCATCCTTCATTAATTTGGATGATTCTTATGGTAATACCATTTATACAGCATATAGCAATTGTAGTAGTGATGACATAGAATGGCAGGGTTATTCAGCAATTAACATCATACAGTTTAATTTATTGGCTATTCTCACCCAAAATCAGATCCCCTTGAGGTACACATTGGACTTCCCCATCCTTCCGCATCACCCACCAAGTGCACCCAGGTCCTTGAGTAAAAGCAGTCCCGCAGATGGGTTTGCCTTTGCCTGAAGCAGGGATAACCCAAACTGTTTTACCCAACATATTCTTCATCTGCGCTACAGGGACTTATTCCCTTATACAGTAGGTGGAAGTTTTGATTGGGCAGGGCCAGCTCGATTGGTAGACCCCCTAGAGTTAACCAACTAGGTGGCCTTTGATAAATCTGTATCCCAGTGTTTGAGGGTCCCACCACCCATTGCTCTCAGGGTAGTTTTTAGCAGTCCATTGTACCTTTCAATTTTCCCAGAGGCTGGTGCACGATAGGGGATGCGATACACCCACTCAATGCCATGCTCTTTGGCCCAGGTGTCTATGAGGTTGTTCCAAAAATGAGTCCCATTGCCTGACTCAATTCTCTCTGGGGTGCCATGTCTCCACAGCACTTGCTTTTCAAGCCCTAGGATAGTGGTCTAGGTGGTAACATGGGGCACAGGATATGTTTCCAGCCACCCAGTGGTTGCTTCCACCATTGTAAGAACATAACGCTTGCCTTGGCGGGTTTGTGGGAGTGTGATGTAATCAATCTGCCAGGCATCCCTATACTTATATTTCAGCCATCGTCCTCCATACCACAGAGACTTTAACCACTTGGCTTGCTTGATTGTAGCGCTTGTTTCACATTCATGGATAATCTATGAGATGGTCAAGTCCACTCCTCGATCATGAGCCTATCTATATGTCGCATCTCTTCCTTGATGGCCTGAGGTGTCATGGGCCCACCGAGCTAGAAATAATTCACCCTTACGCTGCCAGTCCAAATCCACCTGAGCCACTTCAATCTTGGCAGCCTGATCCACCTGCTGGGTGTTCTGATGTTCCTCACTGGCCTGACTCTTGGGTACATGGGCATCTACATGCTACACTTTCACAACCAGCTTCTCTAGCTGGGCAGCAATATCTTGCCACAATGGGGCAGCCCAGATGGGTTTGCCTCTGCGCTACCAGTTGCTCTGCTTCCATTGCTGCAAACACTTCTACAGGGCATTGGCCACCATCCATGAGCCAGTATAGAGGTACAGCATTGGCCACTTCTCTCTTCCAGCAATATCTAAAGCCAGCTGGATGGCTTTCACCTCTGCAAACTGGCTCCATTCACCTTCTCCTTCAGCAGCTTCTGCAACTCGCCATGTAGAACTCCATACAGCGGCCTTCCACCTTCGATGTTTTCCCACAATGCGACAGGACCCATCAGTGAACAGGGCGTATGGTTTCTCATCCTCTGTTAGGTTATTATATGGTGGGGCTTCTTCAGCATGTGTCACCTCCTCCTCTGGCGACATTCCGAAATCTTTCCCTTCTGACCAGTCTGTGATCACTTCCAGAATCCCTGGACGATTGGGGTTTCCTATAATGGCCCATTGTGTGATCAGTGCAACCCACTTACTCCATGTAGCATCAGTTGCATGGTGTGTAGAGGGGATCCTCTCTTTGAACATCCAGCCCAGCACTAGCACTCAGGGTGCCAGGAGGAGCTGTGCTTCACTACCAATCACCTCTGAAGCAGCTCGAGCTTCTTCATATGCTGCCAATATCTCCTTTTCCATTGGAGTGTAGTGGGCTTCAGATCCTCTGTATCCCCGACTCCAAAACCCCAGGGGTCGACCTCGAGTCTCCCCTGGTGCTTTCTGCCAGAGACTCCAGGTAGGGCCATTCTCCCTGGCTGCGCTGTACAGCAAGTTTTTAACATCTGGTCCTGCCCGGACTATCCCAAGGGTTACTGCATGAACAATTTCTGGTTTAATTTGTTCAAAAGCTTGTCGTTGCTCAGGGCCCCATTTGAAATCATTCTTCTTCTGGGTCACCTGATAGAGAGGGCTTACAATCAGACTGTAATTTAGGATATGCATCCTCCAGAAAACCACAACACCTAAGAAAGTTCATATTTCCTTTTTGTTGGTCATTGAAGACATGTCTGCTATTTTGTTGATCACATCCATTGGGATCTGATGATGCTCGTCTTGCCATTATATTCCTAACAACTGGATTTCCTGTGCAGGTCCCTTGACCTTGCACTGATTTATGGTGAAACCAGCTTTCAGAAGGATTTGAACTATGTTCTTCCTTTTCTCAAAACTTCTTCTGCTGTGCTGCCCCATACAATGATGTCCTCAATGTATTGCAGGTGCTCTGGGGCTTCACCCTTTTCCAGTGCAGTCTGGATCAGCCCATAGGAAATGGTGGGGCTGTGTTTCCACCCTGGGGCAGTCAATTCCAGGTGTACTGGACGCCTTTCCAAGTAAAAGCAAACTGTGGCCTTGTAAGACTCTGATAACAAGTGAATGTTGCAAACACCCCTCTTGACATGGGTAGTGATGGGCTGATGACAAGGGAGTGTCGACCTAGAACAGAACCTGCAGAGGCAGGATAACATCTTGTGAGCCAATTCCCCTATTCCTGAAACATGCTGACAAAGACTATCTCTCTTCTGTACATGCGTGCCTGTGAAAGATTATCACTCGGTCAGCCCTATATGGGGGGGGACAGTGAGACGTCCAAGACTCCCACAACCCACCAACTCATTTCTAAAACATTCCTGAGCATTCCTGAGCACATATTGTGCCTGCTTAGTGATGACAAACCCCTGCCTATGGGACGGGCACATTGGGTTATAAAAAGGGGAAACATAAGTTTTCAGCACGCGCCTGCCACCTGAGGACTACCACTACGAGCAGAGAAGATTGCTGGATCCAAGGGTGGTGATATATTTTTTCTTTTCTTCTCTTTCTTTCCCTCTTTCTTTTCCTCTGTGTCACTCTCTTTGTCTCTAACTTCATTTTTGGCCCATTACGGTAATATTGTTACAAGTTTTGCTAAGCCATTATCTTTCATAGTTCTGCTAAGTTTTAAGTATTGTTATAACTTTTGCCAAGGCTCTATCTTTTGTAGCTCCACTGAGTTTTAAGTAAATTGGTGGTTTGTTTGAGGCTCTCGAGTAATTGTCATTACTCCTCATTACTGCGCAGGGAATTAAAAAGTTAACCTCATCCTCACCCACCGAGTGGGATGGGACAGGCCTGCACTCTGTTGCCAACGGTATCAGGAAAAATTCATTAACAATATCGATAGTGGCATACCACTTGGCTTCCTTTGACTCCAATTCATACTGAAGTTCCAGTATGTCTGGCACGGCAGCACTCATTGGCAGTGTGACTTCATTCACGCCACGATAGTCCACTGTCAGCCTCCACTCTCCATTGGACTTCCGCACTGGCCATATGAGACTGTTAAAGGGTGAGTGGGTTCTGCTGATCACTCCCTGACTCTCCAGATGATGAATCAGCTTATGGATGGGAATCAGGGAGTCTCGATTGGTAAGATATTGCTGCCAGTGCACCGTTGTGGTAACGATTGGCACCTGTTGTTCTTTGACCCTGAGCAACCCCACAACAGAAGGGTCCTCTGAGAGACCGGGCAAAGTAGACACATTTCAAGTTCCTCCGCTTCCAAGGCAGCTATACCAAAAGCCCATCTATACCCTTTTGGGTCCTTGAAATACCCTTTTCCGGAGGTAGTCTATGCCCAGGATGCACGGAGCCTCTGGCCCAGTCACAATGGGGTGCTTCTGCCACTCATTCCCAGTTAGACTCACTTCAGCCTCCAACAGAGTGAACTGTTGGGATCCCTCCGTCACTCCAGAAATAGAGATGGGTTCTGCCCCTTCATGGCTCAATGGCATTAGGGTACACTGTGCACCAGTGTCCACGAGGGCCTTGTACTCTTGTGGATCTGACGTGCCAGGCCATGGGATCCACACAGCCCAATACACCCTATTGTCCCTTTCCTCCACCTGGCTGGAGGCAGGGCCCCTCTAATCCTGCTCATCATATTTGCTGCTCACTTCTTGCAAAAAGGACTTAGAAGTCCCTTCAAGAGGATCATACATATGAGTAGGCCTTCCACTCGCTCTGGGGAACTGCCCACTGGAAACTGGAGCGGCATCTCTCCTGGAAGAATCCCCTTTTGTGACTGTTTTGCCTTGCAACTCATGTACTCATGCCTCTAGGGTCGAGGTAGGCTTCCCATCCCATTTCCTCATGTCTTCTCCGTGGTCACACAGGTAAAACCACAGGATGCCTCGTGGTGTGTACCCTCTGTATCCTCTTTCCTGAGAAGAGGAACGCTTACTCCTAATAGCTGAGATACTAGTCTACAGGTGGGGAATAGGACATATCCTCTTTGAGTTGCCAGACATCCCGGGACAGTTTCTCCACAGCCGAAATGAGGGAGGAAGAGAGACTTTCTTCATATTGCCAGAGTCGGCCAGCCACTTCATCCACTGTGGGTGCCTCTTTAGGTTTCCAGTCCGTTACTGCCAGTGAGTTGGCATACGATGATGGTGCATTCTGTACAAAGTTCCACCATATGGGTTGTGTGCATTAGACTTCATCTGGATCTGTGGGTAACTGCACATTGTCCAGGTCATAATAAACCATCTCCCAGACAGCTAATTCCCTCAGGTACTGGATACCTCTCTCCATGGTGGTCCACTTGCCTGGCCGATGTGCAACATCTTCACTGAAGGGATACCTTTCCCTCACCTTTGAAAGAAGTCATCTCCAGAGGCTGAAGGCTTGTGTCTTTTTCCCAATTGCCTTGTCAATGCCCCCTTCCTTGGACAGGGATCCCAACTGTTTGGCCTCCCTGCCCTCTAATTCCAGGCTACTGGCCCTGTTATCCCAGCATTGGAGCAGCCAGGTAATGATGTGCTCCCCTGGAAGGCGGCTGAAATCTTTTCGCATATCTCACAACACACTCAGGGACAGGGATCGGGTGATTACCTCTTGTTCTGCCCCTTTCTCCTGTTCTCATGATAGTCGTGGTTCATCATCACCCCTCACTCAGCAAACCGATTTCTTGGTGTATTTCTTCTTGTATATAGGGGCGACTAATACTGGTACGGGTTGGGTTTTTGGTTCACCTGCAGTGCCTGTTGCAGAGGTTTGAGTAGCCACAGTGTCTGTTTTGAGTAGCTACTGTGTCTGTTTCCAGTGTTGGGGTACCTGTAGTGCCTGTCGCAGTGGTTGTGGTAGCCACAGTGCCTGTCGTTCTGTTTTCTCTCTCTTCCCTCTGATGGTGCTGCCTAATATCGAGCAGTGTTTGGTAGATAGTGGCCAGGACCCAGCACAGGCCGGTAAGTTGTGCCTCCTTGGAATAGCCATAGCATTTTTCTTTCAAATATTCTATCACTTCATCAGGGTCCTGCAGTTGTTTTGGGGTGAAGCTCCAAACCGTTGAAGGTGAGAAGGTCTCTAGATACCCGCCCATATTCTCCCACATGCCATGCCAGCCTGGACTATTTAGCCTCAGGGAAAATCTCTGGGTGGTATTCTTAAAACAATTTTTTGTAACCCTGAACAGGACTTGAAACACATTAAGGAGATCTAGCAATAGGAACATGCCGGCTTGAACATCCCAAGGGTATTCAAAATTATCAAAATCTGCTGTAACCAGCCTGAATGGAAAAGGGAAGGTGAAAGAGCAGGAGAAAGTATCCCTCCTTGAGTCTTCCCCATAGATTGAGTGCGATTATTAATCAAGTCTGAGAGATGTCATCCCAGGTACAGACATGACAGCAATGTCACAGACAAATACCAGCTTAAGCTCATGACCATTGCTGTTGTCATATTATAAGTTGATATCGCACAGTATAGCAAAATGAGAATCCAGACCCCTCTCCCAGAGATGATAAACAGCACTGCAAGGAATACATGCAGCAAGTAAGGGTTTACATACCACAGCCATGTGAACAAACAAAACACCATTGTGACTAGCAACTGTTTAAATAATACAGTAAGTAGTTATCACAAATTTGTTTTAACACGCTCTGGTCAGATCTATCGGTATCTCAACCCTTCGTGCCCCATGTTGGGCACCAAAAAGAACTGTCATGGTTTAGAGCCCCAACTGGCAACTGAGCACCACGTGGTCACTCACTCACCCCTCCGCCCTGTCAGGATGAGGAGGAGAATGGGAAGACAAAGGTAAACCTTGTGGGTTGGCATAAGGACAGTTTACTGGGACAGCAAAGGGAGAGAAAAATAACAATAATACTTATAACAGAATATACAAAATGGCTGATACGCAATGCATTTTCTCACCCTACGACCGTACAACTCAGACTGCACACTCAGACCCATCCCAAAACTGGACTGTCCCCAAGCCACATGTCCTAGAGCCCCTCCCTGACTAGCCCCCTTTTATGCTGAGCATGATGTCACATGGTATGGAATACCCCTTTTGGCTAGTTTGGGTCACCTGTCCTGGCTATGTCCCATCCCAGCTTCTGGTAAAAATTAACTCTATCCTAGCCGAACCCAGGACAGTTGGATGTGCCTTCCTTTCCCCTATTAGACAACAACCAACCAAAACAAATATAGTAAGCCTCAAATTGGGTATACCAAATGTTGCATGGCAAGTATGTTTCTCAAATAATACACCTGTACTGGTATTTTAAACCCCAGGTAGTAAAAATGACTAATTACTTTTAAAAACATTTTTTTACAATTGCATTGTTTTTTTTCAGCCCAAGCAAACTGGATTTATTGGCAGTTCATCTCTGAGACTTGCAGCTTGACAGGTGTGGGACTGGAAGCTGCCAGGATCTGGAAGAATGAAAGGAAGAGAGGCAAAAGGAGCAGTTGTTGCCATGTCATCACTTCTTCCTAGTCATGCATGTTAGTGCACACTTCATTACACAGAGCTAATAAGGGACTGTTTACCACCACTCTCTTTACTCCCTGCTTAACCTTCTGCTCAGGGGGACTGGTGCTATCCTGATTTCCAGATTTACAGTTCCAAATTCCTCCTTTTCCCATTTTGATTTCTCACTATGTTACTGTTGTCAACTTTCACTGCTAATGTGCTGGAACTACTCTATAGCTGCCAGGACATTGCCCAACATCTGCCCTGTGCTTGCATGTCCTCATGGACTCATCCTCCCCCAGAACCCTACATGCTTGACCCTTTTTTTTTTTTAAACCATGATTTTGTACCACAAAAAATGACCTTTAGCTCTGTCTTTGACAAATTCTCTCTCTCCAAACTCTGCCTTCTCCTTCAGACAGGACAGTGTCTTGTTTTCTGCCTGTAAGGTGGGACCAAGCACTCTATCATCCAGAGGACTAAGCAAAAAATCCCTGCAACTCCCATGCAGTTCTGTCCTGAGATGCAGAGAGGCAAGTCAGGTGTCAGAGCACTTCCTCAGCAGTTCAGATTGGTTGGGCTCAGTAGGAGCAGCAGTCTTGCATTTTCTGGTAAGCTTTTGGAAGAAAAAGAGTGCAATAATGCAAAGAGACAACATCAAGCTCTGTAGGAACAGGCAACATCTTATCAGTAAATCTCATTGTTTTAAAGGTTGTGTTAACATCTTTTGTTTGTGCTAAGTACTTTCTATGTGGTGTGTGCAAATTTATTAATGCCTATTCCTTTTTAACAAATGACTGAAATTCTTCATAAATGCATAAAATACAATGGCTAGATCTGTAGAATAAAGAAGGATACAACAATTCTAGTAACTTAAATATGTCCAGAACCTTTTTCTGAAACTGACACCAGATGACATGAAATAGTGGGCCTCTGCAATGTTCAATTTTCCTGTTCACCAGAATAGGAACATAACATCCAGACTGTCTTTTGGGAAAGCTATCTGGCCATTGCTTCTGTGTCAGGGAATTGTTTGGGAGATATATTGTTGCCACAGGCTAGAAGTGTAGGAAGGACTGTTGTAACACATTGCCAGCATGGGTGCTGAGTTTCTGTGCCTACAAATATATCTAGGCACTGTTTAATGGTATAGATACCACCTGCTGCTCCCATAATTCAACTGATCTTAGACTTTTCCACTTCAAATAATATTTCAAATTAGTGTTATTTATTTGCACTTACTGTTTGCCTCATCTGCTGTACTATTACTGCAACTGTCTATCTGTATGTTTATACTGCACTCATATCTACCTCACCTAAGCACATCATAGTTTACCTTTAGCGTGCTGTCTGCAAACGAAGAAAAGAAATTCCAGATTAAATCTTTCACTTCTTGCAAGACTTTTCTACAGCTTTAGTAAATTAATCATTATGTTTATTTTATTCTCATCCAAGAACCTCAAGCAACTGACACAGTGTGTAGTCAGCTAAATGCCAGCTTCTATTAATAGGAACATGTAAACATAATCCAATATTTAAAAAACAAACACTCAAGAACTGGTGTCTTGCTGTATCTCTAGAAGCAGTTCCTCAGCTGGTATGAATCCACACAGAGGAAGCACTAAACTGTGGCACACAATGTGTGTCTATGAGGATGACAGAATTCAGTTTTCTAATTGACAGTGGATCCAGTCTGCTTCACTAGAGAATGCAGATGAAAACCTCAGGATGGCCAGATGAAAGCAAGAAGATGCATGGTCAGAGTTGCAAATGTTTAGTACCTTTTGCCTATCACTAGCTGTGAGATTTAGGTAGGATGAAAGGATGAAATAGAATGACATAGAGTAAGGAAAAGGCAGGCAACAGTGATGAGAAATCGCCATTTCTTCCCAGTGTTCTCAAGGATTCTTGGCTGTGTTTTCATAGTTCATGCTCCAGTTGCCTCCTTGCCATTATCTAACTGTATCAGACCACAGTTTGGACACTGGTATCATGTAAGACTGTGTTTCTGACATTATTGCTCTATCCTATAATAAAATGAGAAAACCTCTCCTTGTCCATTCTAGAGAAACTTTTGAGTTCTACTAGGAAATGTCAGGAGTCAACAAACAATGTTTCTCCATAAATTGAATGAAAACCATACCATCAGACTGACCGAATTTGCTCTGATCAGTACTGCCCCCATGCCAAGCTGCAGATCGGCAGGATGCTGGGGGTCAATTCCAGTGTCTCCAGCCCACCTCCCACCACTGAACTGCCAGAGGTGACAACGTCTGAGGGAGAGTGTCAAGGAAAAAGCTTTGTGTGGACAAGGCTGGGGAAGAATATTTCAAGACCAAAGATGAAATGAAAAACAGTAAGGAGTTTTCAGGCAAACTTCTTTGTCTGCCCTTTCTCTGGTAAAATTAAACATTTTTTTAAGGGATGACTTTATTAAACATTTAACACACTTCTTTCACAATATCTTCCTCTCAATTGCTGGTAAACCCAGTCTACATCCTCCTCTCCCTCCAACAAAATGAAAACAAATATGCAACAGGCTTCACATTTGACATGGTTTAGGCCCAGCCGGCCGCTGAGCACCACATGCCGCTCGCTTACCCCTCCCCCGGCGAGATGGGGAGAACAGAAAAAACAACGGCACAGCCTCGAGGGTTGGGATAAGGGCAGTTTACTGGGACAGCAAGGGAGAGGGAAAACAATCAACAACAGTACTCATAAGAGATATTCACAATGGGAGATAACAGAGAACAATTTACCGATCCAAGGACCGACCAGATGCTCAGCCAATCCTGGAACCGCGCCGAAACCGCGCCATACCCGCCCCCCCCCCCCCCGGCCCCCTGACTAGCCCCCCTTAGCCCCCGGCCAACTTGGCTCACCTGTCCTGGATCCTTGTGAAATTAACTCTATCCTTGCCAGAACCAGGACATTATCCACCCCTTATTCCATACCATCTACGTCATGCCCAGATTATTTTACAGATCTCATTGCCTTACTCTATGGGCTATTGCTCTAAAATGTCTGTTGAGTTCATTTAGTCCATGGTTTTGGGTTCCATCTGCCATTACAGTCTCTCAGAGCAGGAGCAATGGTGCATGCTGCTGGATTGTTGCACGCTGCATCCAGAGTTTTCACAGCCGGTGTATCTGGTATGGTCCATGCTCACAGTCTGGACGTCAAGGTATGATTTTTCCATAAAGTTCCTGGGCACCAGTTGAAGTCAGTTCTAGTTCCATCATCGTGGCACTTTGTTCAGTTCCAAAGTCCATCCTTCATTAGTTTTGGGTGATTCTTATGGTCATACCATTGATACAGTATATCGCTATTAACATCATGGAATTTAATTTATGGGCTATTTTCACCCAAAATCAAATCCCCTTGGGGTACACACCGGACTTCCCCATCTTTTCTCATCACCCACCAAGTGCACCCTGGTCCCTGAGCAAAAGCAATCCCGCAGATGGGCTTGCCTTTGCCTGAAGCAGGGATAACCCAAACTGTTTTACCCAACATATTTTTCATGCGCACTACAGGAACTTTATCCCTATCTACTGGGCGTGGAAGTTTTGATTGGGCAGGGCCAGCTCGATTGGCAGATCCCCTAGTGTTAACTAACCAGGTGGCCTTTGCTAAATGTGTGTCCCAGTGTTGGAGGGTCCCACCACCCATTGCTCTCAGGGTAGTTTTTAGCAGTCCATTGTACCTTTCGATTTTCCCAGAGGCTGGTGCATGGCAGGGGATGTGATACACCCACTCAATGCCATGCTCTTTGGCACAGGTGTCTATGAGGTTGTTCCAAAAATGAGTCCAATTGTCTGACTCACTTCTCTCTGGGGTGCCATGTCGCCACAGGACTTGCTTTTCAAGACCCAGAATAGTGTTCTGGGCAGTGGCATGGGACACAGGATATGTTTCCAGCCACCCAGTGGTTGCTTCCACCATTGTAAGAACATAACGCTTGCCTTGGAGGGTTTGTGGGAGCGTGATGTAGTCGATTTGCCATGCTTCCCCATATTTATATTTCGACCATCATCCTCCATACCACAGAGGCTTTACCCGCTTGGCTTGCTTGATTGCGGTGCATGTTTCACATTGATGGATGACCTGTGAGATGGTCTCCATGCTCAAGTCCACCCCTCGATCATGGGCCCATCTATATGTCTCATCTCTTCCTTGATGGCCTGAGGTGTCATGGGCCCACCAGGAGCTATAAATAATTCACCCTTACGCTGCCAGTCCAAATCCACCGGAGCCACTTCAATCTTGGCAGCCTGATCCACCTGCTGGTTGTTCTGATGTTCCTCAGTGGCCCGACTCTTGGGTACGTGGGCATCTACATGACGTACCTTTACAACCAGCTTCTCTAGCTGGGCAGCAATATCTTGCCAGAATGGGGCAGCCCAGATGGGTTTGCCTCTGCATTCCCAGTTGCTCCGCTTCCACTGCTGTAACCACCCCCACAGGGCATTGGCCACCATCCATGAGCCAGTATAGAGGTACAGCGTTGGCCACTTTTCTCTTTCAGCAATATCTAAAGCCAGCTGGATGGCTTTCACCTCTGCAAACTGGCTCGATTCACCTTCTCCTTCAGCAGCTTCTGCAACTCACCGTGTAGGACTCCATACAGCGGCCTTCTACCTTCGATGCTTCCCCACGATGCAACAGGACCCATCAGTGAAGAGTGCGTATGGTTTCTCATCTTCTGTTAGGTTATTATACGGTGGGGCTTCTTCAGCACGTGTCACCTCCTCCTCTGGTGATCCTCCAAAATTCTAAGATTCCTGGACAATTGGGATTTCCTATTCTGGCCCATTGTGTGATCAGTGCAACCCACTTACTCCATGTAGCATCGGTTGCATGATGTGTAGAAGGAGCCCTGTCTTTGAACATCTAGCCCAGCACTGGCAGTCGGGGTGCCAAGAAGAGCTGTGCTTCAGTGCCAATCACCTCTGAAGCAGCTCGAACCCCTTCATAGGCTGCCCATATCTCCTTTTCAGTTGGAGTGTAGCGGGCCTCGGATACTCTGTATCCCCGACTCCAAAACCCCAGGGGTCGACCTCGAGTCTCCCCTGGTGCTTTCTGCCAGAGACTCCAGGTAGGGCCATTCTCCCCGGCTGTGGTGTACAGCACATTTTTTACATCTGGTCCTGCCCAGACTGGCCCAAGACCTAGGGCATGAACTATTTCTTGTTTAATTTGTTCAAAAGCTTGTCGTTGCTCAGGGCCCCATTCAAAATCGTTCTTCTTCGGGGTTACATGGTAGAGAGGGCTTACTATCAGACTGTAATTCGGAATGTGCATTCGCCAGAAACCTACAACACCTAAGAAAGCCTGTGTCTCTTTTTTGTTGGTTGGTGGGGACATGGCTGCTATTTTGTTGATAATATCCATTGGGATCTGATGCCGCCCATCATGCCACCTTATTCCTAAAAACTGGATTTCCTGCGCAGGCCCCTTCACCTTACTTGGTTTTATGGCAAAGCCAGCCTGCAGCAGGATTTGGATTATTTTCTTCCCTTTCTCAGAAACTTCCTCTGCTGCTGAGTTGCCCCATACAATGATGTCATCAATGTATTGCAGGTGCTCTGGGGCTTCACCCTTTTCCAGTGCAGTCTGGATCAGTCCATGGCAAATGGTGGGGCTGTGTTTCCACCCCTGGGGCAGTCGATTCCAGGTGTACTGGACACCCCTCCAAGTGAAGGCAAACTGTGGCCTGCACTCTGCTGCCAAAGGGATCGAGAAAAATGCATTAGTGATATCAATTGTGGCGTACCACTTGGCTGCCTTTGACTCCAGTTCATATTGAAGTTCCAGCATGTCTGGCATGGCAGCACTCATCGGCGGTGTGACTTCATTCAGGCCATGATAGTCTACCGTCAGCCTCCACTCTCCATTGGACTTCCGCACTGGCCATAGGGGACTGTTAAAGGGTGAGTGGGTTCTGCTGATCACTCCCTGACCCTCCAGTTGGCGAATTAGCTTGTGGATGGGAACCAGGGAGTCTCTGTTGGTGCAGTATTGCTGCCGGTGCACAGTTGTGGTAGCAATCGGCACCTGTTGCTCTTCAACCCTCAGCAACCCTACTACAGAAGGGTCCTCCGAGAGACCAGGCAAACTAGACAATGGTTCAATTTCCTCCGCTTCCAAGGCAGCTATTCCAAAAGCCCACCTGTAACCTTTTGGGTCTCTGAAATACCCTTTCCGGAGGTAGTCTATGCCCAGGATGCACGGAGCCTCCGGCCCAGTCACAATGGGGTGCTTTTGCCACTCATTCCCAGTTAGACTCACTTGGGCCTCCAGCTGAGTCAACTGTCGGGATCCCCCCGTCACACCAGAAATACGGATGGGTTCCACCCCTTCATAATTCGATGGCATTAGGGTACACTGTGCACCAGTCTCCACTACTGCCTTATACTCTTGTGGGTCCGATGTGCCAGGCCATCGGATCCACACAGTCCAATACACCCTATTGTCCCTTTCTTCCACCTGGCTGGAGGCAGGGCCCCTCTAATCCTGCTCGTCATAGTCACTACTCACCTCTTGCAAAAAGGACTTAGAAGTCCCTTCAAGAGGATCAGAAGTGCGATCTGGCCTTTCACTTGGTCTGGGGGGCTGCCCGGTGGAAACTGGAGCAGCATTCTTTTTGGAAGAGTCCCTTTTTACAGCTGTCTTGCCTTGTGGCTCACGTACTCGTGCCCGCAGGGTTGAGGTAGGCTTCCCATCCCATTTCCTCATGTCTTCTCTGTGGTCACGCAGGTAAAACCACAGGATACCTCGTGGTGTGTATGCACACACAGTTTCTCCACAGCCAAGACAAGGGAGGAAGAAAGGCTCTCTTCATATTGCCGGAGTCGGCCAGCCACTTTGTCCACCGTGGGTGCCTCTTCACTTTTCCAGTCGATTACTGCCAGTGAGTTGGCGTATGATGATGGTGCACTTTGCAAAAATTTTCGCCACATAGGTCAGGTACATCGGACTTCATCGGGGTCTGTGGGCAACTGTGCGTTGTCCGGATCATAATAAACCATCTCCCACACAGCTAATTCCCTCAGATATTGGATACCTCTCTCCATGGTGGTCCACTTGCCTGGCCGACATACGACATCTTCATTGAAGGGATACCTTTCCCTCACACTTGACAGGAGTCGCCTCCAGAGGCTAAGGGCCTGTGCCTTCTTCCCAATTGCCTTGTCAATGCCCCCTTCCCTAGACAAGGATCCTAGCTGCTTGGCCTCCCTGCCCTCCAGTTCCAGGCTACTGGCCCCGTTATCCCAGCAGCGGAGCAGCCAGGTAATAATGTGCTCCCCTGGAAGGCGGCTGAAATCTGTCCGCATATCTCACAGCTCACTCATGGACAGGGATCGAGTGATCACTTCTGGTTCTGGCTCTTCTTGTTGTTCTCGTGATGGCCCCGGTTCATCATCATCTTTCACTAAGCGAACCGATTTCCTTGTGTATTTCTTTTTGTGTATAGGGGCGACTGATACTGGTATGGGTTGATCTTTTGGCTCAGCTACAGTGCCTGTTGCAGGGGCTTGGGCAGCTGCAGTGCCTGTGGGTCTGCTCTCTCCCTCTGGATGATGCTGTCTACTATCAAGCAGTGTTTGATAGATTGTGGCCAGGGCCCAGCACAGCGCAGTAAGTTGTGTCTCCTTGGAATCCCCACAGCATTTTTCTTTCAAATATTCTACCACTTTATCAGGGTCTTGCAGTTGTTCCGGAGTGAAGCTCCAAACCATTGGAGGTGAGAAGGTCTCTAGATACCCGCCCATATTCTCCCACATGCCATGCCAGCCCTGACCATTCAGCCTTGGGGAAGATCCCTGGGTGGTACTCTTGAAACAATTTTTGCTAACCCTGAACAGGAGTTGGAAAGCATGCAGGAGACCTAGCAACAGGAATATACTGGCCTGAACATTCCAAGGGTATTCAAAATTCTCAAAAATTGTTGTAACCAACCAAAAGGGAAAAGGGGAGGTGAAAGAGTGGGAGAAGGTATCCCCCCCTGTCTTCCCCACAGATTGGGTCCAATTATTAATCAATTCTGAAAGATATTGACCGAGGTACGGGCCTGACAGAAATGCTACATACACATACCAGCTCAGACCCATGACTGTCAATGATATCTTATCATAAGTCATTATCACACAATACAACAACATGAGAACACGAACCCCTCTCCCAGAGGTGATAAACAGCGCCGCAGGGATTACATAGAGTAAACACGGGTTTACAAAATAGAGCCATGTGACCAAACAGAACATCATTATGACCAGCGAATGTTTCAATAACATTATAAATGCTTATAACAACTTTGTCTTAACACACTTGGGTCAGGCTTGTCGTTATCACAACCCCTCGAGCCCCACGTTGGGCGCCAAAAAGGACTGACGTGGTTTAGCCCCAGCCGGCAGCTAAGTGCCACACCCCGCTCGCTCACCACTCCCCCAGCAGGATTGGGAGGAGAACAGAAAAAACAACGGCAAAGCCTCGAGGCTTGGGATAAGGGCAGTTTACTGGGACAGCAAGGGAGAGGGAAAACAATCAACAACAGTGCTGATAACAGATATTCACAACGGGTGATAACAGAGAACGATTTACCAATCCAAGGACTGACCAGATGCTCAGCCTGTCCCGGAACTGCACTGACTAGCCCCCCTTTTATGGTGAGCATGATGTCACATGGCATGGAATAGCCCCCTGGCCAGCTTGGCTCACCTGTCCTGGCTCCTTGTGAAATTAACTCTATCCTTGCCAGAACCAGGACGACATTCCTTATATCTTCAGGAGTAATAAGAGAGAGGCAGAAATCAAATTGTGAAAACAGCGTTGTCAAAATCAGAAGGGATAAATAAATAAATAACTTCAAGGCTTGTTTCAGGGGGAAAAAAAAAAAAGCAACCTACCAACATTCCTTGCATGTCTCCTTTAAAATTTCAGCCTGCCTTTTATACTGTATTGTACCTATATTCGCTTACTAATCCCCTCACATATTACAGATTTCACAAGTGACTTGTGATGCTGAATTGCTATAGCTGTTTGTACAATTCCCATGTTATTCATTGTTTGTCCCTTTGCTTTACTCAAATTGGAGAGAATGTACTTTCAAAGTACCTGTCAAAGTGTGACTCATCTGGCAAGTCAGTAATTACTTTTCATGAAGTAATATGCCAGAACACACAGAATTCATAAGATTTTTAGAAGATACTGGGACATATGAACATAGATTCCTACCTTCCCCTTTTCACAGTTCAAATAATCATAAAAACCCCTTTAAAGTATCGAACCAAATGCATAAATTCACCCTTTAAGTGCAAAAGGAAAAATACAGTTTTCAGAAAATATATTTTTTAAAAAAGGCTTTCAGGGAAATATTGGAGAAAAAAACCCTACACTTTTTTAAGTACATTTTGAAGTGTATAACATTAAAATAATTTCCTAAACCTTGTTTTCCTTTAGTTTTATGCATCCCTCTGCATCAAAAGCATAGCTGCTCATTGCTGTCATTGAGACAAATATTGGATTAATTTGGACAGAGATGACATCAAAAGAACAGAGAATTCATGGTTTTAGTCCTCATCCTTTAGTTAAAGTGTCACCGAAATCCAGGAATAAACCTCGTAACACCAATGTAGTGTTAAAAGGCAGGCATTCTTTATTGCAGCGCTGGGTGCACGGGGGATAGCTCCACCCAACGTGCATGCCAGGTGATCACCAACACACAGCTTATGTAGGATCAAAACATACATATTCATCATCTTTCTCAAGAAAAGGCAGTCCTATGATAATCATTTCTCAGAATCCATTTCCATATTCTCCTCCCCATTGCGCATGCTCAGTGATTTGAGTCGGTGGTCCTCAAGGGTCTCTGGTGCTCGTCAGTGGTCTCGCACCCGTGTCCGCTGGGTGACCCTCTTCTTGTGGGCATGCACAGTACCCTTGCTGTGGATGCACCTGTCCATAACGACTTCATAAGATTAATATCTCCAAGCCTATTGTTCAGTTTGCTAGGGACTGTACATGGAACAGAGCAGCATTGTACATTGCCATGGTCAATTAGCTTCATTACGTATTACCTTGGTCACAAACTAATTATCTCAACCTGATTCTATAATTTCTGTTTCACGGCCCCTATCCTACGGTTACATTTCCCCCCTTTGGAAGTTTTGAAATAATCATCTTTTCAATACTTCCATTCATATTTTCCTATTCTACACAAAGGTATACACTGAGACAACAGGTAATGATAATTATACTTATAAACAATAAGGCGAATACAAATAACTGTTTCAACCAACTTAAATTAGGAAGCCATGAAGTCAGCCAAGATAAGTCCAATCCTTCTCGTTCCGTAACCGAGGAAGCTAATTCTTTTAACTGCTGAATTTTCTTTTCTATTAATAGTGAATTATCCGAAAGATTAAAACAACACATTCCTTTAAATTCTTCACACCCATGATTATGCCTCAATAATAGATAATCTATAGCAGCTTGGTTTTCCAGGGTAGCCTCTCTGACTTGAACCATCTCGGTTCCCAGAGCCGTTAAAGCTTGTGAGGTATAATTTATATCTTTTACCAAAGCACAAGCAATTCTTTTTAATGTACGATAATTCATGGCTACTCCTACTCCTGGAGTCAATACCGCAGCAGCCGCCATTTCGCTGCTACTATACAGGGTGACTTGAGAATCACAGTCTTCAGGCAACTGATGAACATTTCTTCTCGATCTATTCTTGTGTTCCAAATCTTCCTTGTTCAGTAATAAAGGAGCTAATCTACCTATTGAACAAGGACTTCCTGATGCATTAGCTGGTACATAGGTATAGGCAATTCTTCCACAAAGTAAAAACCACCCTAAAGGTAATTCAGTATGACTCCAGGCATAACTTATGTTCTGGGTTTTGTTACAGGTTAAAGGGGGCTGGAGTTGTGTTAAATTCTCGCACTTTGAGGTGCAGTTCATAAAGGCGACACAATATCTGGCCGGGAGAGTACCTCGTATTTTAACTTTTAGCATCCCTTTTTCTTTAATTTTAGTTGTTTTTCCCATATTGTATAGTTGAAAGTAAGTCAGGCTAATATCAAAGCCTTTAAACATAGTATAATCCTTCAGTAACTCCAGAGGAGTCAGGACTCCTATTAGACAAGAACTATACATTTCTCCTACTGAACTTCCTGCATCTAAACAGAAGGAGGACATGTTAGTTACTTCTCTGGCTAACAGTTCCCAGATATTTCTGTTCCGATCCCATTTTGGTAATAAAATCTGAGAATTACCATTTCTTATCCAAAATGCTAAAACACCCAGAGCAATTAACCCTCTCATTACTGATTAGATTTGTTATATTAATAGCACAATTAATATTATTCACAACAAAGCCACAGAACTTATACAGTCCCTTGATTAAACAACTCCCTGAACGCGACTTAGTTTCAATTTCAAAGGTCCCTCCTGTTTGGATATCCACTGATCCGATGGTGCCTTCTTTACTCGAGTATAGTGAATCCACGGCTCCACTCCTTCTACGTTAATTGCAGTATAAGTTGTCAACAGTACCTGGAAAGGTCCCTTCCACTTTTCCTGGAGTGGTTCAGAATTCCATGTTTTTATGTACACAAAGTCACCCGGCTGGTATTGATGTACAGGCGTATCCAGGGCAAGCGGCCTGGTCAGCACAATATATCTTCTGAGTGCTTCGAGGGTCCTTCCTAAAGAAATCAAATACGTTTTCAAATCTGGTTCTCCTGTTACCCTCATATCCCCTGGGATTAGGGGAGTTTGGTAAGGTTTGCCATACAATATTTCATATGGGCTTACACCATCTTTAGACCTTGGTTGGATTCTTGTTCTTAAAAGAGCTAATGGCAAGGCCTGTGGCCATTTCAAAGATGCTTCTTGGCAAATTTTACTTATTTGTCTTTTCAAGGTCTGGTTCATTCTTTCAATTTTCCCGCTTGATTGCGGTCTCCAGGGAGTATGTAAATCCCAATTTATCCCTAGGATTTTACTTACTTGTTGGAATATTTCTGCTACAAAATGTGGTCCTCTATCAGAGGACATGCCTAATGGTACCCCAAACCTTGGTATTATTTCTTTTAACAATATTTTAACCACTTCTCTTGCTTTGTTGGTGTGACAAGGAAAAGCCTCCGGCCATCCAGAAAAACGTATCAATCAATACCAACAAGTATCTATACCCATTTTGTCTAGGTAACTCAGAGAAATCTACTTGCCAATAATCTCCTGGGGAATTACCCTGCTTTGTTACTCCTAAAGGTGCTTTCCTCTGATTTAAAGGATTATTTTTAAGACAAATGGGACACTTAGCTATGATTGATTTAATTATTCCTGTCATTCCTACGCACACTACAGATGTTCTCAAACTTGTAACCATAGCATCCACACCCCAATGTGTCTGCTCATGTTTTTCTTTTGCAAGTTCTAACATAACTTGTGGAGTTACTATTACCTGATTTTCTGGTGTTACCCACCATCCTTCCATATTCTGAGATGCCTTTAAGTGCTCTGCCAACTGTTCATCTAGTTTACTGTATCTTGCTTTTAAATTTCGAATTTTCATCTGTTTTACTGGTACTAGTGCAAGGACACCTTGTTCTGCAGCCTCCTTTGCAGCTTTATCCGCCAACCGATTACCTACATTTACAGCCGTCTGACCAAATTGATGAGCCTTGCAATGCATTACGGCCACTTCCTTCGGTTTTTGCACATCTTGCAGGAGTTGAAGAACTTCCTCCTTATGCCTTATTGGTGATCCTTGGGCTGATAACAGTCCTCTTTCTTTCCAGATGGCTCCATGAGCGTGGATCACACCAAATGCATATTTGGAATCCGTCCATTTATTTACCCTTTTCCCTTCTGCCATCCGTAAAGCCTGCTTTAGCGCCACCAGTTATGCTTTCTGCGCTGATGTATTTGCAGGTAGTGTCCCTGACTCCAATATCTTGTCGGTGGTGACAACAGCATACCCAGCCATTCGCCTCCCTTCTTGCACAAAACTGCTTCCATCCGTAAACAGCTCCAGATCAGGATCCTTCAAAGGTTCGTCCTTCAGGTCTGGCCTACTGGAACAAACTTGTTCAATGGTTAGCAGGCAACCATGTTCCAATTTCTCGGTAGGATTTTCTGTTGACAGGAACATTGCCGGATTTACAATTGCTGTGGTTTTTAATTCCACATCATCTTGTTCCAATAGGACAACCTGGTATTTCAACATTCTGCTAGGGGACAGCCAGTGACCCCCCTTTTGTTCTAAGACAGTTATTACCATATGCGGTACATATACCACTATCTTTTGGCCCATAGTCAATTTTCGAGCTTCCTGAATCAGCAGCACCGTTGCTGCCACGGCACGCAAACATCCCGGCCATCCTTTACTCACGGTGTCAAGTACCCCACCGGCCGCTTCCAAGATCCCAGCTGTTGCGCCAGCACTCCAAGGGCCAGATGTTGCCTTTCATGCGCAAACAGCTCAAAAGGTTTAGTCAGATCAGGTAAACCCAATGCAGGGGCCGTCATTAATGCCTTTTTGAGTTCTTTAAATGATTTGTGGCATTCAGGTGTCCAAGCCAAGTATTGGTCTTTGGATTCCTTCAGGGCTTCATATAGGGGTTTCACATACAGTCCATAATTTAGAATCCAGAGTTGGCACCACCCAATCATTCCCAGAAAGGCTCTCAGTTCCTTTGGACTGTTAGGTTCGGGGATCTGACAAATGGCTTCTTTTCTTTCGTTTCCCAATTGTCTCTGTCCTTGAGATATCTCAAATCCCAAATAAATCACTGCTTCTTTCCCTATCTGGGCCTTGTTTCTGGAAACTCTGTATCCTCCTTGGCCCAGGAAATTTAATAAACTGACAGTCATTTTAAAACATGTTTCTTTACTTTCTGCTGCTATCAGGATGTCATCCACATACTGTAATAGTATACCTTCTCCTTGATTCTGTTTCTTCCACATTTCTAACTCTTTTGCCAATTGATTTCCAAATATTCTGGGGCTATTCTTAAATCCTTGCGGAAGTACAGTCCATGTTAGTTGCGTCTTTCGTCCTGCGGCAGGACTTTCCCACTCAAAAGCAAATATGCTTTGACTTTTTGTATCCAGAGGTATGCAAAAGAAGGCATCCTTTAAATCCAGTACAGTAAACCATTTATGTTCCTCCTTCAAAGATGTCAGTAAAGTGTATGGATTGGCCACTACTGGGTGTATATCTTGAACTATTTGATTTACTGCCCTCAGGTCCTGAACCAATCGGTATTCCCTGCCCCCTGATTTCCTTACTGGTAATATAGGGGTATTGTATTCTGATTCACATTCTACTAACAGCCCATATTCTAAAAATTTTGTAATTAATCCCTCTAGCCCCTTTCGGGCTTCCCACTTAGGATACTGTTTTTGTCTTACTGGCTTGGCTCCAGGTTTTAAGGTCACCTTTACTGGTTCTGCCAGTTTGGATCGTCCTGGAACTTCACTTGCCCATACCAAAGGGGTAACTGCATTGTCCACGACTTCTGGAATCTGTTCCTCCTTGGAGGAATCCTGTAACATAAACACTCTCGCCTCTATGGCTTTTGATTCTGGTATTAGTAATCTGATTTCTCCATCTTTAAAAATTATTTGTGCATCTAATTTGCTTAATAAATCTCATCCCAGTAAAGGCAATGGGCATTCAGGCGTGTATAAAAGTTGATGTGTTACCCACTGTTTTCCCAGCTTAAATTTTAATGGTTTCAAGAAAGGCCGGTTCTCCTCCTGCCCCATCGCACCAACAACCTCTGCTGATTTATGGCTGAGTTTTGCTTTACATGTATTCAATACCGAATATGTAGCCCCCGTATCTACTAAAAACTCCATTTCTTCATTCCCTAGCCTTAATGTAACCAGGGGCTCAGCTAGGGTTGATTCCCCCGGTCCCCTTCATGATTCATTATCCAAAGTCATCAATTTAACAGCCTGGAGCGTTGGATCTAATCCCCCAGCTTCGGGGCAATCCTTTTTCCAATGCCCACGCTCTTTACAAATCATACATTGATCACCTGCCAATCTGGAGACCACCCTTCTCCTTCCAAGCCCCCGATCAGCAACATTCATTCCTTGTCCCCTTCCCATGCCTCCTTTATTATTCTCGGTCAAAATGGCCAGAATTCTCCCATCCCTTCGCATTTGTCTAACTTCTTTTTCCTTTTCTCTGTTGTTATACACAGTCCAGGCTATTTCAAGCATTTTACCTAAGTCTCTGGACTCGGCCCCTTCCAATTTCTGAAGCTTTTTTCTGATGTCTGGGGCTGATTGTCCCATAAATATAGAGGCCAATTGTATAGCTTCCTCTGGTTTTTCTGGGTCCAAGTTAGTGTATTTTCTAGCAGTCACCTTTAGTCTTTCCATAAAGGCTGAAGGGGACTCATTTAATTCTTGTCTCACTTCATAGAGTTTAGACCAGTTAATTGCTTTTGGCATTGCACGTCTAACACCAAACAAAATCCACTTCTGATATCTAGTCAGCATCCCTCTGGGCCCCGGCTGATTAGGGTCCCACTCAGGGTTTGTGGATGGAAAATTCTGGTCCACTGTCCCTTGTATAATCCCATTAGCATGGGCTCCCTCTACTTGTTTTCTGGCCGTATTTAATACCATTTTCTTTTCAGTGTCTTCCAACAAAGTATCCAATATTACTTGCAAATCCTCCCAATCAGGGTTTTGGGTTCTGATTATTGTTTCCACTACTTTGGCAACTCTTTCGGGATCATCCCGATAGGTGCCTGCAGTTTCTTTCCATGCTCTTAAATCAGATATTGAGAAGGGAACTTTTACCATTACCGGACCCTCATTGCCAACCGCCTGTCGAAGAGGGGCCTGGAGGGGAGTTAATCCATCTCCTCCCCCTCTTCCCCTTGTCCTCCCAGCAACCGTGATGAATCCTTCCGCCTCCCCTCCCACAGGAGGGGCGGAAGCATTATTGGCGCCCAGATTTTGATCCCCTTGATCATTTCCTAACCTTCTACGAGGTGCAACTAATAATTCAACATCATCATCTTCAAATTCACATTTAAAACACCGTTTACCAATATCACAAGCTGAGCAACCGTTTTTCAAATTTTTATCAGGTTCCTGCCCCTTTAATGCCATTACTGCAGAACTAGATGAAACCAATTCACATTGCCTTTGCCATTCCGGATGATTTCGCTGTGTGAAAAACAAATCCACATATGCCATTTCATTCCATTTACCTTCTCTTTTACAAAATAACATCAACTGCAAAATTGTGTTATACTGCAATGTCCCATTCTCCGGCCACTTTTCCCCACTCTCTAAAGCATACAGTGGCCACCAGTGATTACAGTATTCAACCAATTGTTTCCGAGTCAAAGGATCAATTTTTCCCAGATCTTTCCAATGTTCCAAAATACATCCCAGTGGTGTTTTTCGTGGGATTGGTTTCTTACTCGGAAAAGTACCCATCTCCCAGGGACTTAGTGGTTGTGATTGTGCACTATCACAAGCACTTAGTCAGAGGGACTCCAACCCGTGTTAGAGCTCCCTCAGGGATTTCCCCTGCCACCAGAAATCCCAGGGATTTCTCCTGCCACCAGAAATCTCAACCTTGGAGGCTTCCCCTCCCCGGTGGGCCCTGCTCCACAGGCTTTCGCCTAGCAGAGACTTTTACCTGAGACGTCTCCCTAGCCCAACTCTGAGCAGCTTTCACCGCGCCTTACGAGCAGGCCTCCTGTGCTCTTGGTGCGGGCCTGTCCCAATGTGGGCCTGTCCCGGTGCGGGCCTGTCCCGTCGCGGTGGTGAGAGCCACGGGGCTCCTTGAATAAGGCCTTCAACTCATGCAAATATTCAGATCAAATAAGAATGCCTTTACCTCTCCCAGGGGTCTTGCTCAGAGCTCTTCGGTCCGGGGATCGGAGGTTCTCCCTGAGAACTCCCCGGTGCCGGCTGGAGGTCCTGCGATCCCACGGATCCATCGAGGTTCAAAAGCAGTGTCCCACCTGGGTGGCCAAAAACTGTCACCGAAATCCGGGAATAAACCTCGTAACACCAATGTAGTGTTAAAAGGCAGGCATTCTTTATTGCAGTGCTGGATGCACGGGGGATAGCTCCACCCAACGTGCATGCCAGGTGATCACCAACACACAGCTTATGTAGGATCAAAACATACATATTCATCATCTTTCTCAAGAAAAGGCAGTCCTATGATAATCATTTCTCAGAATCCATTTCCATATTCTCCTCCCCGTCACGCATGCTCAGTGATTTGAGTCGGTGGTCCTCAGGGGTCTCTGGTGCTCGTCAGTGGTCTCGCACCCGTGTCCGCTGGGTGACCCTCTTCTTGTGGGCATGCACAGTACCCTTGCTGTGGATGCACCTGTCCATAACGACTTCATAAGATTAATATCTCCAAGCCTATTGTTCAGTTTGCTAGGGACTGTACATGGAACAGAGCAGCATTGTACATTGCCATGGTCAATTAGCTTCATTACGTATTACCTTGGTCACAAACTAATTATCTCAACCTGATTCTATAATTTCTGTTTCACGGCCCCTATCCTACAGTTACAAAAGCATTCACAGTTTCATTTCTAACAGCTTCTGAGCTACAGCCATAGACCACAAAACAATACAGCATGTATTACTAGGAAGCTACACAGCCTTTCTTCCAAAAGGGAATAACAACTATATGAGTGTTTTCTTCACATCTGTGCCTTTAAACGCAACCTTGGGATAAGGGTGGTAACCCATCCTGATAACTTGTTTTAGAAATAAATAGAAAATAAAAGACATATGTTTACTCTCGAGCAAAAATGAAGTTTCATTCTATCTCGTCCCAATAAACAAACAAATTGCATTTTGCCTCAGTGGACTGGCAATGGCAGGAAAGTGGACCTACTCAGTTACACTCTTGTTGTGACATGTGATATGCATCACAGGGGGAAGTGTTAATGGGGATTTAAGGAGACATGACAACCCCATTAGCTTCCCTGATAAATCTGGCCTGGAGTAAATGGCAGTCCTTGCCATGGAGATTTTACTGCTGGGCAGAAGAACAAAAGAAAAGGGAAAGTTGTGAATACCACCAGCATTGGTGAAGGTTATGCTAAGTCAGAGATTCTGACTGTAAAGAAGTGGGAAGCCCAATGGAAATTAACAGCTCTTAATTCTTTTGCTGCCCATTAAAACTGATCAGATTTCAACAATGCAATGGTTTTAGTCCAAAACTTCTCATCAATTTTTTGGACATGATTTTGCTCTTTGGAAATTATTCTAATTCAGAATCACTTGAGATACTGAATATTCTTAAGCATGCAGCAGTGAAAGCCTGCAGTGAAAGCCTGCAGATTTTAACCAAGGATAGTTTCCAAAAATAGTAATTTTTTTTTTCATTCCACAATGTTAAAGATATTCAAACATGGTTGTAATTGTTTTTATATTTATACAACTTTTATTTCCCAAAAAAGCCCCTTTAGTGGCTATGGGTAGTGTGTCCATGTATCTATATGGATGCTTCTGATCTTTAAATCTCTATGACTTGTTTATATTGCTTCTTTTCTTCTTCAATAGCTACAGCCAAACTTGGCAGCTGTTAGAGCAAGATGTAAAATGTTGAAATATATATTCTTCCTGCAGTGGCATCATGTCCTGTGGCTAGTCCTTTGTATGGATTCACTGCCAGCAACATGGTTGTGTTCAGTGCTGACTGCTTGCGGGTATAGAATTGCCTGTAGGGTTATATCAAAGTCATACTGTTATGTAACTGACTATGTTGCTTTCACTCCTTAGATGACATCATTTTCTGGCACTGATTTATTATAGAATCATAGAATGATTTGGGTTGGAAGGGACCTCAAAGATCATCTAGCTCCAACTCCTCTGCTATAGGCAGGGACACCCTCCACTAGACCAGGTTGCCCAAAGCCATATCCAACCTGGCCTTGAACACTTCCAGGGATGGGGCATTCACAACTTATTTGGGCAACCTGTTCCAGTGCCTCACCACCCTCATAGTGAAGAATTTCTTCCTAATATCTAATCTAAATCTACCCTCCTTGAGCTTAAAGCCATTACCCCTTGTCCTATCACTACATGCCCTTGTGTCATGGTTTAACCTGGCCAGCAGCTAAAACAACCACACAGACATTCACTCACTCCCCCCCTCCCAGTGGGATGGGGGAGAGAATCGAAAAGGAAAAGAAAAAAGTAAGATTTGTGGGTTGAGATAAAGACAATTTAATAGGACAGAAAAGGAAGATAATAATGATAATGATAAAAGAATATACAAAACAAGTGATGAACAGCACAATTGCTCACCACCCGAAGATAGTTCCTGAGCTGCCCTGCCTCCTGGCCAACCACCAGATATATACGGCGAATGATGTCATATGGTATGGAATATCCCTTTGGTCAGTTTGGGTCAGCAGTCCTGGCTGCGTCCCCTCCCAGCTTCTTGGACGCCCCTGCCTTCTCGTTGGCAGGGCAGTATGAGAAGCTGGAGTCCTTGACTGCTTGGCAAAAATTAAAACCATCAGTGTGTTATCAAAATTATTATCATCCTAAATCCAAAACACAGCACTACATCACCTGCTAGGAAGAAAACTAACTCTATCCCTGTCAAGACCAGAACACCTTGTAAACAGTACCACTCCAGCTTTCTTGTAGGCCCCCTTTAGGTACTGGAAGGCTGCTATAAGGTCTCCCCAGGCCCTTCTTTTCTCCAGGCTGAACAATCCCAACTCTCTCAGCCTGTCCTCATAGGAGAGGTGCTCCAGCCCTCTGGTCAGCTTCATGGCCCTCCTCTGGACTCGCTCCAACAGCTCCATGTCTTTCTTATACTGGGGCCCCCCAGAGCTGGACACAGTACTCCAGGTGGGGTCTCATGAGAGCAGAGTAGAGGGGCAGGATCACCTCCCTTGACCTGCTGGTGGCACTTCTTGTGATGCAGCCCAGGACATGGTTGGCTTTCTGGGCTGCAAGCGCACACTGCCGGCTCATGTTGAGCTTCTCATCAATCAATACCCCCAAGTCCTTCTCCTCAGGGCTGCTTTCAATCCATTCCTCGCCCAGCCTATAGCTGTGCTTGGGATTGCCCCGACCCACGTGCAGGACCTTGCACTTGGCCTTGTTGAACTTCATGCGGTTCGCACGGGGACCCACCTCTCCAGCCTGTTAAGGTCCCTCTGGATGGCATCCCTTCCCTCCAGGGTGTTGACCACACCACACAGCTTGGTGTCGTCAGCAAACTTGCTGAGGGTGCACTCGATCCCACTGTCCATGTTGCTGACAAAGATGTTGAACAGTGCTGGTCCCAGTACCGATCCCTGAGGAATGCCACTCGTCACTGTTCTCCACTTGGACATTGAGCTGTTGACCACAACTCTTTGAGTGCGACCATCCAGCCAGTTCCTTATCCACCGAGTGGTCCATCCATCGAATCCATGTCTCTCCAATTTAGAGACAAGGATGTCATGCGGGACAGTGTCAAATGCCTTGCACAAGTCCAGGTTGACAATGTCAGCTGCCCTTCCCTTATCCACCAAGGCTGTCACCCCATCATAGAAGGCCACCAAGTTTGTCAGGCATGATTTGCCCTTGGTGAAGCCGTGTTGGCTGTCACCAATCACCTCCTTATCTTCCATGTGCCTGAGCATAGTCCCCAGGAGGGTCTGCTCCATGATCTTGCCAGGCACGGAGGTGAGACTAACCGGTCTGTAGTTCCGTGGATCTTCCTTTTTACCCTTCTTAAAAATGGGGGTTATGTTCCCCCTTTTCCAGTCAGCGGGAACTTCGCCAGACTGCCAGGACTTCTAGAATATGATGGCGAGTGGCCTGGCCACTTCATCCGTCAGTTCCCTCAGGAGCCTTGGATGCATCTCATCAGGTCCCATGGACTTGTGCACCTTCAGGTTCCTTAGATGGTCTCAAACCTTATCTTCTCTTACGGTGGGCGGAACTTTATTTTAAAAGTTTTTATTTATCTTGATCAGCTTGGCAAGCCTCTGACTGAAGATGCTCTTCCCCTTCTCCGACAGATGGACCCCGTCAGCCCCCAGTAGACCAGGTTTCTCAAAGTCCCATGGTCTAAGTAGCCGAACCCCTGGCTGTGGCACCAGTCCTGTAACCATTTGGTGACTTGCCAGATTCAATTGGTCCTTTCAAACCCCTTCCCTTTGACTGGGAGGATTGATGAAAAAACTACTTGCGCTCCGGAGTCCCTTACCACTGCTCCCAGGGCTCTCTAATCCTTCTTGATACTCCTCAGACTGCTCTTGGCTGTATCACTGCTGCCCACTGAGGCTTGGTAGTCTCTCGGTGACGTCCCTGAACCAAGCCCCCAGTAAGCAGCACACCTCTCTAGAGAGTGCTTCAGGTCAGCAAATGGGTGCCTCTGTACCTCTCAGAAGAGAGTCGTCTACTACTATGACCTGTCGCCTTTTCTTTGTTGTGCTGGTTGTTATACAGGGAGCAGATCGGGCTGCCTTACTCAGCTCTAGAGTCTCTCCTGATGAGGTGAGTCTTTCCTCTTCATTCTGCAAAGTGGTGAAAAAGTTCTGCAAGGGCACCTCAGACTTTGGGGGAAGTCTCTTCCTCTTGCTGGTCCTTTCTGTCACAAGCTTCCATTCCTCTGCATTATTGGGCCCTTTCCCTTCTGTTTTTGCCAGTGGAGGAATTTTTGGCTGTTTGGCCATGGGCTCTGGATCCACTGCAGACTGCACTTGGAACCATCTATCTAATTCCTTCTCAGCCTCCCTGATGTTATTCAGCCTTCTCACCACCTCCTGCAACTCAGCCACCTGCTGCAGGAGGTCCTCCACCTGTATGGTGGAGGATTTAGCTGCATGATATTTTCTCACATCCATTTTTATACCTCCTTCAGTGTATCTCTCTGAATTAGTCTTGCATTATTCCATTCCCTACATCTGGAGAAAATTCTCTTAAACCTGAAGGATATAAATAAAACCAGGGAGAACAAAGTAGAAAGACTCATTTTTAAAAATGAATATGTGTACTTCTAATTTTTAGCCACTGTCTTCACACAGATCCCCAGCTCTTTTGTTCAAATATTGTCTACCTTGATGTATAATTAAGCAGCCAATCTTGATTGCTTTATTCATGCAAAAATGATATATCCATCCAGACCGCTGAACTAAGATACACAAAGTCTAGTCCTCATTTTTTCAGCTTCTTAGAGCACAACTTTTTTTTATAACTATAAGTTGTGCCAGAGGAGGTTTAGATTGGATATTAGGAAAAATTTCTTCACTGAAAGGGTTGTCAAGCATTGGAACAGGCTGCCCAGGAAAGTTGTTGAGTCACCATCCCTGGAGGTATTTAAAAGACGTGTAGACGTGGCGCTTAGGGACATGGTTTAGTGGTGGACTTGGTAGTGTTAAGGTAACATCTGAACTCAGTGATCTTAAGGGTCTTTTCCAACCTAAATGATTCTATGATTCTATGAAGTGTCATGAATACCCCCAGGAGCATATTAAAAATTGACAATAATCTTCACAGAAACTAATAGATGGGACTGAAGGTTTACCTAAAATCTACTTTATCTTGCACAGAACCTAAAAAAAAAATCATGTTATTTTCCCTCTGAATCTTTCAGAAAGGATGTAAATACTATTAGGGCCAGAGTCTGTCTGAATGTTGTTCTGAAATAATTTGCTTTGGAAATGTATTTATGCCTGGGATCTATTTGCTGACTGGACACACCATCAAAAAGTTTTGGCAAAGATACAGAAGAAGAGCAGCCACACAGTGCAGGATGCTACACCTGGGTGACGTGGTTTAGCCCCAGCCGGCAGCTAAGTGCCACGTGCCGCTCTCTCACCCCTCCCCCGGCGGGATGGGGAAGAGAATGGAAAAACAACGGCAAAGCCTCGAGGGTTGGGATAAGGGCAGTTTACTGGGACAGCAAGGGAGAGGGAAAACAATCAACAACAGTACTGATAAGAGATATTCACAATGGGTGATAACAGAGAACAATTTACTGATCCAAGGACCAACCTGCCCCTCAGCCTGTCCCAGAGCCATGCTGAGCCCGCCCCTGCCGGACTAGCCCTTCTTTTATGGTGAGCATGATGTCACATTGTATGGAATAGCCCCTGACCAGCTTGGCTCAGGTATCCTGGCTCCTTGTGAAATTAACTCTATCCTTGCCAGAACCAGGATAATTATTTCTACATAATTTTGGTTCTGTTTGAAATATCAGCATTTCTTCCTGTAGGCAATTTCACTTAGTCAAAATTTGGCCTTTTATTCCTTTGTTCTTTCAGTGGTCTGTGTTTGTGTATACCTATGCTGAGCTTCTTTTATGCATCTCATTTATAGGAGCAACAGAGGAAAGCAAATGTACAACAAACAAATTTGCTAATAGCATACTCATTTATCATGTACGTTGTGCTGGTTTACCTTGGCTGGACGCAAGGTGTCCGCCAAGTCACTCTATCACTCCCCTCTTCAGCAGGACAAGGAGGGGAGAAAAATAAGACATAAAAAAACCAACCCAAACTCATGGGTCAAGATAAAGGCACTTTAATATAGCAAAAGCAAAAGGCCATGTGCGCATCCTGGATTCAGCGTGGAGACTGACAGTTGACTATCATTGCCTCAATGAAGCCACACTGCTGATCAGTGCTGCTATGACAGACATGCTGAAACTTCAATATGAATTGGAGTCAAAGGCAGCCAAATGGTATGCCACAATTAATATCGCTAATGCATTTTTCTCGATCCCTTTGGCAGCAGAGTGCAGGCCACAGTTTGCCTTCACTTGGAGGGGCATCCAGTACACCTGGAATCGATTGCCCCAGGGGTGGAAACACAGCCCCACCATTTGGCATGGACTGAACCAGACTGCACTGGAAAAGGGTGAAGCCCCAGAGCACCTGCAATACATTGAGGACATCATTGTATGGGGCAACTCAGCAGCAGAGGAAGTTTCTGAGAAAGGGAAGAACATAGTCCAAATCCTTCTGAAAGCTGGCTTTGCCATAAAATGAAGTAAGGTCAACGGACCTGCACAGGAGATTCAGTTTTTAGGAATAAAATGGCAAGACAAACGCAGTCAAATCCCAATGGATGTGATCAACAAAATAGCAGCTATGTCTACACCGACCAACAAAAAGGAAACACAGGCCTTCTTAGGGGTTATGGGTGTTTGGAGAATGCACATTCCGAATTACAGTCTGATAGTAAGCCCTCTCTACCATGTAACCCGGAAGAAGAACGATTTCAAACAGAGCTCTGAGCAATGACAAGACTTTGAACAAATTAAACAGGAAATTGTCCATGCAGTAGCTCTTGGGATAGTCCAGGCAGGACCAGATGTTAAAAACGTGCTGTACACCACAGCCAGGGAGAATGGCCCTACCTGGAGTCTCTGGCAGAAAGCACCAGGGGAGACTCGAGGTCGACCCCTGGGGTTTTGGAGTCGGGGATACAGAGGATCTCAGGCCCGCCACATTCCAACGGAAAAGGAGATATTGGCAGCATATGAAGAAGCTCGAGCTGCTTCAGAGGTGATTGGTAGTGAAGCACAGCTCCTCCTGGCACCCTGAGTGCTAGTGCTGGGCTGGATGTTCAAAGAGAGGATCCCCTCTACACACCATGCAACTGATGCTACATGGAGTAAGTGGGTTGCACTGATCACACAACGGGCCATTATAGGAAACCCCAATCGTCCAGGAATTCTGGAAGTGATCACAGACTGGTCAGAAGGCAAAGATTTTCGAGTATCACCAGAGGAGCAGGTGACACATGCTGAAGAAGCCCAACCGTATAATAACCTAACAGAAGATGAGAAACCATATGCCCTCTTCACTCATGGGTCCTGTCGCATTCGTGGGAAAGCATCGAAGGTGGAAGTCTGCTGTATGGAGTCCTACACGGCGAGTTGCAGAAGCTGCGAAAGGTGAATCGAGCCAGTTTGCAGAAGTGAAAGCCATCCAGCTTGCTTTAGATACTGCTGAAAGAGAAAAATGGCCGATGCTCTACCTCTATACTGGCTCATGGATGGTGGCCAATGCCCTGTGGGGGTAGTTACAGCAATGGAAGCAGAGCAACTGGGAACGCAGAGGCAAACCCATCTGGGCTGCCCCATTGTGGCAAGATATTGCTGCCCGGCTAGAGAAGCTAGTTGTAAAGGTACGTCATGTAGATGCCCACGTACCCAAGAGTCAGGCCAGTGAGGAACATCAGAACAACCAGCAGGTGGATCAGGCTGCCAAGATTGAAGTGGCTCAGGTGTACTTGGACTGGCAACATAAGGGTAAAGTATTTATAGCTCGCTGGGCCCATGACACTTCAGGCCACCAAGGAAGAGATGCAACATATAGATAGTCTCATGATCGAGGGGTGGACTTGACCATGGACACTATTACATGGGTCATCCATGAATGTGAAATATGTGCTGCAATTAAACAAGCCAAGCAGTTAAAACCTCTCTGGTATGGAGGATGATGACTGAAATATATATATGGGAAGACCTGGCAGATTGATTACATCACACTCCCACAAACCCACCAAGGCAAGCGTTATGTTCTTACAATGGTGAAAGCAATCACTGGATGGCTGGAAACATTTCCTGTGCTCCATGCCACCACCCGGAATGCTATCTTGGGCCTTGAAATGCAAGTCCTGTGGAGACATGGCACCCCAGAAAGAATTGAGTCAGGCAATGGGACTCATTTCCAAAACAACCTCATAGACACCTGGGCCAAAGAGAATGGCACTGACTAGGTGCATCACATCCCCTATCATGCACCACTGTATTGGGTTTGCATGGCAAGGTTTTGGTAGCAAGGGGGCTACAGGGGTGGCTTCTGCTAGAACCTGCTAGAAGCTTCCCCAGTGTCTGATAGAGCCAATGCCAGCCAGCTCCAAGATGGACCTGCTGCTGGCCAAGGCCAAGGCCAAGCCAATCAGCGCCTCTGTGATAACATATTTAAGAAGAAAAAAACTATTTAGAGGGAGCTTTTGCAGCCAGAGACAGAAGTGAGAAGATGTGAGAAACTTTGCAGACATCAAGATCAGTGTAGAAATAGGGGGAGGAGATGCTCCAGGTGCCGGAGCAGAGATCCCCCTGCAGCCCATGGTGAAGACCATGGTGAGGCAGGCTGTCCCCCTGCAGCATCCCATGGAGGAAGGATGAGGGGGTGTAGAGATTCCACCTGCAGCCCGTGGAGGACCCCACGCCAGAGCAGGTGGAGACACCTGAAGGAGGCTGTGGCCCCAAGGGAAGCCCAGGCTGGAGCAGGGTTCCTGGCAGGACCTGTGGACACATGGAGAGGGGAGCCCATGCCAGGGCAGGTTTGCTGGCAGGACTTGTGACCCCGTGGGGGACCCCATGCTGGAGCAGTCTGCTCCTGAAGGTCTGCACCCCATGGAAGAGACCCACGCTGGAGCAGTTCGTGAAGGACTGTCTCCCGTGAGAGGGACCCCACGCTGGAGCAGGGGAACGATGAGAGGAGTCCTCCCTCTGAGGAGGAAGGAGCAGCAGAAATGACATGTGATCAACTGACTGCAACCCCCATTCCCCATCCCCCTGTGCCTCTGAGGGGGGAGTAGGTAGAATTCAGAAGTGAAGTTGAGCCCGGGAAGATGGGAGGGGTGGGGGGAGGTGTTTTAAGATTTTATTTTATTTCTCATTCCTCTACTCTGTTTTGCTTATTAATAAATTAGATGAATTCCCTCTCTCAGTTCAGTCTGTTTTGCTCCTGACGATAATTAGTGAGTGATCTCTCCCTGTCCTTATCTCAACCCACAAGCTTTTCGTTATACCTTTTCTCCCCTGTCCAGTTAAGGAGAGGGAGTGATAGAGCAGCTCTGGTGGGCACCTGGCCTCCAGCCAGGGTCAACCCACTGCAACCATCCTCCAGGAAAATTGAACAATACAATGTACTGTTAAAGACTACACTGAGAGAAATGGGTGGTGCGACCTTCAAACATTGGGATGTACATTTAGCAAAGGACATCTCGTTAGTCAACGCTAGGGGGGGGGTCTACCAATTGAGCTGGGCCTGTCCAATCAAAACTTGCATGTACTGTAGAAGGGGATAAAGTCCCCGTAGTGTGCCTGAAGAGTATGTTAGGGAAGGGAGTTTCGTTTACTCCTGCTTCGGGCAAAGGCAAACCCATCCATGGGATTGCTTTTCCTCAAGGACCTGGGTACATTTGGTGGGTGATGCGGAAGGATGTGAAAGTCCAGTGTGTACCACCATCAGCAATCCACCATCACACACCATCTTTCCTGCCCTGAAAGGCTGTTATGACAGATGGAGCACAAAGTCATGGACTAAAGGAACTCTGGACATTTTGTGGACATTTATGACCATTTTACAGACATTTCACAGTGGTGGTCCATTGATTAAGAGAATAATATCTGTGTGTATATATCAAAAGACGGGAAAAGTGGTGGTGATTAATTGCAATGTCTTGGAAAATGTGAGACCTGGACATGACATCGATGGTATAGAACAAGGGGTGAATATTGTCCTGGTTTCGGCAGGGATAGAGTTAATTTTCTTTCTGGCAACTGGTGTAGTGTTGTGTTTTGAATTTAGGATGAGAATAATGTTGATAACACATTGACGTTTTTAGTTGCTGCCAAGCAGTCAAGGACTTTTCAGCTTCTCATACTGCCCTGCCAACAAGAATGGAAGGGGCACTGAAGAAGCTGGGAGGGGACACAGCCAGGGCAGCTGACCTAAACTAACCAAAGAAATATTCCATACCATATGACATCATGTTCCATTTATAACTGGGGGGGTGGGGGGCTGTGGCACTGGGTGTGATGGCATTTGTCTTCCCAAGTAACTGTTACATGTGATGGAGTCCTGCTTTCCTGGAGATGGCTGAACACCTGCCTGCCCATGGGAAGTGGTGAATGAATTTTTTTGTCTTGTTGTGCTTGCACGTGTGGACTGAGAGTCTCGGCAGCTGGTGGTCTTGTTTAGCATTGATTTTGGGTGGTAAGAAATTGTGCTGTTCATCACTTGTTTTGTATATATTATTATTTTTATTATTATCCTCCTCTTTTTTTTGTTTATCCTATTAAACTGTTTTTATCTCAGCCCACGAGTTTTCTCACTTTCACTCTTCCGATTCTCTCCCCCATCCCACCTGGGGTGAGTAAGTGAGCAGCTGTGTGGTGCTTAGCTGCCAGCTGGGGCTAAAACCACGACAGCACAGAAGCAAAGCAAAACCAAAAGATTATTCTCTACTTCCCATCAGCAGGTGATGTTGTCGTGGTTTTACCCCAGCTGGCAGCTGAGCACCACGCAGCCGCTCATTCACTCCCCTCCATCGGGATGGGGGAGAGAATCGGAAGAGTGAAAGTGAGAAAACTCGTGGGTTGAGGTAAAGACACTTTAATAGGTAAAGCAAAAGCCGCGCGCACAAGCAAAGCAAAGCAAGGAATTCATTCACTACTTCCCATGGGCAGGCAGGTGTTCAGCCATATCCAGGAAAGCAGGGCTCTGTTACGTGTAACGGTTACTTGGGAAGACAAACACCATTGCTCCGAACGCCGCCCCCTCCCCTCTCTTCCCCCAAGCTCCTTATAAACTGAGCATGATGTCATATAGTATGGAATACCCCCTTTGGCTAGTTTGGGTCACCTGTCCTGTCTGTGTCTCCTCCCAACTTCTTGTGCACCCCCAGCCATCCCGCTGGCAGGGCAGTGCAAGAAGCAGAAAAGGACTTGGCCCCGTGTAAACACTGCTCAACAATAGGTCCATAGAACAAAAACATCTCTATATTATTGTGATGGGTTGCCCCTGGCTGGGGGCCAGGTGCCCACCAGAGCTGCTCTATCACTCGCCTCCTCAGCAAGGCAGGGAGGGGAGAAAGGAAGATGGAAAAAACAACCCCAAACTCGTGGGTCAAGATAAAGGCAGTTTAATGTAGCTAAAGCAAAAAGCCGCACGTGGAAGCAAAGCAAAAAGCAAAGATTATTCTCTACTTCCCATCAGCAGGCGATGTCCGGCCACTTCCTGGGAAGTAGGGCTTCAGTATACGTGCCCCTTACTTCGCAAGACAAACATTGTAAAAAAAAACAACGAATGCCCCCGCCCTGTTCCTCCCCCTATTCTCAGTTTCTTACTGCTGAGCATGACATCATATGGTATGGAATATCCCTTTGGTCAGTTTGGGTCAGCTGTCCTAGCTGTGTCCCCTCCCAAGATCTTGCCCACCCTCAGCCTGCTGCTGGGGAAAAAGAAATGTTGGAAAGACAGCCTTGATGTGTGCTGGCACTGCTCAGTAGTAGCCAAAACACTGGTGTGTTATCAACAGTTTGCTAGCTACCAATACACAGCACAGCACCATGAGGGCTGCTGTGGGGAGAATTAACTCCATCTCAGCCAGGCCCAATACAATTATCAATGCTGTCTCCAGCACAAATCCAAAACATATCCCCACACTAGCTACTATGAAGAAAATCAATCCTCTCAGCTGAAACCAGGACAGATGTCCAGCCACTTCTCAGGAAGCAGGGATTTAATAGGCATAGCATTTGTTCCCAAAGAAAAATGTTTTAAAAATGAGTTCTACACACACACACACACTTCCTCCTCCCTTCTCTCAGCTTCTTATTTCTGAGCAGACATCATATGGTATTTTGGTCAGCTATCCTGTCTGTGTCCCCTCCCAAGGTCTTGCCCACCCCCAGCCTACTGGTGAGGGGAGGAGAAATGTTGGAGAGACAGCCTTGATGCTGTGCCAGCACTAATCAGTAGTATCCAAAACACTGGTGTGTTATCAATACCTTGCTAGCTACCAATACACAGCACAGCACTATGAGGACTGCTATGGGGAAAGTGAACTCCATCTCAGCCAGACTCAATACATATGTGAATTTTAAAACTGCTAAAATCAACTAATTTAAAAAATAGAATGTAAATTGTAGCAGTGAACTATTCTATTCTCTTCTAGAAGCAAAAATAGCATGGATATTTTTATATTTCACCTCAAAATGCTACCATAGGGATCTGACCTAGATTTAAACTCTTATCTCCAGAGATGAAAGATCTCCACATTAATTTACTCTTGCTCAAACATGTGACTTTACATATATCAAGAGGGAACAGCTCATTAAGTTGAACTTCAGCTGCTTATCTTTTGTTCTTCACTACAGCAGGGCAATGACATGATCCCTCTCCTTTCTCCTCCCCTCCCCCAAAACCGGAAAAGAAAAGAAAGAAGCTTTAATTCTCTCTGGTACAAATTTCCCTAGTATTCAGTAATCACTCCTTGTCTCTTCCCTGTGAGACATGTCTGGTAGCATCTGTGCCAGCATATGTTAGACATCTCTGAGTGGGTCACTACCTCATTTTGTCACCAACTCCTCTGTCACCTAGAGAGACAGCAACATCCATCCACAACACAGTGCTCCACAAGACACAGCACTGTCATGTCTCTCTCAATAAACTTGATTCAGTACACTTTAACCTGCTCTCTGTACACTTTAATCCACTAACTGTGGTTAACCTGCTCTTAACTGAATCCTTTTCACAATGGGATTAATATTAGTGAAAGAAGTGTTATCATGTGTATTGCTTTAAAACAAGCAAGTCCTCCAGTGCTAATTTCAGAGCTGCACCTGAGAAGAAAGGAAGGAAAAATAGGTCCTTATAGGTCACTTAATATGCTTTAAATGCTTTGTAAAATACACATATAATTTGCAAATAGGTGATATTTCAAATCTCACTTCTGATTCGTTTCTATGGCAATAGATTTTTTTAATGCCTGTGATAATGTCTGCTTTTTCTTTCCTTAATTCAACAAAATTAGACTGAAACATCTGGCTGCATTAGCTCTTGGAAGTTATTTGAGAGTTGCTTTTTCAGTTTGTGGCGCAACAATGTATTGTAGGACTGTTTTCAGCAGAGGTGCCATTTCTGAAGTGTGCACCCACGTTTTTCCAGGCTAATGACTCTTATATCTGCTCTTTATTTCAGGCCTACCTCTATGTTTTTTTGTAATCATGAGTAATCCTCAGAAAGTTTCCAAGATAATTTTCCAGAAAAGAATCTAAAAGTAAGACACAAACCCATTTTTTTAAGCCTCAAAATACTCAACCAGTTATTAGGATTGCTCTCTCATTATTTCTAGTATTTAATTGAGGCAGGATAGGAAAACCTAAAATATGGTGTCTGATAATATGGTATGACAGAATATTCTTTTTTTTGCCACTGCTTGCCCTTTCAAAGGACTCAAAACTGCTAAATGATGAACCTGTTAAAATTTCATTAGTCAGATTAATTTTGTATGCAATTAAATCATAGTTAGGAAGAAGTTATTTACCATCAGTTTCATGAGAACAAAATTAAATAACTGTTAAAGTGTCATCCTCCAGGTTTAGATCCTGATTTGAAGTGCATTGAAATAAATAGGTGTACCTTGATCCTCTTTTTTTAAGGTAGCACTAGACTAATGTAAGGTTTTACTTTTTCTTTTCATACTGGTCAGAAAAAATGTCAAATAACTGAATATAGGATTCAACAGTCAGTTCAGATTTATCACCCTTAATATTGAAAATACTTTCTCTAGGCTGACTGACTTAGGACAATAACATTATCTAAAATGGTGACTTCTGGACTTTGAAAGATTATTTCCTAATTAGAAAAATGAAACCAAATACACCTCCTCCCATCCCGCTGAAACTGCACTATATGTTGCTAAAGCTACATCCACTTCGTACATCATCAGTCCCTCTCCACAAGAGCTAGCTCTTCACTGCCATTTGAACAAACCATCTGGCAGATAAAGAAATGCTGATCTAGAGAACTCAGTTCTCTTCTATATAATGATGCAGTATAAAATGCCTAGCTTTTTTTAAAGAGTTATAAAAACTCCTCTGATGCACTTACAGACATGATAACAATCAAAAAGTTTTTTAAGTGCAATATATTCACCCTATCAGGTTTAAACATAATCAAATCATTACTATAATAAGGAGCACTGTAATTTCTTCCTCTCTGAAATCTCCAGATTACTAAATTTGTATTAGGAGATTAGTGGATTTCATGCATTATTTTTGAACAGAATTATTCCTAGAAGATGTCAAAAAGTGGAATGGAAAGATTGTGCTCCGGTACTATGGTATGAGTCCAGATTTATAGCAGGATTATTAAGAACAGAATATGGCCCAAAGTGTTTTAAATATATAATCCTTGTTAGGCTTCAGACATTGAAGAACAGCTGAGCTCATGGGTGCCAGACTACTACTGAGTTTAGAAACCTGTAACAATGGGGGTAAATGCTGGAAAACCTGATAGATCTATAAGTATAGTAGCATGAGCAGCACTGCTGTGATTGCAGTTTTCTTTCTTTCCTGTTAGATAGAAATGAATCAACATCAAGGAGAAGCATAATAAGAAATTTTCAATAATTTGTACTACTCTTCAACAGGGATATGACTTTTTTGACTCAAGTCAATTATCTGATTCAAAATTGTTACTAGACTATTTTCTAAAGTGTGCATTAAATTTTTTCTGAGAAGATATTGTCAAGAAAAGGATATTTCATAGTGTTTTAAGGAGCATGTTTGAATAATCATGCAGAATTTATTTTTGCTACTGAGTACGCTAATAAAGAATCAACACTGCAGCAGACCTCAGAGGAGTGAATCTCCATACAATCTTTTGCTTGGTTCAGCTGACACTGAGAATATCATGTAAAGATGTGCACAAACATTTCAGCTGGCTTGTCCTCTTACTGATTAGATCTAGGGAGATATTTGATGGATAACATGCTTTGCCATCCCTTCCCAATTTAATTTGCAATTTTGTTACACTGTAAAATGTGACTGAAAAGTTATTAGTTTTGCATTTGGAGGATAAAGTATGAGGTGAAATAAAATTAAAAAATAGGGAAGAAGAATAAAATACCAAAGAATAATATCCTCTTATCTTCACAATTGTAGAGTACTGTAGTGGCAATCATATTTTATGAGAAGAGGTTTTGAGTGAAGACATGTCCTGATGGTTTTCATTCATTTGAATTGCCATTTATTTACAAGATCTTGTTTATGTCTGTGCTCTGCACTTGCATAGGTCCATACAAATTTCTCAATGGGAGTACTTGAGGATCAATTATTGAAAATTAATTTACATAATTTTAGCCATACCTTGTCTGCTCTACCTTGCAAGCCCTAAATTGAATATTTGTCCACAGGTATTGGATTTTACATTCTTATGAGACTGAGGTGTGTATGCTCTAAAGGACTAATCAGAGTGTAGACGGTGAGACATCAGAATCTGAAATAAAATAGAATTTTTATTCCATTACTCTTTAAACCATCCTTCTTTTCTCCTAGATTAAACATACATGAGAATGTAGATTGCAAAAGGGAAAATGTGGAGAGATGATATAGGAAAGAAGGTATGTTTTGATGTAGTTGCTTTAGTGTGATAGAAATACATGCTGTGGTTCATTTCTGATTCCACGGAACATCTATGGTGAACATAGTGAGCGAGGGTAAATGCTGATCTGACTAAAAACTGATTCCACTCAAAAAGAGCTAAATGCAGATTGGACTAAAGAATCTGAAGAATTTGGTTGTGAGCAGTATTTCCTCAATGGGGAGATGAAATGGATAATTTGATTATCCATTGAGAGGTGGGCCCGTGCAAACCGCATGAAGTTCAACAAGGCCAAGTGCAAGGTCCTGCACGTGGGTCAGGGCAATCCCAAGCACAGCTATAGGCTGGGCGAGGAATGGATTGAAAGCAGCCCCGAGGAGAAGGACTTGGGGGTATTGATTGATGAGAAGCTCAACATGAGCCAGCAGTGTGCGCTTGCAGCCCAGAAAGCCAACTGTGTCCTGGGCTGCATCAAAAGAGGCGTGACCAGCAGGTCGAGGGAGGTGATCCTGCCCCTCTACTCCGCTCTTGTGAGACCCCACCTGGAGTACTGCGTCCAGCTCTGGGAGCCCCAGAACAGGAGAGACATGGAGCTGTTGGAGTGAGTCCAGAGGAGGGCCATGAAGCTGACCAGAGGGCTGGAGCACCTCTCCTATGAGGACAGGCTGAGAGAGTTGGGATTGTTCAGCCTGCAGAAAAGAAGGCTCTGGGGACATCCAATTGCTGCTTACCAGTTTCTGAAGGGGGCCTACAGGAAAGATGGAGAGGGACTGTTTATGAGGGAGTGTAGTGACAGGACAAGGGGTAATGGGTTTAAGCTGAAGGAGGGTCAATTTAGATTAGATGTTAGAAAGAAATTCTTTACTGTGAGAGTGGTGAGGCACTGGAACAGGTTGCCCGGAGAGGTTGTGGAGGCCCCATCCCTGGAAGTATTTAAGGCCAGGTTGGATGCGGCTTTGGGCAACGTGGTCTAGTGGAGGGTGTCCCTGCCCATGGCAGGGGGGTTGGAACTAGATGATCTTTGAGGTCCCTTCCAACCCAAACCATTCTATGATTCTATGATTCTATGATAGAACTTTTCTATGTTGAATTGCAGAATTCTGCAAATTCTCATGTGGGTATAGATAAGCCCTGTGTACACCCAAAAATTTATTCAGACCCTTTATTGAATTTTCCATTAGCAACAGATCACATAATTTACCAAATTTACCTAATAGAGAGTTTTCTTTTTCCTTCTCTTTAGAAAAATAGGTATACTGAGAAATTAATTTTTGTCAAATATTTCAGTGCTCTCTTAAATACAGGTTTCCATGTATGCAGAAGAAAATATTATTACTGATCTCCATGTAAATACTTTCTGTTAACGATAGTGGTATTGCTATTGTTGGTCATGAGTATATTTTCATGTATTTCAGGACCAGTTTCTATCTTGCCCTTACAAACTATAGCCTCTTCAACTTAAGAATAAATTAGCTCATAAAAAATCATTGTTAGGTTTAGATGTCAAAGAAAAGGAATACTGTTATGAGTGCTTTCTTTCAGGATACTGTGGTTGTAGATTTCTATACAATGTGTATGTAATATACAGGGCACAAACTGGAACACAGGAAGTTCCATCACAGTATGAGGAAAAACTTCTTTACTCTGAGGGTGACAGAGCACTGGAACAGGCTGCACAGAGAGGTTGTGGAGTCTCCTTCTCTGGAGATATTCAAAACCTACCTGGATGCAATTCTGTGCAACCTGCTCTAGGTGAACCCACTTTAGCAGGGGGCTTGGACTAGATGATCTCCAGAGGTCCCTTCCAACCCCTACCATTCTGTGATTCTGTGATTCTGTAATGCACTCTGTTTTCAAGATACTGCTTTAAAAGCATATTGTGCACTTTAATTGCAAATAGCAGAGAAGTAGAAAATTGAGAGCATTCTTGTTCATTACAGGATTTTTTATGAAATATTCCACTAACTACAAAAATATATTAAGAATAATAGGGTGCTCATTATATCTGCAAACAAATGAGATTTTTCTTTTAATCGCTGAAGATTTTCTTTGAATGTTTCCAAACTTTTATCATCTACTCCAGAACATTACGGTTTAGAATTGAATTTCTCATCCATCTCTTGTGATTTGCACTCATTAAGAGGCAGGAGTGATCACTCACTCTGTGTGATGGCATTACAGCAACCACAACCCTTACAAAACATCACTTCAGAATTGGGGGCTTGGAGGGAAACATTATATTTAAAAGAAAAATGAGATTTGTTAATTTAATACATAATTTTCAAAAATAGGCTGACACATAAACTAAAATATATGTCTTTCTACCATGTTAGTCATAATATCAGACCAATGCATGATATGACAGTTTTATCTTTATAAAGGATATATACTTCAAATGATCCTTATGGTACATTGTAGATTCCTTAAAAACAATGAAACAAACAAAACCCAACACATCCATTCCCATTTTCTTTAGCTCTGTAGAAGTAGTAATCTTGCTATATTAGTCTGTGCCAATGACATTTGCAAAAGACAAAAATCTTTCTACATATTATGGAGTACTCTAAGTGCAGTGACCTTTTTTTCAGAACACTTCAAAGGAGGTAGGTACCAAGCAAGAACCAAAATTTCAATGCACACATTCTAATGTTTTGAAATAACGAGTTATTTTATCCTGATTTGCATTATTTACATTAAACAGAATAAAATACCACAAACGCAGGCAATCTTGCATTGGTGAGACTATTCCCAGAATGAAAATCTCAGGACCAGACTTATGGGTAGGTTTCTCAGTATATAATTTATATTGCTTATTTGCACAAAAGAAATGTCCCTTCTAGAACTGAGTGTCCATGTACAAGGCGTCCTTGCACACCAGGTATTTGCCATTGAAATAGTTACACAGTAGGTGATTACAGAGGAAAAGTAAAATGTAAAGAGAATATGAGGGCAACAGTATTTAAACACATGGTACCAAATGTTATTACAGGGATTTGTCTTCCTGCTGAAATCAGAAGGCTCACCTGAATTTAGAGAGAGTTAGATTGTGTCTTAAACGCACAGTGCCATGAGTCAAATGGTTGATGAGGGCTAGGCTGGAGGCAGTTAAATGAGGCTGGATATAAGTGGCTGTCAAAGGTGACTTCCAGTACTTGCCACCTCCTGCTTTCCCAGGAATCTCACTGATCGATCATCCTTGCACATTCCCTATTTTGCATCCCAACACCCACTCCAGCTCACATCCTTACCTTCTGTCTCAGACCCTGTGTTGGATTTGCATGGCAAGGTTTTGGTAGCAAGGGGGCTACAGGGGTGGCTTCTGTGAGAAGCTGCTAGAAGCTTCCCCTGTGTCTGATAGAGCCAATGCCAGCCGGCTCCAAGATGGACCTGCCGCTGGCCAAGGCCAAGCCAATCAGCGCCTCTGTGATAACATATTTAAGAAGGAAAACAAAACAGTTTGGGAGAGCTTTTGCAGTTGGAGAGAGGAGTGAGAAGATGTAAGAAACTCTGCAGACACCAAGGTCAGTGCAGAAGGAGGGGGAAGAGGTGTTCCAGGCACCGGAGCAGAGATCCCCCTGCAGCCCATGGTGAAGACCATATGGTGAAGCAGGCTGTCCCCCTGCAGCAGCCCATGGAGGAAGGATGAGGGGGTGTAGAGATTCCACCTGCAGCCCATGGAGGACCCCACGCCGGAGCAGGTGGAGGCACCTGAAGGAGACTGTGACCCCGTGGTCCTGGCAGGACCTGTGGACCCGTGGAGAGAGGAGCCCATGCCAGAGCAGGTTTGCTGACAGGACTTGTGACCCCATGGGGGACCCACGCTGGAGCAGTCTGCTCCTGAAGGTCTGCATTCCATGGGAGAGACCCACGCTGGAGCAGTTCGTGAAGGACTGTCTCCCGTGAGAGGGACTCCATGTTGGAGCAGGGGAACGATGAGAGGAGTCCTCTTCCTGAGGATGAAGAAGCGGCAGAGACAACATGTGATGAACTGACCGTAACCCCCATTCCCTGTCCCCCTGTGCCGCTGAGGGGGGCGGAGGTTGAAGCCGGGAGTGAAGTTGAGCCCGGGAAGATGGGAGGGGTGGGGGGAGGTGTTTTAAGATTTTATTTTATTTCTCATTCCTCTACTCTGTTTTGCTTAGTAATAAATTAGATGAATTTCCTCTCTAAGTTCGGTCTGTTTTGCTCATGACGATAATTAGTGAGTGATCTCTCCCTGTCCTTATCTCGACCCACAAGCTTTTTGTTATACTTTTTTTTCTCCCCTGTCTAGTGAATGAGGGGAGTGATAGAGTGGCTCTGGTGGGCACCTGGCCTCCAGCCAAGGGTAAACCACCACAGACCCCAGTCTCAGTTCAGCTCCCATATTCACTACCCCAGTCAAGGCCTGGTTATTACTAATTTGGAAGTAGTCTACAAAGAGAGAATTGGCAAGAACATCCCTATGCCACATCTATATTGCCTCATTTAAAGCACCATAACATTGGCAAATGCAGAACCCTGCTGTTTTCAAGGAAGGGCTCAGCATAGCTTTACATCACCTGCATGTTCCCTACTGTGACTATTACTCTGCCCATGGTGATCATGCTGCACTGCAAGACTCCATCTAATAAAGGTCCATAAATCACCATAAAGTGATTTATATTAATAATAATTAAAAAGATATGTCTATATGTAGAAGACAGTTCATGGCTTTTTAGAGTATGGTTTGAGGTCTGATGACTTTAAGACTATTTGAAAGCTTATTGAGTGAAATTTGAATGGAAGATCTGCAACACTAGGATGTAGTCATTTTTTATTACCTGTAAATTCCAGCTATGAAACAATAAGGCTTTCAGCTGAGCAAATACTGAAAATTTACACTCGACTCATGACATGGTTTAGCCCCAGCCGGCAGCTAAGTGCCACACCCCGCTCGCTCACCTCTCCCCCAGCGGGATGGGGAGGAGAACAGAAAAAACAATGGCAAAGCCTGGAGGGTTGGGATAAGGACAGTTTACTGGGACAGCAAGGGAGAGGGAAAACAATCAACAACAGTGCTGATAACAGATATTCACAATGGGTGATAACAGAGAACGATTTACGGATCCCACCACCAACCAACCAGACGCTCAACCCGTCCTGACCGGAGCCACACCGAACCCACCCCTGCCTGACTAGCCCTTCTTTTGTGGTGAGCATGATGTCACATGCTATGGAATAGCCCCCGGCCAGCCTGGCTCACCTGTCCTGGCTCCTTGTGAAATTAACTCTATCCTTGCCAGAACCAGGACAACTCACCAGCTTGAAAATTTGTCATATTTTTCTCATTGAGGTCATGCTGTTTTGTCAGAGGAGCTTTTCTATTTCTGCTGCCACTTTTAAAACTGCACTGCAATGCTACACGGTGCCTCAAGCTGACTGACCTGAGAAATAAGTAAGAGCAGACCTTTTTACAAAAATTTATTTCAATCAATACATTGATTTACCCGAAAACTTTCAAAATAATAGAGAGAAAGAGGTTTATCAGAAGCCAAATAACTCAGGAAAGTGGGATAGGTGATACAGCTTCTTCCACACTATGCCAGTGAATTCAGAGACTATATATAGATACTCTTTTCCAGCCAAGCTTGTGCCGTCGCACTCTCATGTGCCTTGTACTAGATAAATCATGTCATAGTCCTTAGTTATGTATATGTACAGTTTGGGGTGTTCCACACTTTTCCTTCTGCATTTTCATGTCTGTGCTCATATATTTTCATCTAAGCAGCTTCAATTTCTCCATCCAGCACTGAAACAAATAGGTGTCTCAGGAACTGCAGTCTTGCCCAAAATGCAGAAGGGTGACAGAATGTTTTGTTTGTTTAAGGTAAGTTTGTTCAATTTATTATCTTATGTAGTTCCTACTCAGATATGTGCAGAACCTCCATGCAAGGTAAAAGGTAACATGCAACACTAAACCCACGCTAACTAACTCTGAATATGCATCCTGACATGGTACATTGTAAACCAGGACCATAACCTTGTTAACTGAAACACCCAGAATGTTGAGAAATGCTCAACAAAAAATGTCACTGCTGCCTATATAACACTTCTTAGAAGAATTTTTATTTTTTCAAATATGAAACACCACAAAAGAAAAAAACCTGATTGTGTAAACTCACCATGCAAGATCTTCCTAAAAAATGGTTCAATATGACACAGCTTCACTTCAGTGGTATTGACAAAACAGTGCTTTCAACAATAATGAAAGATTAGCAGTCTGATGGAGGCTTTTCAAAGGTACTGTTTTTACAGATGGCACGTGAAATACGTAGCTGGCATCACTGACAGAGCAAAGGTCCAGAATTAAGTCCAAACTGGACCATGTTTTTCATATGTATACTTCAGATAATTTTTACTGTTGGTTGGATCTTATTACTGTCAGAATGAAGGATCCAGGAATTTCATTTTTCCAATTAGTATAATAATGTAACTCCAAATGGCTCATGCTGAAAGACAGAACTGACATTTTCTTCATTTCTATGTAGCTAACTTGTATTCATATATCGAAAGTTATGCATGCACAGAAGTTTACATGGATTAAAATTAAATTTTACAAAGCATGTCTGACATACTTACATCATTTTCATTAATGTTAGGCATATGTATGTATCTTTTTCTCATACAAAAATAAACTGACTTTGATAAGTATCTCAGATATGGTTTAGCTTTTGAAAAACACACATAAAATATAATTTTGCTAATTTTAATGGGACAGATTATCATGGTTTAGCCCAGGCCAGCGGCTAAGCACCATGTGGCCGCTCACTCATGCCTCCTCCCCAGTGGGATGGGGATAACAATCAGAAGAAAACGGTAAAATTCGTGGGTTGGGATAAGGACAGCTTACTAGGACAGCAAAGAAAGTGGAAAATAAGAACAGTACCTAGAATATATAAAGCAGATGATACACAATGCAATTTGCTCACCCAGCCATCCTGGAGCTGCTCAGTTCCTCCCTGGCCGGCCTCCTTTATATGCTGAGCATGACATCATATGGTATGGAATACCCCCTTTGGCTAGTTTGGGTCACCCATCCTGGCTGTGTCCCATCCCAGCTTCTGGTGAAAATTAACTCTATCCTAGCCAAACCCAGGACATTATCCACCCCTTATTCTATACAATCTGGGTCATGCCCAGATCCTAAAATGTCCAATTAATCACCACCACTATTCCTTGCCTTTGAGATTTATAAATACACACACAAATATCATTCCCTTAGTCTATGGGCCATCCTTCTAAAATGTCTGTCGAGTTCATTTAGTCCATGACTTTGGGCTCCATCTGTCATAACAGTCTTTCAGAGCAGGAGCTCTGTGTGGTGTTGAACTGTTGCCTGCTGCATCTGGAGCTTGCAGCTGGTGTATCTGGCATGGCCCATGCCCACAGCCTGCAGCTTGAAGATGTCGATTTCAAGGAAGTTGCTGGAGGACAGTTGCTGAAGTCAGTTCTAGTTCCATCCTCTCTGCAATTGGTTCAGTTTCATCAAAGTTCATCCTTCATTAATTTGGATGATTCTTATGGTAATACCATTGATAAAGCATATAGCAATTGTAGTAGTGATGACATAGAATGGCAGGGTTATTCAGCAATTAACATCATACAATTTAATTTATTGGCTATTCTCACCCAAAATCAGATCCCCTTGAGGTACACATTGGACTTCCCCATCCTTCCGCATCACCCACCAAGTGCACCCAGGTCCTTGAGTAAAAGCAATCCCGCAGATAGGTTTACTTTTGCCTGAGTCAGGAGTAACCCAGTGTCATAATTTAGCCCCAGCCAGCAACTAAGCACCATGCAGCCGCTCGCTCACTCCCTCCTAGCGGGATGGGGAGAGAGAAAGTGAGAAAACTCATGGGTTGAGATAAAGACAGTTTACACTTCCAAACAGCAGGCAGGTGTTTAGCCATCTCCAGGAAAGAAGGGCTCCATCACGTGTAACAGTTACATGGGAAGACAAGTGCCATCACTCCGAATACTGCCCTACGCCCCCCCCCCACACACACACTTCCTCTTCCCCAAGCCCCTTATAAGCTGAGCATGACGTCATATGGTATGGAACACCCCTTTGGTCAGTTGGGGTCAGCTGTCCTGGCTGTGTCCCCTCCCAACTTCTTGTCCACCCCCAGCCATCCCGCTGGTGGGGTGGGGTGAGAAGCAGAAAAGGCCTTGACGCTAAGCACTGATCAACAATAACAAAAACATCTCTGTATTATCAATGCTGTTTCCAACACAAATGCAAAACATAGCCCCACACTAGCTACTATGAAGAAAATTAACCCTCTCAGCTGAAACCAGGACATTATCCACCCCTTATTCCATACCATTTACGTCATGCTCAGGTCCCACACAATTCAACACATCCTCATTAACCATCACCACCCTTCTCATCCCTTGATATAATATGATATCATTCCCTTAGTCTATGGACCACCCTTTCAAAATGTCCATAAATGTCCATAAAATGTCCATTGGGTTCACTCAGTCCACAACCTTGGGCTCCGTCCACCATGGTGGTCACTCAGGACAGGAGAGGTGGTTGACATGTGGAGTTACTGGGCACCAAAACCAGCTCAGGTCAGGTCCACTGCTGCACTTGCGCTGCCTCCTGTAAGGCTTGCTCTCCATTGGTTCAGGTGATTTCTACTACAATAATTCCTGTAACATGCAACTCAAATCATGGGTTACAACAATTTAAAGGTATTTCCATTACAATCTCCACCCCTGGTCCCTTCGAGTCAGACCATCAAGTTTACCATTGCAATGAACTCCTCCCCTTGCCCCTGCTCTCGCTTGGACTTATCCACAGACTGCAGTCCCTTAGGGGTCTACCTGCTCCAAGCGGAGCCTTATCCATGAGCCACAGTCTCTCCAGGGGTACACCTGCTGTGGCATAGACTTATCCACAGCCACAGTCGCTTTGAGGTGCACCTGTTGTTCCAGCATGGCCTTCTCCATGGGCCACAATGCCTTCATAGATATACTTGCTCCAGAGTGGCCTTGCCCACAGCCACAGTCGCTTCAGTCCTCTCAGAAATAAACCTGCCCTGTCATGGGCTCGTCCATGGCCACACACTTTGAAATGTTCCAGCATGACCCCATGCACAGCCACTGATGCTTCAAGGTGTACCTGCTGCAGCATGGACATTTCCTTGCCAAAGATGCTTCGAGGTGTACCTTCTCCAGCGTGGACTTATCCTTGGCTCACAATCCCTCCAGAGGTATACCTGCTGCGGCACAGACACAACCATGGCCACAGACGCTTTGGGGTGTCCTGCTCCCACGTGGACTCATCCACAGGTCACAGTCCCTTCGACTCGAGTGCACACAGGAGTTCCAGCCTGTCCAGGACAACGGCACAGAAACAGCAGCAATGACCTGGCCACCTGCCAGCCCAGGCGCATCGCCATTGCTGTTATCAAAATGTTCCCAGGCACAGCACAGTAAGATGATAAGCAGTAGAGCACTACAGCGAGCAGCGAAAGCAAAAAGCAGCCACTAATGAGCACTAATACACAGTAAGGCAAGCAAGCCCCATGGCAAGCACAGGAGCCTGCCAATTAATAACTGAACAGCAATAACAGCTATAAATTCAATCTAGCACATTCCAATCAAATCTGTCATTATCTCGAACCCTTCGTGGCCCCACGTTGGGCACCAAAAAGGACTGTCATGGTTTAGCCCTGGCCAGCAACTAAGCACCACGCAGCCGCTCGTTCACTCCCCCCATCAGGATGGGGAAGAGAATTGGAAGAGTTAAAGTGAGAAAACTCATGGGTTGAGATAAAGACAGTTTAATAGGTAAAGCAAAAGCTGCAGGCACAAGCAAAGCAAGACAAGGAATTCATTCACTACTTCCCATGGGCAGGCAGGTGTTCAGCCATCTCCAGGAAAGCAGGGCTCTGTCACGCGTAACGGTTACTTGGGAAGACAAACACCATCACTCCGAATGCTGCCACCACCGCCACCACCCCCCATCCTTCCTCTTCCCCAAGCCACTTATAAGCTGAGCATGACATCATATGGTATGGAGTATCCCGTTGGTCAGTTTGGGTCACCTGTCCTGTCAGTGTCCCCTCCCAACTTCTTGTGCACCCCTAGCCATCCTGCTGGCAAGGCGGTGTGAGAAGCAGAAGAGGCCTTGACTCTGTGTAAGCACTGCTCAACAATAAAAATCACACCTCTATATAACAAAAACATCTCTGTATTATCAACATTGTTTCCAACACAAATCCAAATTGTAGCCCTATACTAGCTACTGTGAAGAAAATGAATTCTCTCTCAGCTGAAACCAGGACACCCAGACTGTCTTCCCTAAAATATTCTTCATGTGCACTACAGGGCCTTTATCCCCTTCTACAGGGCGTGGAAGTGTTGATTGCGCATGGCCAGCTCAATTGGTAGATCCCCTAGTGTTAATTAACCAGGTGGCCTTTGCTAAATGTGTAGCCCAATGTTTGAAGGTTCCACCACCCATTGTAGTCTTTAGCAGTCCATTGTATCTATTGATACAATCAATTGATGGACTGCTAAAGAGAGGGAGAGGGAGATATTGATCACCACCCTCAGATCCCACGATGACAATGAATATAGCTATCCTCTGGTAATGGAAAGGCACCTGGCTCCTCAGGTTTGTCTTTTATGGTCTAGTCCTCACCTCTTGTTCGCGCCAGTCATGCCCCTTGACGACTTATATGGTTCTGGTTCCAGAATGTTCTTGGTCTTCTCTGTAGATGCCATTGGCGGGGGGGTGGGGTGTCTCGAGGAGTCTTTCAGGTGGTCATGAGCCCCTTCCTCAAATGAACTCTGCAGGACCTCCGGCCATATATGGTGATCACGGAGCCGCGTATCCTCCCACACGCCCAGCCCCCCAGCTCCACACCAACCAACCCATCCCCTGGGGTTTCCCGTTGTGATGCAGACCGTAACTGTTTCCTCCACAATGTTTGAGACGTCAACACACATTAACCCTTTCAGTCTCTCACAAAAGGATCTGATTGATTAATGCACTTATCTGCCAAGTCTCTGGGACAACACATATTTCTTTTGAGAGTATTTGTAATGGTGATGGAAGATAACACTGAGGCTTTATTAGATGAATTTGAACTTCCTGGAATGGGTGAATAAGAGGTGATCAGAGCCATCCCATAATATTATGTTGCCCAAGTCACAGAGAATGGGTGAAAAAATATTTTACCTTGCAGAGATATTCTATTTTTGATATGACTGATTTGAAGTCTGAGTAACAAGTGAATAGCAAAATCGAAGGTTCCTTGGAAAGAAAGAAGGCTGAATTATGAAAATGGGAGACTATAATCATTTGCTGATAATTCCCAAGTTAAAAAATATAGCTGGTGATTTAAGGTAGGGCTAGTCACATTTTAATATATGTTTCGATTGGAGGCAATTAAAAAAAAACAGCTCACAATGTCATTACCTTTTAGAAGTTTGATTTTTATATATGGTAAGACTCTTTCTCTTCTCAGAAAATACCTCAGTCTTAAAATTTGCATTGTCAGGACAGAATAAAAGAGCTGTACAACAAAAGCAAACCAGGCTATTATCTCTGAAGTACATTACTAGCATGATGATAGTAATGAAGGAAGCTGGGAACTCAACTGTGAGTCTACTTACACATTTTTCACAGGTAAATTAGAAGATGTAAAGAGCATCTTTTTCTTTTCTATGAGTTACTAACATCTGTTGAGCATGTTTGTAACTAGCAGTAGAAAAACAGCTGTCACAGTTACATCTTCTCTCACTTTGACTATGCGACATGGTGGAAAGTAGGCAAAGGCTAGGGAAGGACAATCTTGGCATCATCAAGACTAAATGGAGCTACAAGAATCTGGAAATCAGCGTTTCTTTCCCTTTCAGACCTCAGAAAAGAAGCACATGCTGTTCTCCAGATTGTGGTGACCAGGCATTGCTAGGATAGCTATTTTTGTTTGTGGACCAGCACCTCAGTCGTTCAGCAGTGCCTCTGACAGTGTAGCTGAGGAATAAGGGAACTGTGCATGAGCTGTATAAAACATGCTGGAGAAGCTGTGTGTATACTTGATGGCTTGCCCATTGTAAGCTTCTACTGCTAGCAATCCCCAGGTTAGTTAGTTTATAGTTAACTTAGAAATACCAGAACAAATTGTAGTGTTCAAGAGAGAAGTTGCACTTGCTCCAGCACAGCAACCAGTCCACAGAGCTGCGTGACTCCCAGAAGCCAGCTCAGAGGACAGCAGCGAACACCAGGCTGTCTGCACATGTCCAAAAAAAATCTGCTCCAAGGAAACTCCAAGATCCTAAGCAGAATGGGGGCAAGTGTGTGGCAGGACAGGGGAGTAGGAAAGGTGGGCACGGGTATACTCTATGTGGCATTTCTCCCCCTACCCATTCATGCGATTTCAGCTGACCTCGCCAAATATAATTCTGGGAAAATAAACTCTTAGGGGATTTGCCTGGGTACAGAGTGAAGGAAAGGAGAGAGAAAAGTGGTGAAGCACTTTTGCTTCCACTGAATGTGCATGGCTTCTAAAAGTCCTAAAATTTTCTCTGGATTTCGGTATCAGACTTCAGTGGGAACCCCTGGCTTCCCTCCCGCTTTTGGAAATGCAGCTAGTTGCTTCAGAGCAAGTCAGGTTTTTGAGTCCTGTGTTTATATTTTTTTCCTGAAGTTTTTCTTTTTTCCTTTCTAGCAAATGGCAGAATAGTAGTAATGATTCTTTTAGAATAGCTTCAACAACTACTTTTTGAATGAAAATATGAAAATGTAAGACTGGTGTAATTTTGAAAGTTTTGGAACTACATAAAATACAAATACAGCTATATCAATAAAAAGAGAAAAGCAGCAAAATTTGTGTCTGGGGCAGAAGAACAGGTCTGAGGCTGGGGCTGAGGAGGGAGAGTTTTGTGTGCCGAAGTCTTCCAGGACTGAGCCTGAACGTAGCCTACAGCAAATCTTGTCGTAAAACTGACTTCGTAACAGGCTTTTGTTTCTCTACCATTTCCAGTCTTAGGGTAATTTGATCATTTCAGCTCCTGGAAAAATAGTTAACATGATATAATATATATTTATTAACAGACAAACACTGTAAATTGTTGATATTTCCACCTTTCAAGACAATTGTTAAAAGTAAAATAACAAGGCAATCTTGTCTTAGGTGTGACAGTTTCAGCTCCTGGCACACTAAACTCTTCTTTGATAAGCTACATTCATTTCATATTTGTGTAGTATCCTGGAAGAAATTAGGTTGCAATAAAGTCCATTCTTGTCACTGCATGTAGCAATGAATATCACACCCAGCAGGATACAGTGGCACCTGGCTGTCCAGACCCAGCGTAGCACAAAGCCATCTGGAGGTAATTACAACAAGGTATTCTTTAAAGACCAGATGGAACTGAGGAACAGAAGCCCCTACTCCTCCCAGTCATTTACAACATAATTCCTTTCAATGATATACTTAATCCTCCCACCAGCTATGCTTTTCAGCTTGCTGTTGTCAGTCTTCCTTTATGTTAATTCAGTTGAGAGACACAGAAAGAGAGAGAGTGGAGCAAGCAACCGGTGCCTCAAGGGACTAAAAGAAATTATTCATCCTTAAATTGTTTCCACTACACCAAATACAGTAACATTATTTTTTTTTAAGAGAGGGCTGAAATTATCCTAAAGAAGGTCAATGCTATAGCTCTGTGTGACACTAGCTGAGTTTTATTCAGCCACCTGTTAGCTAGGAGTGTTCTGCACATGCTCATGATGTATTTAACCAGTTTAAAGGGTCTTTTTATTGACTGGCAGCCTCCCTACATTCAGAGTGTTCAAGACATGGCCTTGCTTTGTGATCATGTGGCACACAAGACTTAATTCAATTATGTTGTAAGCCTATCCAGTTTGTATCGGTGCCCATTCACTTTTGTGTCATTTGTCTTGTATCTTGTAAAGAGTTGCATTTCTTTTTTTTTTTTTTTTTGGAGAAAGGCATGCACTAGAAGAAAATTGCCTTTATTTTGTCATTCAGATTTGCACTGCAGATGTACAGGCTACACTTTAAAAAAAAAAAAAAGTATTTTGATTAATACAAAAGTGGCAAAACAACACCAGAAGTCCTCTACAATTTTAAAATCAAAGATATAGCTATGCATATAATTTTGAAAGAAGGCCAGGTGGACAGCCCAGGCATATTTCAAATAAGAAACAGAGAGATAAGTAAAGAGAGAAAAATAAGCAAATGTATTTAATAGTTTGAAAATTACAAACCATGAAGGACTGGATATTGCTATCCTTTATTTAGAAGTACTTTATTTGTTTTAAAGAAACTGTACAGCAAGCAATTTCTCAACAGGAGTAAGCTTGAAAATATTTGGGCCTTGGTTATATTCATATATAGCCCCTGAATACATGATCAAAGTACAAGTAAATTGCAAATTTTTCAAATAACGTGTTTTTATTGAAAAATGCAGCCCTGCAAGATGTTGGTACTAGTTAGTAAATCTGTATGAATACTACAAACGAGAAACCAAGGTGCCTTTTGACCTTGAGTTACTTAGGTGAGACAGTCCTGAAGTTCAAAATCATGTTATCATCTATTTTACTTTCAGTCACTGTTCCAAGATTTCATCTGACCAAACATTTAAGGAAGTACCAATCCCATCATTTCAACAAGCCACCAAGCATGTCCTTATGATCATTTAAAATAGCTTCAAATGCATAATAATTTGTCTCAGAAAAAGCTGTAAAGGAGGAAGCTTGCTGCATACAGAGACTGCAAATGCAAGTTGAAATCACACTGTGAATACAGTTCCAATAAGAGTGGAACAGGCAGAAGGGAGATCAAGCTGTTTTTTAAACTTGATTTATAAAGACTAAAGTAGTTTATGCTGGAAGCTGAAATCAATAAAAATAAAATGTGCTATGGTGAAATGTACCTTTTACCTTTTCTAATGCCTTTTACATCAAACATTGATGGAGTCAAATCACAGTTATAAAATCTTATCTGTGTTCAAGGTGCGTGTGTGGATTCCATCATAGTAATAGATAAACACATCTTTGTTTGACTGGGATAAATATTCATTGATATATCTTCCCTCTCCTTTTTCCACAGAGCAAAAGTCAGAGAAAGGACAGTAGTGCCAAGTTACTCACCAGTCTGCATGGAAAATAGGTATCAGTTGCTGATGTATCAGACTCATGATCATGAGTTTCATGAGATCATGAAAGATCTTTCTTTTTCTGCCTTCATATATTCAGAGTGGCTAAAAGAGCTTGTCATAACTGTGAATGGTTTATATTTTGCATTTGATATTTTTCTGGATAACATTTTACAGACATGGATTGTTGTTCTGGTCATTTTCCCCCACTAGTCTAAAAGATTTGAGAAGGATTTTGGAAGGATTTCCAAAAATCTTAACTTAGGAAAAGGAAGTTGGGAAGAGAATCCTTTCCTTCAAAAGTGACTGAAATGAAAGTGAGTTTAGAAAAGGGTCTTCCCCTCTTGGCATCAACAGAAACCTTTTCTCTCCTCTGTCGAAAAGATATGCAGACAAAAGAGGCTGTGAATCTCTTTTCCTCCATTATCCTTTCCTTCTTCTCTTGTAAGGGAGTGGTGGTTTTTAAAGTGCAAAGTTTTCCACAGAAAATTTGTTATTGTTGTTGCAACCCCACAAAGAAATGAAAATTTCTTCCATCAAAAATAAAAATCCAAATTGCATGATAAGGCACACATTTGGATGGGGTTGGGATAAATATAGAAAGGTAAAAAACATGCTATATGAATGCACTTTTAATCTCTCACACACCATTAACTGAATCTCCTCATCAAGCTTCCTTCTCCTGGTGCTATGGATGACCATAAGGAGATCAATGAGGAAGTCCCTGACCTGGTGAGGCCTCAGATAGGGAGGGAAAAATGCACCCTGAACCTCGACAAGAATTTCTGAGCTCCTCCAGTAGTCCAGCAAGTGGGTTACTCAATGTACAGAGTACAGCATTTCCTTCTTGCTGCAGCACAGCCATGTGGTGGATTTTTCTTTCCAGAATATTTGAAGTGAGAGTTCAACTTGAGTCTTGTTTTTACAACTGTCTTAGAAGTAATTCTGTGTATTTTTTTAAGAAACTTATAGCTGGTGAATGAACCTGATGATAGTACCAGGGCTGTGCGAAGTGGGTATCCGTTTGGTGGCTGTTCCTAGGGAATCAAGAGTGATTCTGACCTTTACCCATATGACTCTCTTCACATGTTAAAAGGCAGGTATGTGAGACAGCTGGTAGCTCTTTTCCACATGGTTCTATGCAGGAGTGTTTTGTCTGGGTTCTTTCTAGACTGGGGGATATCTCCTCAGTTTAATATGGAGAAAATTGTTTTTTATTTTCAGTGACTAAACTTGTCAGTTTAGGAATTGTCAGAATAACTCAATTTCTCCAGCTTATTGTGGTTTTTTTCAGATGCTTTTTGGCAGTATAAATGTTTAGAGGTAGGGAACTTAGACTGTAAGGGTATAATTGCCCAGGGATTTCTTTGTTCAGAGTCCCTCTGCAGAGGCCACCCAACTCGAGCTGTTACAACTGCTGTACCACCCAAATAAATTATCTCATGAGACTTAGAGCCTGAAACTCTGCTGTGGGAAGCCTAGGGTGAAGAAACTTCCTTAACAGTGTAGCATCAAGTTCATTGCTTGATTTCTTTGGATAGTAGTTAATGTTAGATGTTAGAAAGAAATTATTTACTGTTAGAGTGGTGAGGTACTGGAACAGGTTGCCCAGAGATGTTGTGAAGGCCCCATCCCTGGAAGTGTTCAAGGCCAGGTTGGATGAGGCTTTGGGCAACGTGGTCTAGTGGAGGGTGTCCCTGCCCGCAGCAGGGGGGTTGGAACTAGATGATCTTTGAGGTCCCTTCCAACCCAAACCGTTCTATGATTCTATGATTCTATGATTCTGTGATTCTATGATTAATTCAGGTGAAAATCTAATGTAGAGTATAAGAACCCCTAATGATGATGATGATGAGAAATCTACACTGATCTTTTCTAATCACATCATGTATGCAATAGGGTTTAAGAAACATGCAAGGTTCCCAATTTCTGGATATGGATTTAATTTATTTAGCAAACTGAATGCGATTTATTCTAAAACAACTAGATGACCATTCACATTGCTATTGCAGTATGACATTAAAGGGATTAGACTAAGTTTCTGAAGAAATGCTGGCTGTTATTCATATAATATTGAATCCAGCAGAAGAAACATTGCATATACTCAGAGGTGTTAAGTCAAGAAAGACATTCGCAATGACTGACTTTGCCTTCATGAATAACATGGGCAATAGAATTTTACTCGTTCTTTCTTTCTTCTAGCCCATAACTTCTTTGAGTGACATCATACCCTGAAGCAAAATCTTTGATCTTGACTTACATGGCAAAGCAAAATGTTTTGTGTCTGTTTTCTTCTGGATTTTGAACACTGCCAGAACAGTATGAAGTACCCAGGAGAGGAAGATTGTAGTTATTTTAGTAAATTAAACAGTCCCAGAAAATGTTTGCAAGCACTAGAAAATGATCACTTAAATCATTGGAGAAGTCCCTGGCCTTGTTTGGCAACTAGTCCTCTCCAAAACAACGCAGAGGAACAGAAGGTAGCATAGTCCAGGCACCAGCCCCAGCTGGCAGTGAGGGTTAAGCTATGTTTTTCTGCAGAGGAAGAGATTTAATAGTTTGGATGTGGATTGCTCTGTGATGAATGTCCCTGAATATTATCTCACCAAATGTACAACACCAGAATCCAAACACAGTACTGCATTTTGTGTATTTGAACTCAGCTGTGTTACTCTCCCTTAAACAGAGCACTTAGTATTCCTTTTAGTGGAAGAATTCTTTCAAAAGAGAGTAGCTCTCCTTCAGCGAGATCTATGGTTATATATGGGAACTGGAAATAATTGTCAGATGCTTGATAGCCTAGATAAAGAAAATCTACCTCCTCTCAATTACTATCAGGGAAAATTGTGCTTACAGCTATGTGTATGCAGATTTAAATGACAGGCAAGAAAATGAAGAACAACAAAAAACATTTGTGTTGTGCAAATGTTGCAGACTTAGGATTATGAGAACTAAATGCATAATTTGGAAAGAGAGAACATGTTTAAGATTAAATATATGATTAAATGCTTAGATTGGGGCTTGGTGTTCCCCTACAAAAATAAAATGAAATATATTAAAAGAGTTAATAATAATAAATATTGCCTTGGTAAGGGTTGTGTCTGTGAGCCTTCTAAAGCAGTAAATCTTTGGGAGAGATGTGAATGACCAGAGAAGCAGAGCACTCTATGGACAAGGGACACACTGGGAACTGGAATAGGGACAGAGAAAAGACAATGGAAAATAAGATTATAAGCATATAAACCATTTTCCTTTTTTGCAAGCTAAGTGGTAAATAGAATTTTGAAAAAAACAGGAAAAAAGTGACCAAATTTACCTGCATTTTTTAACAGATCTGCATATAAATTGCTTATAGCAGTTGCTTTCTGAAAGGTCATCAGCAAGCTGGATACACCAAGAGATGGGAGAAAATCCTAGAAGTGTAGTGTTCCCAGTTACAATCAGGGAAGAGTTATCAAAGAGTAGTGGCAACTGCCACCTCATTTTATGTTGTTGCCACTGTTGTAGTTTTCTAGTGGGTCCTTGAGGCCTTCAGAGTTCCCCTTGCTAAGAGGAATCATTTGATGGTATTGATATGCCACTTCATGGTCTGTGTGCCTCTGTTTCCCTCTCAGCCTAGTGCAGAATGAACACTACGGGTAAGGTAATAAAATAGCCAAGCTTTGCCCTGCTTTCCAAAGTCTTTACTGGCACTTCATTGGTGCTGCAGGACTCCAGCTGGTGCTAGTAGGAGTCGCCTCATGCTCAAGCTGCCAAGGGCAATGGTTTGATATCTCTGCCTGCCATCTTCTGCACCACGCTGGTCACCCTGGAGCAGGGGAATTTTGACCCATGAGTAGTATCTGTGGGTCAAATTCCACTGTTTCCCACATAGGTTTAAAGCCAGACTCCATAGGGTAATTTTGCCTTTGAATCAATTTAAATGAGACCAAAACTGAGGCCAAAACATACTGTTACTCTGAAAGGACCAGTCACAGGGGAAAAGAATTGTTACTGACAAAAATTACTCAAAGCAAAAGTTTCCCTTAAATTTTATGGGCTCTCTGTGAAATCACAGTTTTCTTTTAAAATGTTGAAAGTGATGAAATACCATAATGTTTAGCAGCTGAAATGAACATTTCCTGGTATATTTAAATTCTGCAATTCATTAGCTTTCCTTTAAGACGCTTCCACATATCAAATAGTGAGCCTGATCTTGCAGGCCCTTTTCCAGGTCAATATTCTGGTTTCATATTGATTTCCACGGAATGTTTGTATAAAACCAATAAGTAATTAGAAAATCCCCTTTATCATGTATTCTAAACTGATGAAAAAAATGTTCCTGGAACCAAATTAATTTTGCTTTTCTGAGAATCTGAAAGTGTGTCTTATGATGTGCAGCCATCTCTATAAACCACCCAAGGTGATCTGTTTCCTCACATTTCTTTTAATTGCATATTCATCAGTTTATTAGAGAAAATACTACTAGATACCTCATGAGACCATGCCCGCATTTCGGAGTAATGTGCCACAGAGACAGTGAGCTGGCCTTCAAAGAGCTGCCCTATGTCCTGGAACATAGAGCGTGACAGTCACCCTGGTTAATTTACACTGCTTTTTGGCTGGGGCAATTAAGGCATCTCTGAGCTACCCTCTGCTTCATACAGATTGCTTGCAGTTCCTCCTCTAGTCATAGAATCATAGAATCATAGAATGGTTTGGGTTGAAGGGACCTCAAAGATCATCTAGGTCCAACCCCCCTGCCATGGGCAGGGACACCCTCCACTAGACCACATTGCCCAAAGCCTCATCCAACCTGGCCTTGAACACTTCCAGGGAGGGGGCATCCACAACCTCTCTGGGCAACCTGTTCCAGTGCCTCACCACTCTCACAGTAAAGAATTTCTTTCTAACATCTAATCTAAATCGACCCTCCTTCACCTTGAACCCATTACCCCTTGTCCTGTCACTACACTCCCTCATAAACAGTCCTTCACCATCTTGCCTGTAGGCCCCCTTCAGAAACTGGTAAGCCGCAATTAGATCTCCCCAGAGCCTTCTTTTCTCCAGGCTGAACAATCCCAACTCTCTCAGCCTGTCCTCATAGGAGAGGTGCTCCAGCCCTCTGATCAGCTTCGTGGCCCTCCTCTGGACTCGCTCCAACAGCTCCATGTCTCTCTTGTACTGGGGTCTCCAGAGCTGGATGCAGTACTCCAGGTGGGGTCTCACAAGAGCCGAGTAGAGGGGCAGGATCACCTCCCTCGACCTGCTGGTCACGCCTCTCTTGATGCAGCCCAGGACATGGTTGGCTTTCTGGGCTGCAAGCGCACACTGCCGGCTCATGTTGAGCTTCTCATCAATCAATACCCCCAAGTCCTTCTCCTCGGGGCTGCTTTTAATCCATTCCTCACCCAGCCTATAGTCGTGCTTGGGATTGCCCTGACCCACGTGCAGGACCTTGCACTTGGCCTTGTTGAACTTCATGCGATTTGCACGGGCCCACCTCTCCAGCCTGTCCAGGTCCCTCTGGATGGCATCCCTTCCCTCCAGGGTGTTGACCACACCACACAGCTTGGTGTCGTCAGCAAACTTGCTGAGGGTGCACACGATGCCACTGTCCATGTCGCCAACAAAGATGTTAAACAGTGCCGGTCCCAGTACTGACCCCTGAGGAATGCCACTCGTCACTGATCTCCACTTGGACATTGAGCCATTGACCACAACTCTTTGAGTGCAACCATCCAGCCAATTACTTATCCACCGAGTGGTCCATCCATTGAATCCATGTCTCTCCAATTTAGAGACAAGGATGTCATGCGGGACTGTGTCAAATGCCTTGCACAAGTCCAGGTAGATGACGTCAGTTGCTCTTCCATTATCCACCAATGCGGTAACCCCATCATAGAAGGTCACCAAGTTTGTCAGGCATGATTTGCCCTTGGTGAAGCCGTGTTGGCTGTCACCAATCACCTCCTTATTTTCCATGTGCCTGAGCATAGTCTCCAGGAGAGTCTGCTTCATGATCTTGCCAGGCACAGAGGTGAGACTGACCGGCCTGTAGTTCCCTGGGTCTTCCTTTTTTCCCTTCTTAAAAATTGGGGTAATATTTCCCCTCTTCCAGTCAGTGGGAACTTCACCGGACTGCCAGGACTTCTCAATTATGATGGCGAGTGGCCTGGCCACTTCATCTGCCAGGTCCCTCAAGACCTGCGGATGCATCTCCTCAGGTCCCATGGACTTGTGCACCTTCAGGTTCCTTAGATATTCTCGAACCTGATCTTCTCCTACAGTGGGCGGTTCTGCATTCTCCCAGGCCCTGCCTTCTGTGACCTGGGCAGTGTGGCTCAAGCATTTGCCAGTGAAGACTGAGGCAAAGAAGTCGTTGTGTACCTCAGCCTTCTCCATATCCTGGGTAACCAGGTCACCTGTTTCATTCCGGAGGGGACCCACATTTTCCCTCGTCCTCCTTTTATCACTAACATACCTATAGAAGCTTTTCTTGTTGTCCTTCACATCTCTGGCCAGATTTAATTCTATCAGGGCTTTGGCTTTCCTAACCTGATCCCTGGCTGCTCGGACAGTTTCTCTGTATTCTTCCCAGGCTACCTGCCCTTGCTTCCACCCTCTGTAGGCTTCCTTTTTTTTGTGTTTGACTTTGCCCAGGAGCTCCTTGTTCATCCACGGGGGCCTCTTGGTGGATTTGCTTGACTTCCTCTTTGTTGGGATGCATCTCTCCTGAGCTTGGAGGAGGTGACCCTTGAATATTAGCCAGCTGTCTTGGGCCCCTCTTCCTTCCAGGGCTTTGTCCCATGGTATTCTACCAAGCAGGTCCCTGAAGAGGCCAAAGTCTGCTCTCCTGAAGTCCAGGGTAGTGAGCTTGCTGTGCGCCTCCTCGCTGCCCTGAGGATCCTGAACTCCACCATTTCGTGGCCACTGCAGCCAAGGCTGCCCTTGATCTTGACATCCTCTACCAGGCCCTCCTTATTGGTGAGAACAAGGTCCAGCATGGCACCTCTCCTCATGGGCTCCTCTATCACTTGGAGGAGGAAGTTGTCATCAACACATTCCAGGAACTTCCTGCATTGCTTGCGCTCTGCTGCGTTGTCCCTCCAGCAGATGTCGGGGTGGTTGAAGTCCCCCATAAGGACCAGGGCTTGTGAGCGTGAGGCTGCTCCTATCTGCCTATAGAGGGTTTCATCTGCTCGGTCCCCCTGGTCAGGTGGCCTGTAGCAGACCTCCGCTATGATGTCCCCTGCCCCAGCCCTCCCTTTAATCCTGACCTATAAGCTCTCCTTGGGCTCCTTATCCATCCCCAGGTGGAGCTCCATGCACTCCAGCTGGTCATTGACATAGAGGGCGATGCCCCTTCCTCATCTGCCCTGCCTGTCCTTCCTAAAGAGCCTGTACCCTTCCATCCCAACACTCCAGTCATAGGAGCTATCCCACCACGTCTCTGTAATGCCAATAAGGTCATGGCCTTGCAGGTGCACACACGTCTCCAGCTCCTCTTGTCTATTCCCCATGCTCCGTGCGTTCACGTAGAGGCATTTCAGTTGTGACCCCATGGAGGCTGACTTATTGGCTGGGGTGGCTGGGATTCTTTTGATGTATCTTCCCAGTGTTACCCCGTTGGTTCCTGTTGCATCCGGAGCCCCCGGCTCGTCTCCTCTAGGCTTCGAGCCTGCTGTAGTGTGTCCAGCACGTTTCTGAGCAGTAGGCCGAGGGCCTGCACCAGCACCCAGTCCCTCCAACCTGGGCACATCATCCCACAACATGTCGCTGGCAAGCCTGATGTTATGCCCCTCCCCCTTTGAGCCTTGTTTAAAGCTCTGTTGATGAGCCCCGCTAGTTCCTGGGCAAAGATCCTCTTCCCCCTTTGAGAGAGATGAATCCCATCAGGGTTCATCAGGCCTGGTGCCATGTAGGCCGTTCCATTGTCAAAGAACCCAAAGTTGTGGCAGTGACACCAGCCACGGAGCCATGCATTTATGGACTGTGTCCGCCTGTTCCTCCCACCATTGCTGCCCTCAACTGGAAGGAGGGAGGAGAATATTACCTGTGCCCCCGAATCCTTCAGTGACTGTCCCAAGAGCCTGAAGTCCCTTTTGATCATTTTTGTGGTGCGTGTCTCTGCTTCATCCCCACCCACATGGAGGAGCAGCAGTGGGTAATAGTCAGAGGGCTGTACCAGGCTGGGGAGGTTCCTAGTGATGTCCTTAACACGGGCCCCAGGGAGGCAGCAGACTTCTCTGAGAGGAGGGTCTGCCCTGCATATCGGGCCCTCTGTACCCTTCAGAAGGGAGTCCCCTACGACTATAACTCTCCTTTTCTTCTTTGTTGGGGTGGTCACGACCCGAGGCATGGGCCTTTTGGGCCTAGGTGCTACCTCTGGAGTAGCTTGACTGTCATCCATATCCTCCCTTGAGTGGCCTTCCACAGCCAGAGCCTCGTACCTGTTGCACAGGGGTATGTGGGATGGCGAGGTGGGTGAGGAGGAGAAGGTTTGCCTGCCACGCCGAGCGTGGACTTGTTTCCACTCACTCCCCTCTTTGAGGCTGCTGCCTTCTGCCTGGCAAGGGGAGGATACAGGGTCCCCTTCACTTTGGTTTTTGTCTGGTAGTTGTCCCTGTTTCTGCTTCAGAGAGGGCAGAGCTTGGCTCCACCAGTCTATCTCTCTCTCAGCCTCTCTGATACTCCTTAACCTCTCCACTTCTTCATATAATTCTGCCACCAGGCTGAGCAGATCGTCCACCTGGTCACACCTCACGCAGCGAATCTCACCATTGCCTTCCCCTGCCAGTGCCAAGCTCAGACACTCCCTGCAGCCTGAGAGCTGGGTGGCTGCATGTTTCTGTGGCAGCTCTGTTTGCGTTGCTACATGCCTTCTGGCGAGCACAGAGCTTAGGGCTTTCTGCCTGGTGGGTGCCATGGCTCAACTCCTTCTATGAGAGAGTGATGACCACCAGTAGACTGCCCTCTTGAGCAGGTAGGGTGACTAGGCCCTACACACACGCCCTGCCTGAGTGAACTGCCGTGCAAACTGCCAGCAAACCTGCTCTGGTGTTCGCTCCTCTCTCCATGGGTCCACAGGTCCTGCCAGGAGCTTGCTCCAGTGCGGGCATCCCACAGGGTCACAACCTCCTTCAGGTGCCTCCACCTGCTCTGGTGTGGGGTCCTCCATGGGCTGCAGGTGGAATCTCTACACCCCCTCATCCTTCCTCCATGGGCTGCTGCAGGGGGACAGCCTGCTTCACCATGGTCTTCACCACGGGCTGCAGGGGGAATCTCTGTCCGGTGCCTGGAGCACCTCCTCCCCCTCCTTCTGCACTGACCTTGATGTCTGCAAAGTTTCATACATCTTCTCACTCCTCTCTCTGGCTGCAAACGCTCTCCCTATGTTGTTTTTTTTCCTTTCTTAAATATGTGACGTGGTTTAGCCCCAGCCAGCAGCTAAAAGTGCCACGCGCGCTCGCTCACCCCTCCCCGGGCAGGATGGGGAGGCGAACGGAAAAAAAACAGCAAAGCCTTGAGGGTTGGGATAAGGGCAGTTTACTGGGACAACAAGGGAGAGGGAAAACAATCAAGAACAGTACTGATAACAGATATTCACAACAGGTGATACCTAGAACGATTTACTGATCCGAAGACCTGATGCTCAGCCTGTCCCACGCCGAGCCCGCCCCTGCCCGACTAGCCCCCTTTTATGGTGAGCATGAGGTCACATGGTATGGAATAGCCCCTGGCCAGCTTGGCTCACCTGTCCTGGCTCCTTGTGAAATTAACTCTATCCTTGCCAGAACCAGGACAATATGTTATCACAGACGTGCTACCACTGTCGCTGATTGGCTTGGCCTTGGCCAGCAGTGGGTCTGTCTTGGAGCTGGCTGGCATTGGCTCTGTCAGACACAGGGGAGGCTTTTAGCAGCTTCTCGCAGAAGCCACCCCTGTAGCCCCCCTGCTACCAAAACCTTGCCACACAAACTCAATACATTCCACCCCTCACCTCTGTGAATCACATATTTACATATTATTGTTAAAATACACATTCACCACAGAAACTTCACAAACACTAAATCACATCAATAGGAAAAAAAAAGAAAAAAAAAGAAAAAAAAACAAAAAAAAGAAAAAAAAAGAAAAAAAAAGAAAAAAGAAAAAAAAAGAAAAAAAAGAAAAAAGAAAAAAGAAAAAAAGAAAAAAAAAGAATTCCTCACACCAAAATCAAAATAACATAATCACAATACTAAACAAGAATGGACAATTTACACATACAATCCGCCCCTCATCCCTTCGCCACTATTATTTCGCTCTCTAGCTACCTTCAGTCCATGTTTTGCCTGTTACCTCTTCCAATTACTATCCTTATCTCAATTTTCTCATGCCCCACTTTGGGCGCCAAAAAGGACTGTAGTGGTTTATCCTCGGCTGGAGGCCAGGTGCCCACCAGAGCCGCTCTATCACTCTCCTCCTCAGCAAGGCAGGGAGGGGAGAAAGGAAGATGGAAAAAACAACCTCAGACTTGTGGGTCAAGATAAAGGCAGTTTAATGTAGCAAAAGCAAAAGGCAGTGTGTGGAAGCAAAGTAAAAAGCAAAAGATTATTCTCCACTTCCCATCAGCAGGTGATGTCTGGCCACTTCCTGGGAAGCAGGGCTTCAGTATGCATACTGGTTACTCCGGAAGACAAACATTGTGAAAAAAACCAAATGCCCTGTTCCTCCCCCTGTCTCTGAGCTTCTTATTGCTGAGCAGATGTCATATGGTATGGAATATCCCTTTGGTCAGTTTTGGTCAGCTGTCCTGTCTTTGTCCCCTCCCAAGATCTTGTCCACCTCCAGCCTACTGCTGAGCAGGGGGTAGAAATGTAGGAGAGACAGCCTTGATGTATGCCGGCACTACTCAGTAGTAGCCAAAACACTGGTGTGTTATCAACACCTTGCTAGCTACCAATACACAGCACAGCACTATGAGGACTGCTATGGGGAAACTTAACTCCATCTCAGCCAGACCCAATACAATCTCCACCCCCTTATTTTTCTCCCCTCCCTGCCTTGCTGAGGAGGGGAGTGACAGAGCGGCTTGGTGGACACCTGGCATCCAGCTGAGGTTAAACCACCACATTTTCTCTGCTCAAAATCAATCTTGAATTATTCATAATAGGAATAGGGAAAGAAGAAAAGTACGAGACTGAAAAATAACATGGTTCAAGCTATGCCATTGTGTGTAATATCCTGTTTAACAATAATGCCAAAGGTAGGAATAACGCTGATGGGAATGCTATGAGGAGAAGGGTTCCTTGCTGTGTGTCTTAAACTCTTTCCCTAAGCAGTGTTACAAGTCAGGTGAAACACAGGCCTGTTGTAGGATAGCAATACTTATAGACCATAAGTAAAAATGCTTTCAGGATACTTATGGTCTTATAAAGTATATATGCATGTGCATACATATATATGTTATCTATATATTTACACAGATAAAGTATAGATAACGTATAAATCCCATACATATTTAAGTAGGATGTAAAATTTCCATTCTAAATCAGCATCTTTTAGTTGGTGCCTAAATTCAACTCCCCTTACTCCTGACTAACTGATATCTTGAGAATATTTTATAGTAGAAAAATTCAGTCTGCAAGACAAACTTATAGTGTCTGTTTCTGCACATTACAGACCCCTTCCAATTTACACACATCACTACCAGTTTTACTGTTGGATGATTCTGCTCCTACATATCCTTGGCATATGGCCTAAGATATTCTGTAGCCTACACAGGCACATGGTATTTAGCCAGATCGGATTTCTTCTTGAAACTCCACTTGTGCATCCTCTCTCCCTGTGGTTGTCGCCTTCAGGAACAGTGGACATTGTTTAATGCTCATTTGGACAGCTTTTGTTCTCACAGCCACCTCCACCACTATTTTCAAAATGGTTTCTGTTAAGCATATTTTTTTGATCCTTATCTCACAGTGTACATTTTGTTATGGTTGCATTAGCTAGAAACTGGTGTGATTTTTGGCTCAGCCAGAAGTATGTGAGATTGGGATCTTCAGCCTGAGCTGTGCAGTCACATGTGATGAGGGCTAATTGACAGCCACCTATATAGGGCAGTGTGCTGGTTTCGTCAGGGATAGAGTTAATTTTCTTCCTATCAGCTGGTATAGTGCTATGCTTTGGATTTAGGATGAGAATAATGTTGATAACACACTGATGTTTTTGGTTGTTGCCAAGTAGTCAAGGACTCTTCAGCTTCTCATACTAGCCTGCCAACGAGAAGGCAAGGGGCGCTTAAGAAGATGGGAGGGGACACAGCTGGGACAGTTGACCCAAACTGACCAAAGGGATATTCCATACCATATGATGTCATGTTCTGTTTATAACTGGGGGGTCAAACAGGAGGCGGGGCAGCTCAGGATCTTGCGGAGCATCAGCTTCAGGTGGTGAGCAATTGTGCTGTTCATCACTTGTTTTGTATAGTTGTTGTTGTTGTTGTTGTTATTATTATTATTAATCTTCGTTTTCTGTCCTATTAAGCTGTCTTCATCTCAACTCACAAGTATTACTTTTTTTTTCATTTTTGATTCTCTCCCTCATCCCACTGGGATGGGGGGAGGGGAGTGAGCCAAAAGCTGTGTGGTTGTTTTAGCTGCTGGCCAGGCTAAACCACGACAGTCCTTTTGGCGTCCAGCGTGGAGCACAAAGGGTTGAGATAACAACAGAGCTGACCAAAGCATGTTAAAAAATATTTGTTGTGAGCATTCATTATATTAGTTTAATATTTGCTGGACACAATGTTGTATTATTTGTTCGCATGGTTGTGTCATGTATGTCCTTGTATTATGTATTCCCTACAGTGCTGTTTATCACCTCTGGGAGCTGGATGAGAATGTTCCGTTTGCTGCACTGTGTACTACTCACTTATGATAAGATAACATTATTGGCCATGAGAATTATTTGGTCTGTGTATTCAGCACTGCTGTCACTTCCGTACCTCAGGCATTATCTCCGGGATATTATTAGTAATCAAAATCTCTACCTTTTTTCCACAGAGAACCAATCTATGGGGGAGACAGGGGGAAAAACCTTCACCTTCCCTTTCTCGTTCAGGCTAGTTACAGCAGCTCTTGAGAATTTTGAATATCCTTGCGATCTTCAGACTAGCACGTTCCTATTCCTATGTCTCCTGAATGTATTTCAGGTCTTGCTCAGGGTTAAACAACTATTTTAAAAAATCACCAAGAGATGTGCCCTGAGGCTGGATAGTTATGAGTGGCAGGGTGTGTGGGATAGCATGGGCAAATGCCTAGGGCAGTGGGAACCTCCAGTGTTTTAGAACTTCACCCCTGAACAGGTGCATCATCCTGAAAAGCTAGTAGAATATTTCAAAAAACTATGCTGTCGCCCTGGCAATCCCAGAGACACAGAAATCACTGCAATGTGCTGAGGCCTGACCCATGCCTATTGAGCTCTGTTCAACACTATTCAGTACCCTCAATGTGAAGAGGTCTCTGGATCTGATGACAAAATGACAGGCACTGTGGCTACTCAAACCCCAGTGGCAGGCACCGCAGCCACTCCAACCCCGATAGGCACTGCGGCTGAACCAAAAACAAACCCATGTGTCGTGGTTTGGCCCCAGTCAGCAGCTGAGCACCACGCAGCCACTTGCTCACCCCTCCCCCTGGCCAGAAGGGGAGGAGAATGGGAAGACAAAAGTAAAACCCATAGATGGGCTCGCCTTTGCATGAAGCAGAGATAACCCAGACGGTCTTCCCCAACATATTCTTCATGCACACTACAGGGACTTCTACAGTACATGGAAGTTTTGATTGGGCAGGGCCAGCTCAATTGGTAGACCCCCTAGAGTTAACTAACCAGGTGGCCTTTGCTAAATGTGTATCCCAATATTTGGGGGTCCCACCACCCATTGCTCTCAGGGTAGTCTTTAGCAGTCCATTGTATCGTTTGATTTTCCCGAAGGCTGGTGCATGGTAGGGGATGTGATACACCCACTCACTGCCATGGTCTTTGGCACAGGTGTCTCTGAGGTTGTTTTAGAAATGAGTCCCATTGTCTGACTCGATTCTTTCTGGTGTGCCATGTCCCCACAGGACTTGCTTTTCAAGGCCCAGGATAGTGTTCCGGGATATGTTTCCAGCCATCCGGTGGTTCCTTCCACCATTGTAAGTACATGTCGCTTGCCTTGGCAGGTTTGTGGAAATGTGATATAATCAATCTGCCAGGCCTCCCCATATTTATATTTCAGCTATCGTCCTCCATACCAGAGAGGCTTTAACCGCTTGGCTTTTTTGATTGCAGGGCATGTTTCACATTCATGGATAACCTGTGCAATAGCATCTATAGTCAATTCTAGCCTCAATCACGAGCCCATCTATATGTTGCATCTCTTCCTTGACGGCCTGAGGGGTCATGGGCTGAGTGAGCTATAAATAATTCACCCTTATGTTGTCAGTCCAATCCACCTGTGCCACTTCAATCTTGGCAGCCTGATCCACCTGCTGCTTATTTTCATGTTCTTCAGTGGCCCGACTCTTGGGTACGTGGGCATCTACATAACCTACTTTTACAATTAGGTTCTCTAGCTGGGCAGCAATATCTTGCCACAATGGGGCAGCCCAGATGGGTTTGCCTCTGCCCTGCCAGTTGCTCCGCTTCCACTGCTGTAACCACCTGTCCTGGCTCTGGCTAAGATAGAGTTAATTTTCATAAGGAGCCAGGACAGGTGAGCCAAGCTGACCATGGGGCTATTCCATACCATGTGACATCATGCTCACCATAAAAGGGGGCTAGTCGGGGAGGGATGGGTTTGATGTGGCTCCTGGATGGGCTGAGTGTGGGCTGAGCATCCAGTCGGTGGGTTGGTTGGTCATCGGATGGGTAAATTGCTTTCTGTTATCACTCATTGTGAATATCTGTTATCAGTACTGTGGTTGATTGTTTCCCTCTCCCTTTGCTGTCCCAGTAAACTGTCCTTATCCCAGCCGAGGAGGCTTTGCATTTTCCTTCCCATTCTCCTCCCCATCCCACCAGGGAGGAGGGGTGAGAGAGCGGCCGCGTGGTGCTCAGCTGACGGCTGGGGCTAAACCACATCAGTCCTTTTTGGCGCCCAACGTGGGGCTCGAGGGGTTGTAATAACAACAAGTCTGACCCAAGTGTGTTAAAACAAAGTTGTTATAAACATTTATAATGTTATTGAAACAGTCACTGGTCATAATGATGTTCTGTTTGGTCACATGGCTCTGTTTTGTAAACCCGTGCTTACTCTATGTAATCCCTGCGGTGCTGTTTATCACCTCTGGGAGAGGGGTTCTTGTTCTCATATTGTTGTATTGTGTGATAATGACTTATGATAAGATATCATCGATGGTCATGAGTCTGAGATGGTACTTGTATGTAGCATTTCTGTCATGCCCATACTTTGGACAACATCTTTCAGAATTGATTAATAATTGCACCCGATCTATGGGGAAGACGGGGGGGATACCTTCTCCTACTCTTTCACCTCCCCTTTTCCCTTTTGGTTGGTTACAACAATTTTTGAGTATTTTGAATACCCTTGGGAAGTTCAGGCCAGTATATTCCTGTTGCTAGGTCTCCTGAATGTGTTTCAAGTCCTGTTCAGGGTTGCAAAACATTGTTTTAAGAATACCACCCAGAGATCTTCCCTGAGTCTGACTAGTCAGGGCTGGCATGGCATGTGGGAGAGTATGGGCAGGTATCTAGAGACCTTCTCACCCCCAATGGTTTGGAGCTTCATTCCCGAACAACTACAGGACCCTGATAAAGTGGTAGAATATTTAAAAGAAAAATGCTGTGGGGATTCTAAGGAGACACAACTTACTGCACTGTGCTGGCCCCTGGCTACTATCTACCAAACACTGCTTGATAGTAGACAGCGCCATCAGGGGGAAGAGAGGGAGAACAGACCCATGGGCACTGTTCATATTGAAGTTCCAGCATGTCTGGCACAGCAGCACTCATCGGCGGCATGACTTCATTCAGGCCACCATAGTCTACTGTCAGCCTCCACTCTCTGTTGGACTTCCACACTGGCCATATGGGACTGTTAAAGGGTGAGCAGGTTCTGCCGATCACTCCCTGACTCTCCATTTGATGAATCAGCTTATGGATGGTGTAAGGCCCTGATAACAAGTCAATGTCACAAATGCTCGTCTTGAACAAGGGAGTGTCAACCAAGGGCAGAACCTGAGGAGGCAGGGTGCCATCTTGGGAGCCCATTCTCCTATTCTTGAAACATGCAGACAAAGACCATCTGCTGTGCATGCGTGCCCGCAAGGGATCATCAGTCTGTCAGCCCCAAAGGGAGCGGGCAGAGAGACCACCAAGACCCCCACAGCCCACCAACTCATTTCTAGAACATTCCTTAACATTCCTGAATGCATACTGCACCTGCTCAGTGGTGACAAACCCCCACCTATGAGGGGAGCACATTGGGTTATAAAAAGGGGAAACACAAGTTTTTGGCACTTGCCTGCTGTGGTGTATGACAGGCACGGACTCCATAGGGTGCAAGTACAGAATCAACTTTATTACAGAATTTCCTGATTATATAGTATTTCTTGTTAAAAGGGGAGGGTCTTTTATTCCCCAATCATCACCCGATTCGTGTTCCCCGCAAGATCTGCTATTCTGTTTTTCTCTTGCACCTGGCGGGCGCCTGGCTGTCTGTTCTCAGCTCCTTATCTCCTGGATTCGGCCAGTCACATGTTATTTACGAGCTACTGAAGAATGCAAGGTCTGTTTTGTGCATATCTTTTCTTTGAACCGCTGTTTTTCGCTGCTTTAGTGCACAGGTTGAAATCGCACATTTCCCACGCCGTCTTTATTAGCTAAAGCGTTGTTCTCCACCTCTCCCCCTTTTTTGTTTATGACAACCCCATTGAGCAACAGTGTGTCCATAACACGTGCCTCTATCTTCTGCACTCGTCAGATAGCTGACCATAGAATCTGAAAAAAACCCACCAAGAACAAGAAAAACAACACAGTGCCTATGCCAATAAAAACCCACATTCGAAGATTTAAACCACTAAACCAAGTTTTCGGATTTAGCCATGATAGGTCATTTTTTAATGTGTCGAATACACTTTGACTCGTTAGTTCCCATCATTTTTTAATTTGGTCCCTCAATTGATCATGTAAAGACTGAATATTATGTTAAAGAGATAAATCAAATGTCCTTCTAAATGTTGTTTCACAATTCCAATCATGCTGAGTGTCATTCCATAGAAGAGGCATGACACGCAAGGCCTTCTATTTATGTTAGTCGAGATAAGACTTATTTTATAAATCGCTAAAAGTTATACAACTCCTAAAGTCTGGTGAAGACAGAGTAATACAAAAAGATCCATTACATGATAGAATAGTAGCATTGGAGGTTAGAGCAAAAGATAAGGATGGGTTGTGCAGACCATGATTTCTGCTTCAGACAAAAGCGTTACATTAGCCTTAGTTGTGTTCTCCATCATTAGTACTTGACATAATTGTCGCTTAAAAAGGAAAGGCCCATCTGCCAAATATTTGAATGAGCCAGCAAAAAAGATAAATCTGATGTGTTAAAACTATCATTATAATACATCTGCAATTCTATAAGCCACCATATCTTAATTGTGAGGTTGATCAATCCCAGATGCAACATCATGTTTGTGTTTCTTATCGTCCTGTTCATCTTCAGTATGCGTTTTCACTTGCGCTGGCTTTACATACCTTGCAGGGATCCAATAGGGACCTGAGGGAAGAGAAACACAAGCATATCCCCGTCCCCAGGTAAGCAAGGGGACTGGTCCTTCCCATTGACCAGATTCCAAATTTTTATACAACACCTGAGGCTTCACGGTAGAGGATTCCTCAGTTCTAAAATGTCTATCATCTACTGCGGAACTATATTGCTTAGATCCAGATAGATTAAGAAAATTTAAAACATAAGTAGCTTTGTCTAGTATTTCCTGTGGTGTTGTCCCTACTGGATTCCCCCTTTTTTGTTTATCGATAATAGATTTCAAAGAACGGTGGGCACGTTCTATTATTGCTTGACCAGTAGGGGAACGTGGAATTCCAGTAATATGTTCAACTCCCCAATCCTGTAAGAATAACAGAAAACGTCGAGAAACATAAGCTGGGCCATTGTCTGTTTTAACTTTCCGTGGGACCCCCATGGTTGCAAAACATCTTAAAAAATGCTTCACGACATCTCTGGCACGTTCTCCGGAATGGGCAGTGGCTACCAGAAAACCAGAGAAGGTGTCAACAGAAACATGAACATACTTAAGGCGTCCAAAAGAAGAAATATGTGTGACGTCTGATTGCCACAAATCATTAGCATTTAAACCTCTGGGATTAGTCCCTGGCAAAACTGGCAAAGGGGACAGGTGCTGACAATCCGAGCATGCTCGAATTATATCTTGAGCTTGTGCGGTAGTTAAAGAGAAGTGCTTTTGTAATGAGTGTGCGTTTTGGTGGAAAAATTCATGAGCTAATTTTGCCTGATCAAAACGTTGAGGAAAAACTGCAGCCATTGTAAATTGGCCTGCTATTGTATTACCTTCGGCAAGGGGTCCTGGTAAGTTAGTGTGAGAGCAAATATGGACAATGAAATAAGAATGCTGTCTTATTTTTAAAAGTTGGGCTAGCTTTAACAATAAATCAAACAACTGTTTGTTGTCTACCTCTCATATAAAAGCGGATTCTAAGCGCTGAACAATACCTGTAACATATGCAGAATCTGGAATGATATTAAGAGGTTTCTTAGAAAATAACTCAAAGGCACGGACCGCTGCAGCTAACTCTACAATCTGTGTCGATCCAGATAAGTGAGAAACATCTGAGGCCCACTCCTCGCAGTTTGCATGATGCCATACAACTGCAGCCTTACCTGTTTTGCCAGAACCATTGATAAACACAGTACGAGCATTTTGTAGAGGAACAGAACTCAACAAAGACCATGGCTGAAGAGGTAAACAGTGCAGAGAACCTAATAAACGATGGCGTGGCAAAGAATACAAAACAACATTAGTATAATCAGCCAGTGCAGCCTGAAAAGTCAAACTATTACACAATACAACATGAAATTCTTCTTTGGTTAATGGTAGATGAAGGAAGGTAGGATCTTGTCCTGTCAATTGTTGACATTTCAAACGACCCTGCGAAAGAAGTCTAGCAATCATTTCTAGGGCAGTGGTCAACGTTTTCGCAAAAGAATGTGGCAAAAATAACCACTCCAAAAATGCGTAAAGCATGCTCTTCCTTCCGCACCTTCTCGTCCCACTGACCTAGGAGAGCATACGGTTGAAAGGAATGATAAATGATAAACAATCGAACTGGCAATTGCAGAGAAATTCGATGAGCAAACGTAAAATTAATTTTATCTATCACTCTCTGCAGCGCCGACTGGGCTGCTTCTGTCAATTGTCTAGGAGAAGTTAGTTCAGGATTCCCCTTCAACAATGAAAACAAGGGCGACAGTTCATGTGTCGTTATTCCCAACAGTGGTCGAAGCCAGTTAATTGTCCCCAACAACTTCTGTAAGTCATTTAGGGTACTCACTGTAGTAGCAAGTCGTATAGACTGTGGATATACATGTGAATCAAGAAGTTTCCAGCCGAGACACCTCCATGGAGGGAGTGATTGTACCTTTTCCGTCACAATTTGGAGACCGTATCGCCGAAGCTCAGCTACTAAACTGTCGAAAACTTGGGAAAGAGATGATTCAGTTTCCACAGCCAACAAAATATCGTCCATATAATGATATAACATGATTGCATCATATGTTTTGCGAATATTTGACAAGGCCTCACTAACAACAATTTGACATATAGTCGGGCTATTTTTCATCCCTTGCGGTAAAACCACCCAATGAAACCGTTGCGTGGGTCTATCATTATTAATCACAGGAACCGAAAAGGCAAAACAAACACAATCTTCAGGATGTAAATGAATGGTAAAAAAGCAATCTTTTAAGTCAATAACCTTGAAATGCCAATTGTCCGGAATCATAGTGGGATTAGGAGTTCCTGGTTGCAAGGCCCCCATAGGTGCCATCACTGCATTAATAGCTCGGAGGTCCTGCAACAATCTCCATTTGCCAGATTTTTTAGGAATAACAAATACAGGAGTATTCCAAGGGCTCGTGGAGGGAACAATATGGCCTAATTGTAGCTGCTCTTGCACCAATTCATGAGCCCTTTCTAGCCGCTCACCTTTCAAAGGCCACTGATCTACCCATACTGGCTTATCTGTTAACCAAGTCAGTTTGAGTCGCGGCTGAACGTCAGTGGCCCGTGTTAAAAATGTCGTTATTGTCACGTTCCATTGTTGCAAGAGATCGCGACCCCATAAAGTACATGGCACAGTTAAAACATATGGTTTTAAAACCACTTGTTTGTTGTCAGGACCTTCCACAATCAAGGAATGCATACTCTGCCAAGGTATTTGTGTCCCTCCAATTCCAGTAACACCAGCAAACGCCTGTACTAATGGCCATTCCTGTGGCCAGTCCAATCGTTGAATAATAGAAACATCCGCTCCAGTGTCCACTAAGCCAGTGAACACCCGACCGTTTATTCTACAAGTCAACATCGGTTGTCCTGTGGTAATCTTCTGTGTCCAAAAAATGCGAGGCAGATCTGAACTACCAAACCCAGAGGACCCCCTTTCGCCAACATGGGCGGAACTTTCAGTTTGAATTTGAGTGTTGGGCAGCAAAAGCAATTGTGCAATTCACTCTCCAATAGGTATAGTACAAGGTGGCGTAGGGGTCCAAACCATAATTCTTATTTCCCCAGTATAATCGGAATCTATGATCCCAGGCAAAACAAATAAACCTGTTCTGGAAGTGGAGGAACGACCGAGCAATAAGGCACATAAACCCTTAGGCAAAAGTCCATACACTCCTGTAGGCACTAGACGTACTGACTGATCTCGAATTACTGTGGATTGACTGGTGGCCAGGTCCAACCCCGCGCTGCCTGCTGTGGCTGGTCTGAGAGACTCGACTGTAGTGAGTTGCCAGCGTTCATCTCGCTTATTTGTGCCGGCCATGTCAAGGACTGTGCCAGCGGGGGCTGGGGCTGAGTCCTGTTGTGTAGTCTCGGGGCACCGGACCTCGCGCCCCTCCTCCTGTTTCCCGAGGTATTCTCAGGGAGCGGATTGCCCTGTTTGTCAAACTTAGAACAACATTGATTACCCCAATGGTATCCCTTTTGACAACGAGGGCATAATTGATCAAGTTGTCTTCCCTGCCCTCCTTGTCCTCGTCCTCCTCTTCTCGCTTTCGGACAATCTTTCTTCACATGCCCTTCCTGACCACAGGAGAAACATTTAGTAGCAGCTCGTGCAACTGCCAACTGTTGAGCTAAGGCAGCAGCTAGCATATCTGCCTTATGTTGCTCAGAGCCCACGTTTTGGCATGCTCTAATAAGATCATTCAAAGTTTTTGCATGATTACGAATAGGATCAATGGCTCGCCTGCAGTCCGTGTTTGCATTCTCAATAGCAAGCTGAAACAATAACAATTCTGCTGCTTCAGAAGAGTCTATCTGTCTCTGTATAGCAGTTTGTAAACGATCCAAAAATTGTATGTACGGCTCCTGAGGACCCTGACGAATGGAAGCAAAGGACGACTCTCGCTTGCCGAAATCCGGCACCCGTCGGAGTGCCCTCAAGGCTAACCCTGTGGCTTGGGTAAGAACATTCTGTGATAGTCCAGCCTGTGCTATCCCTGTAGCATAATGCCCTTCTCCCATTAATTCGTCAAGACCAATAGCAGTTCCTGCCGTTAAATTGTCCATCACCTGAACTTGCACCAGCTCACGGTATTCCGAAAACCACACAGAGTACTGTGCTGCAGACAACACAAGACGTAGGATGGATTTCCAATCCAAGGGTGTCAGTACGTAAGATTCTCCTATAATCTGTAACAAGTTCATTGTGAATGATGCCTGCAAACCATACTCCTTTATCGATTTGCAGACCTCCTTTATTACATCATATGGTAAATGAATTATTCGGGGGGTCTATTTGGTTGATACAACACAGGCATGGCTTGAAGAAGCGATATGTCCCCTCTTTTTAGTGCCTCTGTCTGGCACTCGTCAAGTAGTCCACCGGAGATTTTAGACTGAACAGTTCCTTGTAATGGGTAACTCGGGGCGGGGGGGGGGGCGGGGGCGCAGAAGGGGGTGGGCGTGCACTGAGTGGGGGGGGGGGGGTGGTGCGTCAGGGATAGCCGTGAGAGAGTCTTTTGTCTCTGTTGTTGCAAAATCTCTTCTGCCGTGGGGGCAGAAGCAGCCATCGCTTTTACAGGAGTAAGCGGGGGATATAAATCCGGATCTCGTTCGGGATCAACGGGACCTGGATCAAAAGGATCCCCAGGGTGTGCTCTGCCCTCCGACAGTGGAGGTTCAGTCACCACCTCAGCATAGTCTGACTCCAACTCAGGATCTATTAATTCAAACGAATGAGATCCTTTTTTCATATTTGTCTCAGCGGGTGGTAATATGGAGTCATTCACTTTCTGCAATACCTGTTCAGCAGGTAGCAGAGTCCCGAGAGCAGTATAAACCACATGCCAAGTAATCAATATATCCTCGGGGAGCTCCAACTGCACAAGCTGCTTAGCTTGCAGCTCCTCTCCAACCTTCTGCCATTGAGTGAGATCATATGAGCCTTTAACAGGGAACCACGGACAATAAACCCGAATCCATACAAGCAGCCTCACCAAATGCAGTGGAGCGACCTTAAAACCTTGCTCTCGTAAAATACGTTGTAAATTCTCTGTATGCAACTTCTGTTCTCGAGTCGCTGACTGTCCCATAATGAAAAAACGACAGTCTAAAAAACTTCCCCGCAGCTGCTCACCTGTGTCATCCAGTGACCGGTGATGAATATGAGCGCTCGATGCAATGCAGTTTCCTCCGTCCAGCTACGCAGGGGTACACCACCGGTAATTATCCGCACTGCTTTTCCTTCTTCTCTTTTTCAAGTCCTTCTTCTATTTTTCAAGTCCCTGTTCGGGCGCCATTTGTGGTGTATGACAGGCACGGACTCCATAGGGTGCAAGTACAGAATCAACTTTATTACAGAATTTCCTGATTATATAGTATTTCTTGTTAAAAGGGAAGGGTCTTTTATTCCCCAATCATCACCCGATTCGTGTTCCCCGCAAGATCTGCTATTCTGTTTTTCTCTTGCACCTGGCGGGCGCCTGGCTGTCTGTTCTCAGCTCCTTATCTCCTGGATTCAGCCAGTTACATGTTATTTATGAGCTACTGAAGAATGGAAGGCCTGTTTTGTGCATATCTTTTCTTTGAACCACTGTTTTTTGCTGCTTTAGTGCACAGGTTGAAATCGCACATTTCCCACGCCGTCTTTATTAGCTAAAGCATTGTTCTCCACAGCCCGCCACCTGAGGACTACAACTATGAGCAGAGGACATCACTGGATCCAAGGGTGATGATATCTTTCTCTTTTCCTCTCTTTTCCTCTCTTCCTTTTTTTGGCATATTGAGGTAATATCATTACAGGTTTTGCTAAGCCGTTATCTTTCACGGTTCCGCCGAGTTTTAGGTAAATTTGTGATTCATTCGAACCTCTAGAGTAATTGTCATTACTCCTGATTACCGCGCAGAGAATTAAAAAGTTAACCTCACTCACTGAGTGGGACAGGACATTAAATTGGCATCACGGACAGGATTCTCTGTGAGAAGCAGTAAAGAGGTTCCGTAAAGGGGATATCAGCCAGAGTGCTGAAGAAAGGAGAACTGATATTCAGTTGAAGCTGAAATCTCCGGCAGTAGGTCATGGCAACCCGGGATAAGCCTGATTTTGACTGTTCCCTGCTGTTGGATTTGTTGAAGAGCTATAAAGCTTGCCCGACCCCGAAAGGGCATAGCTGGGCTGAGGGATGTTGGCAGTCCCTGACAACTGTAGCAGAACAGATAAGAGACTTGGCAAAAGAAAATAAGTTTAAGCCTGGAAAGGGAAAGGCTGTGGTTTGTGGTGTCTTGGGAGCTGCATTGATAGCTGACCAGAAGGACAAATACATTGTTAAACAAGCTGAGCGGGAGGCAAATGAATCCCTCCAGGAGCTGGTGAGAAAACTACAGGCGGAATTGGAAATGGAACGGGTGAAATGGCAGCTAGCCAAAAAAGCGTTAGCGAACGAGAAAAGAATTGTAGAAAACTTGAAGGGTAGCCTGCGAGATGCTTTTGTGAGGGAAAGAGAGCTGAAGTTGCAGCTCCCTGGGGACCTTGAGAGCGAACCAGGACTGTCTAGCTTATCAAAAGAAGCCGACCTCATTGCGAGGGAAGTTGCCCCTCATTATCCATGGGAGGAGCTGGGGGTGGTGACAGAACCTGACCCTACTCCCAAGCTCCGGCCGCTTATTAAAACTGAAGTTGTGTATGATGGCAAGGATGCGGAACCCGCTGTTACCACTGAAGAGATACCTTATACCGTTACTGAATTGGCAAAACTGCAGGCTTTAAATGCCGATACCACCGGCCGGAGTGGGATTGTCCCTGATAAAAAACAGATATGGGTTACCGATGTATTCAGATATTCCAAACCCCAACCTACAGCCCGAGTAAAGTGCTGGTTGCCGGGAGACACCACCCCCACCGAGACCACTATGGTATTGGGAATGCTCCCCACAAATATTCTGGGATTGGATTTATTGATAGGGAAGTCCTGGACAGACTCGGCGGGGAGGGAATGGAAGTTCAGGTCTCCGGCAACCCTGATAAGGCTTTTGCAGATTGCCCCTACCCTTCCCCAGTCTAAAATCATGAATGTGAAACCCTATCCGTTACCGCTGGGGGCAAGGGAGGGAATCGCTCCGGTGATAAGAGAGCTGCAGGAATAGGGGGTAATTGTTCAAAATCATTCCCCTTATAACTCTCCAGTGTGGCCAGTTCCCAAACCAAATGGGAAGTGGCGGCTAACGATCGATTATCAGCGCTTAAACACAGGCACTAGTCCCCTGACAGCGGCCGTGCCTAATATGGCCGAACTGATTGTCACCATACAGGAACAGTCCCATAAAATTTTAGCCACCATTGATGTAAAAGACATGTTTTTCATGGTTCCTCTACAGGAAGGCAACCGAGATAGATTTGCATTTACATGGGAAGGTATACAATATACCTTTACTCGTTTACCCCAAGGATATCAGCATTCGCCTGCCTTGGCGCACCACGCCCTGGCTCAAGCACTATCAGAAATCACCCCCGAGGAGGGAGTTAAAAACATACCAATACACTGATGATACATTGCGGGGGGGTCCGATGCCACTGCAGTGGGACAAACCCAAAATAAAATAATCACTCACCTGGAAAGTTTAGAACTTCAGGTTCCAGCAGAAAAGGTACAACTCCCCTCCCCTGAGGTGAAGTTCTTAGGTATATGGTGGAAAGGAGGAGCAGTATGTATTCCCCCAAAACCTTGGCTACCTTAGAACAAATAAAGATCCCAGAAAACAAAAAGGAGATATGGCGACAATCCATAATCCTATGGGAGCCCTTTAAGGTCCTGAAGCCTGTACTGGCAGGCACCCCACCCCCTGTGGGAGGTGCATGGCGGGAAATGGTTAGAAAGTGATATGCCCAGCTAGCCAAAGCAGTAGCACAGTTGACCAGGGAAAATACAGTAAAAGGGTTAAAGTTGTGGTTTAGCTTTTTACCTAAACCTAAATCGATTCAATCAGATAACGGCAGCCACTTTACTGCCCGGGTGGTCCAGGAGTGGGCAAAAATCGAAGGAATACAGTGGACATTCCATACCCCCTACTATCCCCAAGCTAACGGGATAGTAGGAAGAACAAATGGACTCCTAAAATATATCCTGAGGCCTCACAACCCTGGGGGGGATCCACAAGACTCCCAGATGCCATAGCCAGAGTAAATGGTCGGTGGGGGATAAATGGATGCCCTAAACTTACCAGTATCTGTCCAACACTCCCCTCCTTGCTCCCTGGAAAGAGGGAGGAAAAGGACCCCATAAAACCCTTACACTATCCAGGACAACCTGTTCTGGTGGACCTCCCAACAGTGAGGGAGGTGCCTCTGATCCTTAAAACCCCACTGAACACATAGTCATGGGTGGCTGCTGATCCCCATGGAAAGGAACACAACATTAATACCAGATGGTTGTCCCATTCTTTTAACTACCAATTTGAAAGAATCGGGATCTTTTCCTTTGTTCTTTTTACAGGCCTAACTGCCAGGAACATCCTCCACCTCAGAAAATTGAAGCTGATGCTATTCTCGGGAATTTGTATTTCTAATCTGTGTGATACAGAGAGATATATAACCAAACCATGATTGTCGATTTTGCTCAACACCGGCAATTGTGGATTTGGTCCTATGTTCTTTGTCTTTCCCTATTTGTTATAGGAACCACAAGCCAAAATGCCCCAAATCTGGCTTGGGAATTAGTTCAAGGTTTCATTAGAATGTGGGGTTACCAAAATAAAGGTCTGCGTCTTACGTTACCTAGATCAGCCGAAGAGGGCTTAAGGTTTTTTATATCACCTGTAAATCTGTCGTTTATCTTTAACATGACTAATGTCACTTCTGCAACACTCCTGTTGAAAAACTGGACCGTCAAGAATAACTGGGTGTATTTTCAGCTACAGCCAATGATAAGGTCTGATATATATGACGTTTGGAGTAAACCTCCAGAACGAGCCGAAAATGCAAAGTTATATTCAACAGCGGCATGTAAAGCTACCAGACGACCGTTTAATGTCTCTATTCCTTCTCCGATAGGTGGATCAAACCCCTTATTTACGAGCACCAAAGGGAACATACCAGCTGGAAATGTCACTTTCGACAAATACACCAGGACATACTCCTGTCATCGTTACCCATGGGATCCTCCGTTTCATCCATTGGCAAAACCTGATTTCTATGAAGCAAACTATTCCATTCAATGGGACCTAGAATGGTGTATCCTACTCCCGAATAAGACCCATATAACCTCTCGAGATAGAGGTAATTTGATGTGGGCTTGGTCAGGGGCCAAAGTGGGATGAGTTTTTATAGAGCCTAAGTTTGATCCACCTGTCAGGGAAGTTGAGGGCCCCCTTTTTAATTGTTCTAAAACGTTCACTTGTGATTCAGGACCAGGAGATCCTCCCGAAACTTGGTTTATTGATAGTCTCAGAACCCTAATTTGAGAGACGTGCACATGCTGGGGAGATCCTTCAAAGGGATGGCAAAGTAGCGACAAAGCTTGTAATCTCACTCTTCCCAGAAGTCGCAATCTTATTAGACAAAACCGGTGTAGAGTACCCTTGACTCATTATCCCCTACAAGGGTCACCCTTAAACACCAAGCCTATTATATATGCTGCGAATTATACGGATCAATATACCTGTAAAACTAGCATATATCCAGCCCCTTTGGGGTTAGCATGGGGATGCTCCAATGGAAAATTTTATTCTTACTTAACATTGGAATATCATGCTGGCCTGAGGTGTGGATTGGGTATCCCTTCTTTGTGTCCATCCCGTGTTTTTAATTTTACAGTACCTTCCCGGCGATCGTGTAGAGAAGCGGGAAGTAATCCAAAGGCTTGCCCCGAATGGGCGATTAGTGGAGTCCAAACTCCCAACTACTATACTGCTGGGCAACTAGCTGCGTTAATGTTTGAGAATATTTTTACCCCTTATGTAACCTTAAAATGGCACCAATTTGTCCTAGAAAAATATTACCTGGGAGGTACATCTTTTGAGTAACTGGACATGGTATGCCTTTGGAGAATTAAACTTATAGATCCAACAGGTATTGAAGATGACCCTTCAGAATCGTCTAGCCCTGGATATGATACTGCTTAAAGAACAAGGAGTTTGTGGGATGTTAAATCTCACGGACGGAGAATGCTGCATCACCATACACAATGCTGCTACCTCAGTAGAGGAGGCTTGAACAAAAACAAAGGAGATATAACAGACCAGACGGTGGAACTTTTTCAATCCATGCAACCGAAAGACTAGTTTGATGGCGAGACTCCAAACTCTTGGTTACAATCCATCCTATGATCCATGGGACTCACGGGATGGGGGGCATGGTTAATGAAAATAGGACTAACATTAGTTGTCGGTTTCATATTTTTAATGATTGGCATAGCTATTGTTTGCTGTATGATTACCCATGCCATCTCTTCCTTTTCTTCTCTCCTTTCCCGCTCTGTTTGCTGTGTGAGAATCACCAGCCTAGAAGATGACCTCCAAGAAGAAGTCAAGATGTCTGTTTGAGCCACGGGGTGGTGTAAGGCTCTGATAACAAATGAATGTCGCAAACATCTGTCTTGAACGAGGGAGTGTCTACCAAGGGCAGAACCTGCGGAGGCAGGGTACCATCTTGGGAGCCCATCCCCCTATTCCGGAAACATGTGGACAAAGACCATGTGCTGTGCATGTGTGCCTGCAAGGGGTCATCACTCGGTCAGCCGCGAAGGGACGGAGCAGTGAGACCTTTCTTTCTTTCTTTCTCTCTGCCACTCTCTTTGTCTCTAACTTCATTTTTTTGGCATATTGGGGTAATATCGTTACAAATTTTGCAAAGCCGTTATCTTTTGCAGTTCTGTTGAGTTTTAAGTATTGTTAATAACTTTTGCCAAGTCATTATCTTTTGTAGTTCTGCTGAGTTTTAAGTAAATCTGTGATTTGTTTGAACCTCTAGAATAATTGTCATCACTCCTGATTACCATGCAGAGAATTAAAAAGTTAACCTCACCCACCGAGTGGAACGGGACAGATGGGAATCAGAGAGTCTCAGTTGATGCAGTATTGCTGCCGGTGCACTGTTGTGGTAGCGATTGGCACCTCTTGTTCTTCGACCCTGAGCAGGCAGAGTAGACAATGGTTCAATTTCCTCCATCTCCAAGGCAGCTATACCAAAAGCCCACCCACAGCCTTTTGGGTCCTTGAAATACCCTCTCCGGAGGTAGTCTATGCCCAGGATGCACGGAGACTCTGGCCCAGTCACAATGGGGTGCTTTTCCCAGTCATTCCCAGTTAGACTCACTTGGGCCTCCAGTACAGTCAACTGTTGGGATCCCCCTGTCACTCCGGAAATAGAGATGGGTTCTGCCCCTTCATAGCTCGATGCAATTAGGGTACACTGTGCACCGGTTTCCACTAGGGCCTTGTACTCTTGTGGATCTGACGTGCCAGGCCATCGGATCCACACAGTCCAATACACCCTATTGTCCCTTTCCTCCACCTGGCTGGAGGCAGGGCCCCTCTAAGCCTGGTGATCGTATTTCCTACTCCCTGCAAAAAATGACTTAGAAGTCCCTTCAAGAGGATCATAAGTGTGATCAGGCCTTTCTCTTGGTCTAGAGGACTGCCCACTGGAAACCGGAGGGGCATTTTTCCTGAAAGAATCCCCTTTTGTGACTTCCCTTGCAACTCACGTACTCGTGCCCATAGAGCTGAGGTAGGCTTTCCACCCAACTTGCACATGTCCTCTCCATGGTGACACATGTAAAACCGCAGAGTGCCTGTATTGGTTTTGCGTGGCAAGGTTTTGGTAGCGGGGGGGGGGGGGGGTGGCTTCTGCGAGAAGCTGCTAGAAGCTTCCCCTGTGTCTGATAGAGCCAATGCCAGCCAGCTCCAAGACGGACCCGCCCCTAGCCAAGGCCAAGCCAATCAGCACCTCTGTGATAACATATTTAAGAAGGAAAACAAAAACAACTTGCAGCTTTTGCAGCCAGAGAGAGGAGTGAGAAGATGTAAGAAACTCTGCAGACACCAAGGTCACTGCAGAAGGAGGGGGAGGAGGTGCTCCAGGTGCCGGAGCAGAGATCCCTCTGCAGCCTGTGGTGAAGACCATGGTGAAGCAGGCTGTCCCCCTGCAGCAGCCCATGGAGGAAGGATGAGGGGGTGTAGAGATTCCACCTGCATCGTGTGGAGGACCCCACGCCGGAGCAGGTGGAGGCACCTGAAGGAGGCTGTGGCCCTGTGGGAAGCCCGTGCTGGAGCAAGCTCCTGGCCGGACCTGTGGATCCATGGAGAGAGGAGCCCACGCCAGAGCAGGTTTGCCGGCAGGACTTGTGACCCCGTGGGGGACCCACGCTGGAGCAGTTTGCTCCTGAAGGTCTGCACCCCATGGGAGAGACCCATGCTGGAGCAGTTCATGAAGGACTGTAGCCTGTGGGAAGGACTCACGTTGGAGAAGTTCGTGGAGGACTGTCTCTTGTGAGAAGGACTCCATGCTGGAGCAGGGGAACGATGAGAGGAGTCCTCCCCCTGAGGACGAAGAAGTGGCAGAAACAACGTGTGATGAACTGACCGTAACCCCCATTCCCCATCCCCCTGTGCTGCTGAGGCGGGCAGAGGTTGAAGCCGGGAGTGAAGTTGAGCCTGGGAAGATGGGAGGGGTGGGGGGAGGTGTTTTAAGGTTTGATTTTATTTCTCATTGCTCTAGTCCGTTTTGCTTGGTAATAAATTAGATGAATTCCCTCTCTAAGTTCAGTCTGTTTTGCTCGGGAGGACAATTAGTGAGTAATCTCTCCCTGTCCTTATCTCGACCCACAAGCCTTTTGTTATACCTTTTCTCCCCTGTCTAGTGAAGGAGGGGAGTGATAGAGCGGCTCTGGTGGGCACCTGGCCTCCAGCCAGGGTCAACCCACCACAGTGCCTCATGGTGTGCACCCTCTATATCCTCTCTCTTGAACAGAGGAACGCTTACTGCTAATAGCTGAAATACTGTTCTGTACATTTGGGTAATAGGACCTATCCTCTTTGAGTTGACAGACCTCCCGGGACAGTTTCTCCACAGCCGAAATGAGGGAGGAAGAAAGGCTCTCTTCATATTGCCGGAGTCGGCCAGCCACTTTGTCCACCGTGGGTGCCTCTTCACTTTTCCAGTCGATTACTGCCAGTGAGTTAAAGCATGATGATGGTGCACTCCATACAAACTTTCGCAACATGAGTCGAGTACACTGGATTTCATTGGGGGTCTGTGGGTAACTGCACGTTGTCCGGATCATAATAAACCATCTCCCGCACAGCTAATTCCCTCAGATATTGGATACCTTGTTCCATGGTGGTCCACTTGCCTGGCTGACATACGACACCTTCACTGAAGGGATACCTTTCCCTCACGCTTGACAGGAGTTGCCTCCAGAGGCTGAGGGCCTGTGTCTTTTTCCCGACTGCCTTGTCAATGCCCCCTTCCCTAGACAGGGATCCCAGCTGCTTGGCCTCCCTACCCTCTAATTCCAGGCTACTGGCCCCGTTATCCCAGCAGCGGAGCAGCCAGGTAATGATGTGCTCCCCTGGAAGGCGGCTGAAATCTTTCTGCATATCTTGCAGCTCACTCAGGGACAGGGATCGAGTGATCACTTCTGGTTCTGGCTCTTCTTCCTGTTCTCATGATGGTCCCAGTTCATCATAATCCCTCACTAAGTGAACTGATTACTTGGTGTATTTCTTCTTGTCTATAGGGGTGACCGATACCGGCACGGGTTGGTTTTTTGGTTCACCTGCAGTGCCTGTTGCAGAGGTTTGAGTAGCCACAGTGTCTGTTGCAGGCGTTTGATTAGCCATAGTGCCTGTTGTGGGGCTTGAGGTAGCTGCAGTGCCTGTTGTGGGGTTTGGGGTAGTCGCAGTGCCGGTCGGTTCGTTTTCCCTCTCTTCATCCTGATGGTGCTACCTAATATTGAGCAGTGTTTGGTAGATAGTGGCCAGGGCTGAGCACACTGCACTAAGTTGTGCCTCCTTAGAATAGCTACATCATTTTCCTTTCAAATATTCTACCGCTTTATCAGGGTCCTGTAGTTGTTTGGGAGTGAAACTCCAAACCGTTGGGGGTGAGAAGGTCTCTAGATACCTGTCGATATTCTCCCACATGCCATGCCAGCCCTGACTGTTCAGACTCGGGGAAGGTGTCTGGGTGATATTCTTAAAACCATTGTTTGTAACCCTGAACAGGACTTGGAAAACATTCAGGAGACCTAGCAATAGGAACATGCTGGCTTGAACATCCCAAGGGTATTCAAAATTCTCAAAAGCTGCTGTAACCAACCAAAAGGGAAAAGGGGAGGTGAAAGATTGGGAGAAAGTATCCAACTTTACCTTCCCCATAGATTGGGTGGGATTATTAATCATTTCTGAGAGATGTCTTCAAAGGTACGGGCATGACAGCAAAGCCCCATACAAATATGAACTTAAGCTCATGACCATTGCTGTTATCATATCCTAAGTTGATATCGCACAGTACAGCAAAATGAGAATCTGGACCCTCTCCCAGAGGTGATAAACAGCATCGCAAGGAGTACGTACAGTAAGTAGAGGTTTACAAACCACAGCCACGTGATCAAACAAAACACCATTGTGATCAGTGGCTGTTTAAAATAATACAGTAAATACTTATCACAACTTTGTTTTTAACTTGCTCCTGTCAGATCTGTTGTTATCTCAACTCTTCGAGCCCCACACTGGGCACCAAAACTGACTGTCATGGTTTAGCCCCAGCCAGCAGCTGAGCACCATGCTTGCTCACCCCTCCCCCAGCGGGATGGGGAGGAGAATGGGAAGACAAAGGTAAACCTCATGGATTGGGATAAGGATAGTTTACTGGGACAGCAAAGGGAGAGGGAAATAACAACACTACTTAGAATAAAGACAATGGGTGATAACACAAGGCAATTTACTGACCCTACCTGGAGCCATGGGGGTCTGCCCCTCCCCGACTAGCCCCCTTTTATGGTGAGCATGATGTCACATGGTATGGAATACCCCCTTAGCCAGCTTGGCTCACCTGTCCTGGCTCCTTGTGAAAATTAACTCTATCCTAGCCAAAACCAGGACAGTTAATTAAAGTATCAAAAACTAGTTTAGGTTTAAAATTTATATTCTTTTTAGGACTAATATCTGCTACTTTTGCTGTTAAGACAGTCGTTTCATACTGTAACCTTTTGGGTCTCATATGACAGGTCTCCTTTTCCCAGTTCACAGAGAAAAGAAAATCTACTTCAAGTTTAGGTGGAATGCATTTAATTCAAGTGATGGCACTTCAACCTGTTTAATTCTGAAGATTCTAGTTCAAACCTAATGTATTGGCCAAGGTAGCCACTATCCCAGCATGGGGACATGCTGCTCACCTCCCAGGACTAGTGATTCTGGGATCAGTCTCTAGACCATTTGTGGATTGGTTGTGATCAGCAGAACATCAAGACATTTTCACCATCACAATTTATTTGTAGACATGGAGTAAGCACCTCCATAAGGAAAATGCAGTTGCAGCATGTCCATTGACATTGTAGCAGTCATCCAACCTAGGGACTCTGAATGCTATGATGGTGCTTTACATATTCAGAGAGTTTGCCTACTCCCCTATGTGCAAAATTCATACTTTGACATCCCTGACAGAAGTGTAGTTCTGCCCATATGGATTACAACACATGCACATGATATAAAGTGTTTCTTCCTTGCCCTGTGTGGAAGTGAAGACAGTCTACAGTGTTTCAGCTGAAGTTTTAATATGTTGCTTTTATTTTTCAAGGCCTCAGTAGAACAGCCAAATCTGTTTAACTCATTTCGTATTTCGATCTGAACAACACTGTGTTACTCTGCTGGTTTTTTTCATTTTTAATTGTTTAAAATTAGCATCTGCTTTGTCCTTATGGGGGACTTCAACTTGCCAGATGTCAACTGGGAACACCACACAGCTGATACCAGCAGGTCCAGGAGTTTCCTGAAACACCTTGATGACAACTTCCTGGTACAGCTATTAAAGGAGCCCACAAGGAAAGGCGCCCTCCTAGATCTGTTACTCGTGAACAGAGAAGGTCTTGTGGGGGAAGTGGCAATTGGTGGCCATCTTGGCCATAGTGACCATGAAGTGGTAGAATTTAAAATCTTTGGTGATAGGAGGAAAACTGCCACCAAAACTTCAACCCTGGATATGGGGAGAGCAGACTTCAGGCTGCTCAGGGAACTAGTCAGTCAGGTCCCCTGGGAAACTGCTCTTGAAGGCATCGGGGTCCATCAGTGCTGGTCACTTTTTAAGGGCCACCTCCTAAGAGCTCAGGAACAGGCGATTCCAAAATGCCGCAAGTCAAGCAGGCGGGGCAGAAGGCCGGCTTGGCTGAACAGGGATCTTCTTCTAGAGCTTAGGCGGAAAAAGAAAGTGTATGCCTGCTGGAAGCAGGGTCAGGCAACGTGGGAGGACTACAGGGATGCTGCTCACCTTTGTAGGGAGAGAATTCGTGCGGCCAAAGCTCAGTTAGTTAGACTTGAAGCTGGCCAGTACTGTGGGGGACAATAAAAAGGGCTTTCTTAAGTACGTTAATAACAAAAGGAGGACCAGAGAGAATATTGGCTCATTACTCGATGAGAATGGTCACCTTACAAACAGGGACATAGACAAAGCAGAGATGTTTAATGCCTTCTTCGCCTCTGTCTTCAACACTGATGATGGGCTCTGGGACTCCAGATGCCCCGAGTTGGAGGACCGTGACTGCGGTAATGAAAAACTCCCAGCTGACCCCGAACTTGTGAAGGAATTGCTGCTCCACCTGGATGCATCCAAGTCCATGGGGCCAGATGGGATTCATCCCAGGGTGCTCAGAGAGCTGGCTGATGTCATTGTGAGACCTCTCTCAATTATTTTTCAACGGTCTTGGGAATCTGGAGAGGTCCCAGTTGACTGGAAGCTGGCAAACGTTGTTCCAATCTTCAAGAAAGAAGACCCTGGTAATTACAGGCCTGTCAGTCTCACTTCAGTGCCTGGTAAAATTATGGAGAAAATTATGCTGGGAGTTATCGAAAAACACCTGAAGGACAACACAGTCATTGGTCACAGCCAACAAGGGTTCGTGAGAGGAAGGGCCTGTTTAACAAACTTAGTTTCCTTTTACGACAAGGTCACCCCTCTAGTTGACCAAGGGAAGCCAGTTGATGTCATTTTTTTAGATTTCAGTAAAGCTTTCGATACTGTCTCTCACAGTATCCTTCTGGACAACAGGTCCAGCATACAGCTTGACAAAAACATAGTGCGATGGGTGAGCAACTGGCCTGGCCCAAAGAGTTATGGTAAACAGGGTTACATCAGGCTGGTGGCCAGTCACTAGTGGGGTTCCCCAGGGCTCCATTTTAGGGCCAGTTCTCTTTAATGTTTTCATAAACGACTTGGATGTAGGACTAGAAGGTGTCGTGAACAAGTTTGCAGATGACACCAAACTGGGAGGAGCTGTTGATTCCATCGAGGGTGGAGAGGCCTTGCAGAGAGATCTGGACAGATTGGAGAACTGGGCAATCACCAACCGCATGAGGTTTAACAAGGGCAAGTGCCGGATTCTGCACCTGGGAAGGGGCAACCCTGGCTACACATACAGACTGGGCGATGAGACGCTGGAGACCAGCCATGCTGAAAGGGACTTGGGGGTCTTGGTCGAGAGCAAGTTGAACATGAGTCAACAATGTGCCCAGGCTGCCAGGAAGGCCAACCGTATCCTGGGGTGCATCAAGCACGGCATTGCTAGCCGGTCTAGGGAAGTGATTGTCCCACTCTACGCTGCGTGCAGTACTGCGTGCAGTTTTGGGCGCCACAGTAGAAAAAGGACATAAAACTATTGGAGAGTGTCCAAAGGAGGGCAACAAAGATGGTGAAGGGTCTAGAGGGGAAGACGTATGAGGAGAGGCTGAAGTCCCTTGGTTTGTTCAGCTGTGGTGGGTTGACCCTGGCTGGGGGCCAGGTGCCCACCAGAGCTGCTCTATCACTCCCCTCCTTCACCAGACAGGGGAGAAAAAGTATAACAAAAGGCTTGTGGGTCGAGATAAGGACAGGGAGAGATTACTCACTAATTGTCCTCCCGAGCAAAACAGACTGAACTTAGAGAGGGAATTCATCTAATTTATTACCAAGCAAAACGGACTAGAGCAATGAGAAATAAAATCAACTCTTAAAACACCTCCCCCCACCCCTCCCATCCTCCCAGGCTTAACTTCACTCCCGGCTTCAACCTCGTCCCCCCTCAGCGGCACAGGGGGACGGGGAATGGGGGTTACGGTCAGTTCATCACGTGTTGTTTCTGCCACTTCTTCATCCTCAGGGGGAGGACTCCTCACACTCTGCCCCTGCTGCAACATGGAGTCCCTCTCACAGGAGAGAGTCCTTCACGACCTTCTCCAACGTGAGTCCTTCCCATGGGCTGCAGTCCTTCACAAACTGCTCCAGCATGGGTCTCTCCCATGGGGTGCAGACCTTCAGGAGCAGACTGCTCCAGCGTGGGTCCCCCACAGGGGTCACAAGTCCTGCCAGCAAACCTGCTCTGGCGTGGGCTACTCTCTCCACGGGTCCACAGGTCCTGCCAGGAGCTTGCTCCAGCACAGGCTTCCCACAGGGTCACAGCCTCCTTCAGGTGTGTCTCCACCTGCTCCAGCGTGGGGTCCTCCACACGATGCAGGTGGAATCTCTACACCCCCTCATCCTTCCTCCATGGGCTGCTGCAGGGGGACAGCCTGCTTCACCATGGTCTTCACCACAGGCTGCAGGGGGAACTCTGCTCCGGTGCCTGGAGCACCTCCTCCCCCTCCTTCTGCACTGACCTTGGTGTCTGCAGAGTTTCTTACATCTTCTCACTCCTCTCTCTGGCTGCAAAAGCTCCCTCTGTTTTTGTTTTTCTTCTTAAATATGTTATCACAGAGGTGCTGATTGGCTTGGCCTTGGCCAGCGGCGGGTCTGTCTTGGAGCCGGCTGGCATTGGCTCTATCAATCAGACACAGGGGAAGCTTCTAGCAGCTTCTCACAGAAGCCACCCCTGTAGCCCCCCCCCCCGCGACCAAACCCTTGCCACGCAAACTCAACACATCAACGTAGAGGAGGGGAGACCTCATCGTGGCCTACAACTTCCTCACGAGGGGGAGTGAAGGGGCAGGCGCTGATCTCCTCCCTCTGGTGGCCAGTGATAGAACCCAAGGGAACAGAATGAAGCTGCGACGGGGGAGGTTTAGGTTGGATATTAGGAAAAGGTTCTTCACTGAGAGGGTGGTCGGGCACTGGAACAGGCTCCCCAGGGAAGTGGTCACAGCACCGAGCTTGACTGAGTTCAAGAAGCATCTGGATAATGCTCTCAGTCATATGCTCTGATTTGGCTGGCCCTGTGTGGATCCAGGAGTTGGACTCGATGATCCTTATGGGTCCCTTCCAACTCAGGATATTCTATGATTCTATGATTCTATGATCTAAATTAGCATGAGCTTTTTCGTGGGACCCAACAGGAGTAATGTTAGATCATACTGAACATTGAAGAAAATTAGCTTTTCTAGTGAATGTGTAAGGAGGAACTTGCTTACATGTTGTGCCTTCATAGGTAAGTTAAACTGCTATGAGCTGACGGTCCTCTGAATTTAAACCTGTATATTTTTATCAGTGTAAGTCCTTTTGTGAATGGACTCTTCTTGTCTTTTTCTGTTTAGTCAATATCACTTCCAAAACTATTTAATGCAAATAAACAAATACAAAAATATTCACTCATATTCAGAATAAGGGTGTCCAGATGGAAAGTTGTATAGACACTAATATTACTGACAAAATTCTTCCCTGGAAACAAACCATGCATCTTTCATGACTTACAAAAGCATGTATGAAAATATTAATGGATGAGAATAAAATGTGTAAGTTTTCGTGCTCTACAAACTTTTTTTTTTTAAATTTTATAGGGTATATCTTTATCAGAAATCTGTAAGTAATTTGACTTTTTTTTTCTTAGAAATTACAGTGTAAATATTCCAAGATGTACTGAAGAGCAAGAAAACTTCTCCATGCTAAGCTCTTCACATACCTTTCAGGGTAGTATTAGTTCATTGCTGGTATCATCTAATAACAGAGAAAATAGTAACTGAGATGCAATACATGAAATAAAGTCTGTGACAGCCATTGAACTAGAGTCTTCATAACCCTTTTTGCTGTGGGGCCACCAATGAATAATCCTGGAAACTCACAGGGCTGAGACTTTGCAATTATTGTTGAAGAAAAGATTGGGATTGTTAGAAGAAACGTCTCCTAGAGCATCTTGCTACCTACAACAAACAAAACTGATTATATTATCAGATTAAAGCATTCACATATAAAGGATGGTATGAACTTCATATTCCAAATCTTGCTGTCAGAATAGGCAGAGCCAAAGCCATGACCTTTCAGGCTTCAGAAGATAGGTATCAGTAGCACTGGACAACTATATGACTTGTTCTTGTTCTCGAAAATTCTGCCCCAAAAGAAAAAATAGAGGGAAAACTACAGTAGTCACAAACTGTGTGAATTCAAGCATTTTGTTTTCCTGATTTTCTTTGTTGTGGTTTTTGTTGTTTAAAATTAGCAGTCTAAAACAGATTAAATTAGTTTTCCCCTCGGTTACTCTTTCTCTCTCCTTTGGTTACTGAGGGAGTCAAATTGCCCAGCTCTAGAAATAGTAATAGTTAAAGCTAAATAAATTAAAGTAAATTTATTCACCTTTACTTCTGATCATTCTTGAAAAGACAAAGTAAAGAAAGGTAGATACTCAGGATTCAAATTTCAAATTTGTGGGGGTTTTGGAATTTTTTTTTGTCACATCTGTATTAATGAATAATTCCTTTTTCAGGCTATGGCAATCTCTCATTTTCTGGAGGAATAAGGAGGGAAATAAAGAACAGGAGGCAGGATAGAATGAACTGAAATGTCTCAAGGAGTTGGAATTTTGTAAGTCATCATGGGGAAGATGAATTGGTAGGCAAAGGGCAGGTGAAATGTTCAAAGGTAAATATAAATAAATGGGATGATTCCACACTTCATCATGTGGCTATTGCCTGTATATATGCGATATCTGTCCATCCATCTTGTCTTTGAATCTGGCTACACTGCTTGTATATTTAGAAAGATAGGATGAATCAAAGGAAAGACATAAGCTTGTAAATAGGTGTCTACTCTTTCTTATGCTAATCTTCTCCTGGGTTTTAATCTCTATCTACTCTGAGTAAGTAACAGGATACCTGCATAATAACTTTTATGCTTAGAAATCACTAAAGCTGGTCAGCTCATTAGTCTGAAATCTTTTAATACAACAGTTCAGTTTAGAAAGACTAGCACTGAAAAATCTCTAAGAATGAGCACAATTACACAGCAGGAGCTAGTACTGAGCTGGTTTGGGGGCTGTAGTCTAAGAGGAATTATAAAACAATGCTGCAGAAATATGTTAATTTTTTATGCTCTCTGTCTCAGAGTTTGAATTTGAAATGTTATTTAGTCATTGTCTATAGACAGTAGAACTATCAATAATCAAGGCCTATAGGGATCTCAAAATCTCCCAAGTATCTGAAAAATATTTAGTTCTAATCAATCCAAACACTCATTTTTATTTGTCTTCAATAGCTAATTACTAGAATTAGCATAAATTCAAATTAAAAGCTGTCTAGAATGAAAAGAACTTAATTTTTCATTTTTAAAGTAACAAAACAGAATGTTTCACAATTACTATTGTTCTTCAATTCCAAATTCAAAGAAAAAGTAAATTTTCAGCAAATTTTATATCTATTGTTCGGCAAAAGCTGATTTTGTAAAAATAAATATCCAAATACACATAGTTCTGATCCACACTGAAAATATGCCTCTTGAAGGAGGGGCATTCTGCTGGCTGAGTGGGAGACCTGAAGTAAGCATAACCCAGAAACCGGGCACAGTTCTGTGACCATCTGCACAGGTCAAGGGCACTCATCCTACCTGACCCTCAAGGCAGAATGGTGGGCACTCATCTGAGAGCAAAGGCAACAGCTCCGGCTGGGGGGGGTCTGCACCATCTACCACAGTAGTGGCTGATGCCTCCACCCAGAGGGAGCTGCTGAAGGGAGAGGCTGCAGTGCAGACCTCAGACTGCAGGAAGTGCCTAGACCTTTCTTCCGGGGCAGGGATAAGTCGTCTCACCTCTGTGCCCAGCAAGACCATGGAGCAGATCCTCCTGGAAACTATGCTCAGGCACACAGAAAATAAGGAGGTGACTGGTGACAGCCAACACAGCTTCACTAAGGGCAAATCGTGCCAGAAAAAATTTGGTGACATTCTATGAAGGGGTTAAAGCGTTGGTGGATAAGGGAAGAGCAACTGACGTCATCTACCTGGACTTGTGCAAAGCATTTGACACCGTTCTGCACGACATCTTTGTGTCTAAATTGGAGAGACATGGATTCGATGGATGGACCACTCGGTGGATAAGTAATTGGCAGGATGGTCACACTCAAAGAGTTGTGGGCAATGGCTCGATGTCCAAGTGGAGACCAGTAATGAGTTGCATTCCTCAGGGGTCGGTACTGGGACCAGCACTGTTCAACATCTTTGTTGGCGACATGGACAGTGGGATCGAGTGCACCCTCAGCAAGTTTGCTGACGACACCAAGCTGTGTGGTGTGGTCGACACGCTGGAGGGAAGGGATGCCATCCAGAGGGACCTTGACAGGCTGGAGAGGTGGGCCCGTGCGAACCGCATGAAGTTCAACAAGGCCAAGTGCAAGGTCCTGCACGTGGGTCAGGGCAATCCCAAGCACAGCGATAGGCTGGGCGAGGAATGGATTGAGAGCAGCCCTGAGGAGAAGGACTTGGGGGTATTGATTGATGAGAAGCTCAACATGAGCCAGCAGTGTGTGCTTGCAGCCCAGAAAGCCAACCATGTCCTGGGCTGCATCAAGAGAGGCATGACCAGCAGGTCGAGGGAGGTGATCCTGCCCCTCTACTCCGCTCTTGTGAGACCCCACCTGGAGTACTGTGTCCAGCTCTGGAGACCCCAGTACAAGAGAGACATGGAGCTGTTGGAGCGAGTCCAGAGGAGGGCCATGAAGCTGACCAGAGGGCTGGAGCACCTCTCCTATGAGGACAGGCTGAGAGAGTTGGGATTGTTCAGCCTGGAGAAAAGAAGGCTCTGGGGAGATATAATTGCAGCTTTCCAGTACCTGAAGGGGGCCTACAGGCAAGATGGGGAGGGACTGTTTATGAGGGAGTGTAGTGACAGGACAAGGGGTAATGGGCTTAAGCTGAAGGAGGGTCGATTTAGATTAGATGTTAGAAAGAAATTCTTTACTGTGAGGGTGGTGAGGCACTGGAACAGGTTGCCCAAAGAGGTTGTGGAGGTCCCATCCCTGGAAGTGTTTAAGGCCAGGTTGGATGCAGCTTTGGGCAACGTGGTCTAGTGGAGGGTGTCCCTGCCCACGGCAGGGGGGTTGGACCTAGATGATCTTTAAGGTCCCTTCCAACCCAAACCATTCTATGATTCTATGATTCTATGACTTACATGGGGTTTTTTCATAAAGAACAGTAGAATCAAAAATCTAAATATTTAAATTTGATTTATTTATTTCTCATTGTGGAGCATATGGAGCTGTCATGGATAAATGAACCCAGAATTAATTAGACAGACATTTAAAAGAGTTAGAAATCCGGCCTCTAAAGGATAAGGTATAAAGAACCAAGAAAGGTGATGAAACTATGCTGCCAGATGAGTGTACTTCACTCAGTGTATTACTCTCCAGCACAAGAACTGTTTTATCAGTAATTCTTGCAGGGATTGCACTATTTCCTGATCCGGGGAAGAGTCAAAATATCTTTCATATAGAGTTATAATTTCATACTCCCTTGTCTAGTTGATACTAGGAAATAAAGGTATTCATAACAGGCTTTTGGTTACTACTAAGATATTATAACACTGTTTCTAGGACAAGTCTCTTTGTACAATATATTCTACTTTCAAAACGTTGGGCTGGAATTTTCAAAGCACAAAATCAAGTTCACAAAAATTTCTCTTGGAGCTGAGCACTAAGTTCCCATAGGTTATGGTTACACAAGATCCCAAAAGCTGATCAGGAATAACTGGCTATCTGTATAACCCATCTGATCCCAGGTCATGTATGGAGCTCACAGGAAATCTTTGTTAAAAGCCCAGGCACATATCCTGAATGCACCACTACTGTCAGGCTCCTGGTGTAGTGAAGACAAGCAAGACTACATCTTCTTTGGAGAATGTCTAATGCCACATGAGGATGTGTCATTGTGGTTTAGCCCCAGCTGGCAGCCAAGAACCACATGGCCACTCGCTCATCTCTCCCCCTGCAGTGGGATGGGGAGGAGAATCGGAAGAAAAAGATAAAACGTGTGGGTTGGGATAAGGACAGTTTAATAGGACAGCAAAGGGAGAGGAAAGTAATAACAATGTTACTTAAAAAGAATATGCAAAGCAGGTAATACACAATGCAATTTGCTCACTGCCCAGATCCTGATGCCCAGCCTGTCCCTGATCTGCAATCCCTCCTCCTCAGCCAGCTGCCCCCTTTTAATACTGAGCATGATGTTATATGGTATCGAATATCCCTTTGGCTAGTTTGGGTCACCTGTCCTAGCTGTGTCCTCTCCTAGCTTCCTGTGAAAATTACCTCTATCCCAGACAAAAACCAGAACATAATCCACTCATTCTATACCATCGATGTCATGCCCAGATCCTACACTGTCCAATTAATCACCACCACTTTTCCTCTCTTTGACATATATATACACATGCAAATATCATTCCCTTAGTCTATAAGCTATCCCTCTAAAATGTCAGTTGAGTTTATTTAGTCCATGACTTTGGGCTCCATCTCCCATAACAGTCTCTCAGGGCAGGAGAGATGGCACTGGATTGTTGCATGCTGCATTCGGAGCTCACAGCTGGTGTATCTGGTGCAACTCATGCCCACGATCTGCGGGTTGAAGACGCTGATTTCAAGGAAGCTGCTGGGCACTGGTTGCTGAAACCAGTTCTAGTTCCATCATTGCTACACTTTGCTCAGTTTCATCAAAGTTCATCCTTCATTAATTTGGGTGATTCTTACGTTAATACCACTGAAACAGCATATAGCAATTGTAGCAATGATGACATGCAATGGCAGGGTTATTCAACAATTAATATCATACAATTTAATTTATTGGCTATTTTCACCCAAAATCAAATCCCCTTGGGGTACACACCAGACTTCCCCATCTTTTCTCATCACCCACCAAGTGCACCCTGGTCCCTGAGCAAAAGCAATCCCACAGATGGGCTTACCTTTGCCTGAATCAGGAGTAACCCAGACTGTTTTTCCCAACATATTCATCATATGTACTATGGGGACTTTATCCCCTTCTACAGTGCGTGGAAGTTTTGATTGGGCAGGGCCAGCTCAACTGGTTGATCCCCTAGTGTTAACTAACCAGATGTCCTTTGCTAAATGTGTGTCCCAATGTTTGAGGGTCTCACCACCCTTTGCTCTCAGGGTAGTCTTTAGCAGTCCATTGTACCTTTCGATTTTCCCAGAGGCTGGTGCATGGCAGGGGATGTGATACACCCACTCAATGCCATGCTCTTTGGCCCAGGTGTCTATGAGGTTGTTCCGGAAATGAGTCCCGTTGTCTGACTCAATTCTCTCTGGGGTGCCATGTCGCCACAGGACTTGCTTTTCAAGGCTCAGGATAGTGTTCTGGGCAGTAGCATGGGGCATGGAATATGTTTCCACCCATCCGGTGGTTGCTTCCACCATTGTAATTACGTAGTGCTTGCCTTGGAAGGTTTGTGGGAGAGTAACATAATCAATCTGCCAGGCCTCCCCATATTTATATTTCAGCTATCATCCTCCATACCAGAGAGGCTTTAACCTCTTGGCTTGCTAGATTGCAGCGCATATTTCACATTCACACTGTTGTAACTAGCTTGAAGGAAAAAGGGGAGGTGAAAGAGTGGGAGAAAGTATCCCCTCCTATCTTCCCCATTGATTTGGTGCCAGTATTAATAAATTCTGAGAGATGTCGTCCGAGGTACAGACATGACAGCAATGCCACATAAAAATACAAGCTTAACTTCATGACCAGTGTTGTTATCATATCATAAGTTGGTATTACACAGTACAGCAAAATGAGGATCCTGATCATTCTCCCAGAGGTGATAAACAGTGCTGCAGGGAATGGCACAACCATGTGAACAAACAAAACACCATTGAGACCAGTGACTGTTTACCTAATATAATAAATATTTATAACTACTTTGTTTTAACACACTCTGGTCAAATCTGTCATTATCTCAACCCCTTGTGCCTCATGTTGGGCACCAAAAAGGACTGTCATGGTTTAGCCCCAGCCAACAGCTAAGCACCATGCAGCCGTTCACTCACTCCTCCCCCCACCTTGGAGGAATGGGGAGGAGAATCGAAAGAAAAAGGTAAAATTTGTGGGCTGGGATAAGGACAGTTTACTAGGACACCAAAGGAAGAGCAAAATAACAACAAAAATATTGACGTGGTTTAGGCCCAGCCGGCAGCTGAGCACCACGCGGCCGCTCGCTCACCCCTCCCCTGGCGGGATGGGGAGGAGAATGGAAAAAATGATGGCAAAGCCTCGAGGGTTGGGATAAGGACAGTTTACTGGGACACCAAGGGAGAGGGAAAACAATCAACAACAGCGCTGATAACAGATATTCACAATGGGTGATAACAGAGAACAATTTACCGATCCAACGACCAACCAGACGCTCAGCCTGTCCTGGAACCACACCGAAAACGCGCTGCCCCTCCCCTGCCCGACTAGCCCCCTTTTATGGTGACCATGATGTCACATGGTATGGAATAGCCCCTGGCCAGCTTGGGTCACCTGTCCTGGCTCCTTGTGAAATTAACTCTATCCTTGCCAGAACCAGGACATTATCCACCCCTTATTCCATACCATCTACGTCATGCCCAGATTATTTCACAGACACCATTCTCTTACTCCATGGGCCATCGCTCTGAAGTGTCCATCGAGTTAATTTTGTCCATGGCTTTGGGTTCCATCTGCCATTACAGTCTCTCAGAGCAGGAGCAATGGTGCATGCTGCTGGATTGTTGCATGCTGCATCCGGAGTTTTTTTCACGGCTGGTGTTATCTGGTATGGTCCATGCTCACAGTCTGGATGCCAAAGATGTGATTTTTCAATGAAGTTCCTGGGCACCAGTTGAAGTCGATTCTAGTTCCAAAGTCCATCCTTCATTAGTTTTGGGTGATTCTTATGGTCATACCATTGATACAGTATATCGCTATTAATATCATGGAATTTAATTTATTGGGTATTCTCACTGAAAATCAAATACCCTTGGGGGTACATATCAGACTTCCCCATCCTTTCTCATCACCCACCAAGTGCACCCTGGTCCCTGAGCAAAAGCAATCCCGCAGATGGGCTTGCCTTTGCCTGAAGCAGGGATAACCCAGACTGTCTTCCCCAACATGTTTTTCATGCGCACTACAGGAACTTTATCCCCTTCTACTGGGCGTGGAAGCTTTGATTGGGCAGGGCCAGCTCGATTGGCAGATCCCCTAGTGTTAACTAACCAGGTGGCCTTTGCTAAATGTGTGTCCCAGTGTTTGAGGGTCCCAACACCCATTGCTCTCAGGGTAGTCTTTAGCAGTCCATTGTACCTTTCAATTTTCCCAGAGGCTGGTGCATGGTAGGGGATGTGATACACCCACTCAATGCCATGCTCTTTGGCCCAGGTGTCTATGAGGTTGTTCCGAAAATGAGTCCCGTTGTCTGACTCAATTCTCTCTGGGGTGCCATGTCGCCACAGGACTTGCTTTTCAAGGCCCAGGATAGTGTTCCGGGCAGTGGCATGGGGCACAGGATATGTTTCCAACCATCCAGTGGTTGCTTCCACCATTGTAAGAACGTAACGCTTGCCTTGGCAGGTTTGTGGGAGCGTGATTTGCCATGCTTCCCCATATTTATATTTCGACCATCGCCCTCCATACCACAGAGGCTTTACCCGCTTGGCTTGCTTAATTGCGGCACATGTTTCACATTGATGAATGACCTGTGAGATGGTGTCCATGGTCAAGTCCACCCCTCGATCACGGGCCCATCTATATGTCGCATCTCTTCCTTGATGGCCTGAGGTGTCATGGGCCCACCAGGAGCTATAAATAATTCACCCTTATGTTGCCAGTCCAAATCCACCTGAGCCACTTCAATCTTGGCAGCCTGATCCACCTGCTGGTTGTTCTGATGTTCCTCAGTGGCCCGACTCTTGGGTACGTGGGCATCTACATGACGTACCTTTACAACCAGCTTCTCTAGCCGGGCAGCAATATCTTGCCACAATGGGGCAGCCCAGATGGGTTTGCCTCTGCGCTGCCAGTTGCTTCGCTTCCACTGCTGTAACCACCCCCACAGGGCATTGGCCACCATCCATCAATCAGTGTAGAGGTAGAGCATCGGCCACTTTTCTCTTTCAGCAATATCTAAAGCCAGCTGGATGGCTTTCACCTCTGCAAACTGGCTCCATTCACCTTCTCCTTCAACAGCTTCTGTGACTCTCCGTGTAGGACTCCATACAGCAGCCTTCCACCTTCGATGCTTTCCCACGATGCGACAGGACTCATCAGTGAACCAAGAGTATTGCTTCTCATCTTCTGTTAGGTTATTATACGGTGGGGCTTCTTCAGCACGTGTCACCTCCTCCTCTGGTGATACTCCAAAATCTTTCCCTTCTGGCCAGTCTGTGATCACTTCCAGAATTCCTGGACGATTGGGGCTTCCGATTCAAGCCCGCTGTGTAATCAGTGCAACCCACTTACTCCACGTAGCATCGGTTGCATGATGTGTAGAAGGAGCCCTCTCTTTGAACATCCACCCCAGCACTGGCAGTGGAGGTGCCAGGAGGAGCTGTGCTTCAGTGCCAATCACTTCTGAAGCAGCTCGAACCCCTTCATAGGCTGCCAATATCTCCTTTTCAGTTGGAGTGTAGCAGGCCTAAGATCCTCTGTATCCCCGGCTCCAAAACCCCAGGGGTCGACCTCGAGTCTCCCCTGGTGCTTTCTGCCAGAGACTCCAGGTAGGGCCGTTCTCCCCAGCTGCGGTGTACAGCACATTTTTTACATCTGGTCCTGCCCGGACTGGCCCAAGACCTAGGGCATGAACTATTTCTTGTTTAATTTGTTCAAAGGCTTGTCGTTGCTCAGGGCCCATTTGAAATCATTCTTCTTCCGGGTCACCTGATAGAGAGGGCTTACTATCAGACTGTAATTCGGAATGTGCATTCGCCAGAAACCCACAACACCTAAGAAGGCCTGTATCTCCTTTTTGTTGGTTGGTGGGGACATGGCTGCTATTTTGTTGACAATATCCATTGGGATCTGACACCGCCCATCATGCCACCTTATTCCTAAAAATTGGATTTCCTGTGCAGGCCCCTTCACCTTACTTCGTTGTATGGCAAAGCCAGCCTGCAGCAGGATTTGGATTATTTTCTTCCCTTTCTCAGAAACTTCCTCTGCTGCTGAGTTGCCCCATACAATGATGTCATCAATGTATTGCAGGTGCTCTGGGGCTTCACCCTTTTCCAGTGCAGTCTGGATCAGTCCATGACAAATGGTGGGGCTGTGTTTCCACCCCTGGGGCAGTCGATTCCAGGTGTACCGGATCCCCCTCCAAGTGAAGGCAAACTGTGGCCTGCACTCTGCTGCCAAAGGGATCGAGAAAAATGCATTAGCTATATCAATTGTGGCATTCCATTTGACTGCCTTTGACTCCAGCTCATATTGAAGTTCCAGCATATCTGGCACAGCAGCACTCATGGGCGGTGTGACTTCTTCAGGCCACAATAGTCTACCGTCAGCCTCCACTCTCCATTGGACTTCCGCACTGGCCATAGGGGACTGTTAAAGGGTGAGTGGGTTCTGCTGATCACTCCCTGACCCTCCAGTTGACGAATTAGCTTGTGGATGGGAACCAGGGAGTCTCTGTTGGTGCGGTATTGCCGCCGGTGCACAGTTGTAGTAGCAATCGGCACCTGTTGCTCTTCAACCCTCAGCAACCCTACTACAGAAGGGTCCTCTGAGAGACCGGGCAAACTAGACAATGGTTCAATTTCCTCCGCTTCCAAGGCAGCTATTCCAAAAGCCCACCGGTACCCTTTTGGGTCTCTGAAATACCCTTTCCGGAGGTAGTCTATGCCCAGGATGCACAGAGCCTCCGGCCCAGTCACAATGGGGTGCTTTTGCCACTCATTCCCAGTTAGACTTACTTCAGCCTCCAACAGAGTCAACTGTTGGGATCCCCCCTGTCACTCCAGAAATAGATATCGGTTCCACCCCTTCATAGTTTGATGGCATTAGGGTACACTGTGCACCCGTGTCCACTAGGGCCTTATACACTTGTGGGTCCGATGTGCCAGGCCATGGGATCCACACAGTCCAATACACCCTATTGTCCCTTTCCTCCACCTGGCTGGAGGCAGGGCCCCTCTAATCCTGCTCATCATATTTGCTACTCACCTCTTGCAAAAAGGACTTAGAAGTCCCTTCAAGAGGATCAGAAGTGCGATCTAGCCTTTCACTTGGTCTGGGGGTCTGCACGGTGGAAACTGGAGCAGCATTCTTTCTGGAAGAGTCCCTTTTTACAACTGTCTTGCCTTGAAGCTCATGTCCTCATGCCCACAGGGTTGAGGTGGGCTTCCCATCCCATTTCCTCATGTCTTCTCCGTGGTCACGCAGGAAAAACCACAGGATACCTCGTGGTGTGTATGCTCTATATCCCCTCTCTGGAGCAGAAGAACACTTACTCCTAAGAGCTGAAATACAGATCTGTACAGGTGGGGAGTAAGATATATCCTCTTTGAGTTGCCGGACGTCCTGGGACAGTTTCTCCACAGCCGAGATGAGGGAGGAAGAAAGGCTCTCTTCATATTGCTGGAGTCGGCCAGCCACTTCCTCCACCGTGGGTGCCTCTTCACTCTTCCAGTCAATTACCGCCAGTGAGTTGGCGTACGATGATGGTGTACTTCGTACAAATTTTCGCCACATGGGTCGGGTAGACTGGACTTCATCGGGGTCTGTGGGCAACTGTGCATTGTCCGGGTCATAATAAACCATCTCCCGCACAGCTAATTCCCTCAGATATTGGATACCTTGTTCCATGGTGGTCCACTTGCTTGGCCGACATACGACATCTTCGCTGAAAGGATACCTTTCCCTCACACTTGACAGGAGTCGCCTCCAGAGGCTGAGGGTCTGTGCCTTCTTCCCAATCGCCTTGTCAATGCCCCCTTCCCTAGACAAGGATCCTAGCTGCTTGGCCTCCCTGTCCTCCAGTTCCAGGCTACTGGCCCCGTTATCCCAGCAGCGGAGCAGCCAGGTAATAATGTGCTCCCCTGGAAGGCGGCTGAAATATTTCGGCATATCTCACATCTCCCTCAGGGACAGGGATCGAGTGATCACTTCTGGTTCTGGCTCTTCTTCCTGTTCTCATGATGGCCCCGGTTCATCATCATCTCTCACTAAGCGAACCGATTTCTTTGTGTATTTCTTTTTGTGTATAGGGGCAACTGATACTGGTGTGGGTTGATCTTTTGGCTCAACTACAGTGCCTGTTGCGGGGGCTTGGGTAGCTGCAGTGCCTGTGGGTCCGCTCTCTCCCTCTGGATGGTGCTGTCTACTATCAAGCAGTGTTTGATAGATTGTGGCCAGGGCCCAGCACAGCGCAGTAAGTTGTGTCTCCTTAGAATCCCCACAGCATTTTCCTTTCAAATATTCTACCATTTTATCAGGGTCTTGCAGTTGTTCGAGAGTGAAGCTCCAAACCATTGGGGGTGAAAAGGTCTCTAGATACCCGCCCATACTCTCCCACATGCCATGCCAGCCCTGACCATTCAGCCTTGGGGAAGATCCCTGGGTGGTACTCTTGAAAAAATTTTTGCTAACCCTGAACAGGACTTGAAACACATTCAGGAGACCTAGCAACAGGAATATACTGGCCTGAACATTCCAAGGGTATTCAAAATTCTCAAAAATTGTTGTAACCAACCAAAAGGGAAAAGGGGAGGTGAAAGAGTGGGAGAAGGTATCCCTGCCTGTCTTCCCCATAGATTGGGTCCAATTATTAATCAATTCTGAAAGATATTGACTGAGGTATGGGCCTGACAGAAATGCTACATACCACGTACCAGCTCAGACTCATGACTGTCAATGATATCTTATCATAAGTCATTATCACACAATACAACAACATGAGAACACAAACCCCTCTCCCAGAGGGGATAAACAGCGCCACAGGGATTACATAGAGTAAGCACGGGTTTACAAAACAGAGCCATGTGACCAAACAGAACATCATTATAACCAGCAACTGTTTCAATAACATTATAAATGCTTCTAACAATTTTGCTTTAACACACTTGGATCAGACTCGTCGTTGTCACAACCCCTCGTGCCCCACGTTGGGGGCCAAGAAGACTGAAGTGGTTTAGGCCCAGCCAGCAGCTGAGCACCACGCGGCCGCTCGCTCACCCCTACCCTGGCGGGATGGGGAGGAGAACGGAGAAACAACGGCAAAGCCTCGAGGGTTGGGATAAGGGCAGTTTACTGGGACAGCAAGGGAGAGGGGAAACAATCAACAACAGTGCTGATAACAGATATTCACAACGGGTGATAACAGAGAACAATTTACCGATCCGACGACCGACCCACTGGACGCTCAGCCCGTCCCTGGAATGGCGCCAAAACCATGCTGCCCCTCCCCTGCCCGACTAGCCCCCTTTTATGGTGAGCATGACATCACATGATATGGAATAGCCCCCGGCCTGCTTGGGTCACCTGTCCTGGCTCCTTGTGAAATTAACTCTATCCTCGTCAGAACCAGGACACATACTTATAACAGAATATACAGAGCAGGTGGTATACACTGCAATTTGCTCACTCCCAGAGCCTGATGCCCAGCCCATCCCGGAACAGTGATCCCTCCTTCCTGGCCAGCTCCCCCCTTATAAACTGAGCGTGACCTCATGGTATCGAATATCCCTTTGGCTAGTTTGGGTCAGGTATCCTGGCTGTTTCCTCTCCCTGCTTCTTGTGAAAATTAACTCTATTCCAGCTGAAAACTAGGACATCTGTAAGTCTTGTTTAGTTGTTTAGACAGAGAAGAATACTGGTACTGGGCACGATTGCATAGTACCCCTTGTACATGAGTCCAGGTGTATAGCTTCCTTGGAAAAAATCTACCCGCAACTGTAGGTAAACATTTAATTACAAATCTGGGAAACTGGCATGCTTCCACTTACCGGGGTAAAAAAAGAAGTCTCATTTTCAATGTGTTTGTGGAATCATTCCAGAAAAAGACAAGAGAACACAGCAAAAAAAATCGTAGACTTTATATGGTCTTATATTACAGGATTTTTTTCCTCCTGTCAGGTAGTACTATTTTATAACAGAAGATGGGAAATCAAGGATCAATTAATTTATAAGGACCAGTTTCAAACACAATAGTTGACATGCTCTGACACTGACTCCTGGTTATCCTCAGTTTAACCATGTTCTTAAAGTGGAATCACTTCAAATTTATTAGCTAATCCCTTTTGTTATGGTGTGTGTATCGTAGGAGGGAGGGAGGGACTCATTTGCAAAGTGATTCTAACTTGCAAAAGCCTTTCTAGTCCAAAACATCCTAAGATTTGCTTCATATGACTTTGTGCGCAACAAAAAAACAGTGACAACTGTTTTTAAAACACTGCTGACCCTTTAAGCCCATATCCTAGCATAATATATTGTGGTGGTTTAATTCAGCTGACAGCTAAAATAACCACACAGCAATTTGCTCACTCCCACAGTGGGATAGGGGAAAAGAACTGGAAAAAAAAAAAGTAAAACTCATGGGTTGAAATGAAGACAGTTTAATAGGACAGAAAATAATAATAATAATAATAATAGAATATACAAAACAAGCGATGCACAGCACAATTTCTCACCACCCAAAACCAATGCTCAGCTAGTTCCCAAGCTGCGATCCCGCTTCCCAGCTAGCTCCCCCAGTTATAAACAGAGCATGATGTTATATTGTAGGGAATATCCCTTTGGTCAGTTGGGGTCAGCTGTCCTGGCTGTTTCTCCTCCCAACATCTTATGCACCCCCAGCTTACTCGCTGGCAGGGCAGTGTGAGAAGCAGAAAAGGCCTTGACTCTGTATAAGCACTGCTCAACAATAATGAAAACATCTCTATATTATTAACACTGTTTCCAGCACAAATCCAAAACATAGCCCCATATTAGCTACTATGAAGAAAATGAACTCTATCCCAGCCAAAACCAACACATATTTTTATGTGATACATTGCAAATAGAAAAAGAGAACATTCTCTAAATATTAGACTAAAATGGGAACTTACTTAGCAATATTATAGCAAGATTTACCAAACAATGTCTGAAAAAAGTACAGTGACTACTACAATGTCATGACAGAAGTGGAATAGTTTTATTTAGAGGGGCATATTTTCCATATGGACTTGTACTGAAGCTTACTGAAGTCAATGGAAAGACTCACTTGAATTCTGATGTTTTAAATATGGGCCTGCACGAGGTGCTTTTAGCAACTTAAAATGTTCTAGATTAAATAGCTTGGTTTCTTTATTTTATCTGTGAGCCACAACTTGTCCTAACTTTCTGTATTTGCTAATTATCTAATTACCAAAGCAGAGTGAAATGTGGGGTTTTGAGACTTTTTTTAGATGTTATTTCTGTGCTCAGAGAGGAAAAATAACATCTAATTGTTTAGAGCTTGCAAAGGCAATTTTGAGTAAGAATAAAATGTCTATGGAGTGACAATAATGGTCCTTATTCTGCATGAAACAAATTGATTTACTAGAAGAATTTGTTCATGTACAAAGACAAGCTAAAGGTTGATTCTGACTTCTGTGAACTTAAATTTCCCTGCAGTTGTGATGAAGATTACTATTATTCAGAGTGGCATTTACAGCAAAGTCTACTTAGGTATGGCAGTTCTGTTTCTTGGAAATGCCTTCACTAAACCTGATGGGTTAATCCTGGAATGAATGATGCTGGTTGTGGTTGTGCTGATCATTTTGAAGAAAACAGAATTTCACCCAATATCCCCTCAGTGTCAGAAAGGACTGCTAATAGGAACAAGACTAAGGAGAGAACTATCCATTGCAAAAACTCTGTTAATGCAACTTAATGAAAACATAAGTTGTTACGATTTTCTTCCTCCAAAACAGTATGTCACATATTCATTCAGTAAAAGTGTTACAGTACTCAGCAAAATTTCCTTTGTGAGCTTTTGACTCCAGTGTTTTTTCTCCTGAACTTTGTCCTAGAATATGCCATAAACATGTTGGTTTTCTGCTGAGGAAAAAAAAAAATCCAAGTACATGACAAATGTGTTTTTGGGTGAGAAATAATGTCAGCAAATAAGTGAGAGAGCATCAGAGAGAGAGATGGAACAAACAAATACTGGCCTGTGTTTGCTGCATGTTCCATGGAACAAGGGTTTGTCCACTGTTCTGTGGGCAACCAACTGATGAAATTACTGACAATTAATAATAATTAGTGCTTCAGAAGTTCATTGCACAGAAGAAAAAAGAAAAATTCTATTAATTTTCCCACAACATTTCTAACTTTGTGATATTACACATGTGCAGATGCACAGATTTAAATACATCATGTATGTTTTCTTTTAGGTCAATAAAGAATTCTTCAGTGTAGGTGCATACAGAAATAGAAAAGCCAACGTGATTCTTGTGGCCAAATTTATGCTGCTGTTGAAACTTCAGCTTTTACAATCCTTGATTTTTTAGGATTTCAGATTTGTAAGTTTGATGGTGCATTAGTCTTCCTACATTTATTTTTTAAGTCTGTGGATTAAAAGAGGGCCAAGACAAAGATTGATACATTACAACATTTCACTCATAGTATAGTTTATGTAAAGGGTCCAAAGGATGAAGTGCTATACTCATTCTGAGTTGGTACATCAGGCTAGCATGCATCTGGTATGCTAATTTTCAGTAGTACTTCTGGTGATGCTTTTGGGCTTTAATTTGACATATTCCAGAGTTTATTTGCTCTGATGAATGACCACACATTTCATAGGGTGCATTATGTCTTTTATAAAAGAGATAAATAAAAATATAAACTGGAAGTCAGCCTGAAACCTCAGAGGTGAATTTCACCTTTGAGTAGGAGAGCTTCCTCAGGGTTTAACACCCTGTAGAAGCTTTATATTGTGACCATGGGATCATCTCTGTGAGTGTTCTCCATGTTGTGGCCCCATGCTTGCCCCAAAGAGCTGAAGGATGCACATTTGTATAGATTCAGGGCATAAGTGAATCAGAGAAAGGGCAAATATTTCTCCCACTGGCTTGGTCAATAGTGGGAAAATGGTGGGGGGAAAAAAAGAGACATTAGCCCTGTGCCTCTCCTGGTGTTGTTGCTATTTTTTTCCCTTGTGGAACTCAACTGTCTCACTGCTTTACACATCTAAATTACTCAAGGTTTATGTGGAAGAACTGGATTTAACTGTAATTCATTGACAGTCTCCTGAGGTGTCTGACAGCAAAAAGATTTTAAGATAATGCTACAGGTTATGTACCTGGATAATTATGGATTTAAAAGTTATGATTTGAGAGGGAAGGCAGCTATGGAAACTTTTAATATATTTTGCATTTCAGGAGTTAAAGTGGAAAAGTTACAAAAATATTTGTAAAATTGATTTTTACAATGGAAGCACCAGTGGGACTTAACTACTCTGTTAATTTTGGGGTGGAATCAGACAAAAATGTGATTTTCCCCTTTTTGCATAATAATTCCCTACCATTAGTTACAATCAAGAGCTAACTGGAAGGTCTTTCCTTTTTCCTGAAAAACTTAAGAACAGCTCTTCAATGTAATTTTTTTTTAAATATAGTATTTTGCTAATTCCATAATTGTATATTGCATACAATTACTGTTCCAATGTAAGCAAATACAATATACAATGTTCCATTTTGTTTACAAAAGTTATTGTGATATTTTCTGGGTCACTTCAATCTTACTAGAAACTTCCTTGCTTCTATTGTGCTTTGTCAAAATCAGAAGTATTCCATTTCAATATCTTATCAGACACGTTCACTTCCTAATTTTCATTATGCTTACTTACCCTAATATGAAAGCATACTTTTTCCCTTCCCTCTCCTAGCTATCTAGTTACCACACCTCTGTCATCATCATGGAGACCTTAACAAAAATGTCCTAGAGAAACTTAATAGTATTTTCCTCCTTGTGAAGTAATCCTCCCATTTGTATAGCCATCTGTGATAACTCTGTCAGACACACAAACCAATTCTAATAGCCAACTGACAGGTCAAAACGTTCCCTTTTACCACCACATTTTGACAAACTAAAACCAGAGTTGAGTTTTTAGTACGAAGAATAAAAATGTATCCATCCCACTTGATAAGTCACTAAGGAGTCCCTGTTAGTGTTTCAGGGATAAACACTCTGGACAATATTAAGAAAGAATTCTATTTTTCTACAGATCATCTGACCGTTACAGTTAGAATTTTAGTTGTTTGGAATTTTAATTAAAAAATAATATTTTCATAAGAGTAGAAATTAAGTCTATGGAATCAAATTCTGCTGCTGCTCTCCAGTGAAAGACTGAGTTCATTTGTTCTGTAAAAGTTTCTTCAGAGCTTCTGTGTTTTGTATTGAAATATTCATGCTTCTCTAGAGTGTATTCTAGAATGGACTTTAAGAATAGGCTCTTATGTTCCCAGACTATGCTGATGATGGGAGCAGTGTGCGTAAGCTCCACAAATACTTTATTTCTGCAGCAAAGACTTTTTAATCAATGGAGAAATGTTATCTTGCTTACAGGAAATTGGAATGTTGCCACTGAATTTAGTGGAAATAGGATTTTAATCCCAATATATTTTATGGGAACTACAAGGTAATGAATGCCATTTTCTCCCAAAGAAGCTGACAAGAACTGAGAGAACATAATACCTCAAAGGATCAGAAATGGACAGAAAATGCAATACATGTGCAAAGGGAAAATGTAGTGGTATAAGGATTCAGTCCTGAAAATCTTGTCTACATCATTCTTACCGCTTCTTTAGTACTATTCACGGTGGTAAACACTACACTCAGAAATAAGTGTTAGCTAGATTAGGGAACAAAATAACCTTATATTGTTCATTTTTTTCTGCAAGAATGGATTTTAAAATCTTTCAATATACACTGGATAACTGCTGAAGCAACGTATGTTTTTTTGCTACTGGATGACTTGTAAAGCTTTCTTATTTGTACTGTATACAACATCCTCTTTGCTTTTTTGGGGTGGTGAATATTGAAAGCTGAAGGGAGATGGAAGCAGGTATATTTTATATTACTTTCAAAATCTAACATGCAATAATTTTTGTACGGCCCAATTTTTAGCTGTACCAAGCAAGTCACACTAACTTCTACTGATCAGCAAACTTTAAAGCAGGTTTCATTAATAAAACTTCTCTGTACTTATCCAAGAACATATCCAAATTTATAATAGCTTCTCTTTCCCTCTAGATTTTACAATAATGGGCAAAGTAGTAAGCATTAGGCATATCTTGCCCAAATAATAATCTACTGTGTACATATAGACTGAGGAAAAGAGGTACATCATGCATAAAATATGATACTGGGAATAGAAAACAAAAGGCCCCTTTTGGTTTTGAATATGAAACAACTCACACCTTTTAAAATATCTATTTGTCTTCTATTTCTTATTAATGCACTGTTTGCTTCAGTGCTACTTTCTTCTTGAATGTATGAATACTATGGAAAGGCTGGTATTTTGTAGTAGATTTCCACTGCAGCTGTCCTTGTAAATATTCAAGCCTGAGTTGCTATTGGAGAAGAAAATAAAGCTTGTTTAGGATGATAAGGATACAGAAAATAAATCCAAGAAAGCAACAGATTTGAAATAAAAATATAACACCTGCCAGGCATCTTTTACTCTCAGTATAAACAAGGATTAACACCAGCAGTGGTGCAGCAAATACTGGTCTTAGCACACATATGTTTAAATGTCACAACCTGAGTACAAGAAAAATTACTTCACACACTTGGTATTTCAAATTGCTTTTGGATTCAACAGCTACTCCTAGAAGAATAACAATACTTGATACAGAGGCAGTGAACAGATTCAGTCCAGAAAGCAAATAGGCCAGAAAAGGAATTTTCCTACCTTCTCTTTGGTTTAGAGTAGAATATGGTTCTAGATAAGGATAAATATGGGGCTATTATAACCTAAGCAGTTATTTAGAATTATCTGTTTAATCATTTGCCACCAGGCAAGCAGATTTCACAGGTTTTCCTGAGACAATTACTGTTGTTGTCAAGGGGATTTATTCTTCCCTAGAATTAACAGGTTACAAATAAACATTTTAAAATCAGCTCCCTATTCATTTTAAAATCAACTCAAACTCAGTAGCTTGTGATCAAGGATCAGATATGACTTGAGGAGTGCATGATCTCATTGCTGACTTCAAGCTCAGGCTGCAGGCATATGACAACAGATGTTCACCATTAGGGGCATTAATATAAGGTTAATTGTCTGGGTCAGGCCTCTGCTGGCAGGCACTGGCTACATACTATCATCAACTGAACAGGAGCCAACCGAAACAATTTGTATTCTCTGCTTTGATTACCTGTCCTTCCAAGTGCAGAATGAAAACAAGCCAATGAATAATTATTGAATTTGAAAGCACTGAAGCAAAAAACATTTTGGTATTTATATCCTCAACTGGCAAGTCAAAGAGACTTTTTTTTTTTTCCTTTTAAAAACCTAGGTTTTAACCCATGATAAGGGATCTCAAGGCATCATTCCCATAACTTCTGCCTCTTTCTGGACTGAGAAGCAATAAATAGTACCCTTAGGGTTATCTTTTTCCCCTTCTCCCAGTGGTGAGCAAGCAGGATGGAAAAGCATTATCTGAACAGATGGATCTGTTGGTGACAAAATGGAGTGATTATAAAGTTTTAACCCTACCTTACATAGAGAAAACTGGCAATGGAAGTGGATTTAAAGAGCAGTATTCAAGTACTGAGTGAAGGAATGGAACAGAATTTGGGTACTTCTGTTGTCTAACCTGTTTAGCCCTATTAAAGGCCATGGAGATAAAGGCATGATGGCAACATTTAAGGAAAGATCTCAGATTTGTACAGTTCACATTATTATCCACAGTTTTCAGGTGTGTTGATAGAGTTGCTAACTATTCCAAGCACGTTCACTGCAACTTGCTTTTTCTCACATATTTCTGGAACACTCATGTAAGAGCATGTCATGGTTTAGCCCCAGCTGGCAGCTGAGCACCATGCGACCGCTTGCTCACCCACCCCTTCCCCAGGGGGATGGGGATGAGAATGGGAAAGACAAAGGCAAAGCCTCGTGGGTTGGGATAAGGACAGTTTACTGGGACAGCAAAAGGAGAGGGTAACAACAACAACAGTACTTAGAATATACAAAACTAGTGATACACAATGCAGTTTCTCCCCCAATGGACATACAACTCAGACCACATGCTCAGACCCATCCCAAAGCCAGACCATCCCCAAGCCACACATCCTGGAGCCACACCACCCCTCCCTAACTAGCTCCCTTTTATGCTGAGCATGATGTCACATGATATGGAATACCCCCTTTGGCTAGTTTGGGTCACCTGTCCTGGCTGTGTCCCATCCCAGCTTCCGGTGAAAATTAACTCTATCCTACCTGAACCCAGGACAGGGCATAATTGAGCACACGAGCAGAACAGCCACCTTAAATATTATCCCAGTTCCCCAGTATGACAGGTCCAAAAAGATCTCAATTCTGAATGTGGTTTCCTGAAAGGAAGCATGGAGAGAAAAGACTGCACTGCACTACCCTGGAGAAAATTGGTTTAGAATCATCAGTGAATGCAAGTAAGATAGAGTAGAACCACAGAAATGACAGTAATGTTTTTCCAAAATGGTGAAAAATCAGGAATGTCCTTCACTACATAGGTGAAACATATACAGTCATAAGGGTAAGTAGAATATTTTAGCCCAGCTCAATGAGGATGCAAATCAAAAAATAGTCATGTTAGAACCAGAGACAGTAAATAATGATAATAATTAACAATGCTACCTTTTCCTGAAAAAAGTCTTGAGGTTAAATTAATTCCACTGTTAACTCATCAAAATCAGTGGAGTTTTATCAAAATGTAGTCTGGCTTGTTAGAACCATGCAGGCAGAGTGAATCCTACCATCTTGTTAAGAATAAGGATGTTTTGAAGGTGTATTGGGTCTGGGTGAGATGGAGTTAATTCTCCCCACAGCAGCCCTCATAGTGCTGTGCTGTGTAGTGGTAGCTAGCAAGGTGTTGATAACACACCAGTGTTTTCGCTGCTGCTGAGCAGTGCCAGCACACATCAAGGCTGTCTCTCCAACATTTCTTCCCCCCCTCAGCAGTAGGCTGGGTGTGGGCAAGATCTTGGGAGGGGACACAGCCAGGACAGCTGACCAAAACTGACCAGAGGGATATTCCATACCATATGACGTCTGCTCAGCAATAAGAAACTGAGAGATAGGGGGAGGAACAGGGCGGGGGCATTCATTGTTTCTTTTTTTACAACATTGGTCTTCTGGAGTAACAAGTACATGTATTGAAGCCCTGCTTCCCAGGAAGTGGCTGGGCATCGCCTGCTGATGGGAAGTGCAGAATAATCTTTTGCTTTTTGCCTTGCTTCCGCGCATGGCCTTTTGCTTTAGCTACATTAAACTGCCTTTATCTTGACCCATGAGTTTGGGGTTGTTTTTTCCATCTTATTTTCTCCCCTCCCTGCCTTGCTGAGGAGGGGAGTGATAGAGCGGCTTGGTGGACACCTGGCATCCAGCCGAGGTTAAACCACCACAGAAGGCTACTCATGTAGCTTCTCTGTTCAAAGTCTATCTTTGTAATATGCTGAAGGTTCTTTGGTGGAGAGACAGGTTATATGCTATTGCTTTAAGATTTTAGAATTTCAGCTAGATAGAATTATATTTTTTTACCCGTTATTGTATGGTCTCAACTACACTTCAGTTGTAGGCTGAGTTTTATGTATATCTAGTCAGTCCACTCCAGCAAAGAGATTAAGTTTAAGGGAAAAATAACTGTGACACTTTATTTTTCTTTATTTCCAAATATTTTTGACCCAAACATTAGCGTTATGTCTGGCTTTTTATAAAATCTTTGATCTCTCCATGGTGTAGACAGAGAACTGATTTTTTTTTGTTCCATGCAAACCTGAGTAGTGTTCATAAACATTTTAGTCATACTTACATAAAATCTCCCAGAAAGCCTAACATGAGCCCCTTGAGTTCAGGTAATGCCTCTTCTGCCAAACAAAGGAGAAGGGGGAGGGATCCCTTAAAGGAGTAATAACCACTTTCTTTGAGCCTAACAGGAAAACATACCTGGTGTTTTAGACTGTGAAATATGTACTAGCAACCCTAAAACATAAAGCGTGGTGGAGAATTTTGTAAAAGGATTCTGCACGTGCACATACATACATTGTTTGCAACAATAGGAATTGAGCATCATTCAGCGAGGACAGATTTGTTAGAATCTGGATGTAAACTGAACACACTAATGGGAATAAATCAAACAGGGAAAGAAGAAGGAGAGAAGGATGGTAACAGCAAGACAAATGTCTGATTGCACATCTCGGGCAATAACTCACTTGTTAGGTAAAAGATACAAGCGATTTCATTAATCCCTTGAAGGCACCATTATCAACTGACAATTTGCTACAGGTACCACAGTAGTCCAAAGTGTTAAACAAACAGCTCCAAAACTAACTAACAATCAGTTAAATTCCCCCAAGGAGCATAATATTGTTCTTCTGTGTAAACAGTCCTCTTATTAGGTTATGAGCCAGGTGAATCTCATTAAGTCAACATCATCAACTGGGCTTGACCAGCAAGTAGAAAGGAGAAGGCAATCTACCATTATGTAGGCATTGAGTCTAGACTGAGCTACTGTCTTCAACACCCTGTAGCTCCAAACATAACTACTTAGATTGTTGAGATAACAACTGTGGCCAGCCAGCCATTTGCAGTGCTATAGCTGCTGGCTTCAGAAAGCAGAAAAATATATTAAATCTCTATTAGAGCATTCCATCATAAAGTGCACTCAGCTGCAATACCCTATCTTTTCTCTTAACACCTCTAAAGAGATATATGAATGCCAGCCTGCACTGTGGCATGGAAGGTATTGTTATTTCACTATTTGTGGCTGGACCATAATGGTCTGTAATTTATATCAGCTACTGAAAAAAAGAACAATACAAATAAAGATAATCAGTAAATGCATAAGAATCACACTGCTTGTAGAACTGCTGTTGAGGGTAATTGTATACTTTCATTGCTCTAAAACACCCTGGGATGTTTAATATTGTGTCCCCTACAGGGTGACCCTGCTTTATTTATTACGACTCGTTTCAACTGGACAAAAGCACAAGGCTACATCCACCCATGGATGGAACCTATGACATTCACATCTGAAGTACTTCAGGGTAGATTTGTCTTAGGTTATCAGAAGTGGATGCGTGTTGCTCATCCAAGTGACTAGAAGACAGTTAATAACTGCTTTTTTAAGGCAAACTTTTTCTTTAAGCAAGCAGAAGTGAACAGCTATTTTGCATAAAATTGCAGAGATTTATACTTTCAAAAATCAGTTTTGTTTCTGATACCAGTGCACAGAAAGCCTCCCCCAACATCTTCTTTGTTCAATCAGATACTTTTTTGTTAAATAAAATACATATATAATCTCATTTAATCCCCCAAAACCCAAACTCAGATCAAAATATTTATTTGGCTTCACCCTCATGAAGATAACTCTTTCAAAGTGAAAGTTGTATTTGAAAACATCATTCACACAGGATTTCCCCTTGCTTCAAGAAACATTTCTACTGCAAAATGTGGCATGAGCTGCTTTTCTTCATGCCATGTTGTGTTGGTTTTGCGTGGCAAGGTTTTGGTAGCAGGGGGGCTACAGGGGTGAGTTCTGTGAGAAGCTGCTAGAAGTTTCCCCTGTGTCTGATAGAACCAATGCCAGCCGGCTCCAAGACGGACCCGCCCCTGGCCAAGGCCAAGCCAATCAGCGCCTCTGTGATAACATATTTAAGAAAGAGAAAAAACAGTTAGAGAGCGCTTTTGCAGCCAGAGAGAGGAGTGAGAAGATGTAAGAAACTCTGCAGACACCAAGGTCAGTGCAGAAGGAGGGGGAGGAGGTGCTCCAGGCACCGGAGCAGAGATCCCCCTGCAGCCCATGGTGAAGACCATGGTAAAGCAGGCTGTCCCCCTGCAGCAGCCCATGGAGGGAGGATGAGAGGGTGTAGCGATTCCACCTGCAGCCCGTGGAGGACCCCATGCCGGAGCAGGTGGAGGCACCTGAAGGAGGCTGTGGCCCCGTGGGAAGCCTGTGCTGGAGCAAGCTCCTGGCGGGACCTGTGGACCCGTGGAGAGAGGACCCCACGCCAGAGCAGGTTTGCTGACAGGACTTGTGACCCCGTGGGGGACCCACGCTGGAGCAGTTTGCTCCTGAAGGTCTGCACCCCGTGGAGGAGACTCACGTTGGAGAAGGCCGTGAAGGACTGTCTCCCATGAGAGGGACCCCACGCTGGAGCAGGGGAACGATGAGAGGAGTCCTCCCCCTGAGGATGAAGAAGTGGCAGAAACAACGTGCGCTGAACTGACCGTAACCCCCGTTCCCCGTCCCCCTGTGCCTCTGAGCGGGGTGGAGGTTGAAGCCGGGAGTGAAGTTGAGCCTGGGAAGATGGGAGGGGTGGGGGGAGGTGTTTTAAGATTTGGTTTTATTTCTCATTCCTCTACTCTGTTTTGCTTAGTAATAAATTAGATGAATTTCCTCTCTAAGTTCAGTCTGTTTTGCTCATGATGATAATTAGAGAATGATCTCTCCCTGTCCTTATCTCGACCCGTAAGTTTTTTTCATTGTACCTTTTCTCCCCTGTCTAATGAAAGAGGGGAGTGATAGAGCAGCTCTGGTGGACACCTGGCCCTCAGCCAGGGTCAACCCACCACACATGTTTTTTTGTAATTGTTGATCTTCTACAAGGAAATAATATCAATGGGTAGATTGTTTTTTGTAAATTCCTTCCCAGCTGAGAGGAGCTAATAGGAAAAATGAAACAGCAAAATCACAGTTCATTCTGTTTGAAGGAATTATTTTCACATAGTAAAACTCTGTACTCCTTATTAAGTTATTATTCACATTATCTTATTTTTCTGAAATAAACAAACCTCGAGGAGGAGGAATTAACCTAGCTTGAAATAACAGATATGAAGACTCAAATTATTGGGTATCTCTATAATTTACAAAGTTTGGTACCATGACATTATAGTGATGGGTACTTTAGATATATAGATAGACAGCTAGATAGATACAGGATCAGAAAGAAGCAGTTCAAACCATTCTTGCTGGATTTATTACTTCTGGCAAAATTAGTGCTCCTAATGTTGAGTCCTTAGAAGCAGGCAGCATGTGGGCATAGCTTGACCTTTCAGATCAGGCAGACTAAGAACATATTTTCTACACAATTAATGCTAAGATGATGTTAATTACTTAGCAGACCCTAAATCCCACAACTGATTTTTTGTCATTTTGACAGAACGAGGGAATGATATGTCCAGTATGGAAAAGCTGGCAGGGAGCTAGCTGGCACATTTTCAAGATAGTGTGCAATCAGGGAAAAAAAAACCCAACAAAACAAACAAAAAACCCCCCACAAAAAACCCCACAATGTCACTTGGGCTTGTTTTCCAACCAGACCACTTTTGAAGTGTCAACCAGCAGAGAAACTGAGTTTCAATAAAGACTATATTGCTCATTTCTAAATGCTGATGATGACTTGAAATACCCTGCCATGCTCTTAATGAATTCAGTGAAAGCTTTGTCTTTGGTATTGAGTAAAGCTGCACATTTGTTTCTATGGATGTGGATTTTTTTTTAAAAAACAGCATGCTAATATTGAATTTTGGAAGAAAATAGAGCTTGGAAATAGTTAACATTAATGATGGAATAACCATCTACTACTGTGTAAAAGTGGTCTATAAGAAGTGCAGTGCAGCTAGTTAAATGATGCTAATTGACAGAATCTGAACTGGAGCCTTCCCTTGCATTTCTTCCTGTGGTCTTCCAGATCTAATGCTGCCTTAATATACATTTCTGAATCTAATTGTTCCTGAAAATGAACATGCGGCACTCAGATTAAAGACTAATAATAAAATACAGTCATCCCTGCACCCTGTACTAAAATATTACCTTATCACTGGGGTAAAAACTTGCTGCTTTGATTAAATTATAGTCAAACACCAAAATGTCTAAAAAATGGAAATCCCAAGTAAAATAATGGCAAACGTGAAAAATGTGAGAAAAAATGTTATGTAGATTACAAAAACAAAATAATGTAAAACAATTAAAATCAGTTGATTTGTCTATGGTCAGAGTACATGTGGAAGCTGTAACTGATATGCCTGATACAGGTAGATATTCCAAGATTTCCTTAATCATATTCTCACATTAAAATGTACTTGGCCCATAGTTTGTCATAAACAGCTGTCATGGTTTAACCCCAGCCAGTAACTAAGCACCACGCAGCCACTCGCGCATTCCCCCCACGGCAGGATAGGGGAGAGAATCGGAAGAGTAAAAATGAGAAAACTCATGCATTGAGATAAACAGTTTAATAGATAAAGCAAAAGCTGTGCACGCATGCAAAGCAAAGCAAGGAATTAATTCCCCACTTCCTAGAGGCAGGCAGGTGTTCAGCCATCTCCAGGAAAGCAGGGCTCCATCATATGTAACAGTTACTTGGGAAGAGAAACGCCATCACTCTGAACGTCCCTCGCCTTCCTTCTTCTTCCCCCAGCTTTATATGCTGAGCGTGATGTTATATGGTATGGAATATCTCTTTGGTCAGTTGGGGTCAGCTGTCCTGGCTGTATCCCCTCCCAACTTCTTGTGCACCTCCAGCCTACTCACTGGTGGAGTGGTGTAAGAAGCAGAAAAGGCCTTGACTGCTCAACAATAATGAAAACATCTTTATATTATCAACACTGTTTCCAGCACAAATCCAAAACATAGCCCCATACTAGCTACTACGAAGAAAATGAACTCTATCCCAGCCAAAACCAGCAGAACAGCATGTTTGATCATGCCCAGTCTGGCAGCTCTTCAGATAGGTTGATGGATATAAGGAAAAACTGCAGGATGAGACTTTTAGCTGGTTTGGAACTAGTTTTAGTCTGTTGCTCTGTGCTGAGAACCTGTCTAGCCTTTGAGTATTTCTGGAATTAAAGCAAACATGAAAAAAATATACTCCAGTAATGTTAGGGTGGATATATTCAGGGAATAACTATGCTTCCACTCTGAGAGTACCACAGTACCACATGAGCATTACGTGGAAAATACCATGAATGGAGATCAATGTTATGCCAGTTCATAATCCAAAACAAAATAGCAGCAACCCCTCTACAGAACTACTTTACAGCAGAAGTTTACTGAGCCGTGGTAACAGAGGGTTAAGCTGCAGATCTTATGGTTTTATCACAAGCCTTGCAAATTATAATGAGAATTCTGTCCAGATTTCTGGGCTTACATTAATACATGAGTCTCAGTGTTCATTTCTTTTAATAAGCATGGATTCCTAGACTTGTAGGGAGGTTATAGAGAGGCTTGAAAATGTAACCTGAGTGCACTCTACTGATTTAGAGTACAAAAAAATTAAACAAAAGGAACCAAAAGATAATATTTTTGAACATTTCATGATTTTGAGACCTTTACCCAGAGTTTTAGATTCTTTAGGATAGCAACATTAGCATAGTAATTTTTTGCGATGTACCACATGTCAAAATACTTACAGTTAAGGAAAGTGATTTTAAAACACTTAAAAATAATTACTTTTATCATACCCATATAATTTAGGCATCATATGAAATAGGAACTCAAACAATATTATGTGGAAAAAGAATATTTCTTGATCACCTAAGCAGTTCTTCCATTTTACCCATTAAAAAGGCATGTTGTAAAACAGAAAATGTAATACAAATAAAGAAATTAGCACTCTTAACAGGAAGCCAAGGTGCTGCTCATCAAAGGTTGATGATTGGAAGTGAGGAAAATTGTTTTCCCACCCCAGAAAATATTCCTTAAAACTAGTAATATTTTTATATAGACATAAGGCTTGAGACTTGAGGATGGGGAGGACAGAAATATCTGTGTGAACAAAACTGGAGAGAGGTTATCCCACAACATACAAGAGCAAGCAAGTAAGAGCAGATCTGAATCGAGCAAAAAGTCTTCAACCTGAGTTTCCCTCATTATAGTTAAATGTTCTGATCGCTAGCTATGTGCATCTGTGGCAGAAAAAGTCAGAGATTCTCTAAATAATTTAACAGAGACATAGGGCCAGAAAATTAAAAGAGGTGATGCATTGGTCCAATGATTAAACACTCAGCTTGGGTATAGATGACCTAGTCTGTATTATGACTCAGGCAGTCAATGAAGCTGCTGAACCTGGAGCTCCGAAACAAGCACACAAGGCAGAGGATAGTAAAGACTTCTGGGGGCCTCTGGAGATAAGATACACTTGCCACAGCAACTTGAAAAGATCAGGGCTGAAGAGGCAGCAGCAGAATGACACAGGCTTAGTGCTCGGATGTGGGAGACCAAGGTTTAAATATCCATTTTGAATTCAAAGTCACAGAGGAGAGTTACCCAGTTTCTTAGGAGGTGTCTTTTTCCCCTAAGTTACTTTAGGGAGACATCCTCTCTATGAAATCTGTCATGACAAATGTCACGAATCTGTCCCACAAAAAGCTTTGATTTTAATGACTTCATATTTTCATGCTTTAAGAGATCCCTCTTTTCAGATATATATATACAAGCAGCTCCATTTAGGTTAAAAGCAGAAGGTTCTAGAAATTATATGGAAGATAACAAACTTGAATGCAGTATTTAATTGCTTTTTTTCTTATTCTTGAACTAATAATGGCATAAATTCATAAATATATGTGAAAGTGATAAAAAAGCCCATTCATTGAATGCCTGGAGGGAGTCCTGGTATCCAAGTTTGAGGCTAAACAACAAACATCCTAGAAAGAAAGAAGGAAAAAATAATACTACCACTTAATCAAAAGAAGTGCTTATGCAAGCACATTCAGACTATAATGATAGTACACTTTGAGGCTAGTCATGGAAAAGTTCAGATTACATTACTGTCAAAGTTAATATTACAACTGTGGATAGATCTAAACATAATACAACACAATAATCCAATAGACTTTTTAAAATGAATAAGGACATGGGCATAAGATGCTCATATCTTGTTACTCAGATATCTTAAAACAAAATTATAGCATAAAAATTGGATAAACTGTGAAATGTTCATATAGATAGCCCATTTTCCCAGTTGCAAGCCTCTTCCTAATCACTAATGCAAAAATTCTGAAGGGTGAATGGCATCTTGCAGTGGGTAAAAACAGGAAAAGAGCAACAAGGAGGCCTTTCTGCTAAAAGCAGCACCTTTTTATTGGTTTCAGCAGGAAAAGTAAATAAAGCATATATTTATACAGAAATATAAATTGTAATATATGTATGTACATACGTATGTATATATACATATATGTGTTGATTTTTTTGGTGACAGAGACCAGAGCCAGACACTGTGAGGCTCAGAAGAACAGTGGAGAGTTCAGAGCTCGGAGCAGCTGGATTCATCTGTTGAGGCCAGAGCAACCCAGCAGCAACAAGAACAAGAACAAATGGTCATAGAAATCAGAACCCAGCCCTCAGCAATATTCAGCATAAGCAAACATCAGTGACCATAGGGAAGACCACTTCTTTCCTTGCCTGGACAGGGTCTTTATTAATATCAACTTGCAAGATAACAATCTGTTTATTTAGGCTTGAGAACCAGTGAGTGGAACAATGAATTGGGTCAGAGAGTGTGAATCTGTTTGTTTAAGCTTGCAAACATTGTACTATTACTGGAGGTTATGTATGGTATTACTATTGATGAATAAGAGTGAAGGCTTACACATTCAAATAATATGATGCTAAGCACAGTGGCAATTCCTGTGCTACCTCCTGCTGCTCAAAAAAAAAAGGTTTAGCATGGTCCTGTCACCTCACAATAAGTTTTCTGCATCTAGTGCTGATGCTTCTCTCTTTTTTTTTTCCATGCAAGTAGAAAAGACGCATAATTACAGTGTTAATTACAGTTTTGTAGATTAATGGCAAAATAACAAAGCAAGGAGTAATAGAGATAAAATCTGAATAAGAGAGTTGAAAGCAAGCCAGAATGCTTTAGAAAGGGATGCTTAATTTCCCTACAATCTAGAGGTTAGTACATTCCCCTTGGAAAGACTAAGCCAAAATCAATTCTAAGGACAACTTTTATATTTCATTCAATGACTATTTGATAGAAAATACATAAGTGGCTGCTAGGGTGTAGGCTAAGGTCAAGTTTTTCTTAGCCACTACAGTGGGATTGTGTTCACACTTAGGTTTGTTTTCACAGCTCAGTTCAATCTTTTGCTCATTTATTTGTTTCTTTCTTTGTCTAAAAGCAGAAAGGAACATTTTCAACAGAAGGGACTGAGGATTCCTTTATTCTTTATCATTATAGCCTATAGTTATAGTGGTAATTTTTTTCTCGAGATGGAAGATGTAAGTGTGAATTTTCTGAGGCAGAGGAAGCAAATGAACACAGGTGTTCCCCAGTCAATGTGTTATCCACTGAATTATTGTACAAAGAGTAGGAAGGATTTCTTCTTGCAGTGCAACTTGAAAGGACTGTGATAGACAGCCTCGAATTTTCTATAGAACGAAATGATGGAGAAGGTTGAAGTACAGATTGATCCACTCTGAACCCCCAAGGTTCCCAAGGACAGCACAAAGCAGTTCATTAGTTCTGATGAAGCATAGCACAAAATAGAATCATAGAATAGTTTAGGTTGGAAGAGACCTTTAGAGGTCATCTAGTCCAACCCCCTCTGCAATGAGCAGGGACATCTTCAACTAGTTCAGGTTACTCAGAGCCCCATCCAACCCAACCTTGAATGTTTACAGGGATGGGGCATCTACAACCTCTCTGGGCAACCTGTTCCAGCGCCTCACCACTCTCACAGTAAAGAATTTCTTCCTTATATCTAGTCTGAATCTACCCTCTTTTAGTTTAAAACCATTACCCCTTGTCCTATCATAACAGGCCCTATTAAAAACTCTGTCTCCATCTTTCTTATAAGCCCCCTTTAGGTACTGAAAAGCCACAATGAGGTCTTTCCTGGAATCTTCTCTTCTCCAGGCTGAACAATCCCAACTCTCTCAGCCTGTCTTCATAGGAGAGGTGCTCCAGCCCTCTGATGATCTTTGTGGCCCTCCTCTGGACTCTCTCCAACAGCTCCATGTCTTTCCTGTACTGGGGCCCCCAGAGCTGGATGCAGTACTCCAGGTGGGGTCTCACCAGAGCAGAGGGGCAGGATCACCTCCCTCAATCTGCTGGTCACACTTCTTTTGATGCAGCCCAGGATATGGTTTACTTTCTGAGCTGTGAGCACACATTGCCAGCTCATGTCCAGCTTTTCATCCACCAGTACCCCCAAGTCCTTCTCCTCAGGGCTACTCTCAATCCCTTCATCCCCCAGCCTGTACTGATACCCTGAGGGACTCCACTCATCACTGATCTCCATCCAGACATTGAGCCATTGACCACTACCCTCTGGATGCGACCATCCAACCAATTCCTCATCCACCAAACAGTCCATCCATCAAATCCATATCTCACCAATTTAGAGAGAAGGATGTTGTGGGGACCATGTCAAAGGCCTTATAGAAGTCCAGATAGACAACTTCTGTAACTCTTCCCTTGTCCACTGATGTAGTCACTCCATCATAGAAGGCCACTAGGTTAGTCAGGCAAGACTTGCCCTTGCTGAAGCCATACTGGCTGTCTCAAATCACCTCCCTGTCCTCCATGTGCCTTAGCATAGCTTCTAGGAGCATCTGTTCCATGGTCTTCCCAGGCACAGAGGTGAGGCTGACAGGTCGGTAGTTCCCAGGGTCCTCCTTTCTACCCTTTTTAAAAATGGGTGCAATGTTTCCCTTTTTCCAGTCACTGGGGACTTCACCTGACTTTTCAAATATCATGGAGAGTGGCTTGGCAACTACATCAGCCAATTCCTTCAGGACTCTGGGATGCATCTCATCAGGTCCCATAGACATGTATGTTCAGGTTCCTCAGGTAGTCTGGAACCTGATCTTTTCTTACAGTGGGAAGGACTTTGCTCCCCCGGTCCCTGTCTTGTGGTCCATCCACTCGAGAGGTGTGGGAAGAGAGGTTGCCAGTGAAGACTGAGGCAAAAATGTTGCTGAGTACCTCAACCTTCTCCTCGTCCATTGTTACCAGTTTGTCAGTCATGTTCATCAGCGGGGGTACACTTTGTTTGACCTTCCTTTTCTGACTGACATAGAAGCCCTTCTTATTATTCTTTGCATCTCTTGCCAAGTTCAAGTTCAGCTCCAGCCACACCTTGGCCTTCCTGTCCCCATCCCAACACAACCAGGGCAGTGTCCCTATACTCTTCCCAGGACACCTGTCCCTGCTTCCACTGTGCATTTCCTTCTTGCCCTTTAGTTTGACCAGCGAGTCTTGACTCATCCATGCTGGTCTCTTGCCTTCCTTTCCTGATTTCTTACACCTAGGGACCAAGAGCTCTATGGAAAGCATCCTTAAAGATCTGCCAGCTCTGTTCTGCTCCCTTGTCCTTGAGGGCAGTTTCCCAGGGGGTCATATTGACTAACTCCTTGAACAGCTGGAAGTTTGCTTTCCTAAAATTCAGGGTCCTGACTTTACTCTTCACCTGTCCCATATCCCTCAGGACTGTGAACTCCACCAGTGCATGATCACTGCAGCCCAGGCTGCCTCCAATCTTGATGTTACCGATTAGCTCACTTGTGTTGGTGACCAACAGGTCCAGTATCGCATCCCCTCTGGTAGGACTGTCTATTACCTGGCTTAAGAAGTTATCCTCAATGCACTCCAGGAGTCTCCTGGATTGCCTGCAGCTTGCTGTGCTACTTTTCCAGCAGATGTCAGGGTGATTGAAGTCCCCCAGCAGGATGAGAGCCTGTGAGCGCGATGCTTCCTGTAGCTGGAGTAAGAAGGCTGTGTCAATAGGCTCCCCTTGATTGGGTGGCCTGTAGTTGACACCAACTACAAGGTTCCCTTTGTTGCCTTGGTCTCTAATTCTTACCCATAAGCTTTCAACCTGCTTGTGGCTATTCTTCAGAGACAGCTCTTCACAATCTATCCATAGAGGGCAACCCCTCTGCCCCTCCTTCCTCACCTGTCCCTTCTGAACAGCCTGCAGCCATCGATAGCTGCACTCCAGTCATGGGATTTGTCCCACCAAGTTTCAGTAATGGCAACTAGGTCGTAGACTTCTAGCAGTACAGTGGCTTCCAACTCCTCCTGTTTGTTGCCCATGCTGTGTGCATTGGTGTAGAGGCACTTCAGCTGGGCTGTCAGCCATGTCACCTTCTTAGAGGAACACACCTTAATTCCTTTGATGTATTTCCCTGGTGTTTTCCTGTTGGCTTCCTATTACCTCAGGAACCCCTGGCTCATCTCCATAAGACTTCAAGTATGCTCCAGTGTACCTGGCATGTCTCAGAGCAAGAGGCTGAGGACCCTTGCTAGCTTCTGTCCTTCTAACCTTGGCATGTCGTCCCACAGCTTGTCACGGGCAAGCCTGATATTATCCTCCTCCCCCTTGAAGTCTAGTTTAAAGCTCTGTCAATCATAACCATTCGTAACCATGTCAACTCTTTAAATGCCATGTGGTTCAAAAGGATTGTGCAGCTCTTCATTTTTGCCATCAGCTGCTTTGGTGAGAGATTTTCCTTTTATACAGGTGATATGGAGGAAAAACATAGCAAGAACAAGAGCAGCAAATGAATATATAATGTGCAAGTGATGGCTGTTGCACCTTTGCATATTGGAGGGGAAGGGATAGAAACAGTGGTTTTCTACACTGTGGTGAGATTCCAGGGGCCTTATTACTGTTCCTAATATTCTTGTTGCATAGGGAGAGACTAGAATCCTGCCTGTGATGCCTGTTTTGGAGGTGCTAGTGTGCACGTGTATGTTAAATGATCATTGAATGGCCTTATACGCACTTTCTCTGACAGACAGATCTCAGGAGCAATTCACACTCGCGTACAAAGTGTATCTCAATGCTATATAGTACAGTTATGTGAATTCTGGGCCAAAGGGATATAAATGTCCATGCACTAGCATTTAAACCCATTAAGTGATACACGTGCACTGTGATCACAGGAGATGACTAAGAGATTAACAGATAATCTGACCTTGGTAGCCACCAAAAGAGTGGACTACTAGTGTGACAGCTGTTTCAGGATGCTGCATCCACAGCAATTGCATTAGAATGAATTCAGATCATATCTCAGGAAACCTACTTTCAAAAAAGGATTAATAATCTATGATAAAATGACATGTTATTTACACCAGATGAAAAGTAAAGAACAGATTCAAGGCAGTTTAACATGATGTAATTCCAGTTAATGTACAGCAAATGTTGCATATTGACATGGTTTAGCTCCAGCCGGCAGCTGAGCACCACACCGCCACTCGCTCACCCCTCCCCCAGCGGGATGGGGAGGAGAATGGAAAAACAAAGGCAAAGCCTTGAGGGTTGGGATAAAGACAGTTTACTGGGACAGCAAGGGAGAGGGAAACAATCAACAACAGTACTGATAATGGAATATTCACAATGGGTGATAACAGAAAGCAATTTACCCATCCGATAACCAACCAACCCACTGACTGGATGCTCAGCCCACACTCAGACCATCCAGGAGCCACATCAAACCCACCCCTCCCCGACTAGCCCCCTTTTATGGCGAGCATGATGTCACATGGTATGGAATAGCCCCCTGGTCAGCTTGGCTTGCCTGTCCTGGCTCCTTGTGAAAATTAACTCTATTCTAGCCAGAACCAGGACAATATCAAGAAATCCTGACTTCCCTTCACTGTGAGGTTTCATATTCTTTGGCCTATGTCGTGGTTCAGGCCCAGCCGGCAGCAAAGCACCATGCGGCCGCTCACTCGCCCCTCCCCCAGTGGGATGGGGAGGAGAAATATAATGAAAAGCTTGGGTCAAGATAAGGACAGGGAGAGATCACTCACTAATTCTCGTCACGAGCAAAACAGACTGAACTTAGAGAGGGAATTCATCTAATTTATTACCAAGCAAAACAGAGTAGAGGAATGAGAAATAAAATCAAATCTTAAAACACCTCCCCCCACCCCTCCCATCTTCCCGGGCTCAACTTCACTCCCGGCTTCAACCTCCTCACCCACCCCCAGCGGCACAGGGGGACGGGGAACGGGGGTTACGGTCAGTTCAGCGCACGTTGTTTCTGCCACTTCTTCATCCTCAGGGGGAGGACTCCTCTCATCGTTCCCCTGCTCCAGCATGGAGTCCCTCTCACGGGAGACAGTCCTCCACGAACCGCTCCAACATGAGTCCTTCCCACGGGCTACAGTCCTTCACAAACTGCTCCAGTGTGGGTCTCTCCCACGGGGTGCAGACCTTCAGGAGCAGACTGTTCCAGCGTGGGTCCCACGCGGGGGTCACAAGTCCTGTCAGCAAACCTGCTCTGGCGTGGGCTCCTCTCTCCACGGGGCCACAGGTCCGGCCAGGAGCTTGCTCCAGCCTGGACTTCCCACAGGCCACAGCCTCCTTCAGGTGCCTCCACCTGCTCCGGCATGGGATTCTCCACAGGCTGCAGGTGGAATCTCTACACCCCCTCATCCTTCCTCCATGGGCTGCTGCAGGGGGACAGCCTGCTTCACCACGGTCTTCACCATGGGCTGCAGGGGGATCTCTGCTCCGGTGCCTGGAGCACCTCCTCCCCCTCCTTCTTCACTGACCTTGGTGTCTGCAGAGCTTCTCACATCTTCTCACTTGTCTCTCAGGCTGCAAAAGCTCTCCCTAACTTGTTTTTTCCCTTCTTAAATATGTTATCATCACAGAGGCGCTGATTGGCTTGGCCTTGGCCAGCGGCGGGTCCGTCTTGGAGCCGGCTGGCATTGGCTCTATCAGACACAGGGGAAACTTCTAGCAGCTTCTCACAGAACTCACCCCTGTAGCCCCCCCCGCTACCAAAACCTTGCCACGCAAACCCAACACAGCCTATCACAATAAACTACGGATGATACAAAACTGGGAGGCGTGGCTGATACACCAGAAGGCTGTGCTGCCATTCAGTGAGACCTGGACAGGCTAGAGAGCTGGGCGGAGAGGAACCTAATGAAATTCAACAAGGGCAAGTGTAAGGTCCTGCACCTAGGGAGGAATAACCCCAAGCACCAATACAGGTTAGGGGCTGACCTGCTGGGAAGCAGCACTGCAGAGAAGGACCTGGGAGTCCTGGTGGACAACAAGTTAACCATGAGCCAGCAATGTGCCCTTGTGGCCAAGAAGGCCAATGGTGTCCTGGGGTGCATTAAGAAAAGCGTGGTCAGCGGGTTGAGGGAGGTTATCCTCCCCCTCTACTCTGCCCTGGTGAGGCCACATCTGGAATATTGTGTCCAGTTCTGGGCTCCCCAGTTCAAGAAAGACAGGGAACTACTGGAGAGAGTCCAGCGGAGGGCTACAAAGATGATGAGGGGACTGGAGCATCTCTCATACGAGGAAAGGCTGGGAGAGCTGGGTCTGTTAAACCTGGAGAAGAGAAGACTGAGAGGGGATCTCATCAACGCTTATAAATATCTAAAGGGTGGATGTCTAGAGGATGGGGACAGACTCTTCTCAATGGAGCCCAGCGACAGGACAAGGGGCAATGGGCACAAGCTGGAACACAGGAAGTTCCATCTGAAAATGAGGAAAATTTTCTTTACTCTGAGGGTGGCAGAGCACTGGAACAGGCTGCCCAGAGAGGTTGTGGAGTCTCCTTCTCTGGAGATATTCAACACTCGCCTGGATGCGTTTCTGTGCAACCTGCTCTAGGTGATCCTGCCCATGGCAGGGGGCTTGGACTAGATGATCTCCAGAGGTCCCTTCCAACTCCTACCATTCTGTGATTCTGTGATTCTCTGAAATTCAACAGGAATAATCTGCAATTGATTAATGTAGTCTACATTTTGAACTGTTAAATTTACTTCTGTACTAGACTTACTTGGGTTTTGGAATTCTGTGATGGATTTGTCTTTGATTTGCAGAATCAGCAAAGAGTGCATTGCAGCACTCAAAGAAGGAGAGGTGAGTACTACCTGAGAAAAGCTAGCTAAATTCCTCCTTAAACCCTAAAGAATGTCTTTTCAGAAGTGTCCTCTTTCTCAGCTGTGCCTCCTTCCACGCTCTTTGTTTGCTGTGCACGTCTGCAGAGGGAAGAGACACACAGGTTATTTAAGACAACCCAAAGTGACAGACCACACCTGAACCTTTGCCTGCACTTGTGACACAGCAGTACAGCCTTGTGTCTCTTTCTGCGTATCAGCAGGCATTCCCAGGTTCACTGCACCACAATACCTGGCATCTGCTTTAAGCCACAGGAAAGAAAAATTTCTGCATTTTAGTAGGTGGAAGGACTGATTCCCAAAGGAGCTCATTATAAGCTTAGGATTCAGGTGTAACTTTAGGGTTCTGCTAAATTTTCTCATTTTAAGAGTTACTAAAAATTGTATTTTCTGTTGTGAATGAGCTGAAGCAGATCCTTTCTGTGCAAAGATGCAAATAAAGCCCAAACTTTATTCCTAGTTCTTTTTTCTTTCTCCACTTCCTTCGCATGCTTGGGTGCTGCTGAAGTGTGATAATAATCAAGAAAATTTTTAATTCTGCTCCGAGTTGTCTTTTTTCTTTTCATTTGACTGAAAGGTCTCCCAATACCTCAACAGTCTGAGAACAGCAAATGAGATTTGACAAAAATAAAAAGAAAGGATACCAAATCTGTCAATCACAGAGAGTTTCAGTTTCTGAACTTTAAAAATACCTTATTTATACTTTTCTCATATAAAGAGAAAAGTATAAATCCATTGTTTCAGCAGAATAAAATAGGAACACCTGCCTTTAGAATACAATACACCAAATTCATCCCTAGGTGATAGCTTCTGGCTTCACCTGTCAAATTTAATCCAGTTCTTTTATAGAACTTGTTCAGAAAATTCTTACAGAGGTTATCACTGAATCAGCTAACAACCTGGTAGTCGAGCTGAAGGTTTTAGCACTACTTCCAGAGGAAAAGATTACTCATTTAAAATAAAAGTTTAAGGAAATGGAACTATACTTTTAATTTATTTCGCAAATATTGAATGCTTGGCCACAGTTTTCTTTGAACCATATTTTATTTTAGATCCATAACTTGTAAATGAACACTGAACTTCCAAACCAGACCTTTTGCTATCTACTCATTACTTCTGCTGTACAGTACTTTGCAGTTCCTGTTGGTGCGATTTCCTTTTATTAATGTACAAACAAAACATGATGAATTAAACATACTATTGCATGTACTTTTTGGCAAGCATCAAAGATGAGGTAATCGAAGATAGTTACTATTTCCAGCTGTACAGTGCTAGCACATAGTGACATTTAAATAATAAGAGAGAAAGTAAAGTCAGTGTTTTGGTTTTAACAGCACTGCCCTCTAAGCATCCCAACTCACTAATTTCTACTAACTATTTCAGATTATACCATTGTCACACAAAGCTGTGTCTCAGGCTATTTAAATAATTTCTGATATGTAAAAAAACCTGGAAAATGATGTAATAGCTAGATATTTTATTATAGCTAGATACTAGAACCTAGACAAGTCACTGTATAGATCTCTAAGACATAAAGAATCACTTCTAGCAAAAACAAACTTTCTTCCTCTTTGTTAAAGAATAGATTAATCATAAGAAACTAACTAATTTTTCTTTATTACTCTGAAATCTGCAATAAACATATAAGATTTTTTGTAAATTGCTATTTACTAAAAGAGAGTTGTCAAGATTTCCCACACATTCTTCTGCTTAACCTTTAGTTCAAGATCATTTCCAGTAAGAAACCATTGTTTCTATCCTGATCTGTTATCTGGCAACCTTCTGCAAGCTGCATTTCACCTGGTATATTTTTTTCTCAAAAATTATAATTTTTATTACTTAACTATGTAGACGGTAGCTGAACATAAATTAGGGAATGGCACTATTTCAGCTAAACTGTCCAGTGCTAGAATCGTAAGAGATGACTGGCTCTGCAGGGAGCGAGAGGTTGGTTTAATTTCTGTTCTCTCACTGTAGTTCTGTGGAATTAGCCAGCAAATGGAACTTTAAAGATCTATCATTGGTTGCCATTTGTACACTAATTTTCCACTTGATAAATAAACACAGACAAATACTTGGCTTGTTTGAAGTCAGTAAGTATTATGCATAATAATGGAAAGTACTGGATTGGGCCTGTCAGCCCCTTGTTTCAGTAAATTTCTGAGAAATGTAGGATATAGATATAGGGTACGATTTTTTTATCTATGCTTTGCAGAGGCTCTGATCAGAACATGCAGCCCATGGAAATTGCAGCAACTCACAGATTTTTCATGTTAGGCACAATTGGTCCTCCCAGGTTTGCACACCCTCCAGTGAACCTGTACGAAGAGGACAGCACACAACTGTCTTCTTCAGTGCCTTCACAGTCATAATATTGTTCTCACCAGCACTACAGTCTATCTTTCCAGTTCCACACTTAGCACAGAAGTGCTGAAACAAAGGACTGAAACTCAGGGATTAACTGTAAAATCTTGATTCAGACCTCATTTCATAAATAGCAAACTGTTGAGAATGTGGTTCTTTAAGAGTGTGAAAAATTCTCAGGTAACTGAGATGCATACCAATGTAAATGTAAGGTGACATCAATATGAATGAAATCCCCAGTAAGATATTAAATGACAACTATTTTGTTTATGGTGTAGAAAAATCTGGTATTAAAGCAATCTTAGTTTTGAGTCATGTGGAATACCACTGCATTTCCCTTAGCTTATTTTGTAGGAAAAAACTACCTAAAGAGGAAAAAAAATGCGTGTGTTACTATACAGCAAAAAATATAACTATTGAAGTTCATGAGATGGTAGAAACTATTCTACTATTTCATTAACCCAACTCCCAAAGGGGATATTAATATCAAGAAAAATCAAATTGCTCATCTTGCATACCAAAAAGTGAATCATATACAAAAAGCGAATATTTAAGGCTGGCATATATCTTCAGTGAGTCTTACTTCTATAAAAAAATTTGGTCATGTAAGCATAGTTTGAGAGTTCAGGACCAGCAACTTATGTGGTCATAGAATCATAGAATCATAGAATCATAGAATGGTTTGGGTTGGAAGGGACCTCAAAGATCATCTAGTTCCAACCCCCATGCTGCGGGCAGGGACACCCTCCACTAGACCACGCTGCCCAAAGCCCCATCCAACCGGGCTTTAAACACTTCCAGGGATGGGGCCTCCACAACCTCTCTGGGCAACCTGTTCCAGTACCTCACCACTCTCACAGTAAAGAATTTCTTTCTAACATCTAATCTAAATCTACCCCCCTTCAGCTTAAAGACGTTAACCCTTGTCCTATCACTACATGCCCTTGTAAAAGTCCCTCTCCAGCTTTCATCATCTAGTCCCTCTTCAAATATATCACTAGACCATAAATTTAATTTTTTTTACCACTGTACTGAATGTCACTAACTTGCTTTTAGTCAAAAGATGTCTTCTAAATATGTATCTGAAATTACCCTGAGATCTGAGAATTAACCACATCCATCTGATGGAAGTTTAAGCAACTGATCACAATTCATCATTAAAAACATCTTATTTCCTGTTTAAATTTGTCTGGCCTCAGGTTCTTTGTGCTGAACCTTGTCATTCTTCTCTTAATAGTCTCATTTTATGACTGTATTTTCTCCATGTGAAAGCACTTAGGCACTGTAAGCAACTCAATTCTCAGTTTTCTTTTTGGTGTCATAAAGACACTGAACTGTTTTAAGTCTTCCACTCATCCAGTCACACAAAGGCTAATTCCTATCTGCTATTAATTTTTTTCAGCATCCTTTTTCAAATGCAGGCACCAAAAGTATAAACAACATTTTGGCATCAGCAATTTCTGTAGAAGTATCATATGCATGACTTGGAATATATACCCAGTTCTTGTTGAATTAAATTGAACTTTAAAATATTCTTTAGAACTCAGAGAGTGGGATTAACACATTGAAAAATAAAGGCCACCACTTTGAATTATTTTGACTTCATAGCTTTATTTTTCAGTCTTATAAAACATATTACATGAAAAATAATATCTGGTAATGCCAAATGAATTCATTAAAACTACTAGAACTCTTAGGTATGCAGTTATTTTAACTCCGGTGAATCGTAAGAGATTACATTTAACTTTCGATGAGAAGCACTAGTGGAAAAGGTTGTACATCTTGTAGTGAACATGCCTCGCTTTTGGATTCTATGTCCAAGCTGTGGAAGGTATTGTTACAGCAAAATCAAGTGTAATCAAGACTATTGCTGCTAAGGGCGACCATTGTATAGTCCTACCCCTGTGTTAATGTTTATCCAAACAATGTACTAATGAAGATGTGATTGTCAAAAAGTAGAAGCATAACTGATAAATTGTTAGCTTGACCAACAAGCCTTGAAGAACCATTTGGACTTGCCAAAAGTACCGGGAAACTAGGGGGAAGGTAATTCCAGCAAGGGAAATGGCAACCACCTACCCATGGACCACCTACCCCAATTATACCACCTATTCAAAAGATAAAGGCAGAGAACTGAGCACGTGTTCTAGTTTGCATGCTAGGCAAAGAAATCTAAGCCAATCATTTAATAGAATAACTATGCATATGTATTAGAAAGATTAATATGTTAATGTTGTATGTGTAAATAACCACTGATTTGGAGTTTTGGTACGCTGTCTTGGGACAGGCACCCATATCTGCGCAAATACGCAATAAAATACCTCTGCTCTGTGTGTATATTGGCATATTGCACACCGGGTAAACAAACCCTCAGTTTTGGGACAACAGTATCTTTGACAAATCTGCATATTTCACAATTCTTGTAAATATTTGGGTAGGTGACAGTAGAGGTGATCCTTGGTCTTCCAAAGCTGATTCACTTTCAAAGCATATTCTCTCCCATGTGTTATTTTTATCCTTTTTGACAAATCCATTTTCAAACACCATTGATCTAAGGTAGCTAACAAGGACTCTAAGTTCTACACTGCAATTGAAACAATAAAATAATAAAAAGTACTTTGACTATCATCTAGTTATATATGGTACAAATGTGTGAACAAATCTAACAAGATTCTTTTAATCATGATTCAGCACATCAGGTTTTCCAAAGTAAGCATATGCTTAAGAACTGAGCTGAAAAGCAAAGGTTTATTCACATTCTTATTGCTGGAAATGTCCAGTGATTGATTTAGGAGCTTACCCTGGTTTCAGTTAAGATAGAGTTAATTTTCACCAGAAGCTGGGATGGGACACAGCCAGGACAGGTGACCCAAACTAGCCAAAGGGGTATTCCATACCGTATGACATCATGCTCAGCATAAAAGGGGGCTAGTTGGGGAGTGGCAGCGCGAGTGTGTGGTCATCTACAATCATTGGGAAACTGCATTGTGTATCACTCGTTTTGTATATTCTAAGTACTGTTGTTATTTTCCTCTTCCTTTGCTGTCTCAGTAAACTGTCTTCATCCCAACCCACAAGTTTTACCTTTGTCTTCAGATTCTCCTCCTCATCCCACCGAGGGGGGGGGAGTGGGCGAGCAGCCATGTTGTGCTTAGCTGCCAGCTGGGGCTAAACCACGACAGAGCCGAAATCTATTTTAAGGATCATCTTTTTCATGTGGCCTGATCCTGCTCTCTTACTTACCCAAGTAAGTGCTATTGATGTGAACCACTACTCTGGTATCACTCATCAATGTGATATTAATAAGGACTGGTGGATTCATTCCTTCTACCAGATTTTTTTAGGCAAAAACATGCTGTTCATGAGTGAATATTAAAGTTTATGCCTTGAATTTCATGTGACTAATTTAAAGGTCATACTTGTTAACTGTGGCAAATTTTTGCCTATGGAACCTCTGACATTATAAAATGAAATATAATCTTATAACACTCCAAAATTCCTTCAGGCAATGGATTTTGTTTCATATGATGTGGCATTTCACATCTTGAAAGCATGGCATTCTAAGTCCTATTCTTAAGGGAAAAAAACAGAAGCATATTGTGAAACTGACTATGCAGATACCTGTAAAGACTAACTGTAAATGAGTATGTTGTAACCAGGACTGAAAAGGACATAATACTTTTTTTGTCATTATCATTTGGAAGAATGGGAAGAAATTAACTCACATTACAAAGGGAATAGTGAATATATGCTATCTTGCAGCACATGTACAGCTTACTTGAGAAGAGATGAACACCCTACATGGTATTCCTAGTTCAATTGACTTTCAGGTATGCAAAATGTGTTTTCCTGTTGTTACAGTGGAGGGTCTTTCAAACTGTTGCAGTTCAAAGTATTGTAATCACTCTGACCCTTGCCTTACTCATAGAAACTGGCAGGATTATATGTACTTATGGTCTCCTTGCTGTACCCATAGGGACTAAATGGCAAGAACTGTAGCCCTAGAATGCTAACTTGTGAATTATTGTTGCTGAATAATGCGGCATATAAGTTTTAACTTTGAACATAAATGCTAATATGTGCTGTTAAATGAAAGTATCATGGTTTGGATGGGGCAAACATAATGCCTGATCTGTGCTGTAAGATGTGCATTCCTGGAACCTGAAGCAGCCACTGAAGCACCACAGCTCCTTCTCAGTGATGATTCACTGCTTGTTTTCTTTGAGGAACCTGTTTCTGAGATACTCTGAAAAGCTTGAAAAACAGAGCTCAGGCTCCTCAGAAGGGTGCAGATTAATGTCACTTTTGGGTATGTGAGGAATTTGTGAGGGGTGCCTACCCACTCAGAAAAGGAGCGATAGATCCAATGAAGGTATTCAGATAAATCACTGAACGGCCTAACACTGTGAGCCTGCAATCCTTTAGGCGTACATTACCACTTGAGGATAGATTTTGAACTCAGGGACATAACTGTCAGCCTCTGTGGAGGTATGTGAAGATATTAGATGGAATAATTTGCAGAACCAGAGTCCCCGAGTCTTTCTTATTGGCATTATACACAGTGGCGATATAGACGTTATAGAAGCCATTCCCCTTTGCCAACCATCTGAAACAGGTAGTCTTCTGGGAATTGACTTTAGAACAAGATTGTGTGGTGGTTTAACCTTGGCTGGATGCCAGGTGTCCACCAAGCCGCTCTATCACTCCCCTCTTCAGCAGGACAGGGAGGGGAGAAAAGTAAGATGGAAAAAAACCCCAAACTCATGGGTCAAGATAAAGGCAGTTTAATAAAGCAAAAGTAAAAGACTATGTGCGGAAACAAAGGAAAAAAACAAAAGATTTATTCTCTACTTCCCATCAGCAGGCGATGTCCGGCCACTTCCCAGGAAGCAGGGCTTCAGTACGTGTAGCGGTTGCTCTGGAAGACAAATGTTGTAAATAATGAATGCCCCCACTTCCTCCCCCTATCTCTCAGTTTCTTATTGCTGAGCAGATGTCATATGGTATGGGATATCCCTTTGGTCAGTTTGGGTCAGCTGTCCTGGCTATGTCCCCTCCCAAGATTTTGCCCACCCCCAGCCTATTAGTGAGGGGGGAAGAAATGGAGAAACAGCCTTGATGCTGTTCATAGCCAAAACACCAGTGTGTTATCAACACCTTTCTAGCTACCAATACACAGCACAGCACTATGAGGGCTGTTATGAGGAAAATTAACTCCATCTCAGCCAGACACAATACAAATTGTTAAAAAAGTTTTATTTAAATCGAAAATGTCACCAGTTCTGAAATGATCCTAAATATGCAGCATATGAAACAGAATAATTCTATTATTCCATTTTCTATGCAAGCAGACATGTTCACATTATTTGTAATGAGATATAGTGCTCACACTATGCCTGATGTCAAAGGGAATTCTATAGTATTTGGTAAGAGCTTAGCTCTATTGGTAATGGGCACAATGTAGCTAGAAATGCACACATGTAAACAGGATCACCACAGGGAGCAAATTCCAGTCTTTGCTCTACTAGCATAAATCTCAAGTAAATTTGCTAAATGAAATAGCTAAAGAAAGTTCAGAACTAATCAAGGTCAAGCACTAATGAATCAGCTTAACATCAATCTCTGTTAGAAATTTGGCTGCATCACAAATTTTAAAAAGCCCTTAATTTTGGCTAAGCTGCAAACAGATGGCAGGCTTTGGAGACCCAAATCAGTGAACAACTGGCAACCAGGAATAAAGAGCATGCTGAGAATTTGACCAGCAAGTTCTTGTATTCGGCTTGACCAAACTACTCCCCTCTTACATCCATACTGTGAAATCTAGCACAGCAGTCATTTCAGGGGCTCCAAAGCAATTCAAATTAATAAAGAAACAATTGTGAGTGGAGGTAAAAATGTAAGGATGGCTTTAAGGGTCATTCTGTCATAAAGGCCCATCTATCCCCATGCTCTGTGCCAATCTGAAGCTATAAGCCGATTTTTGTGGAAGAGTAAGAATTCAGCAAGTATATACAGAACTACCCTCTTATATCATTCTAGCTCTAGGACTTTCTGACACATGTGTTTTCTACAGAAGACAGAAGCAATAAAGATTGCACAGAGACCACTGGTTCCCTTTTGTTTCCACAGTCTGGATGAAGTCCATGTTTGAGAGACTTTGTTCAAGGTAAATGGACTATATGAGGTCAGATTATGCCATATACTCTCATAAGTAGAAAGGACCCATACTTATGGGACTGCTTTTATAAACAAACAAAGAAAAGATAAATAAGATGACAGAACCTCTGGAAAACAAATTACTCTGTTCTCAGGAGCTTCCCGATGACTAAAGCTGTGGAATTTCCAGCTGGAAATACAAGAGCAAAACCAAAGATCTATTTCTTCATCAAAAGAGAAATCCTGCAGGAGTAACATTTCACAGGAAGAATCCAGAAAAACATCACAAAATAGTCACTTCCCTGCAGCATCAGGACTCTGTTCCCTAAAGATTCCCATTATACTTAGTTACGGATGTGGAGTGGGATCCAGGAGCTCATCCCAGGCTCCTTCTGACTCCATGTTGGGTGACAAAGCTCAGACATTAACTGTCTATATATCAAACTGTGATTTCCACAGACCCTGTGGCATGTTTCAACAGCCTCCTTGATCTGGACCATTAGGAGCCAGGTCTGCTAGAGGTGTCCTTTTCCCACAGCAAACATGACTCATGGAACTGAACAACTCTTTCCTGAGCAGGTGATATGCTTCCTCCAAAACACATATCCAGAGAAAGCAGCAGTTTGGCATATAGGGGTTAATGCCAGTTTTGAAGCAACTTTGAAGCAGGAGAAAACATGGTGGTTTGGCCCTTTCTAAAGTTGAAGGGGAGAAACAGGAGATTCATCAGCTGTAGTAAAATTGATAAAGCAAAATACTTACGCAAATAATTCTCCACTGGGAAGCACAGAGCAGCAAAATGATAAACAGATGACCAGAAACTTTGATGCAGACTGTAAAACACACTTCAACCTTTGCTGTCCCACAGGAAACAATATATTGCAAGTAACATGCCCTGAGCAATATCACCTTTTGCTCTCCATTTGCCTTGGCTTTAACCTTTTATTTCCGGTGGCATTAAGCAACATCAGCATGTCTTAAAATAAGAGGTTGTCTACAGGTAGTAAAAATCAGTGCATGAGTGTCTCTGGAGAGGACCTCTTGAAATCCACATAAGAGTTCAATGGGATAATTTAGACAGCAGAATATATTTTTTGGTATATGCAAGAAAATGGGCAGGAACATTTTGCATTCCAGAAACTTTGAGAAAGGCAGAGGCAATAGTCAAGGCTAAACCCAATTAGATTTACAGGAATAGATCTGAAACAGTTTCACAGAGGGGGAATAGTGTATGGGTGACTATAGTCAGCCATAAACCACCTTGAAACATAAGACAAGAGACACTCTTGGACAATGCAGCAAATCTGTGAGTAGCAGCCATGAAAGCAAATGGGAGGAAAAAGGAGAGTAAAATCTAACATTTTAAAACTAATTTTGTACCTGTGCTAAAAAAAACCCCACTTGTGTCTCAGATGTTTTTACTTCAGGAATCTAAGACAAAACCATGAGTTCCAATCAAGACAAAGTGAAAAGAATTTTTGAAAGTATCAAAAGGTATGTTCAGCTATGTATTATTAGTGTGAAAATGCTACAAGTTGTTAAATTAAGTAACTGAATAGATTTTTTTTTTAGAAGCAAAGAACTGAAAATTTACTTTTTAGGACTTTATAGCTAGTTCCAATTCTTACAGCTGCAGCAACTCCACTGACATAAGAAAATTAGTCTCCTCTTGTCTTTCTTGACTTACTGAACTAGCAAGGAATTTCAGGAGAAAATGGCAGAACTTCAGGTAAGAAACATAGATTCGAGCTCTAGATGCTACATAAAAGGCTGAACCTTACTAAAGCTGTACTACACAAATATTAGATTCATATCATTTGGCTAAAGAAAGTATCAGGTTAAACATTCAAGTTAAATAACAATTGGGAGGTAAATTTGAACACAGACCCGACGTTCCTCAGCTCATTCGTACTTCAACTGAAGTACTAACACTAATAAATTCTAATACTTTATTACTTCCTGGGTTACTTTGTTCTTGCTTACTTTTTACTTCACTAGTCCCATTTTCTCTTTATATTACAGGCTTGAACATAACCTGTTTAAGACACCACAGTGTTTATTGATTAAGCAACACATTATTAAGGGACTGTCGTGGTTCAGCCCCAGCCAGCAGCTGAGCACCATGCGGCTACTCGCTCACCCCTCACCCAGCAGGATTGGGAGGAGAATGGAAAGATAAAGGCAAAACCTCATGGGTTGGGATAAGGACAGTTTACTCGGACAGCAAAGGGAGAGGGAAAGAACAACAGTACTTATAACAGAATATACAAAACTGGTGATACACAATGCAGTTTCTCACCCAACGACCGTACAACTCAGACCGCATGCTCAGACTCGTCCTGAAGCCGGATCGTCCTGGAGCTGCGCTGCCCCTCCCCAACTAGCCCCCTTTTATGGTGAACATGATGTCATATGGTATGGAATACCCCCTTTGGCTAGTTTGGGTCACCTGTCCTGGCTGTGTCCCGTCCCAGCTTCTGGTGAAAAATAACTCTAGCCTAGCCGACCACCAGGACATTATATACCCCTTTTTCTATACCATCTCCGTCATGCCCAGATCCTACACTTCCAATTAATCACCACCACCCTCTTTGAGATATATATACACACACATACACAGATATCATTCCCTTAGTCTATGGGCCATCCCTCTAAAATGTCCGTTCAGTTCATTTACTCCATGACTTTGGGCTCCATCTGTCATAACAGTCCCTCAGGGCAGGAGAGATGGTGTGTGCTGTTGGATTGTTGCATGCTGCATCCAGAGCTCGTGGCTAGTGTATCTATCTATCTGGCATGTTCCATGCTCGCAGTCTGCGGGATGAATATGTCAATTTCAAGGAAGTTGCTGTGTGCGGTTACTGAAGTTAGTTCTAGTTTCATCATCGTGGTACTTTGCTCAGTTCATCCTTCATTAATTTGGGTGATTCTTACGTTAATACCATTGATACAGCATATAGCAATTGAAGCAATGACGACATGCAATGGCAGGGTTATTTAGCAATTAACATCATACGATTTAATTTATTGGCTATTCTCACCCAAAATCAAATCCCCTTGAGGTACACATCAGACTTCCCCATCCTCCTGCATGACCAACATTTGCATTCGGGTCCTTGAGCAAAAGCAATCCAACAGATGGGTTTGCCTTTACCTGAAGCAAGGATAACCCAGATTGTCTTCCCCAACATATTCGTCATATGTACTATGGGAACTTTATCCCCTTCTACAGGGTGTGGAAGTTTTGATTGGGTAGGCTCAGCTTGACTGGTAGATCCCCTAGTGTTAACTAAGTAGCTGTCCTGGTTCTGGCAAAGATAGAGTTAATTTTACAAGGAGCCAGGACAGGTGAGCCAAGCTGGCCGGGGGCTATTCCATACCATGTGACATCATGCTCACCATAAAAGGGGGCTAGTCGGGCAGGGGCGGGTTCAGCATGTCGGCGTGGCTCCGGGATGGGTCGAGCATCCGGTCCGTGGGTCGGTGGTGGGATCGGTAAATCGTTCTCTGTTATCACCCATTGTGAATATCTGTTATCAGCACTGTTGCTGATTGTTTCCCTCTCCCTTACTGTCCCAGTAAACTGCCCTTATCCCAACCCTCGAGGCTTTGCCGTTGTTTTTCCGTTCTCCTCCACATCCCGCTGGGGGAGGGGTGAGCGAGCGAGCGGCGCATGGCACTTAGCTACCAGCTGGGGCTAAACCACGTCAGTAGCCTTTGCTAAATGTGTATCCCAGTGTTCGAGGGTCCCACCATCCATTGCCCTCAGGGTAGTCTTTAGCAGTCCATTGTACCTTTCAATTTTCCCAGAGGCTGGTGCATGGTAGGGGATGTGATACACCCACTCAATGCCATGCTCTTTGGCCCAGGTGTCTATGAGGTTGTTCCGAAAATGAGTCCCGTTGTCTGACTCAATTCTCTCTGGGGTGCCATGTCGCCACAGGACTTGCTTTTCAAGACCCAGGATAGTGTTCCAGGCAGTGGCATGGGGCACAGGATATGTTTCCAGCCACCCAGTGGTTGCTTCCACCATTGTAAGAACGTAACGCTTGCCTTGGCGGCTTTGGGGGAGCGTGATGTAGTCGATTTGCCATGCTTCCCCATATTTATATTTCAACCATCGGCCTCCATACCACAGAGGCTTTACCTGCTTGGCTTCCTTGATTGCAGCACATGTTTCACATTCATGGATAACCTGTGAGATAGCATCCATGGTCAAGTCCACCCCTCGATCACAGGCCCATCTATATTTTGCATCTCTTCCTTGATGGCCTGAGGTGTCATGGGCCCATCAAGGTACAAATAATTCACCCTTACGCTGCCAGTCCAAATCCACCTGAGCCACTTCAATCTTGGCAGCCTGATCCACCTGCTGGTTGTTTTGATGTTCCTCAGTGGCCTGACTCTTGCAGCAATATCTTGCCACAGTGGGGCAGCCCAGATGGGTTTGCCTCTGCCCTGCCAGTAGCTCTGCTTCCATTGCTGTAACCACCCCCACAGGGCATTTCCCACGATCCATGAGTCACTATAGAGGTAGAGCATTGGCCACTTTTCTCTTTTAGCAATATCTAAAGCCAGCTGGATGGCTTTCACCTCTGCAAACAGACTGAATTCATCTTCTCCTTCAGCAGCTTCTGCAACTCGCCGTGTAGGACTCCATACAGCAGCCTTCCACCTCCGATGCTTTCCCACAATGCGACAGCACCCATCAGTGAAGAGGGCATATGGTTTCTCATCTTCTGGTAGTTTATTATATGCTGGGGCTTCTTTGGCGCGTGTCACCTCCTCCTCTGGCAATACTCCAAAATCTTTGCCTTCTGGCCACTCCGTGATCAGTTTCAAGATTCCTGGGCAACTCGGGTTTCCTATACGAGCCCGCTGTGTAATCAGTGTGACCCACTTATTCCACGTAGCATCGGTTGCATGATGTGTAGAAGGAGCCCTCTCTTTGAACATCCAGCCCAGCACTGGCAGTCGGGGTGCCAGGAGGAGCTGTGCTTCAGTGCCAATCACCTCTGAAGCAGCTCGAACCCCTTCATAGGCTGCCAATATCTCCTTTTCAGTTGGAGTGTAGCAGGCCTGAGATCCTCTGTATCCCTGACTCCAAAACCCCAGGGGGTCGACCTCAAGTCTCCCCTGGTGCTTTCTGCCAGAGACTCCAGGTAGGGCCATTCTCCCCGGCTGCAGTGTACAGCACATTCTTTACATCTGGTCCTGCTCGGACTGGCCCAAGGGCCACCGCATGAACTATTACTTCTTTAATTTGTTCAAAGGCTTGTCGTTGCTCAGGGCCCCATTTGAAATCATTCTTCTTCCGGATTACTTGGTAGAGAGGGCTTACAGTCAGACTGTAATTTGGGATATGCATTCGCCAGAAACCCACAATGCCTAAAAAAGCCTGCGTTTCCTTTTTATTGGTTGGTGGAGATGTGGCTGCTATTTTGTTGATCACATCCATTGGGATTTGACTGCATTTGTCTTGCCATTTTATTCCTAAAAACTGAATCTCCTGTGCAGGCCCCTTGACCTTACTTCGTTTTATGGTGAAGCCAGCCTGCAGCAGGATTTGGATTATTTTCTTCCCTTTCTCAGAAACTTCCTCTGCCATGCTGCCCCATACGATGATGTCATCAATGTATTGCAGGTGCTCTGGGGCTTCACCCTTTTCCAGTGCAGTCTGGATCAGTCCATGGCAAATGGTGGGGCTGTGTTTCCACCCCTGGGGCAGTCGATTCCAGGTGTACCGGATCCCCCTCCAAGTGAAGGCAAACTGTGGCCTGCACTCTGCTGCCAAAGGGATCGAGAAAAATGCATTAGCGATATCAATTGTGGCATACCACTTGGCTGCCTTTGACTCCAGTTCATATTGAAGTTCCAGCATGTCTGGCACGGCAGCACTCATTGGCAGCATGACTTCATTCAGGCCATGATAGTCTACTGTCAGCCTCCACTCTCCATTGGACTTCCACACTGGCCATATGGGACTGTTAAAGGGTGAGGGAGTTCTGCTGATCACTCCCTGACCCTCCAGCTGGCAAATCAGCTTGTGGATGGGAACCAGGGAGTCTCTGTTGGTGCGGTATTGCCGCCGGTGCACAGTTGCAGTAGCAATCGGCACCCGTTGTTCTTCAACCCTCAGCAACCACACAACGGAAGGGTCCTCTGAGAGACCAGGCAGAGTAGACAATGGTTCAATTTCCTCCGCTTCCAAGGCAGCTATTCCAAAAGCCCACCCACAGCCTTTTGGGTCCTTGAAATACCCTCTCCGGAGGTAGTCTATGCCCAGGATGCACGGAGCCTCCGGCCCAGTCACAATGGGGTGCTTCTGCCACTCATTCCCAGTTAGACTCACTTCAGCCTCCAACAGAGTCAACTGTTGGGATCCCCCCGTCACACCAGAAATAGAGATGGGTTCTGCCCCTTCATGGCTCAATGGCATTAGGGTACACTGTGCACCAGTGTCCACGAGGGCCTTGTACTCTTGTGGATCTGACGTGCCAGGCCATCGGATCCACACAGCCCAATACACCCTATTGTCCCTTTCCTCCACCTGGCTGGAGGCAGGGCCCCTCTAATCCTGCTCATCATATTTGCTGCTCACTTCTTGCAAAAAGGATTTAGAAGTCCCTTCAAGAGGATCATACATATGAGTAGGCCTTCCACTCGTTCTGGGGAACTGCCCACTGGAAACTGGAGTGGCATTTTTCCTGGAAGAATTCCCTTTTGTGCCTGTTTTACTTTGCAGCTCATGTACTCGTGCCTGTAGCATTGAGGTAGGCTTCCCATCCCATTTTCTCATGTCTTCTCTGTGGTCACGCAGATAAAACCACAGGGTACCTCGTGGTGTGTACGGTCTATATCCCCTCTCCGGAGCAGAAAAACACTTACTCCTAACAGCTGAAATACGGGTCTGTACAGGTGGGGAGTAAGACATATCCTCTCTGAATTGCCAGACATCCCGGGACAGTTTCTCCACAGCCGAAATGAGGGAGGAAGAGAGACTTTCTTCACACTGACGGAGTCGGCCAGCCACCTCATCCACTGTGGGTGCCTCTTCAGTTTTCCAGTCCATTACTGCCAGTGAGTTGGCATACGATGATGGTGCACTCCGTACAAACTTCCGCCACATGGGTCGTGTGCACTGGACTTCATCAGGGTCTGTGGGTAACTGCGCATTGTCTGGGTCATAATAAACCAACTCCCGCACAGCTAATTCCCTCAGGTACTGGATACCTCGCTCCATGGTGGTCCACTTGCTTGGCTGACATGCAACATCTTCACTGAAGGGATACCTTTCCTTCACGCTTGACAGGAGTCTCCTCCAGAGGCTGAGGGCTTGTGCCTTCTTCCCAATTGCCTTGTCAATGCCCCCTTCCTTGGACAGGGATCCCAACTGTTTGGCCTCCCTGCCGTCTAATTCCAGGCTACTGGCCCCATTATCCCAGCATCGGAGCAGCCAGGTAATGATGTGCTCACCTGGACGGCGGCTGAAATCTTTTCTCATATCTCGCAGCTCACTCTGGGACAGGGATCGAGTGATTACCTCTGGTTCTGGCTCTTCCTCCTGTGATGGTCCTGGTTCATCATCATCCTTCACTAAGCGAACTGATTTCTTTGTGTATTTCTTCTTCTGTATAGGGGCGACTGATACTGGTACTGGTTGGTTTTCTGGTTCACCTTCAGTCCCTGTCACAAGGGTTTGAGTAGCTACAGTGTCTGTTGCAGGGATTCGGGTAGCCACAGGGGTTGGGGTAGCCGCTGTGCCTGTCACAGGGGTTTGAGAAGTCACAGTGTCCGTTACAGAGGCTGGGGCAGCCGTGGGGGTTGGGGTAGCTGCCGTGCCTGGCGTGGGGTCTGGAGTAGCCACAGGGGTTGGGGTAGCTGCAGTGTCTGTTGCAGGGGTATCCACAGTGCCAGTGGGTCTGTTTTCCCTCTCTTCCCCCTGAGGACGCTGCCTACTGTCGAGCAGTGTTTGGTAGATAGTGGCCAGGGCCCAGCACAGTTCAGGAAGTTGTGCCTCCTTGGAATAACCACAGCATTTTCCTTTCAAATATTCTATCACTTTCTCAGGGTTCTGTAGTTGTTCAGGGGTGAAGTTCCAAAACATTGGGGGTGAGAAGGTCTCTAGATACCCGCCCATACTCTCCCACATGCCATGCCAGCCCTGACTATTCAGCCTCGGGGCAGGTGTCTGAGTGGTCTTCTTAAAACACCTTTTTGCAACCTTGAACAAAACTTGAAACACATTCAGGAGACATAATAATATGAACACAGTGGCTTGAACATCCCAAGAATAATCAAAATTTTCAAAAGCTGCTGCAACTAGCCTATAGGGAAAAAGGGGAATGAAAGAGCAGGAGGAAGTATCCCCCTCTGTCTTCCCTGTAGATTGAGTGCGATTATTAATCGATTCAAAGAGATATCCAAGGTATGGGCATGACAGCAAAACCCAATACAAGTACCAAATTAAGCTCATAACCATTGATGTTATCATATCCTAAGTTGATATCGCACAGTACAGCAACATGAGAACCTGGACCCCTCTCCCAGAGGTGATAAACAGCAGCATTGCAAGGAATGCATACAGCAAGTAGGGGTTTAGATACCACAGCCACGTGAAGAAATAAAACACCATTGTGACCACCGGCTGCTTAAAATAATACAATAAATACTTATAACAACTTTGTTTTAACACACTCGGGGCAGATCTGTCGTTATCTCAACCCTTCGAGCCCCACGTTGGGCGCCAAAAAGGACTGTCGTGGTTTAGCCCCAGCCGGCAGCTGAGCACCACGCAGCCACTCACTCAGTCCCCCCCCTCCTCCTTCCCCCCCGCAATGGGATGGGGAGGAGGATGGGAAGGAAAAGACAAGACCTGGTGGGTTGGTATAAGGACAGTTTACTGGGATAGCAAAGGGAGAGGGGAAGACAAAACAAAACAAAACAGTACTTAACAGAGTATACAAAACTGGTGATACAGAATGCAGTTTCTCACCCGAGGACCTTACAACTTAGACCGCATGCTCAGACCCGTCCTGAAACCAGACTGTCCCCAAGCCATGCGTCCTGGAAATGGTGCTGCCCCTCCCCGGCTAGCCCCCCTTTTATGCTGAGCATGACGTCATATGGTATGGAATACCCCCTTTGGCTAGTTTGGGTCACCTGTCCTGTCTGTGTCCCCTCCCAACTCCTTGTGCACCCCCAGCCATCCCACTGGCAAGGCGGTGCGAGAAGCAGAAAAGGCCTTGGCTCTGTGTAACCACTGCTCAACAACAACAGGTCCATAGAACAAAAACATCTCTATATTATCAATGCTGTTTCCAGCACAAATCCAAAACATAGCCCCATACTAGCTACTATGAAGAAAATGAACCCTCTCAGCTGAAACCAGGACACATGGATCGGGTACATTGGACTTCATCAGGGTTTGTGGGTAATTGCGTGTTATCTGGGTCATAATAATCCATCTTCTACACAGCTAATTCCCTCAGGTATGGGATACCTGCCTCCATGGTGGTCCACTTGCCTGGCCGACATGCAACATCTTCAGTGAAGGGATACCTTTACCTCACACTTGACAGGAGTCGCCTCCAGAGGCTGAGGGCTTGTGTCTTTTTCCCAATTGCCTTGTCAATGTCCCCTTCCCTAGACAAGGATCCCAGCTGCTTAGCTCCTCTACCCTCTAATTCCACGCTATTGGCCCCGTTATCGCAGCATCGGAGCAGCCAGGTAATAATATGCTCCCCTGGAAGGTGGCTGAAATCTTTTCTCATATCTTGCAGCTCACTCAGGGACAGGGATCAGGTGATTATCTCTGGTTCTGCCCCTTCCTCCTGTTCTCATGATGATCCTAGTTCAGCATCATCCCTTACTAAGAAAATTCTTTCTTTTTTTTATTTCTTCTTGTGTATAGGGGCGACTGATACCGGCATGGATTGGTTTTTTGTCTCAGCTACAGTCCCTGTCACGGGGGTTTGAGTTGCCACAGTGCCTGTTGCCAGGGTTGGGGTAGCCACAGTGCCTGTTGCTCTGATTTCCCTCTCTTCCCCCTGAGAGCGCTGCCTGCTGTTGAGCAGTGTTTGGTAGATAGTAGCCAGGGCTCAGCACACTGTGGTAAGTTGTGCCTCTTTGGAATACTCAGGGCATTTTCCTTTCAAATATTCTATCTCTTTATCAGGGTCCTGCAGTTGTTCAGGAGTGAAGTTCCAAACCACTGGGGGTGAGAAGGTCTCTAGATACCTGGCCATATTCTCCCACATGCCATGCCAGCCCTGAATATTCAGCCTCGGGGAAGATGTCTGGGTGATAGTCTTAAAAAAATTTTTTGTAACCCTGAACAGGACTTGAAACACATTCAGGAGACCTAGGATTAGGAACATGCTGGCTTGAACATCCCAAGAATATTCAAAATTCTCAAAAGCTGCTGTAACCAGCCAAAAGGGAAAAGGAAAGGTGAGAGAGCGGGAGAAAGTGTCCCCCCCTGCCTTCCCCATAGACTGGGTTCAATTATTAATCAATCCTGACAGATTGTGTTGGGTTTGCATGGCAAGGTTTTGGTAGCAGGCGGGGTCTACATGGGTGGCTTCTGTGAGAAGCCGCTAGAAGCTTCCCCTGTGTCTGACAGAGCCAATGCCAGCTGGCTCCAAGATGGACCCACCACTGGCCAAGGCCGAGCCAATCAGCGCCTCTGTGATAACATATTTAAGAAGGGAAAAAAAACAAGTGAGAGCTTTTGCAGCCAGAGGGACAAGTGAGAAGATGTGAGAAACTCTGCAGACACCAAGGTCAGTGCAGAAGGAGGGGGAGGAGGTGCTCCAGGCACCGGAGCAGAGATCCCCCTGCAGCCCGTGGTGAAGACCATGGTGAAGCAGGCTGTCCCCCTGCAGCAGCCCATGGAGGAAGGATGAGGGGGTGTAGAGATTCCACCTGCAGACCCTGGAGGACCCCATGCTGGAGCAGGTGGAGATACCTGAAGGAGGCTGTGGCCCCGTGGGAAGCCCAGGCTGGAGCAAGAGAGGAGCCCACGCCAGAGCAGGTTTGCTGGCAGGACTTGTGACCCCTGTGGGGGACCCACGCTGGAGCAGGCTGCTCCTGAAGGTCTGCACCCCGTGGAAGAGACCCATGCTGGAGAAGTTCGTGAAGGACTGTCTCCCGTGAGAGGGACCCCACGCTGGAGCAGGGGAACGATGAGAGGAGTCCTCCCCCTGAGGATGAAGAAGCGGCAGAAACAACTTGTGATGAACTGACCGTAACCCCCATTCCCCGTCCCTCTGTGCTGCTGGGCGGGGGGGCACGGAGGTTGAAGCCGGGAGTGAAGTTGAGCGCGGGAAGATGGGAGGGGTGGGGGGAGGTGTTTTAAGATTTGATTTTATTTCTCATTGCTCTAGTCCGTTTTCCTTAGTAATAAATTAGATGAATTTCCTCTCTAAGTTCAGTCTGTTTTGCTCGTGACGATAATTAGTGAGTGATCTCTCCCTGTCCTTATCTCGACCCACAAGCTTTTTGTTATACTTTTTCTCCCCTGTCTAGTGAAGGAGGGGAGTGATAGAGCGGCTCTGGTGGGCACCTGGCCTCCAGCCAGGGTCAACCCACCACACAGATGTTGTCCAAGGTACAGACATCACAACAATGCCACATACAAATACCAGCTTAAGCTCATGACCAGTGATGTTATCCTATCATAAGTCGATATCACACAGTACAACAAAATGAGAATCCTCATCGCTGTCCCAGAGCTGATAAACAGCACCACAGGGAATACATACAGCCATGTGAACAAACAAAACACCATTGTGACCAACAACTGTTTACCTTATATAATAAATACCTATCACAACTTTGTTTTAACATGCTCTGGTCAGCTCTGCCATTATCTCAACCCTTTGTGCCCCACACTGGGCACCAAAAAGGACTGCCATGGTTTAGCCCCAGCCGGCAGCTGAGCACCACACAACTGCTCGCTCAGTCCTCCCCTCCCCCGGTGGGATGGGGAGGAGAATGGGAAGACAAAGGTAAACCTCATGGGTTGGGATAAGGACAGTTTTACTGGGACAGCAAAGGGAGAGGAAAATAACAACAACAGTACTTAGAATATACAAAACGGGTGATAACACAATGCAATTTACTGACCCGATGACCAGCCGAACACTCAGCCCACACTCAGGTCGTCTGGGAGCTGCCTGGAGCTGCACCACCCCTCCCCGACTAGCTTCCTTTTATGATGAACATGACATCATATGGTATGGAATACCCCTTTGGCTAGTTTGGGTCACCTGTCCTGGCTCTGTCGTGTCCCAGCTCCTTGTGAAAATTAACTCTATCCTAGCCAAAACCAGGACATTTACTTTCTGAAGTAACCCTTCTTTGAGGCATAAGGCAGTATTGCCATCTACTTCCAGTTGCTGCCTCAGACTCCTCCAATTATCTCTTGTTACTGCTGGCTTGGACTACTTGGCCTCTGTTCACATATTTTTCAGAATAGTACCACATGCTTGTTTAGTTATGGACTGCAATTTCATCATCATTTTTTCTGGAGTATTCAGAGTCACCTATGCTATTTATGTTTACTCTGACAAATATCTGTGCACTGAGTAGCATGTTATCTGCTCTGTTACCCATACTGGTTTTTGAAACAAATATAAATACTAACACTTTTCTGCTTAGAATTAATTTGTAGTTTCATGTATTCCAGATAGTTTCTACTTTATATAGCATACACACAAACACACAAGAATCTAAGAATCACTGTTTAGAAAATTTGTCTCACTGAGTAGCTCTAGCAGTGGAAGTTACTACAGCTTGCCATCTCCTTCAGCTCTGATGATAAACTAGAGCAGCATGATGGGCCAAACATGGTACGGCCAGAACCTCAGTGAGAAGTGTCCCCAGGATTGTAGCCCAATCACACATGTTGCAGAACAGATGTGCAGAAATTGTTAACTTGCTGTTAAGGTTCACCAGCTCCTGAAAATGTAGACAATGCAGTTGGTGGCAATCAATCTGGACAGAGTATACCAGGAAACATGTAGAACAGAGCTGGCTAATGTGCCACAGCTGATCTAGCCTGGGCTGCACAGAAGCATTTCTGGAATTACAAAATAAACCTGGCACAATAAGTTTAACATTAAATGTGCAGATCTGCACTTAGCCCCAAAACTTACAACTTCAGATTGTGAGGCATCACAGAATATGAGTGGAGGAGTCCCCGTTACATACACTGATTGTTGTCCCCTTGAGAATTAGTGGAGAGTCCGGGTTCTCCTGGATGGGGTTGTGGTCTCCTATCTCCAGCTGCTCATTGTAATGGATGAGAGGCAAGAATAGGAAAGCCTTTGAAGCAGACTCCAATTTACACACACACACACACGCACCTTTAGGAAGGGATTTAAACATAAAACCTGTGGGGAGTCAGATTATGGGATGGAGTCCTATATCACAAACTCTGGAACAGCAGGAAAGAGACTTTGAAGCCATAATGCCTTACTGTGTGGATTCGCTTTGAGAAGAGCTGTACCACAGACCAGGGGAATGGGGAGTTGCACCACACATCAGAAGAGGAGAACTACATCACACAAAATGGCAAGAGAGCTAACAAGCTCAGAGTTGTTGAAATTGCAGTAGGGGCAGAACTTGTTTCTGAAGTACAGTTGACTCAAACCATATAGGAATTTATAGATTGAAGTTGACATTATGAACTAATCTGCAAGAAAACTAGAAGTCTGTGGGAAAAGAGATAATGTACTCCTTATGGATAGCAGTGCTAATTAGATGAGAAATCGTGCTCTGAACTACTCACATACTGTTAGTGGACTTCAAAGCAATCTCAGAAAGCGAGCTCTGAAATCATCCAGTGGAATTCATAATAGGAAGAATAACCACACAAGGCAATGAGAACAAAGGCTACAATCTCTTAAATGGAAGTGATTGCCAATGTGACACCCATCTACAAGAAGGGCCGGAAGGAGGATCCAGGGAACTACAGGCCTGTCAGTCTGACCTCGGTACCGGGGAAGATTATGGAGCAGATCATCTTGAGTGCACTCACCAGGCAGGTGCAGGACAACCAGGGGATCAGGCCCAGCCAGCACGGGTTCATGAAAGGCAGGTCCTGCTTGACCAACCTGCTCTCCTTTTATGACCAGGTCACTCACCTAGTGGATGAGGGAAAGGCTGTGGATGTTATCTACCTGGAGTTTAGTAAAGCCTTTGACACTGTCTCCCACAGCATTCTCCTAGAGAAGCTGGCAGCTCATGGCTTAGACGGGTGCACTCTTCACTGGGTAAAAAACTGGCTGGAAGGCCGAGCCCAGAGAGTAGTGGTGAACGGAGTTAAATCCAGTTGGCAGCCGGTCACAAGGTGGTGTTCCCCAGGGCTCAGTCTTGGGGCCAGTCTTCTTTAATATCTTTATCAATGATCTGGACAAGGGGATTGAGTGCGCCCTCAGTAAGTTTGCAGATGACACCAAATTGGGCAGGAGTGTTGATCTGCTCGAGGGTAGAAAGGCTCTGCAGAGGGATCTGGACAGGCTGGATTGATGGGCCAAGGCCAACTGTATGAGGTTTAACAAGGCCAAGTGCCGGGTCCTGCACTTGGGTCACAACAACCCCATGCAATGCTACAGGCTTGGGGAAGAGTGGCTGGAAAGCTGCCTGGCGGAAAAGGACCTGGGGGTGCTGGTTGACAGCCAGCTGAACATGAGCCATCAGTGTGCCCAGGTGGCCAAGGCGGCCAACAGCATCCTGGCTGTGTTGGGTTTGTGTGGCAAGGTTTTGGTAGCGGGTGGGGGCATGGGCTATAGGGGTGGCTCCTGTGAGGAGCTTCTAGAAGCTTCCACAGTGTCTGGTAGAGCCAATGCCAGGCAGCCCCAAGATGGGCCCGCCCCTGGCCAAGGCCAAGCCAATCAGCGCCTCTGTGATAACATATTTAAGAAGGTGGGAAGCTCTTTTTACATCTGGAGGGGGAAGTGTGGAGATGTAACATCAAGGTCAGTGCAGGAGGAGGGGGGAGGAGGTGCTCCGGACACCGGAGCAGAGATCCCCCTGCAGCCCGTGGTGAAAACCATGGTGAGGCAGGCTGTCCCCCTGCAGCCCATGGAGGACCGATGAGGGGGTGTAGAGATTCCACCTGCAGCCCATGGAGGACCCTACGCTGGAGCAGGTGGAGGTACCCGAGGGAGGCTGTGGCCTGTGGGAAGCCCGGGCTGAAGCAAGTCCCTGGCCGGACCGGTAGACCCGTGGAGAGGGGAGCCCACGCCAGGGCAGGTTTTGGTGGCAGGACTTGTGACCCCGTGGGAGACCCATGCTGGAACAGTTTTCTCCTAAAGGTCTGCACCCCATGGAAGAGACCACGCCGGAGCAGTTTGGGAAGGACTGTAGCCCGTGGGAGAGGCTCCATTTTGGAGCAGGGGAGCGATGAGAGGAGTCCTCCCCCCGAGGACAACGAAGCGGCAGAAACAATGTGCGCTGCACTGACCGCAACCCCCATCCCCCTCCCCCCATTCCCCCCCCCCCTCGCCGCTGAGGGGGGAGGCGGTTTGAAGCCGGGAGTGAAGTTGAGCCCGGGGAGGGGTGGGGGGAGGTGTTTTAAGGCTTGATGTTACTTGTTTTTTTTTCATTGCTCTATTCTGTTTAGTAATAAATTAGATGAATCCCTTTTTCTAAGTTCAGTTTGTTTTGCTCGTGATGATAATTAGCTCTCCCTGTCCTTATCTCGACCCGAGCCTTTTGTTAACTTCTCCTCCCCATCATGCTGGGGAAGGAGTGAGTGAGCGGCCGCGTGGCGCTCAGCTGCTGGCTGGGCCTAAACCACGACACTGGCTTGCATCAGGAATAGTGTGGCCAGCAGGAGTAGGGAAGTGATTGTGCCCCCGTACTCGGCTCTGGTGAGGCCGCACCTCGAATGCTGTGTTCACTTTTGGGCCCCTCAGTACAAGAAGGACATTGAGGTGCTGGAGCGTGTCCAGAGAAGGACAGCAAAGCTGGTCAAGGGCCTGGAGCACAAGTCTTATGAGGAGCGGCTGAGGGAACTGGGGTTGTTTAGTCTGGAGAAGAGGAGGCTGAGGGGAGACCTTATTGCTCTCTACGACTACCTGAAAGGAGGTTGTAGTGAAGTGAGTGTTGGTCTCTTCTCCCAAGTAACTAGCGATAGGACAAGAGGAAATGGCCTCAAGTTGCACCATGGGAGGTTTAGATTGCATATTAGGAGACATTTCTTCACCAAAAGAGTGGTCAGGCATTGGAACAGGCTGCCCAGGAAAGTGGTGGAGTCACCATCCCTGGAGGTGTTCAAAAAACATGTAGACGTGGCACTTTCGGGACATGGTTTAGTAGGCATGATGGTGTTGGGTTGATGGTTGGACTTTATCTTAGAGGTCTTTTCCAACCTTAAAGATTCTATGATTCTATGATTTGTTTGCTGAGTTGACCAACTCCATCTAAAAGCATGATGTTCAGACCTTTTGCTGAACTCACTCATTTTAATGGCTTCAATTAAATATGCTATAGTTTACCTTCCACATAACAGTTTTGTATTCAACCAGGAGCAGTGCTATTTGGTTCCAGGACCCCATCAGCCTCAGTAGGTTTACACTTGTACCTCTTTGGTGGGTTAACCTTGGCTAATGGTCAAACACCCACCCAGCCACTCTCTCACTGCCTCCTCAACAGGGAGGGGAAGAAAATAAGATTAAAAAGCTCGTGGACTGAGATAAAGACAGGGAGATCACTCGCCAATTACTGTCATGGGCAAAACAAACTCAGCTTGGGGAACATTAATTTTATTTATTGCCATTTAAAATAGATCTGGATGGTGAGAAACAAAGACAAAAATTAAAACAACACCTTCCCCACACCCCTCTTTGCAGGCTTAACTTCACTCCTGCAGGGGGATAGGGAATAAGGGTTGCGGTTAGTCCATAACAGCTCCTCTCTGCCACTCCTTCCTCCTCACACTTTTCCCCTGCTCCAGTGTGGTGTGGCCATGGGCTGCATGGGACCATCTGCTCTGGTGCCTGGAGCACCACCTCCCTCTCCATCACTGACTTTGCTGTTCTCAGGGTCTTTCATGCACTTCAGTAGCTTGCACACATCACACATCTGGTGTATTCGTTCAAAACACAAAATGACACTCATGTCTCTCAGTAATTTGGCACTCTGAATACATTTCCAGTAAATGATTCAGGATTTCAAGTAGATAAATATAACTTTAGCTCTTTCTCTTGGCTGCTCAGCACTTTCGTAACTCAGATATTTGGACATGTGCAGAAGCAGAACTTTGTGGGTTCTGGAAGCCTCAGGCATCTATAGAGCTTGGTCATCCCCATGATTAGGACCCAAACTATGGGTATGAAGACATACTTTTAATAAAGCTCTTTAAAAGTGCAGAGACACTTTGAAAGTATTCATCATTAAAAGCCACTCTGTCACATTGTTGTGGTTTTACCCCAGCCGGCAGCTGAGCACCACGCAGCCACTCGTTCACTTCCCCCCATCGGGATGGGGGAGAGAATTGGAAGAGTGAAAGTGAGAAAACCCGTGGGTTGAGATAAAGACAGTTTAATAGGTAAAGCAAAAGCCGTGCGCACAAGCAAAGCAAAGCCAGGAATTCATTCACCACTTCCCATGGGCAGGCAGGTGTTCAGCCATCTCCAGGAAAGCAGGGCTCTGTCACGCGTAACGGTTACTCGGGAAGACAAACGCCATCGCTCTGAATGCCGCCGCCCCCCAAGCTCCTTATAAACTGAGCATGACGTCATATAGTATGGAATATCCCTTTGGTCAGTTTGGGTCACCTGTCCTGTCTGTGTCTCCTCCCAACTTCTTGTCCACCCCCAGCCATCCCGCTGGCAGGGCAGTGCAAGAAGCAGAAAAGGCCTTGGCCCCGTGTAAACACTGCTCAACAATAGGTCCATCATAGAACAAAAACATCTCTATATTATCAATGCTGTCTCCAGCACAAATCCAAAACGTATCCCCACACTAGCTACTATGAAGAAAATCAATCCTCTCAGATGAAACCAGGACACACATTGTATAAATATTTGGTCAATCAGGTTTTAGAAAATTGTCTAAACATATCTATGGGAATTTAAATATATGTAAAGGTCATTCTGATTCTTGGCACTATGAAAGCAAGCTATGAAATCACAAACTTTGTGTACTAGAAATTTTGGAATCCTGACAGTATGAATCCTCTGAACCAGGATGAGTTGTATGTCTTTAAAAGAAGCTAATGGTTAGACATGGAAGCATTTATTCTTTTTCTAAGAGAACCAAACAAGTGGGGATAAATTAACAGGATGTCGATGTGGTTTTATCCCAACTAATTTTGGATGCCTTACACAAGGATGTAAGTCCTTTGGAGACAATGGAAAGAGATAGTCAACTCAAGAGCAATTTAACTCACCTAAAATCAAAATCATCTCACAAAGCTATCTGACTTTCCCTACCAATTGTATAGGGAGACCACACATGTCATCAGAAGAAATATAGGGCTCAGAGGTCAATAGTGTTTGTGAACAATTTCAAGACCTCTGTGTGTGGACATTGGATATGATACAGAGTTAGAAAATGTATATGCAGATACTTGTTTTTCAGTTGGAAAATAGTTTCTGGCATATTTCTAGTTTCTGCTTCAATGGAAAATGCATTTTCTCCAAAATGGAAAATTTCCACAAAGAAATAGTGGTTTTGATAAAGCTGCTAAAAAAGACGTTATTTGTATGTGAGGTGGAACAAGCCTCTTGAATACCTTTCAGTTTGCCAAAGTAGAAATGCTCATTTTTTAATTAATTCAACTACAACCTGATATCATTGGATATCAAAGAAATTAGACTATTTCTCCAGGTTTGACTTTTGGGTAGACTCTCTCTCCCATGAGAATTATTCTCATATTAAATCCAAAACACAGCACTATACCAGCTGCTAGAAAGAAAATTAACTCTATCATCTCAGCCAAAAACAGGACATACCAGAACAAGATGTTTTGTTTTCTCCCTCCAGACTAGGAACCATATCCAGCACCATATGCAACTGCAAGTGGCTATGAATTTCCTACTTAAAATGGCTTCTTTTCTTTATGAAAGCACAACGGGAGTGTCGATAATCGCTAGAATGAACACTGGCTTGTAAAATCATTACTAATTTATGTTTGATCAGCCAGGTGTTCTCAGTCTCTCCTTGGTGGTGAATAGTTAAGTGGAACTTCATTTCTGCTCATTTCAGTAGCTGTCAGTCCAGTATCTTTTGGGCAGTCCCATAATGATTTCACAGCCAAAACACTTTTCAGCCAGCTACACATGAAATCAGACTCAGTGCTCTAATACATAAACAGCATTTTTGAAGTAGGTTCAGTCATTCATTAGTAGTTCAGAAATTACAAGACTACAGTGTTAAAGGTGTCATTCATACCTTTGGGGTCCTGTGTTGGGTTTGCGTGGCAAGGTTTTGGTAGCGAGTGGGGGCTATAGGGGTGGCTCCTGTGAGGAGCTTCTAGAAGCTTCCACTGTGTCTGACAGAGCCAATGCCAGCCAGCTCCAAGATGGGCCCGCCCCTGGCCAAGGCCAAGCCAATCAGTGCCTCTGTGATAACATATTTAAGAAGGGAAAAAAAAACAGTTGGGGGAAGTTTTTGCAGCCGGAGAGAGAAGTGTGAAGATGTAACGCCAAGGTCAGTGCAGGAGGAGGGGGGAGGAGGTGCTCCAGGCACCGGAGCAGAGATCCCCTGCAGCCCGTGGTGAAGACCATGGTGAAGCAGGCTGTCCCCCTGCAGCAGCCCATGGAGGAAGGATGAGGGGGTGTAGCAATTCCACCTGCAGCCCATGGAGGGCCCCACGCTGGAACAGGTGGAGGCACCTGAAGGAGGCTGTGGCCCATGGGAAGCCCAGGCTGGAGCAAGTCCCTGGCCAGACCAGGAGACCCGTGGAGAGGGGAGCCCACGCCAGAGCAGGTTTGCTGGCAGGACTTGTGACCCTGTGGGGGACCCATGCTGGAACAGTTTTCTCCCATGGGGTGCAGACCTTCAGAAGAGACCCATGCTGGAGCAGTTCGTGAAGGACTGTCTCCCGTGGGAGAGACTCCATGTTGGAGCAGGGGAACGTTGAGAGGAGTCCTCCCCCTGAGGACAAAGAAGCGGCAGAGACAACCTGTGCTGCACTGACCGCAACCCCCATTCCCTGTCCCCCTGTGCCTCTGAGCGGGGAGGAGGTTGAAGCCGGGAGTGAAGTTGAGCCCGGGAAGATGGGAGGGGTGGGGGGGAGGTGTTTTAAGACTTGATGTTATTTTCTCATTGCTCTACTCTGTTTTGTTTAGTAATAAATTAGATGAATCTCTTTTCGAAGTTCAGTCTGTTTTGCTTGTGACGATAATTAGCGAGTGATCTCTCCCTGTCCTTATCTCGACCCAAGCCTTTTGTTATACTTCTCCTCCCCATCATGCTGGGGAAGGGGTGAGCGAGCGGCCGCGTGGTACCTTGCTGCCGGCTGGGCCTAAACCACGACAGGTCCTCAAATGGTCTTGGGTAGAATCACACCACTCGCCCTGAATGTCACTATTATACATAAGATAGTTTCACTTAGAGTACAAATGTGAAGTGAACAAAGCTTTACTGCATCTTTATGCAATGTATGTAGTTAAACAGAAAGGTCACTTCATAGAGATTTTCTTCTATTAAATTTCAAACTATAGTTTAACAGGCAGAGGTCTGCAGTTACTAATCGTCAAGAATCACTTAAACAGCTGGATAAGGCAAATCTAACCTTTGCTGCCTCTTCTCAAGCTCTCTCAGCTATTTCTTTTCAACTAAAAAAACCCTCAGGACATTATTTTTCAATTTTCTGTTTTAATTACAGAATCTAGCATGTAACAATTAGCATTTTTAATAGTAAGGCATCACTTAAAATGAAGTGATCTTTCACTGGGAGGGAGGGAAAGACAGGAAATGACATTTTTTTATTGTCAGATGCATCAGGTCATCAGGGAACAGTCCCCAGCTCTGCTATCCCCCGAGAAAGCAAGGCATGGGATGAACAGTAAAATATCTATCTGTCCTGGTTTCAGCTAGGATAGTCTTAATTTTCAGAAGAAACTGAGACAAGACACAGCCAGGACAGGTGACCCAAACTAGCCAAAGAGGTATTCCATACTATATGATGTCATGCTCAGCATAAAAGGGGGCTACTCGGGGAGGGGCGGCATGGGTCCCGGACCGGCTCCAGGATGGTCTGAGTGTGTGGTCGTAGACAGTCATGTTGTATACGGTCATCGTGTCATCGAGTGAGAAACTGCATTGTGTATCACCCGTTTTGTATATTCTGTTGTTGCTATTTTTGTCTTCCTTTGCTGTCCCTGTAAACTGTCCTTATCCCAACCCACGATATTTACCTTTGTCATCCCACTGGGGAGGGGGGAGGAGGGGAGGGGTGAGCAAGTGGCCGCGTGGTGCTCTCCTGCTGGCTGGGGCTAAAGCATGACGGCCCTTTTTGCTGCTCAACGTGGGGCATAAAGGGCTGAGATAACAACAGATCTGACAGGATCATGTTAAACCAAAGTTGTTATACGCATTTATTATATTAGGTAAAAGGTCATTGGTCACAATGGTATTTTGCTTGTTCACATGGCTGTGGTATGTAAACTCCTACTTGCTGTATGTATTTCCTGTGGCATTGTTTATCACCTCTGGGAGATGGGTCAGGATTCCCATTTTGTTGTACTGTGTGATATCGACTTGTGATATGTATTGGGTTTGCGTGGCAAGGTTTTGGTGGGGGGGGGGCTACAGGGGTGGCTTCTGCGAGAAGGTGCTAGAAGCTTCCCCTGTGTCTGACAGAGCCAATGCTAGCCGGCTCCAAGATGGACCCGCTGCTGGCCAAGGCCAAGCCAATCAGTGCCTCTGTGTTAACATATTTAAGAAGGGAAAAAACAGTTAGAGAGAGCTTTTGCAGCCAAAGAGACAAGTGAGAAGCTGTGAGAAACTCTGCAGACACCAAGGTCAGTGCAGAAGGAGGGGGAGGAGGTGCTCCAGGCACCGGAGCAGAGATCCCCCTGCAGCCCATGGTGAAGACCATGGTGAAGCAGGCTGTCCCCCTGCAGCAGCCCATGGAGGAAGGATGAGGGGGTGTAGAGATTCCACCTGTAGCCTGTGGAGGACCCCACACCAGAGCAGGTGGAGACACCTGAAGGAGGCTGTGGCCCATGGGAAGCCCGTGCTGGAGCAAGCTCCTGGCAGGACCTGTGGACCCGTGGGGGACTCATGCTGGAGCAGGCTGTTCCTGAAGGACTGCACCCCATGGGAGAGACCACGCTGGAGCAGTTCGTGAAGAACTGTAGCCCGTGAGAGGGACTCACGTTGGAGAAGTTCATGGAGGACTGTGTCCCGTGAGAGGGACCCCATGCTGGAGCAGGGGAAGAGTGTGAGGAGTCATCTCCCTGAGGAGGAAGGAGTAGCAGAGACAATGTGTGATGAACCGACCACAACCCCTATTCCCCGTCCCCCTGTGCCACTGAGGGAGGAGGAGGTTGAAACCGGGAGTGAATTTAAGCCTGGGAAGATGGGAGGGGTGGGGGGAGGTGTTTTAAGATTTGATTTTATTTCTCATTGCTCTAGTCCGTTTTGCTTGGTAATAAATTAGATGAATTTTCTCTCTAAGTTCAATCTGTTTTGCTTGTGACGATAATTAGTGAGTGATCTCTCCCTGTCCTTATCTCGACCCACAAGTGGTTTGTTATACCTTTTCTCCCCAGTCTACTTAAGGAAGGGGAGTGATAGAGCGGCTCTGGTGGGCACCTGGCCTCCAGCCAGGGTCAACTTACCACATGATATGATAACATCAATGATTATGAGCCTAAGCTGTTATCTATATGTGGCATTGCTGTCTTGCCCATACCTTGGATAACAACTCTCAGGACTGATTAATAATCACACTCAATCAATGGGGAAGGCAGGGAGGGATACTTTTTCCTGCTCTTTCACCTCCTCTTTTCCCTTCAGGCTGGTTACAGCAGCTTTTGAGAATTTTGAATACCCTTGGGATGTTCAAGCCAGCGTGTTCCTAATCCTAGGTCTTCTGAATGTGTTTCAAGTGCTGTTCAGGGTTACAAAAAATTATTTTAAGAATACCACCCATTAGTACTTTGAAATGAGTCTGTCATGGAGAACTAGATTGCATGTCCTCACCGACATGTATGGTTGTGGTGTGGCATGCTCACTCCAGAAACTTTGTCCTGGTTTGGAGAGAAACAAGGTTTTAATGAAAGTATCAGTAATACATTCTAATTATTACTAATAAATAGTAATAACTAGATAGTATGTATGAAGATTTGGCTTATCATAGACAAATATATGCAAGGTTTCCAAGGACTCAGTCAGCAAGTCACCTGTGTTTGCTGCATCATCTACAACTGTCATGGTTTAGCCCCGGCTGGCAACTAAGCACCACGCAGCCACTCTCTCACTCCTCCCCTGCGACGGGATTGGGGGAGAGAATTGGAAGAGTGAGAGAACTCATGGGTTGAGATAAAGACAGTTTAATAGGACAAACACAAAAGGAAATTAATAATAATAATAATAATAACAACAATATATACAAAACAAGTGATGAACAGCACAATTTCTTATCACTTGAAGTTGATGCTATGCATGACCCCTAGCTGCCCAGCCTCCCAGCCCACACACGCAAGCAAAACAAGACAAGGAATTTATTCACCACTTCCCATCGGCAGGCAGGTATTCAGCCACCTCCAGGAAAACAGGGCTCCATCACACATAACAGTTACTTGGGAAGACAAATGCCATCACACCAAAGTCAATGCTGTGCAAGGCTCCCAGCTACCACACAAGACCCCCAGCTGACACGCAAGGCCCCCAGTTTTCACACCTCTCAGCCCACGCCCCAGTCATAAACGGAACATGATATTATATGGTATGGAATATCCCTTTGGTCAGTTTAGGTCAGCTGCCCTGGCTGTGTCCCCTCCCAGCTTCTTCGGTGCCCCTCGCATTCTCCAGGATGGTCTGAGTGTGTGGTCGTAGACAGTCATGTTGTATACGGTCATCGTGTCATCGAGTGAGAAACTGCATTGTGTATCACCCGTTTTGTATATTCTTTTGTTGCTATTTTTGTCTTCCTTTGCTGTCCCTGTAAACTGTCCTTATCCCAACCCACGATATTTACCTTTGTCATCCCACTGGGGAGGGGGGAGGAGGGGAGGGGTGAGCAAGTGGCCGCGTGGTGCTCTCCTGCTGGCTGGGGCTAAAGCATGACAGCCCTTTTTGCTGCTCAACGTGGGGCATAAAGGGTTGAGATAACAACAGATCTGACAGGATCATGTTAAACCAAAGTTGTTATACGCATTTATTATTATTAATGATTCTATGATTGAAAATCTCTGCTACCTTACAATCCAGGAACAACTGTGCTTTGGTAATTCTGAAATTCAGTGTTCATATGCCTTCTAAAGAAAGAAAAAAAAATTACAGGGTCTGCTAGATGTATTCAGTTTATATGCATTTGATATTAGGTGTGAATCTACTTCCATTCACTGCTAATAACATGTTCAGTCCTAGAAACCATTAACTGCTGATAAAAGCAGTTACAGAATCAGTCCCCAGATGGCTCTGATGATCTACAAAGCCAAGATTGGTTATGAAATGTTCTAAATGTCAAAGTTAATCTTAGCATCCATGTCAAGTAGGAGGTCCTTTTTCTTTACAAAGATATCCTTGAAAATGTGAGTCAATACAAATCAGTGTAGACTGATAGTCCAATTAAAATTTGTTACTTTTTCCCCCTGAAATTCATGGGTTACAAGACTGGTCTTCATGAGGCTGTTGAAACCCCTAACGGTTCCTCCATTATGTGAGGGGAAAGGGAAGACTGAGAGACACAAAAAGAAGAGCCAAGGAGCAGAACACCAGACTAATTGGTGTTTGCAATGGAACTGAGATGTCTGGGAAGCCATTAATGATGTTGAGGCCAACATGTCCCCTCTCATTTAGCAGCCTGCATCTGAGCAACACCTCTGATGTAAAGGAGAAAGTTTCATTCTGAGAGAAGTGCAGACTGGGAGCAAAGGTGGCTACCCTGTAGTCCTTCTCCTGCTCTTTTCTGGCAATTCACTGCCTCTCTTCCATTGCCAGAAGGACAGAAAGCAGAATGAGATTTAGGAATGCTCTGAAGAGACAGTGAGAGATTGCAGAGGGCAGAGAAAAAGAATAGGAAAAAAGACAAATGATAGCGCACACATGATGATGGAAGAGGTGAGCAGACCAGGAGTGTATGAATGGCAGAGAAAAACTAGGAGGAAGGAAGAGGACACTCTTCAGAAATAAGGACAGGAAATAATGATCTTTCTTATAAAAATGCCCATTAGTTGAATACCTCCATCAGCACAGGAGAGCTGTGGGGTAATACTAACACCATCCACAGTCATCATTTTTACTGCATTTGAGGGCTTGGTGGAGAATGGAAAGAGATGCAGTCATGGGATTTCTCCTCTGTCTATTCATTGCCTACTACAGTTTCCAAGTACTCATTAATGTAAAACAGATACTCATGAAAAATCTGCATACACTCATAGCACAGATACTTGTTTCAAAACTCACATTCAAAGTACTTTGTTGTCAGTTGTTCACTATGCATTTGTGGTTTTTTGGCTTAAAAACAATGAGAAAAATGCTATGTATCACTGACAAATAATTATTTCTCAGAAATATCTAATAGTAAATAAGTGAACAAGTAATAGAAACCTTTCAGTTTTAAAGCATTCTTTTAATTCTCTGTTGTGTTCTTACTGATATATCACTGGGAGTCAGTATATGGCACTCTTAAAAATACTTAACTAAGTACACAGAGGATGAGGCTTTGGAGTATGTCCACCCCAGCTCCATGTGGTGTCACCTGAGCTCACTCTGAATGGGTACAGAGCTGTGCTGATGTGTGTGTAGTGTTTCTGATACTTGAACTGGCTTCCTCAGAGATCAGAAAAGAATTTAAGATTTATTGGGCCAAAAGATGAGAACCAGAGGAACATAATTCTTTAATCTGCTGGTGGAAGAGCAGAGAAGACCTTGTTTCTAGCTCCTTGTCCAACCACTATATGAAACATCCACTGAATGAAACGTGTTCACAAGCCTTGAGATAGAGATCACAACCTGGGGTTTTCTTCATCCAGGTCAGTATCCCATCACTGAGCTTCAGAATCATGTTTCTTCCTGTTCTTGCTTTCTGGTTTGGTACATCTCTTCTTCACAGTTGTACATCTTCAGCAGAGTGGCTGGAAGATGTCTATCCTTTTCCCTGTTCCCTGCTCCCACCAGGGTAATAATAGCAAGGTGATAGGAGCTCTCTGATGGGACATGGAAGGTATCAGCTTGAGTCTTCTCAGGTACATCTGAGCTGAGCCCTATAATCTCTAGGTTATTGTATAACAGGTGCCTGACAGCAGCACTTCTCTCTTTTCTGCCACATTGTAGTTTACTTTGCTTTTTGTTGTGTTTGTTTTTAATAGGGACCTCTGCTCTGCTTTTTCAAAAAAGATCTGTGAGATCACTCAGCTGTTAATTACAGCTAGACTAAAATGCTTTCTTGCAGCAGTGGCTAAGTAGTCGAAGCTATAAACAGGGAAAGGAATGAAGACCTAATAGTTTTCAGGTGCTTCCCATTCATGAGCTCTAAGCATCTCCTTGATCAGCATGCTGACTGCAGGCAAACATTATTATGGTGGACATGCATTTGGGATCATGTACCTTGTCCCACCCCTGCAAGCTGAGATGCGTAACCCAGGGTTCCAGATTCTCCTCACAAAAAAATCAAGGAGTTTTGGAGGGCAAGATGTAACACTGCTGTAATTGCATCACTTTTCTTGGATCTAGCCCTCACTGTACTTATGATCATCTATATTCACCATGCAGTAAATAGAGCTATTCAATAACATGGAACTCAGAAAGCCTGCATTTCATTCCATGTTCTTTTCATGCATGCTGTTTAATCTTCAAAAACTCACTTTTTGTGCCATTTCTGTATCCCCTGCTTACCTTTGCCAGTATCCTAAAAGGTTTGAGGCAGGACTTATTTTTTATTATTATGTTTTTATGGTGGCAAACATGCAATGCCTTGATTCCCATTGGGGACTGAAATGCTAATAGTATCTCTAGTGATGTTCAAGGCAACCAGAACCATAGCTTTTAAAGAAGGGACAACTAATATTGCCTTAGTACCTTTCTGTATCCATTGTGAATGTACTGAGGCCCTGAGGGCCACTCTGGCCCTGTTCATGTCAGTGATGCACGGAAGCTGTTAAGCTTTTTATTCAGCCAGATGCACAGAAAACTGAGTAGCAGCTCAGTAGCTGGCTCTAAGACATGCTGAAGAGATGCTCTGTGGCCAGAGCATCACTGTACTCCAGTTCAGCATACATGATGCAACAGTCCTGTAAAAAGGGCCATACATTCTCACATCAGCTCTTAGGACCCCAAGATATAGGAGCCTGGAGGGTGGTCTCAAAGTCATAAACCACTCTCAGTGGGTGTACTGAATAGAGATTCTTCATGAGCATCTGCATACAGCAATATCTGCCAATTCCTCAGCTTTATGGAAGTCTTTTTTATCTACTTTTAAATGGATATAAAAATTCTGTATTTCAATAAGTTATAGGTCATCTATAGTCAATATTTAGGCATTACTTCATCAGGACAATGACCTCCAGCACATTTACATCAGGGTTCAGTTCACCTTTGCAACATAATCAATACTTATCAGTCAATAGTAATTTTAAGCTAAGTTATAGTACTGACCCTGGTATTCAGTGTTTATAAAAGAAGGTCCCAAAAATTCAGCTCTGTGGCAAATACCCTATACTTTTTTTGCCATGGCTCAGTGACAGGAATCAGGAACTGAAGATATTTCTCTTTTTCTTAACTAATTTAATTGATAACAAGTAAATTAATAGTCATAGCAATTAGTTTGCCTGTTTCTGCTTCAGAGTTTGTCTGCGTATTCCCTGCATTACATAAGCAAAGCAAAGTGCATATTATCTCAGATATTCAGCATTTCATACCCAACAAAAGCTTGCCATGGTTTTAAGTTAGTTTCACAAGCTTAATGTTGTATCAGCACAGCCTTTTGTCTGTGAATGTAATAGCTCTATTACTAACATGTTAGGAGGGGAAAAAAAGAGAAGAAAATAAAAGCTTATTTTTGAAAGCCTGAAATGAATCAGTTAAGGATCTAGCTGCAAAGTCATAATGTATTGTTGGTTGCACAGAGGATACTGAAATGGTAGTATTAGTGAGTTGGTAGATTTATACAGATTATATGTGTTTTATTCACAAGCACGAGACACATTTTGTCCCTATAAGTTTCTGAATGTAATTGCATCAAGATGTTTATTTAGCAATCCAAAAACTTTCTTAAGAATAATATGGAGTAGTGGGATTATCATAAAAGATAAATATTCACATGGAAAAACATGATCATTCTGTGTTGGAAGTTTTCTAAAGATCTTGTTGATGTTGGCAGATTAATTGCATATTTGATTGAATTTTTTTTAAAAGGACAGAACAAATCTAAAAAAAAGTGCAACTTAACTGTACTTGCTGTTTAGGATTCTGCTACTGAAGTAAATCTGCTATTCTATTATTTTGACTCTACTACCACTAACTAGCCACAAGATATTCCTTCTACAAAAGAGCCTATAGTTTATTTCCATTTCTTGCTCCCTTCTCATTTCTTTTCCATCTTGTTTCTGTGTCATCAGAACATGAATTGGAAGACATTAAAGGATTCATAAAATTCTGCTTCATTTTTAATATATATTTAAGCCTAACAATTCATTTTTCAACAGTATTTTGACTGTCTATAAGTAATTTCCAGTGCTAATTTTCTTTTCTATAAAAGCACTTCTTTTAATTGGTTTGAACACATTGGATTTGTCTTAGGTACAATTTTATGAAGCTCATATAAATTTTGTTTCTGTAACCAGACATAGATTAGAGAGATATTTCCAGCTTTCCTCATCTGTAGTGTACATATTAGGAAAAAAAAATGTTTAAGCATGTTGATTTTTTCTCATATGAAAATTGCATTGACTTGAACAAAATACCACCTTTGACCTTTGACTAAAGCTCTGTACTGAAACTTTTATAATAGAGGTCCTGATTTATGTGAATAAAACTACATATACCTGTAGCTTGACTGGCATCAATGTCATTGATCATCTGAGTAAGGATTTGTATGTTTAGGCCCCAAAATGCATGTTTCTACAGTTCTAGACTGTCATACTTGACTATTCTGGATAATTCCATCCATTAATCTAAGTTGTGTTCATGTACATTCAATCATTCTTTTTTCTTCCATTGAACTATACTGAATAGGAGTAACTCCCAGGAAGAAAAGATAATAGGAAATTAAGCTGAAACGTGTTCATAAAACAGAAGCAAATTGCAAGAACCTTTGTCTAAAATCTGCTTGACTTTCGATAAAGACCATGAAACCATTGCTCTGTTATTTCCCTAAACCAAAGAGCAGCCCTTCTGAAGTACATGGCTGTTTCTTTTTGAACTCTTAAATTTATGGAAGATTCCAGAGGAAAAACAAGTTTAGATGCAGCCAACCTGTATAAACCAAAGCAATTCTTCCAAAAGAAGGAAAGACATGAAGTCTTTTAAAAGTTCAAGCTGGTGATTTTCAGAAAGTCCTTGTCAAATTTTTTCTCATGGATTCACTTTTCAAGGTACATATATGTCCTGGTTTCAGCTGAGAGGATTGATTTTTCTTCATGGTAGCTAGTGTGGGGATATGTTTCGGATTTGTGCTGAAAACAGCATTGATAATATAGAGATGTTTTTGTTCTATGATGGACCTATTGTTGAGCAGTGTTTACACGGGGCCAAGGCCTTTTCTGCTTCTTGCACTGCCCTGCCAGCAGGATGGCTGGGGGTGGACAAGAAGTTGGGAGGAGACACAGACAGGACAGGTGACCCAAACTAGCCAAAGGGATATTCCATACTATATGACGTCATGCTCAGTTTATAAGGAGCTTGGGGGAAGAGAGAGGGGGGACGGCGGTGTTCGGAGCAATGGCGTTTGTCTTCCCAAGTAACCGTTACGCGTGACAGAGCCCTGCTTTCCTGGAGATGGCTGAACACCTGCCTGCCCATGGGAAGTGGTGAATGAATTCCTTGCTTTGCTTTGCTTGTGCGCGCAGCTTTTGCTTTACCTATTAAACTGTCTTTATCTCAACCCGTGAGTTTTCTCACTTTTACTCTTCCAATTCTCTTCCCCATCCTGATGGGGGGAGTGAACGAGCGGCTGCGTGGTGCTCAGCTGCCGGCTGGGGTAAAACCACGACAGTCCTTTTTGGCGCCCAACGTGGGGCTCGAGGGGTTCAAGATAATGACAGATTTGATTGGAATGTGCTAGATTGAATTTATAGCTGTTATTAGCTATTTAGTAGTAGCTGTTTAGCTATTAATTGGCAGGCTCCTGTGATTGCCATGGGGCTTGCTTGCCTTACTATCTGTTAGAGTCTAGTGCTCGTTAGTGGCTGCTTTGTGCTTTCACTGCTTGCTGTACTGCTTATCATCTTACTGTGCTGTGCCTGGGAACATTTTGATAACAGCAATGGCGATGCGCCTGGGCTGGCAGGTGGCCAGGGCATCACTGCTGGTTTTGTGCTGCTGTCCTGGACAGGCTGGACCTCCTGTGTGCACTCGAGTCGAAGGGACTGTGACCTGTGGATGATTCCACGTCGGAGCAGGACACCCCAAAGCGTCTGTGGCTGTGGTTGTATCTGTACCACAGCAGGTATATCTCGAAGTGTCTGGGGCCATGGTTGCGTCTGTGCCGCAGCAGGTATACCTCGAAGTGTCTGGGGCCGTGGTTGCATCTGTGCCGCAGCAGGTATATCTCGAAGTGTCTGGGGCCGTGGTTGCATCTGTACCGCAGCAGGTATATCTCGAAGTGTCTGGAGCCGTGGTTGCATCTGTGCCGCAGCAGGTATATCTCGAAGTGTCTGGGGCCGTGGTTGCATCTGTGCCGCAGCAGGTATACCTCTGGAAGGACTGTGAGCCAAGGATAAGTCCATGCTGGAGAAGGTACACCTCGGAGCATCTGTGGCAAGGATAAGTCCATGCTACAGCAGGTACACCTTGAAGCATCAGTGGCTGTGCATGGGGTCATGCTGGAACATCTCAAAGTGTGTGGCCATGGACGAGCCCACAACAGGGCAGGTTTATTTCTGAGAGGACTGAAGTGACTGTGACTGTGGGCAAGGCCACGCTGGAGCAAGTGTATCTATGAAGGCATTGTGGCCCATGGAGAAGGCCATGCTGGAACAACAGGTGCACCTCGAAGTGACTGTGGCTGTGGATAAGTCTATGCCGCAGCAGGTGTACACCTGGAGAAACTGTGGCTTATGGATAAGGCTCTGCTTGGAGCAGGTACACCCCTAAGGGACTGCAGTCTGAGGATAAGTTCAAGCTGGAGCAGGGGCAAGGGGAGGTGTTCATTGCAATGGTAAACTTGATGGTCTGACTCGAAGGGACCAGGGGTGGAGATTGTAATGGAAATATACCTTTAAATTGTTGTAACCCATGATTTGAGTTGCATGTTACAGGAATTACTGTAGCAGAAATCACCTGAACCAATGGAGAACAAACCTTACAGGAAGCAGCGCAAGTGCAGCAGTGGACCTGACCTGAGCTGGTTTTGGTGCCCAGTAACTCCACATGTCAAGCACCTCTCCTGTCCTGAGTGGCCACCATGGTGGACGGAGCCCAAGGTTGTGGACCAAGTGAACCCAATGGACATTTTGCGGACATTTATGGACATTTTAAAAGGATGGTTCACAGACTAAGAGGATGATATCAGCATATTATATCAAGGGATGAGAAGGGTGGTGATGGTTAATGAGGATGTATTGAATTGTGTGGGACCTGAGCATGACGTAAATAGTATGGAATAAGGGGTGGATAATGTCCTGGTTTCAGCTGAGAGGATTGATTTTTCTTCATAGTAGCTAGTGTGGGGATATGTTTTGGATTTGTGCTGGAGACAGCATTGATAATATAGAGATGTTTTTGTTATATGGACCTATTGTTGAGCAGTGTTTACACGGGGCCAAGGCCTTTTCTGCTTCTTGCACTGCCCTGCCAGCGGGATGGCTGGGGGTGGACAAGAAGTTGGGAGGAGACACAGACAGGACAGGTGACCCAAACTAGCCAAAGGGATATTCCATACTATATGACGTCATGCTCAGTTTATAAAGAGCTTGGGGGAAGAGAGAGGGGGGGACGGCGGCGTTCGGAGCAATGGCGTTTGTCTTCCCAAGTAACCGTTACGCGTGACAGAGCCCTGCTTTCCTGGAGATGGCTGAACACCTGCCTGCCCATGGGAAGTGGTGAATGAATTCCTGGCTTTGCTTTGCTTGTGCGCGCGGCTTTTGCTTTACCTATTAAACTGTCTTTATCTCAACCCACGAGTTTTCTCACTTTAACTCTTCCAATTCTCTTCCCCATCCCGATGGAGGGGAGTGAACGAGCGGCTGCGTGGTGCTCAGCTGCCGGCTGGGGTAAAACCACGACAATATAGTTTGCTTTTGCTTTAGGTTGGTACCCACTCAAGAAACTCATAGGAAATTGGTGAAGTTATACCTGGATGAAATCATTGTACATATACGATTACACGGTAACTGGTGCTCTTGGCCTTCTATTGTGGTAAGAAAGTACATAGTTTGCCAATGATACTAAATTAGGAAGAGCTGTGGAATCCCTCAAGGGTAGAGAGGTCTTACAGAGAGATCTGGATAGACTAGAGAGCAGGGCAATCACATACCGGATGAAATTTAACCTGGTTATACATACGAATTGGGGAACAAGAGGCTGGAGAGCAGCCCAATGGAAAGAGATCTGGGGTTTTGGGTTGATGGCAAGTTGAACAGGAGTCAACAGTGTGCCCTGGCAGCCAAAAGGGCCAACCATGTCCTGGGGTGCATCAAGCATAGCATAGCTAGCCAGTCAAGGCTAGCTAGTGATTGTCCCGCTCTACACTGCACTGGTACTGCCCCACCTCGAGTACTGTGTGCAGTTCTGGGTGCCTCAATATAAGAAGGACATCAAACTATTAGAGTGTGTCCAGAGGAGGGCGACCAAGATGGTGAAAGGCCTCAAGGGCAAGACTTATGATGAGTGACTGAGGTCACTTGGTTTGTTCAGCTTGGAGAAGGATGAAGGGTGACCTCATTGCAGTCTACAACTTCCTCAAGGGGAGCAGTGGAGTTGGAGGTGCTGATCTCCTCTCTCTGGTGACCAGCGATAGGACATGAGGAAATGGAATGAAGCTGCATCAGGGGAAGTTCAAATTGGACATTAGGAAAAGGTTCTTCACTGAGAGGGTGGGTGGTGGGTCACTGGAACAAGCCTCCCAGGTAAGTGGTCACAGCACCAAGTGTATGAGAGTTCAAGAAGCATCTGGACAACACTCTTAGTCATATGATTTAGTTTTAGGCAGTCCTGCGAGGATCAGGGAGTTGGACTTGATGATCCTTATGGGTCCCTTCTGACTTGAGATATTCTATGATTCTATGATAGTCAAAAGGGACTTTGTCATGGAGAACAGAAGAAGTTGGAAAGCACCTCTCAAAATCAAGTGCTATTCATCAATCAGTGCTAGGGGTGTTCAGAATAAAAGGCCAAACACTGCTCTCCCTAGCCAGAATTGCATTTTGGAGGACAGTTGGGAGACAGGAATACACATGCCACAGAAGTAAATCCCCTAGGGAATTGGGGGACATATTACCCACTCACACATACATTACTGGTGCTATCTGTTTTCACTAGAAAAGTTCTTTTCAAAAGAGCTGTGGGATGTCTCTCACTTTTCCCACTCTGCCAGTGTCCTTCCTTCCTCTTCCAGAAGAGTTCTTATGAGTAGAGGCAAGATTTCACCCAAAACAACTAAAATTGGTCCTTTGTGATGATGACAGTATGTGAGAAATATTGTAAATGAATGAAAGGTGACAGAGGTTCAGGAAGCCACATACTTTATGTGCCTACCTTTAAACCTATGTGTGAGGCCATTTATGACAGTGGACTGACTTGAGTCCTTAAAAATAGGTGAATGCTTAACCACTTTATAAACAGAGCTCTTAAGTCCATAAGGAGTCTGCTTGCATAATATATACTCTTAGAGTCAAAGGCCACATGTATCCTGTAAAGCACATAAGGAAGAAAATACTATCCAAAATTTGGAGAGGTGTCACTTTATAACTGCTTGCTAGTAAGCAGGAGCACCTGTAAGATTTGCAGATCTTGTTGGATCACAGCTGAAAATGTATGCAAAAATATTTGGGTTTATATCTGCTTAAGTATTAAAGCTGATGCCCCAGTATAATATTGTACACACAGCTACCTTTGTAGCACACACATTTGCCAGAACATAAAGATGTAGAGGAAGTGTTACTTAGATTCTTAAGGCTGAGAAATATATCAGGATATTGCATTATAAATCAACAGGAAGCCTCCCACTAACAATATTAGCAGCAAAATTTCACCCTTTTTCACTTGAAGGACAGTTCAGTGTATCTGTAAAATAGGTATAATGATTATTGCCTGCCTCATCATGTTGTTTGACTAAAAACTTTTGACTGAGTCCTGAATATTCCCCTGTGCACAGATATCCATGACTCCCATCCTATTATTAAGGACTGAGTCCTTAAGGTAATGACTGTGTTGAGTCTTTGAGACCCTGAGAAATCAACAGATGAGCATAGAATTATCATTAAAGCAAATAATTATACCCTTGTTACAAAGTATATTCTAAAATCATTTTCAGCGGTGCTTCATGCATCTGGCATACCTTATTTTTGTCTTAAGATGTTAGCCAATTGCTCAACTTTTGAGTCATGGATGCTATAACTCTCGATGTTGGTGAAGCTCCACCAAGAGACTCTGCCAACTATCTAACATACATTTGAGGGAGAGGAAGGACTATTACGCTCATCTGTTCTGACTTCCTGTCATAAATCCTGCAATAAAGCTGTTTTTTTTCCTTTCCACCACATAAGCAAATGTTGTCAAACCCAATAGTTTCAGTATCGAGAGAATAATATTTATAGTACAGTCTAGATAAAGAGGCCAGAGGCCTGAAATAAATAAGGCTGACTCCAATTACCTTTGAAAATCCAAATATGGCAAAATATACACACATCATAAAAACATTCTTATCTTGTCACACAGAGGTGGAAGATGGTTCATTGCAACATGTGGTGCCAATCTCAGGATGCGGTGGGTTGACCCTGGCTGGAGGCCAGGTGCCCACCAGAGCTGCTCTATCACTCCCCTCCTTCATTAGACAGGGGAAAAAAAAAGTATAATGAAAAGCTTATGGGTCGAGATAAGGACAGGGAGAGATCACTCACTAATTATTGTCACAAACTAAACAGACTGAACTTAGAGAGGAGATTCATCTAATTTATTACTAAGTAAAACAGAGTAGAGCAATGAGAAATAAAATCAAACCTTAAAACACCTCCCCCCACCCCTCCCATCTTCCCGGGCTCAACTTCACTCCCGGCTTCAACCTCCGTGCCCCCCCGCCCAGCAGCACAGAGGGACGGGGAATGGGGGTTACAGTCAGTTCATCACATGTTGTTTCTGCCGCTTCTTCCTCCTCAGGGGGAGGACTCCTCTCATCATTCCCCTGCTCCAGCGTGGGGTCCCTCTCACAGGAGACAGTCCTCCACGAACTTCTCCAGCGTGGGTCTCTTCCATGGGGTGCAGACCTTCAGGAGCAGACTGCTCCAGCGTGGGTCCCCCACGGGGTCACAAGTCCTGCCAGCAAACCTGCTCTGGCATGGGCTCCTCTCTCCACGGGGCCACAGGTCCTGCCAGGAGCTTGCTCCAGCCTGGGCTTCCCACAGGGCCACAGCCTCCTTCAGGTGCCTCCACCTGCTCCGGCATGGGGTCCTCCACAAGCTGCAGGTGGAATCTCTACACTCCCTCATCCTTCCTCCATGGGCTGCAGGGGGACAGCCTGCTTCACCATGGTCTTCACCACGGGCTGCAGGGGATCTCTGCTCCAGCACCTGGAGCGCCTCCTCCCCCTCCTTCTGCACTGACCTTGGTGTCTGCAGAGTTTCTTACATCTTCTCACTCCTCTCTCCGGCTGCAAAAGCTCTCTCCAGCTGTTTTTGTCTTTCTTAAATATGTTATCACAGAGGCGCTGATTGGCTTGGCCTTGGCCAGTGGTGGGTCCATCTTGGAGCCAGCTGGCAGTGGCTCTATCAGACACAGGGGAAGCTTCTAGCAGCTTCTCACAGAAGCCACCTCTGTAGTTCCCCCCCCGCTACCAAAACCTTGCCATGCAAACCCAACACACAGGGCTTCTAATGTCACAGAGCAAATCAATTTCTAAATTAAAAAAAAATAATAATTTCAGGTTTGCCCTGGTTTCGGCAGGGATAGTTAATTTTCCTCCTAGCAGCTGGTATAGTGCTGTGTTTTGGATTTAGGATGAGAATAATGTTGACAACACATTTATGGTTTTAGTTGTTGCCAAGCAGTCAAGGACTCTTCATTTTCTCATATTAGCCTGCCAACGAAAAGGCAGGAGGCACCCAAGAAGCTGGGAGGGGACACAGGACATCTGACCCAAACTGACCAAAGGGATATTCCATACCATATGATGTCATGTTCAGTATATAAAGTAGAAGGTTGGCCAGGAGGCAGGGCAGCTCGGGAACTAGCTGAGCATCAGCTTCGAGTGGTGAGAAATTCTGCTGTTCATCACTTGTTTTGTATATTCTATTGTTGTTATTGCTATTGTTATTGTTATTGTCTTCCTTTTCTGTCCCATTAAACTGTCTTTATCTCAACCCATGAGTTTTACTTTTTTTTCCATTTTCAATTCTCTCCCCCATCTCCATCCCACTGGGAGGAGGGCAGTGAGAAAAAGGCTGTGTGGTTGTTTTAGCTGCGGGCTGGGTTAAACCACGACCAGGTTTTAAAAAATCTGATAAGAATTTTCCATCTGCCATGTGCTACAGTTGATAGTCACTTCCTTTTGCATAGCTAAGATCAACCTGACCTTAGCCAATCAGCCTGTGTAGGGTATATGGGCATTGTTGAACATATTAGTGGAAAAGTAATAAGGCTTGGCAGAATTTTCTGTTCTTTGCCTTCTGTCTTTTCCTCTGATTAATACCTATTCTTTTTTATACTGTTCCTGTCTGTCTCATAGTTCTTCTCTGTGGTAGATGCCTTCTAAAAGTAGCTTGATTCAGCTGTAGTTGACCTTTTATGAAGCAGTGCTGACTCACATCAAGTTTTTATAGGCCTGCTAGTTTCTGCACATATGTGGAACAGAGGTCCTCTTTGACCTACAGGAGTTACAGAGAGGGAGATTTTTGGGGAGAGAGGTTTGGCAGGGAGAGTTACTTTCTTTTGAAAGACCAATGCTTTCTTAAAAACAAAACAAGCAAACAAAAACAGAAAGCATTTTATTTTTTTAGGAGAAAGAAATGCTATGCAAACCCAAGAGTGGAAAATAATTTAACAATTACAATGTTACAATGAGCATAAACATACCCATGTTTTGTCAAATATATTAAGACTGATTGTAGCCCAAACAGAAAAATATTTTTGTGAGAGAGACTGGAAAACTTTTGCAGTTTAGTGCCAAATCATCATCATCAGTGGCAGCAGCTGATTTGTCACAGCGTCAGTGTCAAACACAAACACACACACCATCTCCAATATCCTGTAGCTCTCTTCTTTTTATTTTCCTGCTCTGTCTCCATCTTCCCTCTCCTCATTCCTCATTCCTTCTTTTATATTCTTTTCACCATCGGTTTCTTTCCTTCTTCCTTATTTTCTCAGTTACCTATGGCACTGCATTCAATTTCTTAAACTATTCTCTCACCTCTGCCCCTCTGTGGTTCTATTTATTCCTCCATACATTTTTGCTTATGCTTCTCCTACCCCCGCCGCCATGTTCATCCTTTTTTATCTTCTCCCTAGCCCTCATTCTCTTTACTGTAGTCACCCCTCGCACACACACATTTTGTCCTACCACATGGCACAAATGCATATGGTCTTCAGATCAGATGATATCTAGCCTCTTTCCAAGACCCTCCATTCATTTTGGTGCTCTTGACAGCATTGGGAATGACATGGCCTCTTTACTGACTGCACTCACAGCACTACCCAGAGTACGTGTCATCAAGTACGGTCCTGGGGCTAGAATGCATATACTGGTCTGCTTCTTCCAAAGAGATTTTCTTTTCTTTCCAGCCTTACATGAAACCAAGTGGACTAGTGCATAGCAGACAATCTACAGGCAAAATGGAAAATCATCATAAAGACATCAAATTTCCTTTGATCTGCAGTTCAGATACATTATATATACAGATAGGAAGTTGATACCCTCTAAAAATTCCTGATCTGCAAAACATATATTTGGCAGTGAAACTGTGAAAGTATACACTGTACTTGCAGGGTCTTCAGATGCTGAGTTCACCCTGTACATGTTTCTTTACACACGAAAACAGAAGCTGTGTGCAACAGAGTTGGAAAAGTCACAATATGTGGATGCAAATAGCCACACAGGAAGAAATACATATCCTATAGAGAAACAGAACAAACAATGACAGGCAGCTCGAGCTCTGGATACACTTACTCACAATACATTTATTTTCATGAGCTGGGGCATTCTGAGCAATACAAAGGAAACCACAAGTAGCATTAATAATGATTATACACGCAAGATGAACACTACAAATGTGTAACACATGTACTGATGGTATCTATTGCATTAATACTCTTATTCTCTTTCTATCTATATACATATATAACCCAATACCACTGTATTGTATGATATACCTTTCATCTTCATAAGTAATGGATGGCACATGTCCCACTAGTGGGAAAAAATGCTAAGCCAGAAGTATGTTGTGTGTGCTTGTTCTTAATGTAAGATTTATGATTTATTGATGGCTTTTATTTGCCTCGTTCCAGAGACCACTGAACAGTGGACAGTACATAACACCATCCTTTTTTTTTTTGCTTTCATGCATGAGAAATGATTGCACAAAAGGTCATGGTCCGTCTTTAATTCATCCCTCAAACATACTGATTGCACTACTTTGACTCAAAATTCTCCTATTTTGTATGTAGTCACTAACAAGTTTGTGTCTCCAGTTTTGAAACTTGCAGGGTTGGCATTATGCAAATGTTGTTAAGGGTTTTTTCTCTGGTTTATTTATTATTTCTTTTTTCCTGTTGCAGTGAGGCAATCTCTCCTCGGAACAAGTATAATAAACTGTGTGCATTGCTGGATTTGCAAGGATATACATGTAAGCACACCAAACTTGCAGTACTTATGTACACTGAGGTAAATAAGTTCTAACTATTCCCTGTTCAGAGTTAATCTCTTTCTTGGGTCTCCCTACTGCTTCTCTGGACATTAATTTTACAAGATTTGTTTTAAAGATCTAAGCAAAAACAGCTAATTTAACGGGGCATCATTTTGTGTTTACACATATATATACTCTTCAGCTAATTAACTCAACCTGTCTAACCTTCATGCAGATAAATCTGTGTGGGTTTTTTTAAAATCCATACAAAAATATTGATAATAGAATACTTTTTTTTTTCCAGATTGTAGTTGTCAATTTAACTGTGCTATTTTGGGAAGCAATAAATATAAATGACCAAACATGGATGATATATCCTATACTAGGTCTAAAGCAAATCACCGCCCTTCAGACAAGTGCGGTGGGTTGAATCTGGCTGAACGCCAGGTGCCCACCAAAGCTGCTCTATCACTCCCCCTCCTTAACTAGACAGGGGAGAAAAAATATAACAAAAGGCTCATGGGTCGAGATAAGGACAGGGAGAGACTGTTCACCAACTATCGTCACGGGCAAAACAGACTCAACTTAGAAAAAAAAAATCTAATTTATTGCATATCAAATCAGAGTTGAGTAATAAGAAATAAAATCAAATCTTAAAACACCTCCCCCCACCCCTCCCATCTTCCCAGGCTTAACTTTACTCCCAAATTCTCTACCTATTCCCCCCAAGCAGCACAGGGGGACAGGGAATGGGGGTTGCTGTCAGTTCATCACATGTTGTCTCTGCTGCTCCTTCCTCCTCAGGGGAAGACTCCTCACATTCTTCCCCTGCTCCAGCATGGGGTCCCTCTCATGAGAGACAGTCCTCCATGAACATCTTCAACATAAGTCCTTCCCACGAGTTGCAGTCCTTTACGAACTGCTCCAGCATGGGTCTCTCCCATGGGGTGCAGACCTTCAGGAGCAGACTGCTCCAGCGTGGGTCCCCCACGGGGTCACAAGTCCTGTCAGCAAACCTGCTCTGGCGTGGGGTCCTCTCTCCACGGATCCACAGGTCCTGCCAGGAGCTTGCTCCAGCCTGGGCTTCCCACAGGGCCACAGCCTCCTTCAGGTGCCTCCACCTGCTCTGGCATGGGGTCCTCCATGGGCTGCAGGTGGAATCTCTGTTCCCCATCATCTTCCATGGGCTGCAGGGAAACAGCCTGCCTCACCATGGTCTTCACCACAGGCTGCAGGGGAATCTCTGCTCTGGCGCCTGGAGCACCTCCTCCCTCTCCTTCTTCACTGACCTTGGTGTCTGCAGAGTTTCTCACATCTTCTCACTCCTCTCTGGCTGCAAAAAAAACTGCTCTTTTTTTTTTTTTTTCTCCCCCTTCTTAAATATGTTATCACAGAGGCACTACCACCATCGCTGATTGGCTTGGGCTTGGGCTTGGGCTTGGGCTTGGGCTTGGGCAGCAGCAGGTCCATCTTGGAGTGGGCTGGTATTGGCTCTGTCGAACTTAGTGGAATCTTATAGAAGTTTCTCACAGAAGCCACCCCTGTAGCACCCCCCACTACCAAAACCTTGCCATGCAAATCCAAACACAAGTAATCCACTACCAATCATCCAACTTAGTTTCTTCTAGTTGCTTTATTTCTTCATTTATTTAATGTCATGCCCCTTTTGCTGCTGATGATGTTGGGGGTTTTTTTCCACCGCTTGAAATCATGTTATGAAGGTCAGTGAGACATGAGGGAGGAAAAAGAGCCTCTCAGAAGGAAAACTGGTCAGTGCCTTCCGCACAGCAATATTCAAAGTTGCTAAGACATTAAAGACGTCACTCTGAGCAGGGGTAGGGATGAGGGTGGCAATAATAAATCATAGACTCATAGAATGGTTTGGGTTGGAAGGGACCTCAAAGATCATCTAGTTCCAACCCCCCTGCCATGGGCAGAGACATCATCCACTAGACCACGTTGCCCAAAGCCCCATCCAACCTGGTCTTAAACACTTCCAGGGATGAGGCCTCCACAACCTCTCTGGGCAACCTGTTCCAGTACCTCACCACCCTCACAGTAAAGAATTTCTTTCTAACATCTAATCTAAATCGACCCTCCTTCAGCTTAAACCCATTACCCCTTGTCCTATCACTACTTGCCCTTGTAAAAAGTCCCTCTCCAACTTTCCTGTAGGCCCCCTTTGGGTACTAGAAGGCTACTATAATGTTTCCCCAGAGCCTTCTTTTCTCCAGGCTGAACAATCCCAACTCTCTCAGCCTGTCCTCATAGGAGAGGTGCTCCAGCCCTCTGGTCAGCTTCGTGGCCCTCCTCTGGACTCTCTCCAACAGCTCCATGTCTCTCCTGTACTGGGGCCCCCAGAGCTGGATGCAGTACTCCAGGTGGGGTCTCACAAGAGCCAAGTAGAGGGGCAGGATCACCTCTCTCGACCTGCTGGTCACGCCTCTTTTGATGCAGCCCAGGACACGGTTGGCTTTCTGGGCTGCAAGCGCACACTGCTGGCTCATGTTGAGCTTTTCATCAACCAACACCCCCAAGTCCTTCTGCTCAGGACTGTTCTTAATCCATTCTCCACCCAGCCTGTAGTCGTGCTTGGGATTGCCCCGACCCATGTGCAGGACCTTGCACTTGGCCTTGTTGAACTTCATGCGGTTCGCACGGGGGCCCACCTCTCCAGCCTGTCAAGGTCCCTCTGGATGGCATCCCTTCCCTCCAGCGTGTCGACCACACCACACAGCTTGGTGTCGTCGGCAACCTTGCTGAGGGTGCACTTGATCCCACTGTCCATGTCGCCGACAAAGATGTTGAACAGTGCTGGTCCCAATATTGACCCCTGAGGAATGCAACTCATCACTGATCTCCACTTGGACATTGAGCCGTTGACCACAACTCTTTGAGTGCGACCATCCAGCCAATTACTTATCCACCGAGTGGTCCATCCATCGAATCCATGTCTCTCCAGTTTAGAGACAAGGATGTCGTGTGGGACAGTGTCAAATGCCTTGCACAAGTCCAGGTAGATGACATCAGTTGCCCTTCCCTTATCCACCAACGCTGTCACCCCATCATAGAAGGCCACTAATTTTGTCAGGCATGATTTGCCCTTAGTGAAGCCGTGCTGGCTGTCACCAATCACCTCCTTATTTTCCATGTGCCTGAGCATGGTCTCCAGGAGGGTCTGCTCCATGATCTTGCCAAGCACAGAGGTGAGACTGACTGGCCTGTAGTTCCCTGGGTCTTCCTTTTTTCCCTTTTAAAAATGGGGGTTATGTTTCCCCTTTTCCAGTCAGCGGGAACTTCGCCAGACTGCCAGGACTTCTCAAATATGATGGCGAGTGGCTTAGCCCCTCCATCCAGCCGTCTCCTCTGGACCTGCGGATGCATCTCCTCAGGTCCCATGGACTTGTGCACCTTCAGGTTCCTTAGATATTCTCGAACCTGATCTTCTCCTACGGTGAGCAATTCTTCATTCTACCGGTCCCTGCCTTTGCCTTCTGTGATTTGGGTGGTGTGGCTAAAGCACTTGCCAGTGAAGACTGAGGCAAAGAAGTCGTTGAGTACCTCAGCCTTCTCCATATCCTGGGTAACCAGGTCACTCGTTTCATTCCAGAGGGGACCCACATTTTCCCTCATCGTCTTTTTATCACTGATGTACCTATAGAAGCTTTTCTTGTTGCCCTTGAGGTCCCTGGCTAGATTTAATTCTATGAGGGCTTTAGCTTTCCTAACCTGATCCCTGGCTGCTCAGACAGCTTCTCTGTATGCCTCCCAGGCTACCTGCCCTTGCTTCCACCCTCTGTAGGCTTCCTTTTTTTTGTGTTTGACTTTGCCCAGGAGCTCCTTGTTCATCCGTGGGGGCCTCTTGGTGGATTTGCTTGACTTCCTCTTTGTTGGGATGCATCGCTCCTGAGCTTGGAGGAGGTGACCCTTGAATATTAGCCAGCTGTCTTGGGCCCCTCTTCCTTCCAGGTCTTTGTCCCATGGTATTCTACCAAGCAGATCCCTCAAGAGGCCAAAATCTGCTCTCCTGAAGTCCAGGGTAGTGAGCTTGCTGTGTGCCCTCCTCGCTGCCCTGAGGATCCTGAATTCCACCATTTCATGGGCACTGCAGCCAAGGCTGCCCTTGAGCTTCACATCCTCTACCAGGCCCTCCTTATTGGTGAGAACAAGGTCCAGCATGGCACCTCTCCTCGTCGGCTCCTCTATCACTTGGAGAAGGAAGTTATCATCAACACATTCCAGGGACCTCCTAGATTGCTTATATCCTGTTGTGTTGTCCCTCCAACAGATATCAGGGTGGTTGAGGTCCCCCATGAGGACCAGGGCTTGTGAGCATGAGGCTGCTCCTATCTGCCTATAGAGGGCTTCATCTGCTTGGTCCCCTTGGTCAGGTGGCCTGTAGCAGACCCCCACTATGATGTCCCCTGCCCCTGCCCTCCCTTTAATCCTGACCCATAGGCTCTCGATGGGCTCCTCATCCACCCCCAGGCAGAGCTCCATGCTCTCCAGCTGGTCATGGACATAGAGGGTGACATCCCCTCCTCGCCTCCCCTGCCTGTCCTTCCTAAAGAGCCTGTATCCTTCCATTCCAACAGTCCAGTCATAAGAGCCATTCCACCACCTCTCCATGATGCCAATAAGATCATAGCCCTGCAGGTGTGTGCACGTCTCCAACTCCTCTTGTTTATTCCCCATACTACATGCATTTGCATAGAGGCATTTAAGTTGGGCCCCTGATGAAGCTAACTTACTGGCTGGAGCTTCTTTGTTCTGCACTTCAGGTGCTCTCCTGCTGACCTGTGATCCTTCTCCTGGCTCTGGGCTTCTATTGCTGGCACTGGCATCAAACTGGTAGGAGTGGGATAGATTGAGGCTCCCCTCCCCTTGGCAACTTTATTTTAAAGCCCTCTTCACCAGCGTGGCAAGCCTATGACCAAACACGCTCTTCCCCTTCTCTGACAGATGGACCCCATCAGCCCCCAGTAGACCAGGTTTCTGAAAGCAAGTCCCATGGTCTAAGTAGCCGAACCCCTGGCTGTGGCACCAGTCCTGTAACCATTTGGTGACTTGCCAGATTCAATTGGTCCTTTCAAACCCCTTCCCTTTGACCGGGAGGATTGATGAAAAAACTACCTGTGCTCCGGAGTCCCTTACCACCGCTCCCAGGGCTCTGTAATACTTCTTGATACTCCTCAGACTGCTCCTGGCTGTATCACTGCTGCCCACGTGAAACAACAGCAGCAGATAATAGTCAGTGGACTGTACGAGGCTTGGTAGTCTCTTGGTGACATCCCTGATCCAAGCCCCTGGTAAGCAGAACACCTCTTTAGACAGTGCCTCAGTTCGGCAAATGGGTGCCTCTGTACCTCTCAGAAGAGAGTCGCCAACTACTATCACCTGTCACCTTTTCTTTGTTGTGCTGGTTGTTATACAGGGAGCAGATTGGGCTGCCTTACTCAGCTCCAGCATCTCTCCTGATGAGGTGGGTCTTTCCTCTTCAGTCTGAAGAGCGGTGTAGTGGTTCTGCAAGGGCACCTCAGGCTTCATGGGAGATCTCTTCCTCCTGCTGGTCCTTTCTGTCACAAGCTTCCATTGTTCTGCATTATTGGCCCCCCTCCCTTCTGTGTGCACCAGTGGGGGAGGTTTTTTGCTGTGGGCTGTGGGTCCACTGCAGACAGTGCTTGGAACCAGCTATCTAACTCCTTTTCAGCCTCCCTGATGCCATACAGCCTTCTCACCACCTCCTATAGCTCAGCCACCTGCTGCAAGAGGTCCTCCAACTGGGCACACCTTTTGCAGGCCAGATCTGCTGCCTATCCCTGCCCCAGGAGAAAGGTCTAGGCACTTCCTGCAGTCTGAGGTCTGCACTGCAGCCTCTCCCTTCAGCAGCTCCTTCTGGGTGAAGGCATCGGCCACCACTGGGGTAGATGGTGCAGGACCCGCAGCCGGAACTGCAGCCTTTTTGCCTAATTGCCTCTGAGAGAAGGCGCCTTCGCTTAGCCAGGAAGAGCCGTTTGTACGGCAGCTGGTGCCGCTGGCACTGAGAGGGTTTGTAGTTCTCCCCGCCGCCTTTGGCTCCTCGCTTTGATCCCGGGGAGGGCGGCCCGCGCAGCCGGGCGCCCGCGCGGAGCCGGCAGCGCCGACTCGCCGGCTGGGGAGCGGCGCGGAGCCGCCCGCTCTCTGCCGCGCAGCGTGGCGCCGCAGCCCCGAACAGACCGCCCCTGCAGGGGTACCCCGGTGCCCTCCGGCCGGGGCGAGGTGAACAAGGAGCAGGCAGCCCTCTCCCGCCCCGCAGCTTTCCTCAGCGACTGCGGGCCCCGACAGCAGCAGCCCCCCACGCCTGCCTCAGCTGCTGCGTGTGCTGTTGTTACTGTTGTTGATGATGATGATAATATTAATTATTTAGGTGTTTGGGTTTGGTGGTTTTTTTTCTTTCCAAAGCCACACTCCAGAACCGGGGGTCTGGGCTGTTTTCCTGGGACTTCAAGAAGCGGCCATTGTTGTAGCAGCACTGAGCTGGGACGCTGCTTGAGGCTATTTTGGCGAGACACATTTCCTGTGGGAACGAGTGTGTTTGCAGGGCAGAGAGGACTGGGCTGTCCCCCATGCACACTCCTGGCAAGACAGACTCGTGGGGGATAGAGTTTTCCTGCTGCTCCACATCCTCCCTCTCCCAGCAGTTTGTCCCCCCAACGTGGGCTGGGGAGAACGAAAGAGCCCCATCACCCCGACAGGACCCCCTCCAGAGCCGGGACTGGAAAGAGGGCCTTAAACTCCCTCGCTACCTAGAGATTTCTGTTCACTCTGGAGACAAAATCACCGCCGTATTTCCTGTCTTCGAACGCTTCCCGACACAGGGAAGGTATCAAAGGGGAAAGTTTAAAGCAATAAATATCTCCGATCCTCCTCATTCAATGTGTTCGGGCACGTTTGCCAGTGCTGAAGCCAGGCGGCACTTGGCTGAGGAGAAACTGGGCTTTTCCAGTCCTGTTCCGGGCCACTCAGCCTGACCCGGGCTCTGCCATCTTAACATCTTTTGGGGATTTTCCTCCCCCCAAAATCTTCGGGGGTTTATTTTCCCCCAACTGCCAAAGATTTTGCTCACCTGCCTGTACTCCCCATTACAGCGTGCCCATTTCTGACCAGGTTAAAGCAGGGCTGGTACTACTAATCAGTCTTGTGACAGTTAGTGCACTCAAAGAAGGCTCTGGGAGGGAAAGGATAGCATTTTTTTAAGCGGTAACACGATTTAATAAGCCAAATTGTATTATTAAAGTCACAAAGGTTTCCTGGGCACACAGAAGCCCACTAACAGGTTTTTTTGTGTTTTGATAGATTTAGTGCTGTTATAGTACACTTCTCCCTCACATGCAGTAGCTAAAACTTGAAGATTAAAGATCACACACCTCTAGATGAGTCAAAGCCTATACCCTGGAGCAGCTAATAGATTTCATGATTGGTTTGCCCGCTGCATTGTTTCCAGTTTCAGCTTTCTGCGAAACTCCTTTCCTCTCTCGGCACATTGCACGGGCTCAGCTCTGGTGTCCTCGCCGCATCCCACAAGGCAGCAAGGGGAAATCTGAACCTCTGGGAGCCCAAACCCAGACTCTTCTTGCAAAGCATCTTTCTGCCCCTAAGCACCACAAGACATGTTTTAAACTGGAGCTGACTGAAGGAGCCTTTCCGTGTGCCTGAGTGGCGAGGCTACGCTGGGCCACCACGATGTAGTGGGACAAAAATCGCCCTCTTGAAGAATCAGAGTCTCTCTGTGTATGGGGACCTCACTGACCATGATCTGAGCCCTGGGACGATCACCGCGGCAGGCCCCAGCAGTGCGGTGTGGGGAGCCTGTCCTGGTTTCAGCTGAGAGGATTGATCTTTCTTCATAGTAGCTAGTGTGGGGATATGTTCTGGATTTGTGCTGGAGACAGCATTGATAATATAGAGATGTTTTTGTTCTATGGACTTATTGTTGAGCAGTGTTTACACGGGGCCAAGGCCTTTTCTGCTTCTTGCACTGCCCTGCCAGCGGGATGGCTGGGGGTGGACAAGAAGTTGGGAGGAGACACAGACAGGACAGGTGACCCAAACTAGCCAAAGGGATATTCCATACTATATGACGTCATGCTCAGTTTATAAAGAGCTTGGGGGAAGAGAGAGGGGAGGACGGCGGCGTTCGGAGCGATGGCGTTTGTCTTCCCAAGTAACCATTACGCGTGACAGAGCCCTGCTTTCCTGGAGATGGCTGAACACCTGCCTGCCCATGGGAAGTGGTGAATGAATTCCTTGCTTTGCTTTGCTTGTGCGCGCGGCTTTTGCTTTACCTATTAAACTGTCTTTATCTCAACCCATGAGTTTTCTCACTTTCACTCTTCCAATTCTCTCCCCCATCCCGATGGGGAGGGAGTGAATGAGCGGCTGCGTGGTGCTCAGCTGCCGGCTGGGGTAAAACCACGACAGGAGCCCCACGCTGTCCCATTCGCACCCGGGACTTGGCCGCCACAGCCCAGTACTGCCCCAGCCCTCGTCGTCAAGGGCTTCTCACTCAGCCCCTAATTCTGCCGCCCTTCTGAAACCAGCACTATTTCTTTATTCATTACCCAAAGCTCTTTTTTTTTCTCCTCCTATTTTTTTTCCCCTGTGGAACCGTCACAGTTTTTGCCTGTGCTGGTTTTGGCTGGGATAGAGTTAATTTTCTTCATAGTAGCTAGTATGGGGCTATGTTTTGGATTTGTGCTGAAAACATTGTTGATAATATAGAGAAGTTTTTGTTATTGCTGAGCAGTGCTTACTGTCCTGGTTTCTGCTAGTTTAGAGTTAATTTTCACAAGGAGCCAGGACAGGTGACCCAAACTGGCCAAGGGGGTATTTAATACCATGTGACATCATGCTCACTATAAAAAGGGGCTAGTTGGGGAGGGGTGGTTGGCACAGCTCCAGGACAGTCTGAGTGTGGGCTGAGTGTCCGGTCAGTCATCGGGTCAGTAAATTGCCTTGTGTTATCACTTGCTCTGTATATTCTAAGTAGTGTTGTTATTTCGCTCTCCCTTTGCTGTCCCAGTAAACTGTCCTTATCCCAACCCATGAGTTTTACTTTTGTCTTCCAATTCTCCTCCCCATCCCACCGGGGGAGGGGTCAGCAAGTGGCTGCATAGTACTCGGCTGCCGGCTGGGACTGAACCACAACCTTTTTGGTGGCCAACATGGAGCATGAAGGGTTGAGATAACAACAGAGATGACCACAGCATGTTAAAACAAAATTGTGATAAGTATTTATAATGTTATTTTGAAAGTCGCTGGTCACAATGATATTCTGTTTGGTCACATGGCTGTGGTATCTAAACCAGTACTTGCTGTATGTATTCCCTGCGGTGCTGTTTATCACCTCTGGGAGACGGGTCAGGATTCATATTTTGTACTGTGTGATATCGACTTCTGATATGATAACATCAATGGTTATAAGGTTAAGCTGGTCTTTCTATGTGGCATTACTATAATGCCTGTACCTTGGACAACATCTCTAAGAAATTATTAATAATCAAACCAAATCTATAGGGAAGACAGGAGGTGATACTTTCTCCCACTCTTTCACCTCCCCTTTTCCCTTTTGGCTGGCTACAGCAGCTTTGGAGAATTTTCAATACCCTTGGGATGTTCAAGCCAGCATGTTCCTATTGCTAGGTCTCCTGAATGTGTTTCACGTCCTGTTTAGGATTAGCAAAAACTGTTTGAAGAACATCACCCAGAGATCTGTCCTGAGGCTGAATACTCAGGGCTGGCATGGCATGTGGGAGAGTATGAGCAGGTATCTAGAGAATTTCTCACCTCCAACGATTTGGAACTTCACTGTTCAACAACTACAGGACCCTGATAAAGAGATAGAATATTTGAAAGGAAAATGCTATGGCTATTCCTAGGAGGCACAACTTACCGCACAGTAAGTGGTTTTACCAGCGTGACCAAGGAGAGAACATGAGGAAGAGGGATGCAAAAAATACCTCAACCACTTAGCTCAAGTACGTGAGCTGCAAGGCAAAACAGTCATAAAAGGGGATTCTTTGAGGAAAAATACTGCTCCAGTTTACAGCGGGCAGCCGCCCAGACTGAGTGAAAGGCCTGATCGCATTTATAATCCTCTTGAAGGGACTTCTAAGTCCTTTTTGCAAGAGGTGAGTAGTGACTATGGTGAGCAGGATTAGAGGGGCCCTGCCTCCAGCCAGGTGGAGGAAAGGGACAATAGGGTTTATTGGACTGTGTGGATCCGATGGCCTGGCACATCAGATCTACAGAAGCACAAGGCCCTAATGAACTCTGGTGTACAGTGTACCCTAATGCCATCCAGCTATGAAGGGGTGGAACTGATATCTATTTCTGGTGTGACGGGGGATCCCAACAGTTGACTCTGTTGGAGGCTGAAGTGAGTCTAACTGGGAATGAGTGGGAAAAGCACCCCATTGTGACTGGGCCGGAGGCTCCATGCATCCTGGGCATAGACTACCTCCGGAGAGGGTATTTCAAAGATCCAAAAGGCTACCAGTGGGCTTTTGGAATAGCTGCCTTGGAGAAGGAGGAAATTGAAAAGTTCTCTACTTTGCCTGGTCTCTCGGAGGACCCTTCTGTAGTGGGGTTGCTCAGGGTTGAAGAACAACAGGTGCCAATTCCTACCACACTGGTGCACTGATGAAAATATTGCACCAACCGAGACTCCCTGGTTCCCATCCACAAGCTAATTCATCAACTGGAGAGGCCAGGGAGTGATCAGCAGAACCCACTCACCCTTTAACAGTCCCATATGGCCAGTGCGGAAGTCCAATGGAGAGTGGAAGCTGACAGTAGACTATTGTGGCCTAAATGAAGTCACGCCACCCATGAGTACTGACATGCCGGACATAGAATCATAATCATAGAATGGTTTGGGTTGGAAGGTACCTTAAAGATCATCTAGTTCCAACCCTGCTGCCGTGGGCAGGGACACCCTCCACTAGACCAGGTTGCCCAAAGCTGCATCCAACCTGGCCTTAAACATTTCCAAGGATGGGGCCTCCACAACCTCTCTGGGCAACCTGTTCCAGTGCCTCACCACCCTCACAGTAAAGAATTTCTTTCTAACATCTAATCTAAATCGACCCTCCTTCAGCTTAAACCCATTACCCCTTGTCCTGTCACTACACTCCCTGATAAACAGTCCCTCACCATCTTTCCTGTAGGCCCCCTTCAGGTACTGGTAAGCTGCAATTAGATCTCCCCGGAGCCGCCTTTTCTCCAGGCTGAACAATCCCAACTCTCTCAGCCTGTCCTCATAGGAAAGGTGCTCCAGCCCTCTGATCAGCTTCATGGCCCTCCTCTGGACTCTCTCCAACAGCTCCATGTCTCTCCTGTACTGGGGCCCCCAGAGCTGGACACAGTACTCCAGGTGGGGTCTCACGAGAGCGGAGTAGAGGGGCAGGATCACCTCCCTCGACCTGCTGGTCACATTTCTTTTGATGCAGCCCAGGACATGGTTGGCTTTCTGGGCTGCAAGCGCACACTGCCGGCTCATGTTGAGCTTCTCATCAATCAATACCCCCAAGTCCTTCTCCTCAGGGCTGCTTTCAATCCATTCCTCTCCCAGCCTATAGTCGTGCTTGGGATTGCCCTGACCCACGTGCAGGACCTTGCACTTGGCCTTGTTGAACTTCATGCAGTTTGCATGGGCCCACCTCTCCAGTCTGTCGAGGTCCCTCTGGATGGCATCCCTTCCCTCCAGCATGTCAACCACACCACACAGCTTGGTGTCGTCAGCAAACTTGCTGAGAACTTCAGTATGAACTGGAGTCAAAGGCAGCCAAGTGGCACACCACAATTGATATCGCTAATGCATTTTTCTTGATCCCTTTGGCAGCAGAGTGCAGTCCACAGTTTAATTTCACTAGGAGGGGCATCCGGTACACCTGGAATCGACTGCCCCAGGGGTGGAAACACAGCCCCACCATTTGCCATGGACTGATCCAGACTGCACTGGAAAAGGATGAAGCCCCAGAGCACCTGCAATACATTGAGGACATCATTGTATGGGGCAACTCAGCAGCAGAAGTCGTCTCTGAGAAAGGGAAGAAAATAATCCAAATCCTGCTGCAGGCTGGTTTCACCATAAAACAAAGCAAGGTCAAGGGACCTGCACAGGAGATTCAGTTTTTAGGAATAAAATGGCAAGATGGATGCCGTCAGAGACCAATTGATGTAATCAACTAAGTAACAGCTATGGCTCCACCAACCAAAAAAAAAGGAAATACAAGCTTTCTTAGGCATTGTGGGTTTCTGGCAAATGCATATCCCAAATTACAGTCTGACTGTAAGCCCTCTCTATCATGTAACCCAGAAGAAGAACAATTTCAAATGGGGCCCTGAGCAACGACAAGCCTTTGAACAAATTAAACAAGAAATAGTTCATGCGGTGGCCCTTGGGCCAGTCCGAGCAGGACCAGATGTAAAGAATGTGCTGTACACTGCAGCCGGGGAGAACAGCCCTACCTGGAGTCTCTGGCAGAAAGCACCAGGGGAGACTCGAGGCCGACCCCTGGGGTTTTGGAGTCGGGGATACAGAGGATCCGAGGCCTGCTACACTCCAACGGAAAAGGAGATATTGGCAGCCTATGAAGGGGTTCGAGCTGCTTCAGAGGTGATTGGTAGTGAAGCACAGCTCCTCTTGGCACCCCGACTGCCGGTGCTGAGCTGGATGTTCAAAGAGAGGATCCCCTCTACACACCGTGCAACTAATGCTACATGGAATAAGTGGATCGCACTGATTACACAGCCAGCTTTAATAGGAAACCCCAATCACTCAGGAATTCTGGACTGAAGGCCAGAATGCAAAGTTTTTGGAATGTCGCCAGAGGAGGAGGTGACACACGCACTGAAGAGGCCCTAGCATATAATAAACTACCAGAAAATGAGAAGCAATGTGCCCTGTTCACTGATGGGTCCTGTTGTATCGTGGGAAAGCATCGAAGGTGGAAGGCTGCTGTATGGAGTCCTACAGGACGAGTCACAGAAGCTGCTGAAGGAGAAGGTGAATCGAGCCAGTTTGCAGAGGTAAAAGCCATCCAGCTGGCTTTAGATATTGCTGAAAGAGAAAAGTGGCCAACGCTGTACCTCTATACTGATTCATGGATGGTGGCCAATGCCCTGTGGGGGTGGTTACAGCAGTAGAAGCGGAGCAACTGGCAGTGCAGAGGCAAACCCATCTGGGCTGCCCCATTGTGGCAAGATATTGCTGCCCGGCTAGAGAAGCTGGTTGTAAAGGTACCTCATGTAGATGCCCACATACCCAAGAGTCGGGCCACTGAGGAACATCAGAACAACCAGCAGGTGGATCAGGCTGCCAAGATTGAAGTGGCTCAGGTGGATTTGGACTGGCAGCGTAAGGGTGAATTATTTCTAGCTCCTGGTGGGCCCATGACTCCTCAGGCCATCAAGGAAGAGATGCAACATATAGATGGGCCCGTGATCGAGGGGTGGACTTGACCATGGACACCATCTCACAGGTCATTCATCAATGAGAAACGTGCTGAGATTAAACAAGCCAAGTGGTTAAAGCCTCTGTGGTATGGAGGACGATGGTTGAAATATAAATATGGGGAAGCATGGCAGATTGATTACATCACACTCCCACAAACCCACCAAGGCAAGCGCTACATTCTTACAATGGTGGAAACAAATACGAGATGACTGGAAACATATCCTGTGCCCCATGCCACTGCCCAGAATACTATTCTGGGTCTTGAAAAGCAAGTCCTGTGTCGACATGGCACCCCAGAGAAAATTGAGCCAGACAATTGGACTCATTTTTGGAACAACCTCATAGACACCTGGGCCAAAGAGCATGGCATTCAGTGGGTGTATCATCCCCTATCATGCACCAGCCTCTGGGAAAATCGAGCGATATAATGGACTGCTAAAGACTACCCTGAGAGCAATGGGTGGTGGGACCCTCAAACACTGGGACAGACATTTAGCAAAGGCCACCTGGTTAGTTAACTCTAGGGAGTCTACCAATCGAGCTGGCCCTGCCCAATCAAAACTTGCACGTACTGTAAAAGGGGATAAAGTCCCCATAGTACATATGATGAATATGTTGAGGAAGACAATCTGGGTTACTCCTGATTCAGGCAAAGGCAAACCCATCTGTGGGATTGCTTTTGCTCAGGGACCTGGGTGCACTTGGTGGGTGATACAGAAGGACGGGGAAGTCCGATGTGTACCTCAAGGAAATCTGATTTTGGGTGAGAACAGCCAATAAATTAAATTGTATGACGTTAATTGCTAAACAACCCTGCCATTCTATGTCATCACTACTACAATGGCTATATGCTGTATCAATGGTATTACATTAAGAATCACCCAAATTAATGAAGGATGAACTTTGATGAAACCGAGCAAAGTGCATTGAAGATGGAACTAGAACTGACTTCAGCAACCAGTGCCCAGCAACTTCCTTGAAACTGACATCTTCAACTCAGAGACTGTGAGCGTCAACCATGCTGATACACCAGCCATGAGCTCGGATACAGCATGCAACAATCCAACAGCACACACCACCTCCTCTGCCCTTAAAGACTGTTATAAGAGATGGAGCCCAAAGTCACGGACTAAATGAACTCAATGGATGTTTTAGAGGGATGGTCTATAGACTAGGGGAATGATATCTATGTATGCACATATATATCTCAAAGACAATGAAAGTGGTAGTGATTAATTGGAAGTGTAGGATCTGGGCATGACATAGATGGTATAGAGTAAGGGGTGGATAATGTCCTGGTTTCAGCTAGGGTAGTGTTAATTTTCACAAGGAGCCAGGACAGGTGACCCAAACTGGCCAAGGTGTATTCCATACCATGTGAAGTCATGCTCACAATAAAACAGGGCTAGTCGGGGAGGGGCGTGGCTCCAGGAAGGTCTGAATGTGGGCTGTTTCCAGTTGGTCATTGGGAAACTGCCTTGTGTTATCACCCATTTTCTATATTCTAAGTACTGTTGTTGTTATTTCCCTCTCCCTTGCTGTCCCAGTAAACTGTTCTTATCCCAACCCATGAGTTTTACCTTTGTCTTCCCTTTCTCCTCCCCATCCCGCCAAGGGGAAGGGTGAGCGAGCAGCCACGTGGTGCTCAGCTGCCGGATAGGGCTGAACCACAATAGAATCAAGACCTTTTCTGCTTCTCATACCACTCCACCAGAGAGTAGGCTGGGGATGCACAAGAAGTTGGGAGAGGACACAGGCAGGACAGCTGACCCAAACTGACCAAAGGGATATTCCATACCATATGATGTCATGCTCAGCATATAAAGCTGGGGAAAGAAGAAGGAAGGGGAGGGGATGATCGGAGTAATGGCATTTGTCTTCCCAAGTAACCATTACAAGTGATGGAGCCCTGCTTTCCTGGAGATGGCTGAACACCTGCCTGCTGATAGGAAGTAGTGAATTAATTCCTTGTCTTGCTTTGCTTGTGTGCACAGCTTCTGTTTTACCTATTAAACTGTCTTTATCTCAATCCATTAGTTTTGTCACTGTTACTCTTCCGATTCACTCCCCCATCCTGCCAGGGGAGAGTCAGCGAGTGGCTGTGTGGTGCTTAGTTGCCAGCTGGGGCAAAACCACAACATTGGCACTAAACAAACTCAGGTCCGAATTTATAGCTGTTCTTTATGGAACAGAAAGGGTTAATGGCTGCTGTCAGTTTGGTGTTTGGTTTGGGTGGGGGAGTTTTCCTTCCCTCCAATGCATATAATCTCATTTGAGCCCCTCAGCTGGTGAAAGCTATTGATTGCTGTGTAGAGCCACTACAGGCTCCCTCAGTCTCCTCCCCAAAAGTAAATAAATAAAAAAGGAAAAAAATAAAATTTACATATATTTTCAGAAGTGTCTCAAATACGTACAAATCCCATTTTATGTCTTCCCATTCACGTGTATATTGATATCATAAAAGAGAAATCCTTCAGCAGGGTTTTTCTCTAAATACCTTATTCATTAAAACTGGCAATTCAACTCATTATTCCACTCCCTTAAACCCGATTCTGATGCTGACTAAATACAGAGCTTCACCTTCCTAGCCACACGAATCAAATACGTCAGTAGCACAGGAGTGGGGAAAAACCCCTTGATCAAAGCCCTCCTTTTCTTCCCAATCCTGGTTTGTTGAGGCGGAAACAGGTTTATCGCTTATTGAAAATAATTTGCAAAGATCAAGGTTAAAATGCAATTACCTCTCCCAGAAGTAGTAGTTAAATAACCCAAAGTTAAGGGGTGGGGGTTAATAGAATTAAAACCAGACTGAACTATTTTCAAACATGTAATGGTGGAAAATAAGATGCGCTATTTCAGAGTGGGGAGAGGGTGTATTTTGATCGGGACAAATTTTTAAAAGAAATACAAACATCCATGAACAAAAATGCATAGGATGGAATCTTACAGCAAAATCAAATGTAACTGAGACTATTGCTGCTAAGGGCAACCGTTGTATATTCCTACCCCTGTGTTAGTTCTTTGCTTTACGAAATGATTGGGAAGTTAGAAAAAAAATGTGGACTTGTGGATTCTAAATATCAAAATGGCATTTATTTGATTAAGAAAAAGGATAGTAATTCTTGTTGTACAAGCTGTAAAACAAAGAGAAATGGTACAGAGGAAAATGATGAAGAGATTCAGTTGTTAGTTGCACCTCCTAAAAACAAAACTGAAAGTTCAGATGAAGATGAAATTGGTAGTCCAATAGCTGGGAGGACTAGGGGTCAGAAACCAAGCATACAAGCCCCTCTTAGACAAGCTGTTGGTCCAGAGGGAGGTCCAGTGTATGTGCATGTTCCATTTACTACTTTGGATTTGTTAAATTGGAAACAAGCAGTAGGCTCGTATCGAGACAACCCGGAAGGGATGTATAGCACTATTAAAACTGTAATGATGACTCATAATCCTAATTGGGGTGACATTCAAGCTCTTTTGGAATATTTGTTTAGTACAGAGGAAAAGAGAACAGTTGAAGAAAATGTAAAGGAGGAGTAACCCAGGAATATGGGGGAGTGCCTAACATGGATATCTATCTCCCAAGGGGGGATCCCAGGTGGGATTCAAATACTGGTGGAGGGTTAAAAAAAAAAAAAAAAAAAAAAAAAAAAAGATTCATGTATGGTATCCAGCATGGAATCCAGAAATCACAGAATTGGGCAAAATTGTATGAAATACAACAGGGAGATAAGGAACCTCCATCTGTCTTTTATGAAAGATTATGTGAAGCAGCTCAGAAGTGGACTAACCTGGACCTCAAGGACAGAAATATTTCTAAACTTTTTAATGTGTCGTTTATTGGTCAAGCAGCACCCGACATTAGAAAGAAATTACAGAAAGTAGACGGTGCTGATGGCATGACAATATCTCAGTTGTTATCGATTGCTTATCAGGATTTAGAGGTAGAGGAGGAGGTCATGGAAGTACTGGAGAAAACCTGTAGGGGTAAATCAGTGTGCCTATTGTAGACAAGAAGGGCACTGGAAAAAAGATTGTCCACAGAAAAAAGGAATGGAAGCAGCTAATGGGGTATTGGCAGAAATAGGGTTAGACTGAAGGGGACTGGAGGAATCTATTAAAGTCTCCCCAGCCAATCCTCTGGTTCCAGTAAAGCTGGGGAATGAAACAGTAGATTTTTTAATAGATAGTGGAGCAACTCACTCAGTACTTACTGATTGCAAGGGACCTTTAAGTAAAATTAAAACTAGTGTAATTGGTGCCACCGGGAAAAGATCATTTTTTACAACCAATGGAGTGTACCACTGGAAACACTACAGTAACTCATTCATTTCTCTATATGCCTGAGTGCCCCTTGCCACTGTTAGGACGAGATTTATTATGTAAGTTGAATGCACAAATAACCTTTTCTGAAAATTTGGTACAGTTACATGTTCCCCCAGAAAACACCTGGAAAGCCTGCTGATGTGCCTGCTGACTCAAGGTGAAAAAGATGAAAACGCAGATATTCCGGAAGAAGTATTGGATGCTGTAATACCACTGGTATGGGTATCAGGGAAACCGTGACGAGCAAAAAAAAACATTACTCCAATCAGAACTGAACTGAAATATGGAGCCCAGCTGGTAAGAAGGAAACAATATCCTATCAAACTAGAGGTGCGGAAGGGATTAGAATAACTCATTAATTCTTTTTTAGAATATGGACTATTACAGGAGTGCCAATTGGAATTTAATACCCTCATTTTGCCAGTAAGAAAGCCTAACTCTCAAGAATGTACATTGGTGCAAGACTTGCGGGAAATAAATACTTGGACAGTTGATGTCCACCCTGTGGTGCCAAACCCGTATACATTACTTGCTTCCATCCCTGAAAGTAACATGTATTTTACAGTTTTAGATTTAAAAGATGCTTTCCTTTGCATTCCATTGGATGAACAGAGTCAGCTCATCTTCGCTTTTGAATGGGAAATCCCGACTACTGGTTGAACTGTATTCAAAAATAGCCCAATGTTATTTGGTAACGTATTGGCAAAAGAATTGGAACACTGCCAAAATAATAACGGTCTTATAACTTTGTTGCAGTACGTTGATGATTTATTAATTGGCTCAAGTAATTACAGTGACTGTCTAGAAGCTACAATTAGTCTACTGAATTTTTTGGGATTTGCAGGATATTGTGTTTCTAAGAAAAAAAGCACAAATAGCAAAAGATAGAGTCTGATATCTGGGATTTGAAATTATGCAGGGACAGAGGAGACTGAGTGCAGAGCAAAAGGAAGCAATTTGCAGAATTGCTGTACCAACATCAAAGAAACAACTAAGAGGATTCTTGGTTATGTCTGGATGGTGTCAGTTGTGGATTCCTAATTTTGGATTGATTGCTAAATCACTATATGCTGCCACCAAGGGTCCAGAAGGGCTGTTGGAATGGACTGCTGAATGTCGAAAAGGGTTTGATGAAATCAAGAAAAGGCTTATGGAAGCTCCTGCATTAGGACTTCCAAATTTAGAAAAACCCTTTCAGTTATATGTACACGAAAGACAGCAAGTGGCCTTAGGAGTCCTAACTCAATTGTTGGGAACCTGGAAGAGACCTGTGAGGTATTTCTCTAACCAGTTATACGATGTCAGTAAAGGATGGCCTGCTTGCTTGAGAGCTGTTGCTGCAACAGTGATTTTAATTGAAGAAGCCAGAAAACTGACCTTGGGACAACCTATAACTGTGTTTGTACCCCATGCTGTGATCTCTCTCCTAGAAAACAAGGGACACCATTGGCCTAGTAGATTGGCCAAGTACCAGGCTGTGTTGCTGGAACAGGATGATATTACCCTTTCAATATGTACCACATTGAATCCTGCAACTCTGCTGTTGACATCAGAACAAAGTGAATTACATGATTGCTTGACAACAATTGAGCAAGTTTATTCCAGCCGACCGGATTTACAAGACACTCCTCTTGCTGATTTTGATCTGGAATTATATACAGATGGAAGTAGTTTCATGTCCGGAGGAAGACGATGTGCTGGATACGCAGTCATGACCAGAGACCATATTCTGGAAGCTGAACCTTTATTTTATAATACTTCAGCCCAAAAAGCGGAGTTGATTGCTCTAACTAGAGCTTTAGAAATAAGTACTGGAAAAAGAGCTAATATTTACACAGACTCAAAATATGCATCTGGGGTTGCACATGCTCATGGAGCAATTTGGAAAGAAAGAGGACTTTTGAATTCACAAAGAACCCCTGTTAAATATGGAGCTGAGATTATGAAGTTACTACAAGCTGTATTACAGTCAAAGAAGGTTGCAATAATTCATTGTCAGGCACAACAAAAAGGGAATAAATCGGAGAGCTGATACAGCTGCAAAGGAAGCAGCCCTGAAAAGACTGGATCCAAAAAGGAAGATCAATTAGCTGAACAATTAGATTGTACCAAAATTGAACAAGGATGGTGGGTGACACCTTTAAAGCAACTCCTAATTCCTGAAAGAACAATGAAATATGTGTTAAAGAAATTACACGAAGAAACACATATGGGCTCTGACACATTAGTCCTGGCTGCTCTGTGTGTAAAAAAAAAAAAAAAAAAAAAGTTATAGGGCCAGAAATGCAAAGTATTGCTGCTAATAATCCAAAGGTGGAGAAGAAAACAATAGGGGGAAATGTAAAATGAGGAAGAATGCCCAGGGAATTCTGGCAAATATATTATTCAGAGTTACCTAGATGTAACCTGTTTGTTAATTTTAATAGATACCTTTTCTGGTTGGCCTGAAGCTTTCCCCTGTTGTACCAATAAGGCAAGAGAAGTAATTAAGGTAATGTTAAAAGAAATAATTCCTAGATTTGGTGTCCCAGAAGGAATATCTTCTGACAATGGACCTCACTTCATAGCAGAAGTGGTGCAAGGAATATCAAAAATTTTGAAAATAAAATGGGATCTCCATGTTCCATGGAGACCTCAATCTAGTGGGAAAGTAGAAAGAATGAATCAGATCAAATGCACCTTAAAGGACAGGAAATTATTAAAGAATGGTTAATTTCTCTTTCGCAGATTTTATCTTCTTTACATAGGTATTTAAATCAGAGAGCACCATTGCCATTGGACACCCCTGTTCATCCCTTTCAGCTGGAAGACCTTGTTTATATTTGGACTTGGAAGGAAAGAGTCTAATTACCAGACAAATGCCTCAATCTTATGTATTAGTTGTGCAAAATGGAAGTGAGACTTGTCGAAAATTAGGATTTCGATAAGTCTCAAAGGGGGGAAATTGTTACAGCAAAATCAAATGTAACCAAGACTATTGCTGCTAAGGGCAACCATTGTGTATTCCTACCCCTGTGTTAGTTAATGTATATCTAAACAATGTACTAATGAAGACGTGATTGTCAAGAAGTAGAAGCATAACTGATAAATTGTTAGTTTGACCAACAAGCCTTGAAGAATCATTGAGGATTGCCAAAGAAGGAGGAAATTAGGGGAAAGGTAATTCCAACAGGGGGAAATCATGACCACCGACCCATGGACCACCCACCCTAATTACACCACCAACGCAAAAGAATGAACTTTTAGGCATGCGCACTAATTTACATAGGAGGTGAAGGTTTATAAACCAATCATATAATGATAAATAATACATATGTAGTAGAAAGATGAATATGTTAATGTTGTATGTATAAATAACCACTGATTTGGAGCTTTGGTGTGCTGTCTTGGGACAAACACCCATATCTGTGCAAATATGCAATAAAATACCTCTGCTCTGTGTGTATATTGGCATATTGCACACCGAGTAAATGAACTCTCAGTTTTGGGACAACAGGAGTACAGAAAAAACACTTTCCCTGTTTCAGTCTCTCTCATAAAATCCACGATTTTTTTTTTCTCGGTCATTGGGATGACTCTTTTTTTTTTAATTATCTACGCTCGGATCTTTTGCCAGCTCGCAGCCCACGAGGTCACCCAAGGGAGCTGGAGGGGGATCCTCGACATGCCCCGTGCGGAGGGGGTTGGGAGTATGATATTTGCAGAGTACCAGGCGGAAAGGCAACAAAAGGTCAGAAACGAGCCCACCGCGCAGGGCCGCGGCCGATCTCCCCTCGGCCAGCAGAGGTCGCCGCGTCGCCCGCAGCCTCCGCGCCCTGGCGCGGGGAGAGGTAGGCTGGGGAAGGGGCGACCGGACGAGGGACGGTCCCGCGCGGAGGTCTGACGCTTCCGATCCCCCGCCACGATGAGTGCTGCCTCTGCTCACGCCAAGCACCGCAACGCGCCTTTCGCGGGCGACGAGGCGTGCACCACGCGATCCTGCGCAGGAGGCGGCCATGCCGAGCCACGGGGGCTGCGGGGTGAGCGCCTGGCCGCTGCGGGTCGCGGGTCCACGGGGCGGGAGGGAAGCACGGCGGTGCACCCCTAGCCCGGGCGAGCGGCACAGGGACAACACCGCAGTCCGAGTCGATTTAAGCCCATTACTAAAGGTTACATGTGCCAGGCTGTCCGAAGCTGCCAGCATCAGCAGTAATTCCTGATAATTGCTTTTTGGTTTACTCAGCTAAAACACAGAATTATAAAGTATATATAAACACAGTCTCATATATATATGCATAAACACACCCACATATATGTTTATTGCCAGTTTCTTGGATGTAGAAGTGATCACCTAGTAGAGTTGCATTTCCCACTGTTTATTTAAACGTCGAATATGTAAAGTAACTGCGTGTGTGTTTACAACCATATCTTTACCTCCTGACACTATCTTGAGATCATTTCAAGACATCTTAGTTATCTCTACAAGTGGCAACGTTAGGTCTCACTTCTTGTTTGAAAATAAAACTAGAGAGTGTGTTTGCTTCCTCAGCTTTGCAAAGGAAAACAACTTGCAAACTAAGTTAGGACTCCGAGGAGGTCCGTTGTTTAGTAGCTGTCTCATCAGCAAATGCAAGTTTCAGAACTTTTTCTTGGTTGTTTTATTGCAACCAGTTTTCCCCGCGGGAAGATATTCCACGTGAATATGTCTGCTTCTCTTTCACTCAAACTCTAGTCTCGTCGGTTGCCTTTAAAGTAAAATAAGACTTTGAAAAAAAAATATTTTCCTGATGAGTAGTGATTGGAGGGCACTTATACACTACATTGATGAGGGCGGTGTAACAGCCCATGAGGAACAGAACACAAAAATGTGATTTAAACAAACTCAAAGGGGGCGTTTAAGATGAGGGGAGATTCAGAGGGGTTCGAGGTGGACACGCTCGGGAGCGGGTACAGTTTCGCGCACAGACTAAAGGAAACTCACCGTGTAGCCTAAGCGGAGCCTGCCCTTTGAAAGGGGCAGGCTACGGGGCGCCGTGCGCCGGTGCGTAGCTGGGGGCGCGGGCATCGCACCACACCCGGCCGTGACTCTCGGATCTGGGCTTTCCACATCGCCTTCGGGAACCAGCGCTGCAGAGCCGCGCAAACGGCAGAGTTGCCGTCTTCTCTCTTTTTTTTTTTTTTTTTAATAAGAATTTTAAGGGTTTCTCCACGGGGAAAGACAGAAGTTCTTCACTTTTCTCCGCGAATCTCCATTCCTGGCCAATCTATGAAACCGTCTAAACACAGGATGCGTTTCTATTTACAGATTAGGAAAAAAAAAAAAGGAAAAAAAAAGGAAAAATATCTAAAAGGGATTGGAAAACATAAATTGGAGGGAGTGTTGAGAGACAATTTAAGGTAAATATTTGTACCTTCTTCGATCTTGTGTTTAACAGAAATACATGAAGCTTTTATCCACGATTTTAAGAGAGAAAGAGGCTGGAGGAAAAACATAAACAGTCCCATCTCGTAGCTGGGGCCATGCCCAGCCAGCCTGCCTCCTTGCCCTCCTTGCTCAGGGCAGCTTCACCTGGGCAAAACGGAGCAGTGGTTCCTGCCTAGGAAAGATAAACGCTCGGAAAGGAAATAGCTGAATTACACCACCACCACCACCACCCCCCCAAAAAAAAAGACCCAAAACTCCACAAACAAAAAACAAACAAAAACACACGGAAATTGTAAATATGGCACGGCAAGCCCAAACGGGAGAAGATGTGGAGGAGCCCGAGTGGGCCGGGAACAAAAATGAAAGATGTGATGAGAGATAAGCGGCAGGGATCGAGAATAAAAGAAAGACAAGAAAAAAAGTATAAAAGGAAATACAGATAAGGAGCGAGAAAAAGTTGCCTCCGAAAGCCTAAGCTGGAGCCGCTACACTGCTTGACGCTGAAATATGATAATCAGAACAGCTGCGCCGTACTGCTCACAGCCAATGGACGTCGCGCAGGCGTAATGTCCCCGCGCATGACGTCAGGCCAATGGCGAGTGGGCTGAGTTGGAGCAGAGAAGTTTGAGTAAGAGATGAGGGTGAGGCGAGTGCTTGAGTCGCTAGTACTCAGTCTGGCACTGCTGCATTGTGCTGTTTCCATGCAGCTAGACTCCGCTGTGCACCATTCTTTCTCCGTAGTCCTGTATCTCTACAGCCCACAGTATCTCCCACGTTGGTGGTGTTCTGGGGTTGTTTTTTTTTTTGTTTGGTTGGTTTGGGGTTTGGTTTTTTTGAGTCTTTTTTTTTGCTTTTGCTTTTTTTTTTTTTTTAATTAGCGACAGCTCTCAAAATTATTTTGGGGTCTTGAAACCGTACACCGTTTCAGTGTGGACATTGCACCCTCTTACAGATATGGGAGACATGAGAGACCCACTAAAAAGTAAGGCGGAATTTTTACCGTTGTTGGAATAAATGTGCTGTCTATCGTAATCGTCTCAGGCAGGTGAACTGATAAAGAGCTGAATTTCATTTGAATGGTAGAGAAAGTGCCTTTGTTGCCATACCTGCATGTTTGCTGTGTTTTATCCTCGTAGCTTTGTATGTTAATAGCCTGGGGTCTTGCTCTCTTTTAAAGTTTGGGGAGCAGGCAGGATTTTAATGGGATCTCCCATCATGGAGCCTTAAATTCTTTTCATGCTAGACTGCGGTGAGGCTGTCTAACTATCCAGCACCTAGTCCATCTAGGGGAATTAGCATTAGACTTGCAAAAGAGAGCAAGTGACCACCGTAACGATGCTTGGCTGCTTCTTGCTAGCAGCCTCGAGTCCCCTCTTCTATAGCAAAGAGCTGAATGGGAAGCGCACCCAGCCATGCGTTCGACGTTTCCTATCAGAGCGCCTCTTAAAAAAAATGAAATCAAACATATAGGTGCTCTCCTCGTAAGGAAAGGAATCCAAATAATAAAATAATAATAAACCCACGAAAGAGTTCGGAGGTTTGATTCCATGCAAGGCTTGCAAAATGAGAACGTTCACCCCGAAGGCTGTTCACATCTGCATTTTAACATATGTTCCTCCTTTCTAAACGATGGCACACTTCAATTACCATTCAAAAGTGTAATACTCTTTAAAAAGACACCAAAAAACCAACAACACTCCCAGAGTACGCCCTATAAGGGAACGACATTAAAAGTGTGTTTATCTCTGTAGGAGAGTAAACAATTAGTCAATCATGTATTTATTTTCATTTCAGAAAAACGCCTGATTTCCTTATGTGTTGGTTGCGGCAATCAAATTCACGATCAGTATATTCTGAGAGTTTCTCCGGATTTGGAATGGCATGCGGCGTGTTTGAAGTGTGCAGAGTGTAATCAGTATTTGGACGAGACCTGTACGTGCTTTGTTAGGGATGGCAAAACTTACTGTAAAAGAGATTATATCAGGTACGCCATTTATGTTGTTTAATTCTTGGGTGAGGTTTTTATAAAACTTTATAAATTTGACAGAGGCAGGAAGAGGGACAATTGTGGAAAGAGGATGAAAAGACAATTAGTATATTTTTAAGTGATTTCCCCATAGATAGGCAAGGAAAAAAGTTCGAGTCATCAAGTTTTTTTTATTCCATAAACTGAAATACAAATCTCTGTATAAACAAAACCACATTCGGAAACAGCTAGCGACTGTATGGGACACTCCTGAGGACTTTGGTAATGCATCCTGTGATTCTAACAAAGTGGGAAATCGTAGGTAATGGAGAATATTTTCAGTAGTGTAGATATTATGAGCAACATGGAACTGATCGCTTTTTAACACAACCTGAGAAATGCATCTCTGTGTTTTTGCAAAGGCATAATGGTATTCATAAGAAAGGTACTTCAAGCATGTATGCCGTAAAAATAAATACATGGGGGGAAAAATTTAAACTAGGCCTATCAAAAAAAAAAAAAAAAAACAAAAAAGCAATAGAAAAACAAAACTGAAGTTTCCTTCAGAATGAAGGATCATTTTGTGGGATGGTTAAAACCTAGACCGAAATGTTTCTTCGCTAAAATAACTGACACTTAATCTTTTAAAATATTAACCCCTTTGGTGATATCTGACTGTCCTTTCTTATCTATAATTATGAATTAGAGCAGATCAAATTGCCCATCATCTGTTCGCGAACAAATAGGTATATTTATATAATGGAACCGCTTCCTTCCTCACATTAAAATTTGATAACTGATAAAATGTGAGAGTTACCGATCCTGACACTATAGAGAAACCAAAGCAAGAATTTCGAATGTGTTTATTATTTGTGCTCTTGGGTCATGCTGATCCATTCCAGTGTCGTCTACTGTATTTGCCAAACTAGAATTTTGCATGACACTGAGGTATGGACAGTATTTATTTTTTTACAGAAAGTAAAAGTACTTGGGAGCAAGTACTTACCTAGCCACCTAAGATATCTTTTCTAGTTTCTTTGTAAATCTAAATTGAAATAAAGCACTTGAGTCTTTCCTTCTCCATTGCACAGTTCATAAGCAGATCATTCCTTCAAGCCATGTTGTGAGATTATTCTCAAAGTTTTACTATGGCGAAAAAGAGTACACTTTCGTCCTTTCACTAATTTCAAGTGAAAAGAAACGTTTGGGACTGAGACGTGCTCACTTACCTTCTGCAAGAACTCAGCGGGCGAAATTTAAACAAACAAAAAAATGCAGCTCTTTTAAGTTAATATGCAATACATTTCATTTGCTACAATTTTAAAAGTAAGATGTACATTATGTGCAAGTCGACTTTGAATTAGATCGTGAGCCAATCTGTAATTGTCAGACGTGGGCAACTCTCCCAACTTTTGTACCTATTAATGCATACACTTTGCAGTCGCCCTGTTCTTTTGCCGTTTAGCTGTTTGTTTTTTCTTCTCAAAACGTTATAATTCGGAAATACGTAGCTCTGATTATAGGATGAGTAGACATAGCAACTAAAGATGTGTGTAAATAACCATCTGTACTCACAAGTATACATCTCTAATGTATGACTAATGTATGACTATTTCTAATGAAGTGTACTGATGAGGAAATGTGTGGGAATGAATATTACCTCACTTTTAAGAACAGCTTTTACAGTTCTGTGTGCGTGTATCCGTACATCTGCAGAAAGATGTTAATTTTACTTAATGCTAAGAAGCACGCAGTGGGACCCGAGAGACTATGCAGTTCTAGACACCCGATTTGGAACATTTTCTCATGTTCATCTACTGATGGGTGAACTGTCCCCCTCTCCTCCACGGGAGATGAGGAACCCGCAACCCATACCAGCGTGTAACCCCAGAAACCCTTTATTTGCCGTATGGGGCTGTCAGTGAGAAGTTGCCCTTTCACTCCTGCTGGAGGGCCTGAGCCCCGGCTCAAGGTGGGAGCATGAGCAGGAGGGGAGACGGGGCAAGGAGGCTGAGGTAGGGGCAGGCTGCAGAGCCGAAGCACCGAAAAATGCGTTTTAGTAAGGGGCGGGGGAGGTACACTACTATATATGTGAGCGTGTATATATATATAAGGGTGTGTGTATGCCTATATGTCTATATTGTTGTATAAAATGAACCTTATGAGAGAGGACAAGGGGAAGAGCCTCGGCCGCTGGCAGAGCCATCCCTGCCGGCAGCCTGGACACGCATTAAAGCGGCAGAAATCCTGATTGGTTTCATCGCAAAAACAACAGCATTTGATGAGGCTGGCACGTTTGTGGGGAGTCGATGTCAGCTTCGCCTTTTCCTGGTGTACCCGGGCGGTCTGGTTCAGCTGCGGGCCAGGCTAGGTCAGGTCCCTCCGCCGTGCCGGAGGGAGAGGGCAGGGACGACCCTTCGCCTGCTGCAGCCCGGGCGCTGGGGCAGGAGGGAGAGGTCGGCATCTCCTCGAGAAGGAAGGGGGTCTTTTTTTGTTTCTCCCTCTGTTTCTCCTTCCACCTCCGCCGCCTCTTCCTCTCCTTGCCCACCGCCGTGTCCGGGTCCCCGCCGTAAAAGACGGCGGGGGGATCAAGTCACCGTCAGCAAACGAATCCATTTTATTCCTTTCTTATTTTGGCGTCTGTATTTTCAAGGCTTGTTTAACTAGTGGACTGTGTGCGGCGCGTCTACGCGGGGCCACGGGGCTGCCCACGAACGGGAGTGAAACCCTCTCACTTTTCCCCCTTCCTTTCTCCCCACCGCCCGGCCTTTCCTTGCCCTCCCCTTCCCCCTCCCGTGCTCTCCCTCCTTCCCTCCCTTTTCCTTCTTTCTGGGCTGGGCCCTGCTCAGGTTATACGGCATCAAGTGCGCCAAGTGCAGCATCGGCTTCAGCAAGAATGACTTCGTGATGCGCGCCTGCACCAAGGTGTACCACATCGAGTGTTTCCGCTGCGTGGCCTGCAGCCGCCAGCTCATCCCCGGCGATGAATTCGCGCTGCGGGAGGACAGCCTCTTCTGCCGGGCGGACCACGACGTGATGGAGCGGGCCAGCCTGGGCGCTGGGGACCCCCTCAGCCCCCTGCATCCCGCCCGGCCGCTGCAAATGGCAGGTACTACCCGCACCCAGCGCCGCGGAAGCCCGTGGGGTTTGGCGCCGCCCGGCCTGGTGGGGGGCCCTGCCGCATGCAGCGGGCTCAGCGGCCCCGAGCGTGCGCGCCCGCGTAGAGGCAGCGGCAGCGCGTCCTACACCCGGGCTGCCGCGGGTCCGGCTGCTGGGAAAAACGCCCGCGGTATGCGTGAAGCGGAGACACCTGCGCAGGGGGGTACAGCGGACTGCACCTCCCGCCAACCTGCACACCTCCTGCTCCGACCAGACACCGGGTGCGGGAGCCCCCCTTGAGCCCGGGGCAGCCGGGAGCCTCAGTCGGAGACGGGCGAGTCTATGCACGGAGTAGGTCTGGGGCAAAGCACAGAGTATGTGGGAAAGCTGTTTTAACCACTGGAGGAAGCAGGATCCGAAAAGAGATAGACTTCATAACTACAGGCGAGCACTTAGGCCGTAATTTAAAACTGTCAACAAGCTAATCTTCAGTAATTGCCTTTTAAAGTGACTCTGCCTTCTTGAAACGTTTTATGTGATTTGATGAGAATTTCATCTTAAAACTCAGCATTGTAACTTCAGAGTCGCACCACCTTTACTTACACTTTTAGTTCTCGACGTGTACATCAGATACTCAGAGACGCTTACCTTTAGGAAGATGAACGTCTCTTTGAGGCAAACTAGGCTGGTCAAAGCAAGGTTGGCTGGCGTTATTGCTGTGCAAGTAACTGTAACTCGAAAAGTTATTTATAAACACAGCTATGTTTAAACAAGCTCGTTTCCCGCTTCTGAGCTGCCTTCAGGTGACATATATATAGATATAGGGAGAAAAAAAATCCCGTAGCTGATCATTGCAGAATTTTAGAGAGATCGTACATGCTCCCTATAGCATGTTTGTGCATGTCTCTGAAAGGCATATTGTGTCTGCAGGTGCAACACTGCTAATAATTGAAGCCTTCGTATTGTATTCATCGAATTTACTGCTTTATTGTTATAATCAGAGAAGTCGGAACCTGACTGTACAAAAGTGAACACTTTTTAGTTAGCCAGGATTTTAGCGGAAAAAAAAAAAAAAGGTAGTTTTTATTTTTCCCTTGACTGGGTCAAATTACATCTAGATAACTACAGCTACACAATGCACAGAAGAATAGCACAATCACACGAATATTTTTAGCTCTTGATGGTACGTTACACGTTGTTTTGCATTTCTTGGCGGTTTCCATGAGTTGCCAGGCTTGGTCCCCTTTTAAAGAATTGGCGAAATATTAATATTTTTAAGTATTCATCAAAAGTTGACATAAATTCACCTAGCACCTCCACTTTCTAAGATAGACCTCTGTCTCCCGAGCTCTGGGATACGGGGCTCTCGCGGGATTTTCCTCCACGTTTATGGTGCAGCGGATTTAGCTTGTTTTGCTTTGATTTGGAAGCATCAAAATGCCGGGAGCTGTTGCAAGTTATCGCAGCCTCTGGCTAAACTGAGCTAGATTTAGTATACAAGAAGCAGACCTGAATTATGATTAATTAAGAAGTATTCTTTTATTACTTTTCGGGCCAAAAATCTGTTTTGGTGATTTGTCAGGAAATAAATACATAAACCCCTCCTTTCCAGCGCACGCACACCTTAGCCAACTCGACCTCCCCTGTCAAGTCTCATACAGGTCCACGCTTCTGTCATTAAGGGGTTTAGGGGTGGTGGTGGTTTGTTTTTGCAAATTATCTGTGGAGTCAGAAATGTCTGTCCTGTCAGTCCACCAGCGCATAAAGCAGAGGAGGATGCAGGAGCTGCAATAGATCTGACTGCTCGAATGGCTTTTGAAAGAGGGTTCATCACCCACCCACCTCCGTCTCCCCCGTCCCACCAGCTTAGATTCATAGATTCTGCAGACTCCCTGCTTCCTACTTATGAGGATCTTGTTCCTCCCTTTCCCTTCCCTTACAGTAGAACCTATATCTGCCAGACAGCCAGCTCTGCGACCCCACGTCCACAAGCAGCCCGAGAAGACCACCCGAGTCCGGACTGTCCTTAATGAAAAACAGCTTCACACTTTGAGGACCTGTTACGCTGCCAACCCCAGACCTGATGCCCTCATGAAAGAGCAACTGGTAGAAATGACTGGCCTCAGCCCGAGGGTCATCAGGGTTTGGTTTCAAAACAAGCGGTGCAAGGACAAAAAAAGGAGCATTATGATGAAGCAACTTCAGCAACAGCAACCCAATAACAAAACTGTAAGTGGCTTCAGCCTCTGACCGTGCTTCCCAAGGAGAAACGCCTGGGCTATGTCCAGCCCGGCCAGCCTCTAGGATCGGTTTGACGTTTTTTATTTTGTGGGAGCTCCCTTAAAACAAACAAAATGATACCACGTAACTATTATTCGCTTGTTCTGCTGTCAGTGCATTTAAAACAGACCACAGCGAGAAGCCAACATAGGCAGCTTAAGCGAACACGTCTTGTGGGGCTAAGAATACGCAGTGGATTAGACTAACTTCTCTGCAGCATGAATTGCTAACTAACTGCAGAGTTTATGGGATGTAATAAGCCCAGCCTGGTATAATATTTATATTTCAAATACAAAGGACTCTTTGAGGGGAAAAATGATGCTTTCGCCCTCTCTCAATGGTTTTACACAGGGTTAAACCCAGAAGTAAAACCCATGAGTAAAAGGGAAATCTGATGTATTTTCTTAGCACTTTATATACTACAATGTGTATGTGTGTGTTTGTCAGTGTGCTTACTGTAGAAAAAGACAAATGCAATGCAAAGTTTATGGAATTACCGTCGTGTTTACAGGCTATTTAAAATATATAGTTCTTGCGTAGAAATATATTGAGTTCTGCTCTGCGGGCATATGCATGTATGATGCAAGCAAGCGGAAAGTGCTGGATTCAGCATAGCAAACTGGCTGTCTCCATTTTAAGCTAACTTTTTTTTTTTCCTGCTGTTGTTGTTAGTCCACTCGAAGAAGAGTCTGTTATTCTCCCTCTGTATATTGATTGACCTGAGAATGACTATTAATTCATAAAGCTGCCTAGTTAAGTGGAATTTAAGGAGTTTCATTTTACCTTGTTGGAATGAAATAAAACACGATGTTGTTAAATCGCCTGAACAATCTATTCGTCGAGGCTTGGACTTATTTTGTACACAGTGCCTGCACCACAGGGCGTACTGGAAGGGCTGGAAGTGGTTTTTTTTTGGGGGGGTGTTTTGGTTTGGTTTTTGAAAGAGCGCGGTACTGACATGCCCCAGGTTTGCCGTGCATTGGATATATGATCTAGTTAAGGTCACACAGAACAAAACCAGCCTGGATGCAAAATAGAGAGGGAACATGATTAACCGTTTCTTGTGCTCAGCCGTGCATCGGCAGCCAAGATACAGAGTGCTCGTGTTTAAGAAAGCTGGGGGGGGGGGTATGCCTTGAGAGAAATAAGAGGATTAAAGGGAAAGAAAGTAAACTTCCATTGTGATAAATGCAGCAGGTAGAAATAGGCTGACCTAGAGTAAAACATTCACAGCAGATTAACAAAGCAAATACAAGCGACAACGACTGTATAGATAAGACAGAAAGCAGTTTATTGACTCAGTGCTTATATCCAATGAAGTTAACCAAGCTCATTAACATCTTTTGCTGGGCTGTTCACAGAATATCCAAGGGATGACAGGAACTCCGATGGTGGCTGCTAGTCCGGAGAGACATGATGGTGGTTTACAGGCGAACCCGGTGGAGGTGCAGAGTTACCAGCCGCCCTGGAAAGTACTGAGTGACTTCGCATTGCAGAGTGACATAGATCAACCTGCTTTTCAGCAACTAGTAAGTGTCGGTTCCCAGTCGGAGCAAGCCAGCGGTGTACCCGGGACAGAGCAATGGGGAATTCCCTAAATGCTGCGGATACCCTCAGAGAGATGAGCAATTCAGACTAGCCGAGATTTCCTGAAATTGCAAGGTGGGCATGATGGCACTCTGTAAATGCGGCGAATTTAACTGATTTAATAGGGCTTTGTGCAAAATTTACCTTAGTGCAAAGTAGATTTCTTGCCGAGTTGAGTGGGAGATGGATAAGGCCCGACCCAGGTCTGAGACTAACTCAGCTTGCACACTCCTGAAAAATGAAAGCACCTCTATCCAGAGAACTAAAACATTGTTCACATGTCATTTAATTGTATGTATATTTATGATAGCAGTTTCTAAAATTTGCCCCTCCCCCCCCCTTCGGGCCCATTTTCCCTTTATACTGTAGGGTGGATTTTAAATATATGATTGCAATGTCAGTCTGTGTCCTTGTTTTGTCACACAAACATGAGTAGCTTAATTAAATTGTCAAAGTCCTTGTTTTATGCATGTACCTCTAGATATAACTTAATATATCTATATATACACGCAAATGTATACATATATATAGTTTACATTAAATGTTGTGCTTCAGAAAGGGAATTGTTAGTACATAATCACGTGAAAAATTCAAACAATATAAGAAACTACCTTAAGCCAAAAGAAAACAGATATTTTAGAATAAATTCTGTTCTTAACTCACTTCCTTATGCCTACATCGTTTGGCAGCTCATATGGGACCATATCATCTGCAATACTTAGGCCCAACGAGGTGAATTAAGGACAGATGTTCAACCTTAACTGAATTTCCTGGCCTAAGTGTGTTAAAACCAGATCTTTAAAATAATAAGGTACGTTGTGTATGGTTTTTCAGTGATTCAAAATAATATTTAATGATGAAACAATATATAGACCATTTTTTGATCTGTTGGGCATTTTTTTCAAGAGGAAGTGATGGAAAATGAAGGTTTATAGCCATATCTAGAAATGTTTTCAGACCTTTTCAATTTAGTATCAACACTCTTTTACAGGATCGCTTTTTTTTTTCTTTTTTTTTTTTTTCTTTTTTTCCCCAGTGGCAGGCTGCAGCATGCTTCCCTCCCCTGGCACACTGCTCGATCGGGAAGCTGTAGCACAGCAGCAGAGCTGTTTGCATCATCTTATCTCTAGAGCAACCACCGGTTTTCCTGCTTTAATCAAGCTGTCAAGCAGACGCAAGAAAAAGTGATCTCCTTTGGCTGCCTTACTTATTATGCCTTAACAGAATAGGAGACTTCTTTAAAAATTTTTGCTGCAGTGAGTTTTTGTAAGGAGTAGGTCAAAAAAAACCCAAACCCCCCAAAAAACCCCAAGAGGCAGAATGTAAGATGTATAGCCCAAATACACACATGCATATACATAGATCATTAGATAGATAAATATTGATATATATTGGGCATAATGTCTGATGCTGAAAAGAGTTAAAATGAAGAAGTGTGGATGGAACAGACGGTTCATCGACCTTTCAAGGCACTTCTCTAATCTGGAAAGGGCCTTAAACACAGGATCGGCCAGCTAAATAGGTGTCAAAGAAAGCTTTTGGATTAGTGAAGCTCCACCCTTCAAATTATGCCTTTTTCCCAACACTGCTCCTAAACTAACAGGAGCCACGGGGCACATTAGAATGGAGAAATGTGACCTTTTTTATCAAACTGACTCTCATTAAAAAGAGATACTACCCGCTTCAAATCGCAAATGAAAGAGGATGGCTTGTTTCAAATGCCTTCTGCTCCTAGATACTCCTTCCAGGTTTATTTTATTATGTGCACAAAAGGGGAAAAAAGTAACCTTGCAGTTTTGTGTCCAAAAAACACATGCACTCTTAAATAATTGATTAGAACATTCTGTTGGGATGGCCACTCTTGCAAGACAGGGAAAAAGGCCTCATTAATAGGGTTGGGTTTTTATTTGGTTGATTTTTCAGTCGTCTTTTTTTTTTTTAATCTGTTTTGTTTTTGGTGATTTGGCCGAAGGCCTGAAGAAGATTCCTATGAAGTCAATGGGAAAACTAAACAAAGCAACAAGCAGTGACACAGCCTCCTGTGGAGATGTATCAAGCCATTCGGCTACATGCCTGTATATTTATTTTTGCATTCTTCTTTGCCTTTTCCTGCTACTTTTCTCTGATTGTTACAGTTGTAAAAATTCTTTTTTTTTTTTTTCCAGGTTAATTTTTCAGAAGGAGGACCTGGTTCCAATTCTACTGGAAGTGAAGTAGCATCAATGTCTTCTCAGCTCCCAGATACGCCCAACAGCATGGTAGCCAGTCCTATCGAGGCATGAGGAACATTCATTCAGATTCCTGTTGTTGTTTCTGCCCTTACCATCATCCCTGTTGGAGAGAGTGGGAAAGTGATCGCGTGGGATTCCGAAATTTAGTGAGGAAAAAGTATTTAACAACCCTGTAATGAACCTAGCAAGGAACAGCTCCATTAAATGAACGGAGTCATGTTTGAAAAGACAAGGTAATATGGTAGCAACACTGTGAAGACAATCATGGGATCTTACTAGAATAAATACTAAAAAAACCCCAAAACCCGTGCTATTAAATCAGAGGAGGATCGAAAAGACATTTTCAAAACGTAAAGTATTTTTACTCGTGGATCTCAAAAAAAAAAAAAAAAAAAAGATGAAAAAAATTATCCTTACATTTGACTGCACATCTTAGGGAGAAACCAAGGTAAAGGGACTTTCTATCTAGTCCCTCCCAATCCGAGTGGTGCTGGTTCTATATTGGATTGCCTTGCCAAAAGGAGCTCCACTAGGTTTTCCATCATCAGGAAAGAGATGATTTAGCCCCGCATTGTTGAAAGATTCATTGCAGGAAGGTGGAGCTGCATTGGCTTGCAATGTTGTTTTTAGTTGACTCTAACAAGGGGTTGTTTCCTGGGTTTCTTCTAGCATGTACTGTAGCGGGGTTTTGATTTTGCTTGGTTGAGATCCATCCTCTATCAAGTTGGAAGCGATTAAAAATAGGTTTTTGAATTCCTCTTTAAAAACCGATTTATAAAAGCATTGCAACAAGGTATACCTCTATTTTGCCACAAAGCCTCTCGGGATTGTGTTTGAAATGTGTTCGTCCAAGAACCTTCCCCTCCCCCAAAGATGTATATAGTAATTGGTTAAACCGGCTGTTTCTCTCTCTCTCTCAATAAAGTGAAAAAAGTAAAAAAAAAAAAAAAAAAAAAAAGGAAAAGAAAAAATCCTTTTATCCTTTTTTTTTTTGCATTGCAAAATTATAAAGTAATTTATTATTTATTATCGGAAGACTCGCCAATTTTCATGTCACTTGACTCTATTTTTTTGTTTGCTGAAGTAAAAGAAAAAAGAAAAAAAAGAAAAAAATGTTTTGCCGTGGTCTTTGAATTATATGTCTAATTCTATGTGGGCTTTGTCTTTTTTTTTTCTTAAATATTATGTGAAATAAAAGCGGCATATGTAGAATTATTATATCTTCAGGACTATTTCACTAAATAAGCGTTTGGAATAGAGAAAATAATATTAATATTAAATAATGAACAAAGTTCCCTCCTTTAAATATTTACAAGTTAACAGCTAAAATACCTGAAATAAAATATTGCATGCAAAGCAGTTCATTAGTGAATAAAAGGAGTGTGATGTTTTATTGCAAGTATTAACGATCAGCTTGTAAATTTCCGTTTCAACGACTATATCAGGGCTAGTTGGATGCCTTAGCTTTCAATCGATAACGTTAGAAACTCTCTTGTTCTCTCCCTCATCCCTTGCCCTTAAAAGTGATATTACTCTAGGCATGATCTGACATAACGACATAAGTTCTAAAGAACTGGGAGCTCAGGCTTTTTGCTGAGTTTTATTATTTTTAAAAAATAATAAAAAGATAGTGCTGTATACCAAAGCCTCGTTGTTGAGATTGTTGAAATTACTTGTACTTTAAGTATAAGGTCCTGATAAAAGGGATGCTTAACAAGTCAAGTACGACTATTATTTATCAGTGTCTGCTGTCAAAACGATTGAAAAATGCTGCAGGAGGAATAGGGCTGAGAGGATATTGCTGTGAAATTGCACGAATGGTGTTCCTTATTTTCTGTCGACTTCCTTCTCTTCTCTCCCTCTTTTCTTCATTTTTTAATTTGCGGGGGAGAGGGTTGTGAAAGCCAGAAATATGGGCGATTTTTTTGGGAAAAGAAGAACATAGGAAAGGGATGGTTTTGCTCCAATCCAAGTGTTCCCTAGTGCTCCCGGCCAACACAAGACAAAGGCTCGCTTTAAGAAATGCTTAACAACTGGAATATATAGAGATTTTTAGTCTGACAAAGACAAGTTGGTTTGCATGACAGTTACTTCAAACCCTAATGTTTTCTTAACATAACCTTTTCCCTCCCTCCTCACTATCTCAGCCTAAACTGGTAGAAAGAAAATAAAAAAGGTTAAAAGTCGAATACAAGGATTTCAATCATCCTGATTAGAAACTGGATTCATTTTGTATGCTCAGGTGTAATACATTTTTTTGAGTACTTGATAAATATTTAAATAAATGTGAAATCTACCTTAAACTGTGTGATCAGTAACCCTTGTGTTTTCATGCAGGATCAGAGGCTTGGCACGACACTTCGGGGGGCGGGAGGGAGAAAGGGTGTCATTTCTGCCCGGAGGTCTAATGTGTAAGTTGTTTGAGTCGCTCCTACTGACGGGGGGAAAGGGGGAGTTTGGAGACCGAGTCTCCGACTCGGAGGGCTCTTTAATTGGCGCTGAAAACCTGTAAGGTCAGGGCAAAACGGAGGCCTTTGCATTCGCCTTTTACCACCTGGCTGCTAACGCGTAGGTGGGAAGCGCGGCTATTCCGCGACGAGATGCTCAGGGTTACGCCGGGATGACCCTTGCGGACGAACAATCTGCGCGTGGAGGTGTTGGTGAGACACACTCCTCCCCCGGGCAGGACCTTCGGGCCAGTAAAGGTCTGTTGTCTCCGAGGGCCACGCAGGAGAGAAAGGCAAATTTTAGCTGTTGCTCCTGTCTCTCCTTGCGAGAGGGAAGGGTCTTCAGCCCTGTGAGACGCCCCGCGCGCCCTCCCGGCGGCTGGGGCTGCAGCCGAGATAAACGGCCCGCCGGGAGGCAAGGGTCTTCTGTTTGGGCTGGCAACGGAACGTCTTGCTCCTCGAAACATACAGGGCAGCAAGTCTTCTGAAGGCTGCAGCCGAGCTCTGACTCCTCGGTTCTACAGCGGGCTGCGGGCGGGAGCCCCGCTCGGGACGTGCCTACACTCACACCTACTGCGAGGTTCCTGTCTGCACCCCTACGGAGGGCCTGAGCCCCCCCCCCCCCCGCGACTTTCGAGGAGAGCTATGGTCGCTTCTGCGGCAGCCGCTCGGGGGACTCTGGCCCCTAGGGCTCAGCGCCGCGGGGCGCGTCCTCCCCGGTCGCCGCCGCAAACCTGCGGCCACGAGGTCACACCGGAGCCTCCTCTACTCCCGAAACTTCAGTTAAACAAACTTTGTCTTATTTTAAGATTATTTCTTTTGTGGGGAGGAGGGGATTCTTTTATGGCCTTTGGTTCCCTTTTCCATTTCATATATTTGTGGTATATTTCTTTCCCCCCCTCCCAAAAATATTGAGTATTATCCACTATGGAGCAAATAGAGACAAACTTTCGAGCAGTCCCTCCTAGTGCCTTCAGGAGAACACCTGAGCTTGGGCAGCAGGACTTGTGCAAGCGAGAGAAAACATCCTCTTTATGAAATGCATGTGCGTGCCCTTATGGTGCTCTGTGCAGGTTCCTGCTCTGGTTCTTCTTTCCGATACGGGAGAGGGCAGCAATTAACAATCCCAGGTCCGCCGTTTTTCTTCTTGCTGCAGCCTCTCTTAATTTCAAATAAGGTGTGTTAAAGCCTGCTGTAATTTCTCTGAGAATTTTGTTTGTACACACAGAGACCAATATTCCAGCTCTTCTCATTTCAATATTTGAACCAGGTTAATTAGCTCTCAGCATCTCCTGCCAACGTAGGAGTGAGACGCAGAAGCTGGGGATATGGATTCCAGCGTTGAGATCAGTCGAATACCTCAACAGTAAGTTCTTGGCTTTATATACATATGTATGCATACATATCTTGACAAATCCACGTTGAGTCACCCAAAAGTAGGCAGCAGGAATGAGGGCCGCCGGCCTGGGGAGGGCTCGCTGGCAGCCCTCGGTCCGCCGCAGCCCGAGCGCAGCGCACGGGATGGAGCCGAACCGAGTTCAGGGTTCGCGGTGCCGGGCGGGTTTCACCGGCACAGCCCTGCGCTCGCCCAGTCTGCACGCCCGAAACGCCGACAGCGTTTTACGGTGCGAGATGCCGCTGCTGGGCGCTTTGCGTGCTTCAGCGGAGCTGTAAGTAGTTAATAAAGGGGCCGGAAGGATCCTGTTTACTGATTGTTCCTGATTGTTGTTTTCTTGATAACAGAGCAAGCCACTGAATGACTGAGCTCAGGCGCCACAAACATAAACTTAACAGCTCCCAGTGTGCCGGCCCTGCTGGAGAATCACTCCTCACCTCCCAGGACTTGCGAAGTGCAGGCGGAGAAGGCAGCTCCCAAGGAGACAAGCTCTGGGGGGGCAGGGGAGGCCCGCCTGTACGACTGAGCTTTCCATATTGCACGGTATCTGCCATCATTAGCCAGGGAAAAGGGTGTAAAATTAATCGGTTGCCTTTCCCTGAGCCTCCTGTCCGTGCCGGAGGTCGGGGCAGGGTCTGTGCGCCGCTCTTCGCAGCATCCCAGCCGAGAGATGCGGCTTTTACATCAGGCTGCAGTTTCGTTTGAATTTCGTTGAATTTTCTTGCCACGGCTAAGCGTAGCCAAACAAGTGCTCTGGGCTTGTCCGAGGCCGAGGAGGGAGGGCGCGCAGGCTCGCCGCGCCCGGCCCGCGCTCCCCGCTGGGCCGGGTCGCCCGAGACCGGCAGCACTGGGACAGTAACCCCCGGACGCTGTTGCAGCTGGATTGATTACCTGCAGCTCCGGATTTCTCCGGGGGTGGGGAGAAGGAAGGATGCAAATCAGGATTTTTGCTGGAGTGTGTCTTTGCTCTTTTTGTTTGATTGTTTGTTTTCTTTTCTCCTGGCAGACAAAACAGGGCAAGATGTGTTTGTGGGTGAGAGAGGGCGGAAAAAGCTTTCCAGAAATAAATGACACGGACCAAAGCAGAGCTTGGCTCCTCTCTCCGGGCAGACCTCGAGCGGCAATGGGAAGAGGAAAATAGGGTGTTACTGTGGCTTTTCTTTAGGAGGGCTGTTCAGGTCTGTAGATCTCCAAGGCTAATCCAAACAACCCGTTTGACTTGTGAGGTCCGGAGTCTAGACAGAGCTGGTGGCTCGGCGGCTCCTTATCTGGTTTTGGAATCAGCCAAAAGAGACGTTTCTTAATGTTCACAGCAGCACTGGGATCTGCCGAGGAGCCACCGCACTTCGCAGACAGGACAACAAATGCACCCACCACCTGGAAGCTTTACAGCACGCTTTGTTGTTCCTGAGCCGGCGCGAGTGCGGCTCTACCCCACCTCCCACCCTCGGCGGGTTGTTTAGTAAAACTTATAGCCCGCTGCTTGCCACGGCAGCTGCTCCTGTCGCAAAAGCGACAGGCACTGAAAGGCCATCTCCGTGGCAGGATATGGTAGTGGACACTCGAGCCCCGCTGGGGTCAGAAATGCTATGGTGGTTTTGTTTGGGTTTTGGGTTTGGGGTTTCCCTCCCCCTCCTCTTTTTTTTTTTCCCTGTGTGTTTGCTGCTACTACTATTTTTTTCCAGTTGAAGTTTTGCAGAGAATGGAAAAAAATATCCAAACTCACTCTTGCTCACCAACATTAAGGAATGATCAAAACAAAAAAATTGAGAGAGGAAGTCAGATTAGATAGAAGATCTTATTTGGGAGTAGAAAATTGCCTTCTGTATTAGTCCCTTTATGCTGGGTTTGTGGATATTGCTAGCTGTAAAGCTTGTTTGATGTAGTTGCGATCAATAAAAACATTTAACTCAATAGCAACCAGCATTTTGGAAAGTAGGGAGAAAGAGACATCTTTTGGTTGGATGTCACTCTTTCTATTTATTCATTTGTTTTCTTGAGCTTTCAAACTCTCCTAGCATGCTGGGCCGGTGGATGGTGGGTTTCCAGGTTTCTGAACAGTACATGAGCCCATCCACTGCCTCTGATGTTTCTCTACTGTAATGCAAAATGATTTGCTGCGAATCTGTGTGATTCCTCTCCAAATTCTGTGCAGTTTCTCAGTGCAGTTGAGTTCAGGGCCATGATATTCCATTTTGGAAGAAAGCAAGCTGATTGCTATAACTACGATGCAGTGAATATGCTATTTGCAACAGATACTGTAATTGAGTCTGCTAATGTGGACTTATGAAATTTGCCAGTAGGTAGGACTCTTTCTCTATGCATTTTAGAAGGTTTGTGGTTTGTGGATAAGTGCTGTTTTCTAGATTTGATAGTTGCAAATTTCCTCATGTATAGAGCAAATTATATTGCAAAGCTTTTGTAATAATTTTCTATCAAACACATTTAAACCATATTAAACTCCCAATAACTCAGGGAATTCAGGATCAAGAGAGCAACATTTCCCTAGAAAAGGAATCTTAACCATGATCCTGATACTCTTTTTTTTTTTTTTCTCATGAGTAAAACTTCATGTTTATTGTTTATTTTTATCTGTCACAAATACAAGGTGGTGTTTGAAAAGTGTTAAACTTAGCAGGTATATAGACATAATACTGATGTGTCACTGTACATGATCAAGTAAAATATGGTGGGAATTAACTTGAAAAGTTTATGAAGTTTTTAACTACAGCCCATAAATTTACCTTTTTTTACAAAGACACAATGGTATATAGAAGATCTTACAATATATATGAGACTTAAAAAAATACTCTAATATTTGGAGCCCAAACATTTTTTCCCCCAACTTGAAGACACAAGCTGAGGTCCTAATCCTGGAAGTGCTTACTCTAAGTAATCCAAAGTTATTAATATTAGACATCTCTAGTGAGTAAGGAATTGCAGGAGTAAACTCTCTAGTTTATACAGGGCCTTCTGTGAAGGTAGTGAAGGATTTGCTGCTAACCTCTAGTGAAGCAGGAATGCATAACTTTGAAGGCTTGAGTCCAATTCTCACTAAAGTTAGTGGCAAAAATCCCCTAGACATGTGGATATAAATTATGTGCTGTGATTTTCTAGGGAAAAAATTAATTTCCTATCTACCACTCTCATTTTTTCCATATTTGACCTTAAATAACTGCATAATTTTCTATTATAAGAGAAAAACCCTCTTAAGCTATTGGTGCATGAATAAAAGCATCTTGCTTGGTGTGGTAATTGAAACAGGAGCCAACAGCTCATCTGAATGTACAGAATATTATAAAATAAAACAAAACAGCCACTCCCTGTCTCACAGCCTCCTAAAGGAAATTTAATACGTTGTGAATTCTGGGATAGGAGACTACATACAAATTACTTACATGATATTTTAAAGAGAGCTCTTTGCAAAACTTAACAGAATTAGCCCCAAAACAGCTCTGAAGTTCTAATTTAAATGTATTTCACCTTCATGATATGAAGCAAGGAAGATTTTGAAGGATTTGGCCCTGCCAGCATGACTCAAATTCAGGCTTGTTCTGAGCCAGGCAACTGCCCAATTGGCTGCTGCAGAATGACCCCAAACTTCACATACAGCACAGTCAGTAGGATTTGAGGTGTGCTAAAGGTGCAGGGTCTCATTTAGTGAAAATTAATTGATAGTAAACAGGGTTTTTTACTTAGATTCTTTTTCTGTAGCAAGAATTTAATGATTTTAGCACTTGAAAGACTAGAGCTATTTAGTTATTCAAGTAACATTATTCAGGGTTGGGCCTTTCCAGGCTGAAAACCATGGGTAGTGGGTAGTTTTGATAATTATGTCAGGATGAGCAGGATTGAGCACTTAGTGGCCAGAGACCTCAAATTATTGCATCACTGTAAATGAAAGTGTTTTAGTCCAGTACTCATTCCAGATCTTATTGACTTACTGGTTAGGGTAACTGGGGAAACAACTAACCCCCAGTGTTCATACAAGAGCAATATATTCAAGACAGATGTGTTTTCTTCATCACGCTTTTTTAAGTGCTAGGTTTTTAAATCTTTGTTTTTGTGATTCACTGTTTTTCTTCTAATTAATTAGTTTTCAAGCCATCTTTGCCTGTCATTCCAATAAGCACAGCTGTTTTATGCTCTGATCTTAATTTTTTTCCTGAGTAAAGCCCTGTCCTGGTTTCAGCTGAGAGGATTGATTTTCTTCATAGTAGCTAGTGTGGGGATATGTTTTGGATTTGTGCTGAAAACAGCATTGATAATATAGAGATGTTTTTGTTCTATGGACCTATCGTTGAGCAGTGTTTACACGGGGCCAAGGCCTTTTCTGCTTCTTGCACTGCCCTGCCAGCAGGATGGCTGGGGGTGGACAAGAAGTTGGGAGGGGACACAGACAGGACAGGTGACCCAAACTGGCCAAAGGGGGTATTCCATACTATATGACGTCATGCTCAGTTTATAAGGAGCTTGGGGGAAGAGAGGGGGGGGGCGGCCGCGTTCAGAGTGATGGCGTTTGTCTTCCCAAGTAACCGTTACGCGTGACAGAGCCCTGCTTTCCTGGAGATGGCTGAACACCTGCCTGCCCATGGGAAGTGGTGAATCAATTCCTTGCTTTGCTTTGCTTGTGCGCGCGGCTTTTGCTTTACCTATTAAACTGTCTTTATCTCAACCCACGAGTTTTCTCACTTTAACTTTTCCAATTCTCTCCCCTGTCCTGATGAGGGGGAGTGAATGAGCGGCTGTGTGGTGCTCAGCTGCCAGCTGGGGTAAAATCACGACAGTCCTTTTTGGCGCCCAACATGGGGCTCGAAGGGTTCAGGATAATGACAGATTTGATTGGAATGTGCTAGATTGAATTTATAGCTGCTATTAGCTATTTAGTAGTAGCTGTTTAGCTATTAATTGGCAGGCTCCTGTGCTTGCCATGGGGCTTGCTTGCCTTATTATCTATTAGAGTCTAGTGCTCGTTAGTGGCTCCTTTTTGCTTTTGCTGCTTGCTGTAGTGCTGTACTGGTTATCATCTTACTGTGCTGTGGCTGGGAACATTTTGATAACAGCAATGGCAATGCGCCCGGGCTGGAAGATGGCCAGGGCACTGCTGCTGTTTCTGTGCCGTTGTCCTGGACAGGCTGGAACTCCTGTGTGCACTCGAGTCGAAGGGACTGTGGCTTGTGGATGAGTCCACGTTGGAGCAGGACACCCCAAAGCGTCTGTGGCCATGGTTGCATCTCTGCCACAGCAGGTATATCTTGAAGTGTCTGGGGCCGTGGTTGCATCTGTGCCACAGCAGGTGCACCTCGAAGTGTCTGGGGCCATGGTTGCGTCTGTGCCGCAGCAGGTGCACCTCGAAGTGACTGTGGCTGTGGATAAGTCTATGCCGCAGCAGGTGTACCCCTGGAGAGACTGTGGCTCACGGATAAAGCTCCACTTGGAGCAGGTACACCCTTAAGGGACTGCAGTCTGTGGATAAGTTCAAGCCAGAGCAGGGGCAAGGGGAGGTGTTCATTGCAATGGTAAACTTGATGGTCTGACTCGAAGGGACCAGGGGTGGAGATTGTAATGGAAATATACCTTTAAATTGTTGTAACCCATGATTTGAGTTGCATGTTACAGGAATTACTGTAGCAGAAATCACCTGAACCAATGGAGAACAAACCTTACAGGAAGCAGCGCAAGTGCAGCAGTGGACCTGACCTGAGCTGGTTTTGGTGCCCAGTAACTCCACATGTCAAGCACCTCTCCTGTCCTGAGTGACCACCATGGTGGACGGAGCCCAAGGTTGTGGACCAAGTGAACCCAATGGACATTTTGTGGACATTTATGGACATTTTGAAAGGGTGGTTCACAGACTAAGGGAATGATATCAGCATATTATATCAAGGGATGAGAAAGGTGGTGGTGCTTAATGAGGATGTATTGAATTGTGTGGGACCTGAGCATGACATAAATAGTATGGAATAAGGGGTGGATAATGTCCTGGTTTCAGCTGAGGGGATTGATTTTTCTTCATAGTAGCTAGTGTGGGGATATGTTTTGGATTTGTGCTGGAGACAGCATTGATAATATAGAGATGTTTTTGTTCTATGGACTTATTGTTGAGCAGTGTTTACACGGGGCCAAGGCCTTTTCTGCTTCTTGCACTGCCCTGCCAGCGGGATGGCTGGGGGTGGACAAGAAGTTGGGAGGAGACACAGACAGGACAGGTGACCCAAACTGACCAAAGGGGGTATTCCATACTATATGACGTCATGCTCAGTTTATAAGGAGCTTGGGGGAAGAGAGGGGAGGGGGCGGCGGCGTTCGGAGCGATGGCGTTTGTCTTCCCAAGTAACCATTACGCGTGACAGAGCCCTGCTTTCCTGGAGATGGCTGAACACCTGCCTGCCCATGGGAAGTGGTGAATTAATTCCTTGCTTTGCTTTGCTTGTGCGCGCGGCTTTTGCTTTACCTATTAAACTGTCTTTATCTCAACCCATGAGTTTTCTCACTTTAACTTTTCCAATTCTCTCCCCTGTCCTGATGAGGGGGAGTGAACGAGCGGCTGTGTGGTGCTCAGCTGCCAGCTGGGGTAAAACCACGACAAGCCCCAATGGACTTTAAGAGAGTCATATATTCTCAATTCAATTGAGCCCATCCCTTTTCAAAGTCAGGGATCTCTGTCAATTATATAGAGTCAAAGGCAAAAACATTTAGATTTTTTGCAATGATGTGCCACATACCATATTTCTTTGTAGTACTATTAATATACTATTATGAGGTACTTCAGAGCAGAAGAATTGGTCATTAAAGTAGTCCTGGAAATGAAATGTCACCATTTGGGATCTCAGCTTTGTAGTATGTAGGGTCTTCAAAACTGATTACATTAGGGAAATGTGTTTGCAGTTTTAATTTAACTTATTAAATCATTATCACAGAAAAAAAAAAAAAAGGCACAGAAGATGATTAAGAAAGGCAGATACCACTTAAAACTATCACATCAAAATTATTCTTAAGTTTGACATTTTTCCTGGTGAATATTTTGTTTATAAAAAGACACTTCTTTCTGAAATCATTAGGTCACTCAAGCAGGGATTCATTTGAGGGTGCTGTCATGGTTTAGCCCCAGCCGGCAGCTAAGCACCACACGGCCGCTCACTCACTGCCTGCCCCCCCCCCCGGCGTGATGGGGAAGAGAATCGGAAGACAAAGGTGAAACTCGTGGGTTGGGATAAGGAGAGTTTACTGGGACACCAAAGGAAGAGGAAAATAACAACAGTACTTATAACAGAATATACAAACTGAATGATACACAATGCAATTTCTCACCTGACGACCGTACACTCAGACCATCCCAGAGCCACCCCTCCCCGACTAGCCCCCTTTTATGGTGAGCATGATGTCATATGGTATGGAATATCCCTTTGGCTAGTTTGGGTCACCTGTCCTGGCTGTGTCCCATCCCAGCTTCTGGTGAAAATTAGCCTAGCCGAATCCAGAGCAGTGCTTACAGCTGTTCCATGGTTGTGCAATGCCTAATACAATGCACCATGCTCCTCACAGGTCCTTAGAGCAATGCTATAACCAACATGGTCAATAATAGTAAATAAAAGACCATGGTGATGTTAATACAATTCTACAGTAATAACTAGCCAATATAGATGTAAAGCCTTGTGTCTTATAGATGCTTAATTCCCACAAAATAATTTTTCAACACTGCACCTATTCCTGTTTCTATGGCAAAAATGTTGCTAACTTCCACAGGAGAATTTGATCTCTTCATTCAATAAGTGGCTCAAAGAAAAAATGGGAATTAAGAATGAAATAGCATGACAAATAGTAGCATTGCAATTAGCAGTACAAGTTTTATGCTGCAAGGACTGATTCTGGATGGAAAAAACCCTTGAAAAATGAAAGTATTGTACCGCAAGATCAAATGTTTGGCTGACTATTACAGTCAGTAAAACAATATGTTCATTCTTTAGAGTTTTATCTGTCTTCAACTATTTAGCAAAAGAACTCTATACCTTATATTTCAGAAAAATATTTCTAATTTTTATATACATTTGAATATACTGCTGGACCAAAACCAGCCATTAAAGCAGCTGTTGATCAAACGACAAATGCAAAAATTTAACCAGTTAATGTTCATTTAAGTATGGTGAGTTATCTTCTCCAATTCTTAATCATGTCTTTTATCAGGTGGTGTTAATATGAGTTGTCCTTTAGTTAATGATTGTTTTATAGTTTTGTTTGGTTTTTTTTTTTTATATTGTAAGATATTTCTTACTTGTGGATAAAAGTGAATAGAGTCAGGGGGAGGTACAGACTTTTGTGAAAGTGGGGTCTAAAAGGAACAAATAATTAGTGCTTCCATGCTGAATTTAGGTCAGTGAAACTCCCAGGGGCAGTAGAGTGGTAAATGCAATTGTGAGGGCAATGTGGAAGAGAAAAAAGGAGGATGGAGGTGGTTTATGTCTACCTGTGACATGACACAGATCCTGCGACACCCTGATAATGCTCTCTGGTATTGAAACCCTTGTTTCATTGCACAGCCCAGCCTTGCACGTCTTTTCTGGCTCGTGAAGGGGCTCACCACTAGTGAGAGGCAGCAGAGCTCCTCTGGGAAAGGATGGTTTCCTGTCTCTTCAGCAGAGGCTGAGGAGTCCTCAGTGGGGATGGTTAGACAGGTACTCTCTTCCTAGGAGAGATGCTGAAAAAAGTTGTAGCGGAATAGTTCCCAAAGCATAAAGCTGCCTCAGATTCACATCTGTACAGGAAGAGGCACTGACCACAGACAGCTGATCTCTCGATGGATAGACATCAGGTGTCTCTGATGAAATTCCTCATGCCTAAGACCCTGTGTCACAGCCAAAGCTTGGAAGATAGCGAGGGATACCCATGCTTGAGGGGTGAGCTTTGGTGGGGCAGAGCATGTGCTGTAACAGCTACTTTTGGACATCTGGCTCTGTAGTGGAATACAGGCTCCAGAGTGGCATCTTATGCTGTAGCTGGTAGATGGTGAGAGCTGAGTGCTTCTGAGTGGGATTCACAGAAAAACAGCCACTGCTTACTGAGCAAAGGGATATATCACAGATGCTACCCTTCTTTAGGTCATAGGCCCCAGTCCTACTAGAAGTCATCTCTTTCCTCTCAGAATTTACAGCCACAGCCCAGGCCCTTTCTTAATAGCAGGCACTTATGTCCTTTTTTTTTGTTTTGGTTTTGGGATTTTGTTTTGGTTTTTTGTTTGGGGTTTTTTTTTTTTTTTTAGGGATGCAGGGTATCATATTTAGCTTTCAGAGGATGCCTGGAGCTGTAGTTCCTCCTACTCTAAAAGTGATGAGTGGTTACAGCATTTACTTAGGATGTGACAGACCTGGTTTCAAATTCATCCCTTCAGGGATGAGCTTGTATATAAAGGGCTGGCTGGTGTGTGTGGTGGGGTGTTTCCATCTTGCCCACTGAAGCTATTCTACAGCACAGGAAAGACTGGAGAGAGGAAATGAAAGTATGAGGGCTGAAACCTGTGTCATGGGAAGCAGATTTGAATCTATTCAGAGGATGGGTTTTGTCTGAGGTGTATGGCCTGTCAGGAACAGGCAGGCCTGGGCATACATGCAGGCAAAGCTGTGGGTGTTTGAGAAACTCCAACATAGAAAACAGAGGCCTCTCCAGAGGTCAAATACCTCTGGGAATGATCATCAGCTGAGCAAAGTTTTGAGGATCCCAGTTTTGGGTCCAGATGCTTAAATCACACCCAAGCCTCACACTGGGCACCTCAGTCCCTTTTTGGAAGGCCACCATTGTGGAGGGTGTTTGCAGTGTGCTGACAACACCCACCAGAAGGGGCACAAAGAGTCCACCAGAGAAAAGATCTGGCCAGCTTTCATCTTCCTAGCAGTGTCAGAGTGGCATGGTGGGGTTACATGAGGGAAAATGGAGACCCTTGATCTCTGCCTCATTTAACTGGCTCAGTGCTGTCAAATGCCTTACCCAGTGTGTGGGTGAGACCGAGAAATGGCTGAGAGCTTGCTGGCTATAGCTCAGTCCGCATAAGGCTTAAGGCAATGCCACAGGCTGGAGGAAGCTGCCAGCAGGTAGGGCAGATCTTGTATCTGCCCTGCTTGCTGGACGATCTGCTGGCTGCCAAGCTGAAAGCATTACCGAGGCTTTGGCTGCTGCTAGGTGATCCCATTTCAGGCAGGCTTCTCCACAACACTCCCTCATCATTTTCTGGTGAGACATTCATTATTATTACTTTTGAATGAAGACTTTGCTCTTGTGATCCATGCCCCGGCACCTAGATTCTTGCAATGGTCTCGGTGTTACAGCAAACAGATCTTTCTGAACTACTGCTCAGTCAGAGTGCCACCTTTGCTCATTAAGCAACATATCTCAGTGTTTCCAGAGCTCTGCTAACCACTGGTTGGTCTCCAGGTGGAGTTTTAAAGTATAATTTTGACCCGCAGAGCATATATAGCCTGCCTATATGAGAGCATGTGCATCTATCTGCACAGTCTGTCCACAGCTGCAACCTGCTCTAGTTGGTGCTAAGTTGGAGCAGCTACAATATGAAAATAGAAAAGAACCACCTGCCAGCAAGTTTCTCCAAGTCTCTCCTTCTGAGCCTATTCTCTGGCCTTCCCTATTGTCAATGTAGCCAGAATATGCTGACCTGCAGGACATGACCAAGTTCTTTGGGAGGGTGAAGAAGAGGAGGTTGCAGAGGAAGAGGCATGTTTTTGAGAAAGATGGGCATGGATAAGGTTTTGAGTCCATCTTTGCGAAGTTATTTTCTAAGTTAGAGATTAATCTTACTTTATGATTTTTTTAAAATACTGTATTTGTATCTGTATAGCTGTAATCCCACATTTTCCCTTCAAAGACTGGGAGTAACCATTGCATTTCTTCCTAGAGTACTAGCAGACGTGGTGTCCTCTTCTTGAGCTTGTCTGAAACTGCCTGTCATATTTATATCAGGGATACAACTTTTTTATTGAGAGGTTCCCAAACTGTTGTACTTGTGGTTCAATTGTTCAGCGTAGTGTGCGAACAACTGAGCAGTTCCTGTGCAAGAACTTGATCTAGCCCAGCGCTCTAAGGTACTCTTACCTCTTCAAATTAAGTTTGGTAATCTTTGCTTTATTCAGTTCTACAGAGTGAGTCAAACACCAGCAGCTTTAGACAAGCAGATTTGTCTAAAAACACACTGTAAGTATAATTGAGATAATAATTGTGATTTGTAATGCGACTGACTCCATGAATGTTAGGAGAAATCTCTTGGCATGAAAGGCTGAGAGTGCAAAAGAATCTCACCAAGGTTTTTAATGGAAACTGTTGCTTGGATTATTTAAAATTTGATGGAAAGCAGTGGTGGGGAGTGTGCAGTCAATACAAATATTCAGCTGCATGTGGAAAGAAATGCTTTATTTTCACCATTATTAATTGAAAACCAAAGCAACAAAAATAAGGACTGGAAGGGGCAGAATAGAACAGCAAAGTCATGCTTTTTTTTTCCAGAATAATGAGTTTTTAATGAATATCAGAAGCAGTTCATTCTGATCATATTTTTTAACAGCATGTAATAGATATGCTACAAAATTTCAATGCTCTCTAAAAACACTTTTAAATGCAAACGAGGAAATTATAGCAGTTTTCCTTCCTCTTCTCATTCTACCTTGATTAGGTACACTGCTCTGTCCTGATACACAACAACGTGAGCTCATAGAGGTGTGACAGAGCCCTACAAGGGCAACTTTTTGTCTTATGTACCACATCCACAACACAAAGAGGCTGGGGCATGGATTGAAGATCTGATCCAGGATATTTAAAAATGCCATGTGTCTAATGACTAAGCTAACTCTCCTCAAAGACATTTTGAAATAATTTATCCTACACTTAATCACCAAAACATTCTTTCTGCTTCCTCCTAGCAAGATTCAAGGTCGTACAGAAAAACTTACACATTTTCCTACAGGAAGGTTGTCTATCTGAACTTTGGAGGTTCTACCTGGTATAGCATTATAGAGCAGAATATCAGAGTATGATGAACTGCATACTTTTTTAAGGAGTGACTGAAACCCACTGTCCTGGTTTCAGCTAGGATAGTTAATTATCACAAGGAGCTAGGATGGGACACAGACAGGACAAGTGACCCAAACTAGGCAAAGGGGTACTCCATACCATATGACGTTATGCTCATGATAAAAGGAGGCTAGTCGGGGAGGGGTAGCACGGATCCAGGCAGCTTCGGGACAGTCTGAGTGGCAGTTGTGTACGGTTGTCGAGTGAGAAACTGCATTGTGTATCACTCATTTTGTATATTCTAAGTACTGTTGTTATTTCCCTCTCCCTTTGGTGTCCCAGTAAACTGTCCTTATCCCAACCCACGAGTTTCACCTTTGTCTTCTGATTCTCTTCCCCATCCTGCCAGGGGGGGCAGGCAGTGAGCGAGCAGCTGTGTGGTGCTCAGCTGCTGGCTGAGGCTAAACCACGACAGTCCTTTTTGGCACCTAACATGGGGCACAAGGGGTTGAGATAACAACAAATCTGACAGGATCATGTTAGAACAAAGTTGTGATAGGTATTTATTATATAAGGTAAACAGTCATTGGTCACAATGGTGTTTTGTTTGTTCACATGGCTGTTGTATGGAAACCCTTACTTGCTGTAAGTATTCCCTGCGGTGCTGTTTATTGCATCTAGGAGAGGGGTCAGGATTCTCATTTTACTATACTGTGTGATATTGACTTATGATATGATAACATCACTGGTTATGAGGTTAAGCTGGTATTTGTATGTGGCATTGCTGGGATGCCCGTACCTCAGACAACATCTCTTGAAATTGATTAATAATTACACCCAATCTATGGGGAAAGTGGGGGGGATACTTTCTCCCACTCTTTCACCTCCCCCTTTTTCCTTCAGACTGGTTACAGCAGCTTTTGAGAATTTTGAATACACTTGGGATGTTCAAGCCAGCATGCTCCTATTGCAATGTCTCCTGAAAGTGTTCCAGGTCTTATTTAGGGTTACAAAAAATTTGTTTTAACAGTATCACCCAGAGATCTGCCCCAAGGCTGAACAGTCAGGGCTGGCATGGCATGTGGGAGAATATGGCCAGGTATATAGAGACCTTCTCACCTCCGATGGTTTGGAACTTCAGTCCCCAACAACTACAGGACCCTGATAAAGCGGTAGAATATTTGAAAGGAAAATGCTGTGGCTATTCCAAAGAGGCACAACTTACCACACTGCACTGGGCCCTGGCCACTATCTACCAAACAGTGTTCGACAGTAGGCAGCACCATCAGGGGGAAGAGAGGGAAATCAGAGCAACAGGCACTGTGGCTACCCCAACACTGGCAACAGGTTGCTCTCCTTGTAAACTGTCCTTATCCCACCCACGAGTTTTACCAGGGGAGGGGAGGAGTGAGCAAGCGGCCACATGGTACTCAGCTGACAGTTGGGGCTAAACCATGACGGTCCTTTTTGGTGCTCAATGTGGGGCCCAAGGGGTTCAGATAATGACAGATCTGACAAGAGTGTGTCAAAAAAAAAAGTGTTATATGCATTTATTATTAGTTAAATAGTTGCTGATCACATTGGTTGTTGTGGTTTAGCCCCAGCCAGCAGTTAAGCACCAAGCTATCGCTAGCTAACCCCTCCCCCCTGCTGGTGGGATGGGAAAGGAGACTCGGAAGAAAAAGGTAAAACTCATGGGTTGGAATAAAGACAAGATATCCACGCCTTATTCTATACCATCTACGTCACACCCAGATCCTGCAATTTCCATAAATCACCACCACTTTCCCTGTCCTTGATATAGATATATATATACACACATACACAGATATCATTCCCTTAGTCTATAGGGCACACCTCCAAAATGTCTGTTGAGTTCATTTAATCCATGACTGGATTGTCATGAGTGCAGCTCTGGTGCCAGCCCAACCCGCAGCAGAGTGGCAGATCTAGGCGCACAGGGGGTTTTTCCTGACTTTCCAGAGGCAGGGAAATGCCAGGGACGCGGAAGAGACCCGCCACGAGCCAGCTGCTCTCGTGGGAACTGCTGATGAGACCTGGGCATTGCCAAAGACAACGGCACCCACCCCCGACACCTATAAAAAGCAGCCTAGGGAGCGCTAGCAATCCGGAGCATGGCACGGTGAACAGAGCGTGGTGCAGCAGTTCACACAGGCAGGGTGTGCGGGTAGGGCCTAGTCAGTCTACTTGCTCAAGAGCGGAGTCCACTGGTGGTCATCACTCTCTCATAGAAGGAGTTCAGCCATGGCACCCACCAGGCAGAAAGCCCTAAGCTCTGTGCTCGCCAGAAGGCATGTGGCAACTCAGACAGAGCTGCCACAAAAACATGCAGCCACCCAGCTCTCAGGCTGCAGGGAGTGTCTGAGCTTGGCACTGGCAGGGGGAGGCAGTGGTGAGATTGGCTGCGTGAGGTGTGACCAGGTGGATGATCTGCTCAGCCTGGTGGCAGAATTATATGAAGGAGTGGAGAGGTTAAGGAGCGTCAGAGAGGCTGAGAGAGAGATAGACTGGTGGAGCCAAGCTCTGCCCTCTCTGAAGCAGAAACAGGGACAACTACCAGACAAAAACCAAAGTGAAGGGGACCCTGTATCCTCCCCTTGCCAGGCAGAAGGCAGCAGCCTCAAAGAGGGGAGCGAGTGGAAACAAGTCCACGCTCGGCGTGGCAGGCAAACCTTCTCCTCCTCACCCACCTTGCCTTCCCATGTACCCCTGTGCAACAGGTACGAGGCTCTGGCTGTGGAAGGCCACTCAAGGGAGGATACGGATGACAGTCAAGCTACTCCAGAGGTAGCACCTAGGCCCAAAAGGCCCATGCCTCGGGTCGTGACCACCCCAACAAAGAAGAAAAGGAGAGTTATAGTCGTAGGGGACTCCCTTCTGAAGGGTACAGAAGGTCTGATATGCAGGGCAGACGCTCCTCTCGGTGAAGTCTGCTGCCTCCCTGGGGCCCATGTTAAGGACATCACTAGGAACCTCCCCAGCCTGGTACAGCCCTCTGACTACTACCCACTGCTGCTCCTCCATGTGGGTGGGGATGAAGCAGAGACACGCACCACGAAAGCAATCAAAAGGGACTTCAGGCTCTTGGGACAGTCACTGAAGGATTCGGGGGCACAGGTAATATTCTCCTCCCTCCTTCCAGTTGAGGGCAGCAATGGTGGGAGGAACAGGCGGACACAGTCCATAAATGCATGGCTCCGTGGCTGGTGTCAACGCCACAACTTTGGGTTCTTTGACAATGGAACGGCCTACATGGCACCAGGCCTGATGAACCCTGATGGGATTCATCTCTCTCAAAGGGGGAAGAGGATCTTTGCCCAGGAACTAGCGGGGCTCATCGACAGAGCTTTAAACTAGGCTCGAAAGGGGAGGGGGATAACATCAGGCTTGCCAGCGACATGTTGTGGGATGACGTGCCCAGGTTGGAGGGACAGGGTGCTGGCGAGGGCCCTCGGCCTACTGCTCAGAAACGTGCTGGACACACTACAGCACGCTCGAAGCCTAGAGGAAATGAGCCAGGGGCTCCGGATGCAATGGGAACCAACAGGGTAACACTGGGAAGATACATCAAAAGAATTCCAGCCACCCCAGCCAATAAGTCAGCCTCCATGGGGTCACCACTGAAATGCCTCTACGCGAACGCACGGAGCATGGGGAATAAACAAGAGGAGCTGGAGGCGTGTGTGCATCTGCAAGGCCATGACCTTATTGGCATTACAGAGACGTGGTAGGATAGCTCCTATGACTGGAGTGTTGGGATGGAAGGGTACAGGCTCTTTAGGAAGGACAGGCAGGGCAGATGAGGAGGGGGCATCGCCCTCTATGTCAATGACCAGCTGGAGTGCATGGAACTCCACCTGGGGATGGATGAGGAGCCTACCAAGAGCCTATGGGTCAGGATTAAAGGGAGGGCTGGGGCAGGGGACATCACAGTGGGGGTCTGCTACAGGCCACCTGACCAGGGGGACCGAGCAGATGAAGCCCTCTATAGGCAGATAGGAGCAGCCTCATGCTCACAAGCCCTGGTCCTTATGGGGGACTTCAACCACCCCGACATCTGCTGGAGGGACAACGCAGCAGAGCACAAGCAATCCAGGAAGTTCCTGGAATGTGTTGATGACAACTTCCTCCTCCAAGTGATAGAGGAGCCCATGAGGAGAGGTGCCATGCTGGACCTTGTTCTCACCAATAAGGAGGGCCTGGTAGAGGATGTGAAGCTCAAGGGCAGCCTTGGCTGCAGTGACCCTGAAATGGTGGAGTTCAGGATCCTCAGGGCAGCGAGGAGGCGCACAGCAAGCTCACTACCCTGGACTTCAGGAGAGCAGACTTTGGCCTCTTCAGGGACCTGCTTGGGACAAAGCCCTGGAAGGAAGAGGGGCCCAAGACAGCTGGCTAATATTCAAGGGTCACCTCCTCCAAGCTCAGGAGCGATGCATCCCAACAAAGAGGAAGTCAAGCAAATCCACCAAGAGGCCCCCACGGATGAACAAGGAGCTCCTGGGCAAAGTCAAACACAAAAAGGAAGCCTACAGAGGGTGGAAGCAAGGCCAGGTAGCCCAGGAGGAGTACAGAGAAACTGTCCAAGCAGCCAGGGATCAGGTTAGGAAAGCCAAAGCCCTGATAGAAATTAGTCTGGCCAGGGATGTCAAGGACAACAAGAAAAGCTTCTATAAGTATGTTATGTTAGTGATAAAAGGAGGACGAGGGAAAATGTGGGTCCCCTCTGGAATGAAGTGGGTGACCTGGTTACCCAGGATATGGAGAAGGCTGAGGTACTCAACGACTTCTTTGCCTCAGTCTTCACTGGGAAATGCTTGAGCCACACTGCCCAGGTCACAGAAGGCAGGGCCTGGGAGAATGCAGAACCGCCCACTGTAGGAGAAGATCAGGTTCGAGAATATCTAAGGAACCTGAAGGTGCACAAGTCCATGGGACCTGAGGAGATGCATCCGCAGGTCTTGAGGGAACTGGCAGATGAAGTGGCCAGGCCACTCGCCATCATATTTGAGAAGTCCTGGCAGTCTGGTGAAGTTCCCACTGACTGGAAGAGGGGGAACATAACCCCCATTTTTAAGAAGGGTAAAAAGGAAGACCCAGGGAAGTACAGGCCGGTCAGTCTCACCTCCGTGCCTGGCAAGATCATGGAGCAGACCCTCCTGGAGACTATGCTCAGGCACATGGAAAATAAGGAGGTGAATGGTGACAGCCAACACAGCTTCACTAAGGGCAAATCGTGCCTGACAGTCTTGGTGGCCTTCCATGATGGGGTGACAGCGTTGGTGGATAAGGGAAGGGCAAGTGACTGTTAAAGAAAAATTCTACCAGACGTGAGTTTACCTAGGTTTGCTTTATTGCAGCGCTGGATGCATGGGGGAAATAGCTCCACCAAACGTGCATGCCAGGTGATCACCAACATACAGGTTATATAGAATCAAAATATACATATTCATTATTTTTCCGAGAAAAGGCAGTCCTATGATAATCATTTCTTGGAATCCATTTCCATATTCTCCTCCCCATCACGCATGCTCAGTGATTTGAGTTGGTGGTCCTCAGGGGTCTCTGGTGGTCGTCAGTGGTCTCGCACCCGTGTTCGCTGGATGACCCTCTTCTTGCAGGCATGCGCAGTATCCTTGCTGTGGATACACTTGTCCATAACAACTTACTTCATAAGATTAATATTCCCGGGCCTATTGTCCGGTTGGGTAGGGACTGTACAAGGAACGTAGCAGCATTGTACATTGCCATGGTCAGTTAGCTATTACCTTGATTACAAACCCCTTTCCCACGATTATAGGCTTTAAAACAGTTCTAGGCCTTAAGCAGCTTTCTAGTTAATATAAGTTTTCTTATAGCTAAGCTTCTATATTTTTTACAATTCCCTCCTTTTGTTTTCATTGCATCCCTGCAATTATTTATATCTCCAAGCTCCTTGTAATTTTGCTACTATACTAGAAAAACAGGTTATGCAACATTGAAAAATCACTATTATACATATGTACCTGAATTTCAGGTGTTATCCCTTGATACCAATAAGCATGATTTTGTAATTGCATAAAAGAATTTTGCAAATACAATAAATATTGAGTTACCCGTTCATCTCCATCCAAAAGGCTTGTTTTTGCTGGAATATAAGTTCCAGGTACTGCTAAAATTCTCCCAAATAAAACTTCTGCTGGAGATACACCTACTGGTTGCCTTGGTGTATTTCTAATGTCCCAAAGTACTAAATTTAATGCTTCTGGCCACTTCAAGCCAGTTTGTTTACAAGTCTTAACTAATTTGTCTTTGATCGTCCTATTCATCCTTTCTACTTGTCCTGATGATTGTGGATGATAAGGTGTGTGCAATTGCATCTTGATATTTAATGAATGATAAATTTGCACTAAAATTGCGGCAGAGAAATGTGCTCCCCTGTCCGAGTCAATTATTTCAGGAACTCCATATCTAGGTATTATCTCTTTTAACAGAGCTTTAACCACTGCTTTTGAGTCATTCTTTCGAGTAGGGAAAGCCTCCACCCAGCCCAAAAGCTGATCAATAATCACAAGTAAATAAGCATATCCCATAGCCCTAGGCATCTCCGCGTAGTCAATTTGTAGTTTTTGAAAAGGATATGTTGCTGGAGGTCGCTTTCCTGCTGGTGCCTTGATTTTCAAAGAGGCATACTGTTTGCACAGTCGACACCCTTCGCAAACTCTCTTAATAGCAGCATAAATCCCTGGTGCTGCCCACAGTCTCTGTACTCTCAAAGCTATATTCTCAGGTCCACCATGGGTTTTCTCATGGTGCCATCGCGCGATCAGTATTAAATACCTTTTTGGGAGTAATGGTTTCCCCCCTAGAGTCCATTGTCCATTCTGCTGTTCAGCTCCCAGCTTCTCCCAGAGCTGGCTGTCTTCCTCAGGAAGTTCCTCAAACAGCTTTTGCGTGTCTGGCAATTCCCGGTCGAGCTCTCCTTGATGGGTCAGTGTCATTGCAAAGGTGACTTGTCGGGCTGCTGCTTTTGCAGCCTGGTGCATGAGCTCGTTCCCTTTTGCCAATTGATTCTCTTGGTTGGTGTGTGCTTTAATATATATTACTGCTAGTTCAGATGGTAATTGGATCGCCTCCAAAAGTTCTTTAATCTGTTGTCCATGGGCGATCGTTTTACCTGCTGATGTGAGAAATCCCCTTTCTTTCCACAGCATACCTGTAGCATGACAAACTCCAAACGCATACTTAGAGTCAGTATACAAATTAACCCGTATTCCGATCGCATATTGTGCAGCTTTCGTGAGGGCGACGATCTCTGCACCTTGAGCACCTAGAGTGGGAGGCAAAGGTCCTGCTAACAATACCTTAGTTTCCGTGGTAACAGCAAACCCAGTACATTCCCATCCTTCTTCATAATAGGAGGAGCCGTCGGTAAACAAGTTCATATCTGGGTTATCCAAAGGCTGATCTCGTAGGTCATCTCGTGGTTTGCTCGTCATTTTGATCACCTGTTCACAATCATGTTCATCCTTTTCTCCATCCGTGGGCAGTGGCATTAAGGTGGCAGGATTCAAGGTATTACATCTTTCCAATCTTAAATTGTCAGCAAGCAAAAGTATTAGTTCATATTTATGTGCTCTTTGTGGAGAAAGTGCTTTCTCGGCATATTGTTTCAATAATATTTCAACTTCATGTGGCACACAGACTACTAGGGGATGTCCCAAGACTATTTTCCGGCTTTTTTCTACTAACTCAGCAGCAGTAGCCACAGCTCTTATGCAAAACGGAGTTCCTCTTGCTACTGAATCTAATGTGCAAGAATAATAGGCTATAGGTCTTTCATGTGGCCCTAAAGTTTGAACTAAAACTCCATTTGCTGTTCCTTTGTTTTCTGTGCAATAAAGTTTAAAGGGTTTAGAACAGTCTGGAAGCCCCAAAGCTGGAGCTTGCATTAATGCTTCCTTTAATGCACGAAAGGCTTTTTCTCGTTCAGGACCCCAAGCTATTGGTTCCGCTTCCTCATTTTTTGTTGCCTCATTAAGAGGTTTCGCTATTTCACTGAATCCAGGAATCCATGGCCTACAATATCCTACTTGTCCTAAAAATCCCCTTAATTGTTTCTTTGTTACTGGTCTGGGAATTTCTTGTATAGCTCTTACCCATTCTGGATCTACTTCTCCCCTCCCTGGTTTAAGAATAAACCCCAGATACTTTACCTGTTGTTGACAGAGTTGCAGTTTGGATAGAGATGCACGGTGACCCTTCTTTGCAAGTTGGATGCACAAATATTCAGTATCCCGCATACAATCTTCAGCCGTATGGCTTGCTAGTAACAAATCATCAACATATTGAATCAAAACAGAACCCCCAGAAAATTTTAAGTCTCTTAGATTGTTTCTGAGAATTTGAGAAAAAATGGTTGGTGAACTAGTGTGTTGCGTTTGTGTGGCAAGGTTTTGGTAGCGGGTGGGGGCATGGGCTATAGGGGTGGCTCCTGTGAGGAGCTTCTAGAAGCTTCCACAGTGTCTGGTAGAGCCAATGCCAGGCAGCCCCAAGATGGGCCCGCCCCTGGCCAAGGCCAAGCCAATCAGCGCCTCTGTGATAACATATTTAAGAAGGTGGGAAGCTCTTTTTACATCCGGAGGGGGAAGTGTGGAGATGTAACATCAAGGTCAGTGCAGGAGGAGGCGGCGGAGGAGGAGGCGGCGGCACTCCAGACACCGGAGCAGAGATCCCCCTGCAGCCCGTGGTGAAAACCATGGTGAAGCAGGCTGTTCCCCTGCAGCCCATGGAGGAAGGATGAGGGGGTGTAGAGATTCCACCTGCAGCCCGTGGAGGACCCTACGCTGGAGCAGGTGGAGGTACCCGAGGGAGGCTGTGGCCTGTGGGAAGCCCAGGCTGAAGCAAGTCCCTGGCCGGACCGGTAGACCCGTGGAGAGGGGAGCCCACGCCAGGGCAGGTTTTGGTGGCAGGACTTGTGACCCCGTGGGAGACCCACGCTGCAACAGTTTTCTCCTAAAGGTCTGCACCCCATGGAAGAGACCACGCCGGAGCAGTTTGGGAAGGACTGTAGCCCGTGGGAGAGACTCCATTTTGGAGCAGGGGAAGGATGAGAGGAGTCCTCCCCCCGAGGACAACGAAGTGGCAGAAACAATGTGCGCTGCACTGACCGCAACCCCCATTCCCCCCGCCACTGAGGGGGGGAGGAGGTTTGAAGCAGGGAGTGAAGTTGAGCCTGGGAAGGGGGGAGGGGTGGGGGAGGTGTTTTTAAGGCTTGATGTTATTTGTTTTTTTTTCATTGCTCTATTCTGTTTAGTAATAAATTAGATGAATCCCTTTTTCTAAGTTCAGTTTGTTTTGCTCGTGATGATAATTAGCTCTCCCTGTCCTTATCTCGACCCGAGCCTTTTGTTAACTTCTCCTCCCCATCATGCTGGGGAAGGAGTGAGTGAGCGGCCGCGTGGCGCTCAGCTGCCGGCTGGGCCTAAACCACGACAACTAGTAAACCCTTGTGGCAAGCGTGTCCAAGTCAACTGTTTTCCTTGCCAAGTGAAGGCAAAAATCAATTGACTCTCTTCAGCAATAGGTATACTGAAAAATGCTCCTGTTAAATCCAAAACAGTGAAATATTGTGCCCATACAGGTATTTGGGTAAGAATTAAATTTGGGTCAGGGACAACAGGGTGTGGGGAAATTACATGCTCATTTACTGCACGGAGATCTTGAACAAATCTATATTCTGGATCCCCATCTTTATCTAATCGATGTTTACTTACTGGCAAGATTGGAGTATTATATGGACTTTGACATTCCTTGAGTATTCCTTTTTCTAAGAAAACTGCAATCTGTTTTTGAATACTTGGGATAGCCTCATCTGCAATCGGGTACTGTTTAATTGATGGAGGTGACCCTCCTTTTGTTTTAATTATTACCGGTTCTGCAGATAACAATAATCCTATATCATCACCAGAGCTGCTCCATAGTTCCCAGGGAACTGCTTCAAGTCCTTTTGGGATTTTAAAAGCTGATTCTTCTTCTTGTGGAATTTGCACAATTTCTGATCCCATGATTATTAACTTGATTCCAGCTGGAGCAAGGAGTATTTGAGTACCAAATTCCTGCAAAAGATCACATCCTAGCAAAGACACAGGTGAATTTGGAGATATCACAAATCTTCCCCATACCATTTTCTCTGCAATGATAATTGGAAGTGGGGTTGAAATAGATTTTATTTCTTGTCCAACAACCCCTCTTATAAGTACCTTCTCTTTAGAAATCAATGTTTGTGGGACTGCATAATTCAAAAGGGACAAAGTTGCTCCTGTGTCTACTAAAAATTCAACAAAAAGTCCGTTTACCTTTGCAGTAATTTGTCCATACTCATTTACCTTCACTCCTTCATTCGACATTTTCGCAGTCCTTCGGTAAGCATGGAATTCAGCTCATTAATTTTCTATTGTGAGTGAGGGCGCGGTGGATACGGTGGATTTGATCCTCGTCCAGCACTTACTGGGCGGAGTGGGCACTCTCGCTGGATATGTCCTATATTCCCACAATAAAAACACTCTAAAGTATTAGGATTAGATTGGTTAAGAGAAGAAAGAAAGGGAGCCCTTCCCCCACGTCCCCTTCCTCTTGGTGTTCCCCTTGAAATTCCCCTGCCCCTTCCTCTTGATTGATAATTCTGTGTAATTGCTGCAGCCAACAAACTAATTTCTCTCTCTTTTTCCTGTTCTCTCAACAAAGTTTTCATGTCACTCCAATTAGGTGTATAATCAGTGACTATTCCAGATAGCATTTGCGCACATTTTTCTGCATCATCTCTTAATCTTGGCATTTTGCTTTGCCACATAATCAAATCACCTTGTTTCCAAGGTTTGTGGCGCATCACAGCAGTCACTGCAGGAACTTCAGGAGGAGCTCCTGGTCCTGCTCTGGGATTTGGGATGTAATCCAATTTCATGGGAAACATCCCTGCTTGGGGAAGGTCAGTTTCCTCGGCCTCAGGGGCAGAGGGAAGTGGGCTTACCCGTGGTTTAGATGGCTTACGTCTTTGACAAGACCAATCATACCAAATATACCAATAATCAATATTTTGACTTGCAGTATCTTCTAAAATAGTCCTTAAAAACTTTAACTTATGGGGCTTAAAAGTTCCTTTGGGAGGCCAAATATCCATAGGTCCTCCCCCTCGAGATCGAGTTAGGAATGGCCATTCCTCCTGACACAACACAATCAGTCTTTTCTTTTGCAAAGTCTGTGCCCCATAAACCTTATTCCAATTTTCCAAAACCTCAGCAAGGGGCGTCCCCCTTTCAACGCTGGGTGTATTTCCCATTTCTTACTACTTTTCCTCTTACCAAATCTTTAGCAAGTTTAAACACAAGAGTACTCCCAGTATCGTCTGGAAAGACCCGTGTCCAAGTCCCTTAGGTGAACTCACCTATTTTGCTGGCAACGAGCGTTGGTCACGGGTTTGTCCAGAGAATTAACTGGTGCTTCTTCCTCTTGCGTCCTAGGGTCCCATCTGGGTCGCCATCTGTTAAAGAAAAATTCTACCAGACGTGAGTTACCCTAGGTTTGCTTTATTGCAGCGCTGGATGCACGGGGGAAATAGCTCCACCCAACGTGCATGCCAGGTGATCACCAACATACAGGTTATATAGAATCAAAATATACATATTCATTATTTTTCCGAGAAAAGGCAGTCCTATGATAATCATTTCTTGGAATCCATTTCCATATTCTCCTCCCCATCACGCATGCTCAGTGATTTGAGTTGGTGGTCCTCAGGGGTCTCTGGTGGTCGTCAGTGGTCTCGCACCCGTGTTCGCTGGATGACCCTCTTCTTGCAGGCATGCGCAGTATCCTTGCTGTGGATACACTTGTCCATAACAACTTACTTCATAAGATTAATATTCCCGGGCCTATTGTCCGGTTGGGTAGGGACTGTACAAGGAACGTAGCAGCATTGTACATTGCCATGGTCAGTTAGCTATTACCTTGATTACAAACCCCATTTCCCACGATTATAGGCTTTAAAACAGTTCTAGGCCTTAAGCAGCTTTCTAGTTAATATAAGTTTTCTTATAGCTAAGCTTCTATATTTTTACACTGATATCATCTACCTGGACTTGTGCAAGGCATTTGACACTGTCCCGCATGACATCCTTGTCTCTAAATTGGAGAGACATGGATTTGATGGATGGACCATTTGGTGGATAAGGAATTGGCTGGATGGTTGCACTCAAAGAGCTGTGGTCAATGGCTCAATGTCCAAGTGGAGATCAGTGACGAGTGGCATTCCTCAGGGGTCAGTACTGGGACCGGCACTGTTTAACATCTTTATTGGCGACATGGACAGTGGCATCGTGTGCACCCTCAGCAAGTTTGCTGACGACACCAAGCTGTGTGGTGTGGTCAACACCCTGGAGGGAAGGGATGCCATCCAGAGGGACCTGGACAGGCTGGAGAGGTGGGCCCGTGCGAACCGCATGAAGTTCAACAAGGCCAAGTGCAAGGTCCTGCACGTGGGTCAGCGCATTCCCAAGCACGACTATAGGCTGGGCGAGGAATGGATTGAAAGCAGCCCCAAGGAGAAGGACTTGGGGGTATTGATTGGTGAGAAGCTCAACATGAGCCGGCAGTGTGCACTTGCAGCCCAGAAAGCCAACCATGTCCTGGGCTGCATCAAAAGAAGTGCCACCAGCAGGTCGAGGGAGGTGATCCTGCCCCTCTACTCCGCTCTTGTGAGACCCCACCTGGAGTACTGCGTCCAGCTCTGGGGGCCCCAGTACAGGAGAGACATGGAGCTGTTGGAGTGAGTCCAGAGGAGGGCCACGAAGCTGATCAGAGGGCTGGAGCACCTTTCCTATGAGGACAGGTTGAGAGAGTTGGGATTGTTCAGCCTGGAGAAAAGAAGGCTCGGGGGAGATCTAATTGTGGCTTACCAGTTTCTGAAGGGGGCCTACAGGCAAGATGGTGAGGGACTGTTTATGAGGGAGTGTAGTGACAGGACAAGGGGTAATGGGTTTAAGCTGAAGTAGCGTCGATTTGGATTAGATGTTATAAAGAAATTCTTTACTGTGAGAGTGGTGAGGCACTGGAACAGGTTGCCCAGAGAGGTTGTGGAGGCCCCATCCCTGGAAGTGTGCTCTGGGGCTTCACCCTTTTCCAGTGCAGTCTGGATCAGTCCATGGCAAATGGTGGGGCTGTGTTTCCACCCCTGGGGCAGTCGGTTCCAGGTGTACTGGACGCCCCTCCAAGTGAAGGCAAACTGTGGCCTACAATCTGCCGCCAAAGGGATCAAGAAAAAATCATTAGCGATATCAGTTGTGCCGTACCACTTGGCTGCCTTTGACTCCAGTTCATATTGAAGTTCCAGCATGTCCAGCATGGCAGCGCTCATTGGCGGTGTGACTTCATTCAGGCCACGATAGTCTACTGTCAGCCTCCACTCTCCATTGGACTTCCGTACTGGCCATATGGGACTGTAAAAGGTTGAGTGGGTTCTGCTGATCACTCCCTGGCCTCTCCATTTGGCAAATCACCTTGTGGATGGGAACCAGGGAGTCTCTGTTGGTGTGCTATTGCTGCCGGTGCACAGTTGTGGTAGCGATTGGCACCTGTTGCTCTTCAACCCTTAGCAACCAGAGAAAAATTAATCTAATTTATTACCAAGCAAAACTGAGTAGAGGAATGAGAAATAAGATCAAATCTTAAAACACCTCCCCCCATCCCTCCCGTCTTCCTGGGCTTAACTTCAGTCCTGGTTTCAACCTCCTCCCCCCTCAGTGGCACAGGGGGAGGGGGAATGGGGGTTGTGGTCAGTTCATCACATGTTGTCTCTGCCGCTCCTTCCTCCTCAGGGGGAGGACTCCTCACACTCTGCCCCTGCTCCAGTGTGGGTTCCCTCTCATGGGAGACAGTCCTTCATGAACTGCTCCAACATGAGTCCTTCCCATGGGCTACAGTCTTTCATGAATTGCTCCAGCGTGGGTCTCTCCCACGGAGTGCAGACCTTCAGGAGTAGACTGCTCCAGCGTGGGGTCCCCTACAGGGTCTCAAGTCCTGCCAACAAACCTGCTCCAGCTTGGGCTACTCTCTCCACGGGTCCACAGGTCCTGCCAGGAGCTTGCTCCAGCGTGGGCTTCCCACGGGGCCACAGCCTCCTTCAGGTGCCTCCACCTGCTCTGGCATGGGGTCCTCCACGGGCTGCAGGTGGAATCTCTACACCCCCTCATCCTCCCTCCATGGGCTGCTGCAGGGGCACAGCCTGCTTCACCATGGTCTTCACCACGGGCAGCAGGGGGATCTCTGCTCCGGTGCCTGGAGCACCTCCTCCCCCTCCTTCTGCACTGACCTTGGTGTCTGCAGAGTTACTCACATCTTCTCACTCCTCTCTCTGGCTGCAAAAACTTCCCCCAACTGTTTTTTTTTTCCTTTCTTAAATATGTTATCACAGAGGCGCTGATTGGCTTGGCCTTGGCCAGGGGCGGGTCCCTCTTGGAGCCGGCTGGCATTGGCTCTATCAGACAAAGGGGAAGCTTCTAGCAGCTTCGCACAGAAGCCACCTCTGTAGCGCCCCCCGGTACTAAAACCTTGCCACACAAACCCAATACAGTGCTAAAGAAGCCCCACTGTATGATAAACTACCAGAAAATGAGAAGCAATATGCCCTGTTCACTGATGGTCCTGTTGCATTGTGGGAAAATATTGAAGGCTGCTGTATGGAGTCCTACAGAACAAGTGGTAGAAGCTGCTGAAGGAGAAAGTGAATCAAGCCACTTTGCAGAGGTGAAAGCCATCCAGCTAGCTCTAGACATTGCTGAAAGAGAAAAGTGGACGATGCTTTACCTCTATACTGATTCATGGATGGTGGCCAATGCCCTGTGGGGGTGGTTACAGCAATGGAAGCAAAGCAACTGGCAGCATAGAGGCAAATCTATCTGGGCTGCCCCATTGTGGCAAGATATGGGTGCCTGGCTAGAGAAGCTGGCTGTAAAAGTACGTCACGTAGATTCTCATGTACCCAAGAGTCAGGCCACTGAGGAACATCAGAACAACCAGCAGGTGGATCAGGCTGCTAAGGTTGCACAGGTGGATTTGGACTGGCAACATAAGGGTGAATTATTTCTAGCTCCTGGTGGGCCCATGACACCTCAGGCCATCAAGGAAGAGATGCAACATATATATGGGCTCGTGATCGAGGGGTGGACTTGACCATGGATGCTATCTCACAGGTCATCCTTGAATGTGAAACATGCACTGCAATTAAGCAAACCAAGTGAGTAAAGCCTCTGTGGTATGGAGGCCGATGGTTGAAATATAAATATGGAGACGCCTGGCAGATTGACTGTATCACACTCCCAAAAACCCACCAAGGAAAATGTCATGTACTTACAATGGTGGAAGCAACCACCGGATGGGTGGAAACATATCCTGTGCCCCATGCCACCACCCAGAACGCTATCCTGGGCCTTGAAAAGTATGTCCTGTGGTGACATGGCACCCCAGAAAGAACTGAGTCAGACAACGGGACTCATTTTCGGAACAACCTCATAGACACCTGGGCCAAAGAGCATGGCATTGAGTGGGTGTATCACATCCCCTATTATGCACCAGCCTCTGGGAAAAACAAACAATACAATGAACTCCTAAAGACTACCCTGAGAGCAATGGGTGGTGGGACTGTCAAACATTGGGACACACATTTAGCAAAGGCCACCTGGTTAGTTAACACTAGGGAGGTCTACCAATCGAGCTGGCCCTGCCCAATCAAAACTCCCACATCCTGTAGAAGGGGATAAAGTCCCCATAGTACATATGACAAATATGTTGAGGAAGACAATCTGGGTTAGCCCTGCTTCAGGCAAAGGCAAACCCATCCGTGGGATTGCTTTTGCTCAGGGACCAGGGTGCACTTGGTTGGTGATGAGAAAGGATGGGGAAGTCCACTGTGTACCTCAAGGGGATTTCATTTTGGCTGTGAATAGCCAATAAAATAAATTGTATGATGTTAATTGCTAAATTGTGAACTGGACTTTTAAGTGAAGTACTTAGGGGATGAGGTCCAAAGTGGCAAAGCTCATGCCATTGCATCCAAATGGGGAATAAGCCAGGCTAACCAGAGCAGCAACAAATATTCCTTAGCTGCCTCCCAAGATGAGAACCAGAAAGCCACCCACCTCAAGGGTGTGTGTGGCCACAGTGGACCTTCTTGCACCCCTCCAGGGAAACTTCCATGCTTGATTACCACTCTGAAATCCTCGTACACTAATGCATGTAGCATGGGGAATAAACAGGAAGAACTAGAGGTCTGAGTGCGGTCGCAGGGCCATGATCTCATTGCAATTACAGAGACATGGTGGGATAGCTCGCATGACTGGAATGCTGTCATGGATGATTATGTACTTTTTAGGAAAGACAGGCCAGCAAGGTGAGGTGGTGGAGTTGCTCTTTATGTTAGAGAACATCTGGAATGTATCGAGCTCCACATAGGGGTGGATGAAGAATGAGTCCAGAGCTTATGGGTAAGGATTAAGGGGCAGGCTAACATGGATGACACTGTTGTGGATGTTTACTATAGGCCACCTGATCAGGAAGAGGAAGTCGATGAGGCCTCCTACAGACAGCTGGAAGTAGCCTCATGATCACAGGCCTTGGTTCACATGGGGGACTTCCACCACCCTGATAGTTGCTGGAAAGGCAACACAGCTAGGCACATACAGTCCAGGAGGTTCCTGCAGAGCATTGATGACAACTTTTTGACACAGGTGGTGGAGGAGCCCACGAGGAGAGGGATGCTGCTGGACCTTGTACTAACAAACAAAGAAGGACTCGTTGGGGATGTGAAGGCTGGGGGCAGCCTTGGCTGCAGTGACCATGAGATGGTGGAGTTCAGGATCCTGCGTGGAAGGAGCAGGGCAATAAGTAGGATTACAACCCTGGACTTCAGGAGAGCTAACTTTGGCCTCTTCAAAGACCTGCTTGGGAGAATCCCATGGGTCAGGGCTCTAGAAGGTAAGGAGGTCCAAGAGATCTGGTCAATATTCAAGCACCACTTCCTCCTAGCTCAAGGTCAGTGAATCCCTATGAGTAAAATATCAAGCAAAGGAGGCAGGAGACCTGTATGGATGAGCAAGGAGCTGCAAGGACTGATCCAGACTGCACTGGAAAAGGGTGAAGCCCCAGAGCACCTGCAATACATTGATGACATCATTGTATGGGGCAACAGAGCAGTAGAGGAAGTTTCTGAGAAAGGGAAGAAAATAATCCAAATCCTGGTGCAGGCTGGCTTTGCCATAAAACAAAGTAAGGTGAAGGGGCCTGCGCAGGAAATCCAATTTTTAGGCATAAGGTGGCATGATGGGCAGCATCAGATCCCAATGGATAGTATCAACAAAATAGCAGCCATGTCCCCACCAACCAACAAAAAGGAGACACAGGCCTTCTTAGGTGTTGTGGGTTTCTGGCGAATGCACATTCTGAATTACAGTCTGATAGTAAGCCCTCTCTACCAAGTAATCTGGAATAAGAACAATTTTGAATGGGGCCCTGAGCAATGGGAAGCCTTTGAACAAATTAAACAAGAAATAGTTCATGCCGTAGCTCTTGGGCCAGTCTGGGCAGGACCAGATGTAAAAAATGTGCTGTACACTGCAGCTGGGGAGAACGGCCCTACCTGGAGTCTCTGGCAGAAAGCACCAGGGGAGACTTGAGGTCGACCCCTGGGGTTTTGGAGCCGGGGATACAGAGGATCCGAGGCCTGCTACACTCCAACTGAAAAGGAGATATTGGCAGCCTACGAAGGGGTTCGATCTGCTTCAGAGGTGATTGGCACTGAAGCACAGCTCCTCCTGGCACCCCGACTGCCAGTGCTGGGCTGGATGTTCAAAGAGAGGGCCCCTTCTACACACCATGCAACTGATGCTACGTGGAGCATCATGCTTTTCCAGTGCAGTCTGGATCAGTCCATGGCAAATGGTGGGGCTGTGTTTCCACCCCTGGGGCAGACGGTTCCAGGTGTACTGGACGCCCGTCCTAGGGAAAGCAAACTGTGGCCTGCACTCTGCCACCAAAGGGACTGAGACAAACGCATTAGCTATATCAATTGTGGCATACCACTTGGCTGCCTTTGACTCCAGTTCATATTGAAGTTCCAGCATGTCTGGCATGGCAGCACTCATCGGCGGCGTGACTTCATTCAGGCCACGATAGTCTACTGTCAGCCTCCACTCTCCAATGGACTTCCGCACTGGCCATAGGGGACTGTTAAAGGTTGAGTGGGTTCTGCTGATCACTCCCTGACCCTCCATTTGACAAATCAGCTTATGGATGGGAATCAGGGAGTCTCGGTTGGTGCAATATCGCTGTTGGTGCAGTGTTGTGGTAGCGATTGGCACCTGTTGTTCTTCAATCCTCAGCAACCCCACAACAGAAGGGTCCTCCGAGAGTCCAGGCAAAGTAGACAGCTGTTCAATTTCCTCTCTCTCCAAGGCAGCTGTACCAAAAGCCCACTGGTAGCCTTTTGAGTCTTTGAAATACCCTTTCCGGAGGTAGTCTATGCCCAGCATGCACGGAGGCTCTGGGCCAGTCACAATGGGATGCTTTTCCCACTCATTCCCAGTTAGACTCACTTCAGCCTCCAGCAGAGTCAACTGTTGGGATCCCCCTGTCACACCAGAAATAGAGATGGGTTCTGCCCCTTCATGGCTCGATGGCATTAGGGTACACTGTGCACCAGTGTCCACTAGAGCCTTATACTCTTGTCAATCTGGCGTGCCAGGCCATTGGATCCACACAGTCCAATAAACCCGGTTGTCCCTTTACTCCACCTTCTAAGTAATTTTTGCAATAAGTGAGCCTTTTCCAACCAAAACGATTCTATGATTCTATGATTTTATATGATACTTGATATCTTTGGCTTAATTTGTAGCCACCCACTCTAGAGCTGAAGGAGCCTGTGGAGATTAGTCATGAAGGACCTGCTATTCCAACATGTTTTAAGAGAAGGCCTTTTACTAGTGGAAGACATGTGGTTGTGGAATAAGCTGTGATGCCTTCAAATTGAGCCTGGGTGCTGGTTTAGAGAGAGGTTTGACTCATTTTCTAGTTGATGAGCTTTACAGGAGACTGAGAGCAACCACAGCCAATTGTACTGATGGTTGTTAGGCAATGGGGACCAAAGGAAAACCACTGAGTCCAGAACAGTGATACAAAGCTGGCAGACTCCACATACAGACAAGTAAGCTGCACATAGAAGCAAAGGTTACAGGAGAATCTGGAAGGTGTGTCTCCAGGGGAGTCACTGCTGGGCTTCTTCCGGCTCTCCCAACTGAAAAGCCTCTTTGCAGTGTGTCCATCAGCCACCAGATGTCTCTGCATTATGTTGGGTAGCACAGGCACTTCTCCTGCTGGTAAACAAAGGAGACAAGGCTGGAACTCAAGTTCATGTCTGTAGGTTTTAGTCTAAATTGCTTTAATTTTATTTAAAACACTTGCTCTTTAATAAAAACTTACATTGTATGAATCTCCTTATGATGAAGGTGGGTTACAGGTAAGAAATCAAGGACAGTAGGCTAAAAGACTTTTCAATGCCTAAATAGTGTTGACATTATTAAAACTAGTTTCTATGTCTTTTTCACCATAAGTGCTTTTTTGAGGATTTTTCTTGTGTTAACCACAGTTTAAAGTACCAATATTCTTTTAATAGAATTTTTATCTGTGAACTGTATATTTAAAATGTATTATTAAAAAGAAGAAAGATATTTAATGTCAAAAACTACCTGCAGGTACTTGAAATAATTTTTCAAAACTCACAAGTTACTACAAATTTTATTTCACTGACTTTTGCATAAAATGCTGGATATTACTTATAGTTTTGGTTTTGAAACATCAACTATTTTTCTTCTGTTGGTGCAAAGCCATCATTGTAGAAGGGATGCAAATTGGCAACAAGCCTAAATACCAGCGGGAATATATTGTCTGTGCTGGATTTGTATTCTTAAATGCTACCTTAAAAACTCTATGTAATGATTATTGCAATGATCTTGAAAATATCAGTCAGAAAGAGTTAATAATTACTAAGCCTGTAAGAGAACATGAACTAATTAGACTTAACTGCAGATTTTGTGTGCATGTTTGTGTAATTGATGAAAACACTTTTCAGTGACTTGCCTGGCATGAAGAAAAGCTGCTTGTTTTTGTTAATAAGCTCCTTAATGAAATACAGAAAGAAAGAAAAAAACCAAAAAGTGAACAAGACCAATTAGTTGTTTACATTTTGGAATCTATACCTAGCATTGATTTCTTTTATGGGCAGAACGCTTTCAGATGTACGCAGCTGTCCTGGAATATAAGACTGTTCCTCTCACATCAGTCAGGATTAAGACAAAATAATTTCTGAACAGGTGATTATGAATTATCCCCCAAATCTATATTTTCATCACAATGTTTTCCACTGTTATGTAGAACAATATATGTAGGTTATACTTTTTGCCTCACATTTCATTAGAAATACTTGCAGTTTTGGTGGTAAGATTATTGTCTCCATCACATCAATGCTATGCCTTATTCTTGTATTGTATATTTAGTTACATGTATGCAGACTCACACAAAACTTACCTATAGTTAGAAATCTGGAAAGGAAGGGGATCCAGCTTGTTCTCTGCTGTGCATGCTCTGCAAGACTAAAAGAAGAAAAATACAGTAAAGCTTAAATTTTGTTTCTGCAGGCAGCAGATATGACTCCAACTCTGAATGTGCACAAAGAACAGATGTGCAGAATAAGATGATGTCATTTTTACATCACCTCCTTTCAGAACTGAACAGCACTTTAAGAATATTTAAAGACCTGTTGGTAGGAGAATATCCTGGATCCTCCATGTCCTCTGGTTGTTTTGGGCACAATATTAAAAGCAATGCCCGGTAAATGTCCTGTGATATCAAAAGAGTGACATGATTTCTTTTTGGCTCATTTTCTGACATCATTCTAGGAGACAGTGCCAAATGTACAGGTGATGTATAAGTCTACGTAAGTTAAGTTCGCTTGAGTTTTCTCAGATGCTCTTTTACTTTTCTAGGCCCAGGGGGCCAAAAGCATAAGTGAATTTTAAATGAGGGTATATTAAATAACAAACTGATAGTTGGCAGTGAGTCCTGGTAGTTCATGTTGGTTAGAGAGAGTACGCAAGAGTCTGAGAGAGCTGAGATGTTGTAGAGAAAGTCAAGCTGGTGCAGGGGCCATAACTTACATGACCTCATATTTCTTGAGATAGCTGCTCAGCATCTGTATAAATGATATCCAATTTTGAGTTTATGGTTATTTGAACACAGTTTTTATACACAGAGTACTGAGATTCTAGCTTCTGTCCTAAATCCACGATTTCAGCCTCAGGTATTACTCCACTCTGTGTAAGCTGAGGCTTGAGGTTACTTAATAGTAACGATTAGTACCAAGATTAAATAAACAACATGAAAAATTAACATGGCACGCAAAAATCATCCCCTTTCATCATTGTTTTGTGCAGGCAAACTAAACACATTGTATTCAAACCAGCTTTGCTCTGAAGATATCTTGTCTATCAGATTGGGTGCAAGCAGCTCTACCCAAAATACTGTACGTGTCTGTCAGTATTGTAAAAAAATATTGTCCAGAAGTAACAGAAACAAAACAAATCTGTGACTGTTTTTCAACTGGGTACATTTGTACATGCTAGGTGTTACCAGTCACAGAGCAGCACAGTTAATAGATTAAACTCACAGTTCCTGAATTCTAGTTGGGATTGGCTGATAATGTGAAGTCTCAGACAGGTAAAGTAACTTAGGCAAACATTTCAAACTGGGAGCCACAAGTGAGATGCTTAAATCTTCATTTAGATGCCTAAATAAACTGGTCCGACTTCAGGTATTCAGAAAAAATGCTTAGTGAGGTCAATTTACAGGTTCCAGCATCTTTTGAAATGACGTTTGAAGGTGTTTTCCTAGATAGCTAGATCTGAACACTTAAAGCTTAGCTAATTTTAGTGTTTCCACCAGTAAAATGCTTTACAATATTAAATTCACTTTTATGGGACACAGTTGAGTTCTTATAAGGCATTATAGATTTATTTTGGGAAAAACAACTGAAGCAAAGGGAAGAGCATAGAAGTAATAAGACTTTTAGTAATATATATCTGAACTATTATTTACCATTGGAATATCATAACTAAGTTACATGCAATTTATATTTAGCTGTAGAATTCTATTTATGGGCAACATATGTACTGTGATATTTAAAATACATTTTCCAGCTGATATGCAAAAGACCTTCTTCAGGAAATGGATGTAATTGTGTTAATATTATTTTAAGATCATTCTAGGCCACTCTTGTGCTATTGGAAAATTAGTTTTTCTCTGATAAGATTTTTGAAACTGATTCAAATCAGCCTGAAAGGTTTTCACAGGACATGATGTTTTTTTCTGTGTTCTCTGTTCAAAATGCATACAAAGAAAAAAATGTTTTCATATACTCTTCTTGGTAGCAATGCCAGGAACAGTCAGCTGAGATAAAGATGAAACAAAACAACATGGACATAGGTACATTTACTGTACCTTTGTTGTGGTTTAACCCAGACGGCAGCTAAAACAACCACACAGCCGTTCGCTCACTCCCCCCTCCCAGTGGGATGGGGGAGAGAATTGAAAATGGAAAAGGGAAAAAAAACCTCCAAAATTTGTGAGTTGAGATAAAGACAATTTAATAGAACAAAACAAAAAAAAGAAAATAATAATAATAATAATATACAAAACAAGTGATGAACAGCACAATTTCTCACCACCCAAAGATGATTATCTGCAAGACCCCGAGCTAAGCAGCCTTCCGGCCCACTCCCCAGTTATAAACGGAACATGATGTCATATGGTATGGAATATGTCTTTGGTCAGTTTGAGTCAGCTGCCCTGGCTGTGTCCCTTCCCAGCTTCTTGGGTGCCCCCCACATTCGTGTTGGCAGAGCAGTATGAGAAGCTGAAAAGTCCTTGACTGCTTGGCAACAACTAAAAACATCAGTGTGTTATCAACATTATTCTCATCCTAAATCCAAAACACAGCACTATATCAGCTGCTAGGAAGAAAATTAACTATCCCTGCCAAAACCAGGACAACCTTTTATTGCACTTGGTACAGTAAATAAAACCCATACGTCTTGTATATACTCCCCAAAAATTTAACTAGTTCTATTTTATGGGAATATGCAAAAATCACCCCTGTGAACAACTTGAGGTAGCCTCTCATCAACACATTGTTGTCAAGTAGTGGTTGGCTTATACCATGAAATCAGAGCACTTATATGTATTATCTTTTTTTTTTCTGTCTTATATAGCTACAGAAATTCTAATTATCCATATAAATGTCTAATACTCTATGACTTCTACTCAGATATTTATTTTGGTAATGCCTTGCAAAAACAGTTTCTTTGAATTAGTTATAGAATCATAGAATGGTTTGGGTTGGAAGGGTCCTGAAAGATCATCTAGTTCCAAACCCCCTGCCATGGGCAGGGACACCCTTCACTAGACCACGTTGCCCAAAGCCCCATCCAACCTGGCCTTGAACACTTCCAAGGAGGGGGCCTCCACAACCTCTCTGGGCAACCTGTTCCAGTGCCTCACCACCCTCACAGCAAAGAATTTCTTCCTTATATCCAATCTAAATCTACCCTCTTTCAGTTTAAAGCCATTACCCCTTGTCCTATCACTACAGTTCCTGATAAAGAGTCTCTCCCCAGCTTTCCTGTAGGCCCCCTTTTATGTACTGGAAGGCTACTATAAGGTCTCCCCAGAGCCTTGGTCTTCTCCAGGCTGAACACCACCAACTCTCTCAGCCTGTCCTCATAGGAAAGGTGCTCCAGCCCTCTGATCAGCTTCATGGCCCTCCTCTGGACTCTCCAACAGCTCCATGTCTTTCTTATGTTGGGGGCCCCAGAGCTGAACCTCAGGTGGGGTCTCACAAAACCGGAGTAGAGAGGGAGAATTACCTCCCTCAACCTGCTGGCCACACTTGGCTTTCTGGGCTGCAAGTGCATGTTGCTGGTTCATATTCAGTTTTTCATTCACTAATACCCCTAAGTCCTTCTCCTCAGGGCTGCTCTCAATCCATTCTCCACCCAGCCTGTATCCGTGTTTGGCATTGCCTCAACCCACATGCAGGACCTTGCACTTGGCCTTGTTGAACTTCATGCGGTTCGCATGGGCCCACCTCTCCAGCCTGTCAAGGTCCCTCTGGATGGCATCCCTTCCCTCCAGCATGTCAACCGCTCCACACAGCTTGGTGTCATCTGTAAACTTGCTGATCCCACTGTCCATGTCCCCGACAAAGATGTTAAATATACTGGTCCCAATACGGACCCCTGAGGGACACCACTCCTCACTGGTCTCCACCCAGACATTGAGCCATTGACCACAATTCTTTGAGTGCAACCAGCCAGCCAATTCCTTATCCACTAAGTGGTCCATCCGTCAAATCCATGTCTCTCCAATTTAGACACAAGGATGTTGTGTGGGACAGTATCAAATGCCTTGCACAAGTCTAGGTAGATGATGTCAGTTGCTCTTCCCTTATCCATAAATGCAGTAACCCCATCATAGAAGGCCATCAAATTTGTCAGGCATGATTTGCCCTTAGTGAAGCCATGTTGGCTGTCACCAATCACCTCTCTGTTTTCCATGTGCCTTAGCATAGTTTCCAGGAGGATAATTTACTTTAAATCCCCCACTTTTATATGCTTATTGCTCATTGTCTAGATCATTCCCTGTTGATTTATTTGTGAGAAAAAAATGCATTTTCTTTTCTCCCTATGATATTGTCTGTGTTGTCATGCACAAATTACCTATTTCCTAATTCATCAGTCCTAATCTGTGAACATTTCCTCATTTTATTTTTTTTCAATAAAACTTGGAATCATTTCACTGAATTTTAGGCTCCTAATTGAAGCTCTTGATTTAGGACCCACCTAACTGTAGACTCCTGTAATGTCAGGAGAAGAAAGGTTACATCTTTGGAGGTACAGTTTTGTATACATTGACTATAAAGAGAGCATGGGATGAGAAGACTCCTAATCCGAGTATGTCAAATAAGCATCTAAAGTTACAGATATAGTCTTAAAGGGTGAGAAAACCCCATTTTTTCATAACTGATCAATTATCAGCAGCATTTGATAACCTGTTGCTCTAATGTAATTGTTGCTATGTTAATAACCAGTGCTGCGCCCTGAGCATTTGTTGTGGAGCTGTTTGCAGAGATACCTAACTATGCTGATCAGGAACTCTAGTGCTTACTTTGATCTCTAAGGAATCATATCACCAAATTTTGATGTTAAAATTTGGTGGAAAACTACTCAACATACAGAACTCTTAAATTCTGTTAACTTATTTAGATTCTGGTTCTTTCTGAGCTTCTTTAAAATGCTTGATAACTTTTGCTGGGAAGAGTTACACATCTTCAAACAGCTCTGGCTAATTCACCATCTCTTTCATGACGCTAAATGGAGTCTGCTTGAACAAGTTACATTTTGCATCTTAATTATAAAATGACACAAATAGAGTTTCCATTAAATCTTAATACCAATTATTTCTGTCTTATTTCAATTGGAATTGTTATTGACGCTGGTGTTCTGTTCTTGGTATTATTTCTTTCAGTGTTAGTATTACAATGTTAATGATTTACTCAGTACTGGTCAGGGCAAATTTTTAAAATGAAGGCATTAATACTACTTCTGACGCCTACTTTCTTATTAAGCCTGTAGCAATTCCAGCTAGGGAACATAAATTATGCCAGCTGAGGAACTAGCCCTTAAAGATTAAACATCTGATGAATACAAAAAGAGATCCAGGAACTTTTTTTTTGGTCTGTTTGTTTTTTGTTTTAAGTGCATAACTCCCTTGGGAGGCAAGCAAATATTTTTTTCAGTTTCAGGGATGCCAGCATTTTCAAACTGAACACAAAAATTTAAATATTCAAATCCACATATAAACACTTGAAGAAATATTCAGTGCTTCAGGGGCACTCACAATTTTTAGTGAAATCACATGGAGTTCTTAGAGTTTGGGGAGAATACTCAGTATGCATTTATGTACCTCTCTAGATATTCTGCTGCTTACCCAAAGGTTTCAAAGACAAATTTAAATTAAAAGCTTGCCATTTGAGAAAAATTTTTTTCATTTTTTATGAACAATTACAACTTTTTAGTGTCTGCTTGCTGTTTTGATTTTGTTCTTTATTTCATAATCTTTCATGCTTTCACTTGCTTTAGACACACTTGGCATCTAAATTTTAATCGTATCTATTCATTTTACTTGTCCCTAAACACTTTTCAATCAGCATATACGCCTTCTTGAAGAATATTATGTTCAGATTCTTTTTAATCAATTTTATTGCCAAATCCTGTTTGCATTATTCATGCAAGTATTCCTGCAGAAATCAATTGGACTACTTGTATGAGAAAAACAAGCAGTTCTTGCCTTTATTTGGTAAAGCAACAGACTTGAAGAAAAGCAGTACTTTACCTGCTATGGGCAGCCAGAAACAATGACGAGCTCCTTGATAAGATTAGATGTAATTTTAAATGCAACTGGGACAAAGAATCCCTCCCACCAACCCCAACTCCTAGCTCTCTACAGTAATTCCACCACAGCAAAGCAGTTGAAGAATTACTGACAAGAGCCAGACTGCCCAGTAAGCACCACCTAACAGACAAAGAAACATGATTCGCATAATTTTTAGCTTGGCAGACATTTTGTACTTCTTTCAAAAAAGAAAAAGCAATCTTTTAAACCAGGCTCACATAAACCTTATACATTCCTATTTTTACTGTTACAGGAAGACCTTCAATTTGAAACATCCTTATAGATACACACTGAAAATACTTCTGTGAACCAGCTACTTGTGGCTGATTGTTTCAAAATAAACATATGTTCTGCATTGTCATTGCCTATGAGCAAATTATTTTAACTTTAAAACAAAAAAGCTCTCTCCAGTCCCAAGCTAATCACTGACCTTTCACTGACAAAACTTATGCCAGCATAGCTGACAACTGAGTCTGCAACTATGAAATGAGTGCAGGACTACATAGAACACAGATTCCCTGGCTGACTTCCTATTTATTCTTTTAAGTAATATATTTGATTAATTCTGTCTTTAACAACTGAGAGAAACCTCCAACATGTCTACTTATATCTTTATTTGCAGTCCTGAGATAAACAGTATGCAAATCCATATTCAGACATGATTTGCTTTTCAGCATAAATTCTTTATTATTATTATTTTTTTACATTTGTGCATTTAAACATACTGTTTTATATATGGGTCAAATGTATTCAAATTTTAACTTTAAGGATAATAATGTGTGTTTAGATGACAATTCAGTGGCTTGATGCACAGCCCATTGAAGCCAGTGGAATAATACTCATAGGCTTTGTATCAAACCCAGGCAGAGGATAACAGAGCTAGATTAGGGAGTTCAAACAGCATGGGCAATGTTTCTTAATATCTGACAAAGGTGATGTGGTGGGTTGACCCTTGCTGGATGCCAGGTGCCCACCAAAGCTGTTCTGTCACTCCCCCTCCTCAACTGGACAGGGGAGAGAAAATATAACAAAAAGCTCATGGGTCAAGATAAGGACAGGGAAATTACTCCGCAATTACCATCATGGGCAAAACAGACTCGACTTGGGGAAAAAATAATTTAATTTATTACCAATCAAATCAGAGTAGGATAATGAGAAATAAAAACTAAATCTTAAAACACCTTCCTCCCACCCCTCCCTTCTTCCCCGGCTCAACTTTACTCTTGATTTTCTCTATCTATCTCCTCCCCCTGAGTGGCACATGGGGATGGGCAATGGAGGTTGCGTTCAGTTCATCAATCGTCGTTTCTGCTGCTCCTTCCTCCTTAAGGGGAGAACTCCTCACACTCTTCCCCTGCTCCAGCTTGGGGTGCCTCCTATGGGAGACAGTCCTCTATGAACTTCTTCAACATGAGTCCTTCCCATGGGCTGCAGTTCCTCACGAACTCCTCCAGCATGGGTCCCTTCCACAGGGTACAATCCTTCAGGAGCAGACTGCTCCAGCATGGGTCCCCCACGGGGTCACAAGTCCTGCCAGAAAACCTACTCCAGCGTGGGATCCTCTCTCCATGGGTCCACAGGTTCTGCCAGGAGCCTGTTCCAGTGCAGGCTTCCTACAGGGTCACAGCCTCCTTCAGGCACATCCACCTGCTCCGGTGTAGGATCCTCCATGGGCTGCAGGTGGATATCTGCTCTACCATGGACCTCCATGGGCTGCAAGGGGACAGCCTACCTCACTTCTTCATGGGCTGCAGGAGAATCTCTGCTCTGGCGCCTGGAGCACCTCCTCCCCCTCCTTCCTCACTGACCTTGATATCTGCATAGTTGTTTCTCTCACATATTCTCACTCCTCTCTTCTGGCTGCTGTTGCATAGCAACTTTTCCCCTTCTTAAATATGTTATCACAGAGATGCTGCCACCATCACTGATTGGCTCAGCCTTGGCCAGTGGTAGGTCCATCTTGGAGCTGGCTGGCATTGGCTCTATTGGACATAGGGGAAGCTTCTAGCAGCTTCCGACAGAAGCCACCCCTGTAGTCCCCCCGCTACCAAAACCTTTCCATGCAAACCCAATACAGATGACTAAGCAGAGCAGGACAGGGTGGTATAGGAAGTGTCACCAGTTTCTTGCTCCAGAATCTGATCTTTGTGTTAAAGAAGCAATAAAACAATTTCGCCCTATTTCCTAAAGAATATGAAGAAGTGTCCTCTGCAGCTAGCCTGGGAAAATGAGCCTCAGCAGCCTACACAGTACCTCCCAGGGGAGCAAATGGTAAAACATTAAAAGTGAACTAGCATGGCTGTTAACTGCCTCAGTGCTGGTTAGCCAGTGGCCCCGTGGGGTGAAAGGCACCAGCCTCCATCCTCCACCACCTTCTGAGAGAGCGACAGGTGTGCTCCCAAGGCCATAGCGGACAATGGCTGGTTTTACTGACTTAAAGTCAGGAAGTGCTGTATCTTTATGTTAATGGCAGTGGCTTTTTCATAGGAGAGTTTTCCAGCATTTCCTAACAATTTTCAGGCCTTGGATTTATCTGGAAGTATGTTATCCTTGACCAAGAAGGCTTTGTCCTTGGCTATCACATACTTTGTCCTAGACTTTGTGATCTGTGCTGTTCTGAGAAGCACAAGAGCCCTTACTAGATAGACAGTCTTGGCACACATCTGTGACACATTCGACTCAGGCACAAATGTGTGATGTAACTCTGTTCTCAGTTAACCTGGACTTCATTTCTCCACCTGAATAACAGAGATAACATCAATCCTGCCCTATCTCAGAGAGGTAGTGGGAGGATAAAAACTATTAGTAATTGCTAAGTGCTAAGATGTAATCACGATGAGGGCCATGTAAGTGCCTCCACAGATAGGTCTCAAAAGTGTTCAAGGCAAATATTACTCCATTTCAGTTGTAACTAAGTTTGTTGCCTTTCATTTTATGAAACTTAAGACATTCACATCAGTTTAGAACAGTGGAGAGTAAATATGTTAGAAGAGCGATTGATAAAAACTATTACACAATATTAATTGAGTTAATATAGATTGTAAAGCACTTTATAAAACTCAATATTTTTATCATCTACAGAAAAAGGAAACTGAGCAACAAAGACATTAAGTGACATGAGCAAGGTCAGAGAATTAGCTGCTAACGGGGTTGGAACACATTGACGGAACTGAAAAACAGCCCAGAACTCTTCTTTTCCCTTTTCATTTTAAGGAAGCATAGCAATTCCAGCTGGGCTATGACAAGACAGTTTTCATACAGCATTAATGACATAGGAGTTTTCCAGTTCCCACATTTGAAACACAGAGTGATTATTTTGTAAGATTTGTTTTTCATCATAGCATCCAAGAATGTGAATGTTTTCAGTGCATAAAGCATAATCTAAAATCTGAAAGCAGTATGAATATTCAATTTTATTGGTTTATGTTTCTTGGCCTGGAAAATTTACTGTTAGTATGCAAGGGGGAATTAAGATACATAAATATTCAATATTTGGCTTTTCTACCTTTATTAGGATTCTGACACAGGAAAGTCTTCCATGCACTGAATTGTTCATTCTGGTGGAATCTGCGTTATGTCATTGACTGTGCATGGAGCAGACCCTTGGTCTCTGAATTGCAGCTAATTAGATGTGTAAAAAGGATAGTTACTGAAAAATAGTTATTTAATGTTCAGAGAATATCAGGAGGTTCTATTAAGCAGATTTAAACTAACAGATTGCTCTACATAAACCATCAATAGCTCATTGGGTAAAAATGACTGCCCACTGCTATAAAACTCGCAGGAACTTTGTGTAGTAAGCCTGAGCTATTGCGGCCGTGTCTATGTTGCCTTCAGTAGCTGCACTTGTGTTCAGAGAGACCTAGCTCCTGCAGAATGAGATGCTTTGTTTCAGACTGGAGGAAAAGCAAGAAACTACCTGTAAATGACATGGGTGATTCTTCAGTGCCTCCTGTAAGCTAAAATGATAGTACACACTAAATAAGTGAACTACTAAAATGACAGTACAGATATAGCCTGTCTACCTCAGTGACATCAATTTTTGTTACTCGGGTTTAACTGAATTTATAGGAATATTGAAGTCAAGATTTTTCAGCATGACTTTGGATGCCCAACGTCAGATGTGAGCTGTTTTCAGAAGAAGGGTGCTCAGCACACGCTGATAGTTAGCACATGCCTTTTTGTGGTAACAAAACCCAAAGGCACCTAAGACCATGAGTCACTCTGAAAGCATGAACTTGGACCCCTTTTCCCCTGGAGATACATGAACCCTTATTTGTGATAAATCTATGTTTTGCACACAGGCATTCTGGACTGCAGCAGTTACAAAAAGTTAAAACAGGGAGCAAAACTTAAAGTGCCAATGGCTTAAAAGTTGCACATTTCTGAGACATACCTCATCCTCCCGTATCATTCTCTGACAGGGTTATCAGAGGAACTTTCTGCATTCAAAAGAGCTGTGCTTCACAGTTCAGCTAAAGTGACCACAGCACAGTGTGAGATGACATGTTGCTCGCTCACTTTTTTTTTTCTTGAAACCTCCCTGGACTGATTTGAGTTGCCTGTCATTGATTGGGAGCCCAGCTCTGCCAGGCGCAGCTGACCAGGACTTGTTGGTGAAGGGGACACTCCAGGCAGCCCCGTGTGCCTGTCGACCACCTGAGTGCAAAGGCGAGAGCCCCCAACGCTGGTGACGCTGTGGGCGTAAGCTGCGGCGAGGAGGGCGGCCCTGCTGGGAATGAATCCTGGTGCTGAAAGGGTGCACTTCAACCTTTCAGTTTGTATACAAGCCTCAGTGTAGTGGCATTATCTGGCAATTGGCCGCTTTAGACCTAATTTTCAGTGCACAAGTAGGAGTTAGGTCATTGAGGATATCTGCACCATTAGACTTATTCAGTTTGCATAAAGGCTCTACTTAGCACTTGAGGAAGGACTGCTGATTTTCAGAGTGTTGATTTGATCCCCAGCCACTGCTGTGTATGCTGCAAGGCAGCAGTGCACCAGCTGCTGAAGGTTTGTTTATGATCATCTAGAAATGTCCAGGACCCCACACTAAATATACTCCACATATTAAACTCAGTACTTAACAGTCGTGTGGAAGTTCAGCTCTGTTCCAGGTTCAGCTCAGGCTTATTGCTGATGGCTAATATGCAGCCTACTGTTAACACTGCATTTTTACCTGACAGAGAATATCTAACTGCTATGACAGCAAGCACTGTTACCCTTAAAAGGACACCTTTTGTTTACCTAAAAATAGATGTGTTATGGTTCCACCACATTTGTAAATTCCTGCTATTGTCTGAAACAACTGACATTCAAGAAAAAGCACAGACCTTGCACACTTTTCTATATATTATTAAGCTATTATAAACCAAAATGGGCTTGAATTCTTGAATTACTGGTCTACATGGAAGTCCCAATGTGCAGAAATTGCTCAGTGCTGGAAGTCCTGTAGTCCTCTTTTATTTCATGGTTGTTTCTATACTCAGAAGATGACCAATTTCAGCACAGGCAAAAAAAAAAAAAAAAAAAGACAAAACCCATCAAGTTCTAACACAGGATAGATTTTTCAAACCAAAACACAAAAGTTGTGATTTCTCTGTACTTTTGTAAGTAAGAACAATTATGTTTATTTTCTTCAATACAGATGTGGAAGTCTTACTCCACTTTGTTCATCTGAGAATAGGAATTCCACCTAAAATCTTTTTCTAAGAATGCCTTGAACAACCAATCATATGTAAGCATAGGAGGGACTGCACTGTCATTATTGAGTCCTGTAGCCTGGAGCAGAGGACCTATGGGTTGGTACTAATAACAGATAACAGTTTAGAGTCTTTCTGAGATGTTCTCCCCTTTTCCAATTATCTAGGAAGTCCACAGTAAGTACCAATGTATACCAGGGATATACCAGGAATATTACATTTCAATGCACCGTTTTCAAGAATGATATTTCTAATACAGATAAAAATCAGGAAAACTACTTGATTTTGAACTATTCTAGTTTGGGTAAAGTAAATTCTTCCATTAAAATACTAAAAATCAATCTCTGCTTTTGATACTTTAGAATTGCTTCACTGGTCACTGGAGATCCTCTAACCATGTAACCAGGAACAGTATATAATCCAAAGAAACTGTGTAAAGCTGCTGCCTCACAAGCATGATTAGCCTTGAAATTCTTTATTTCTGTTCTCTGTTATTATCTGAATCTATTTTAAGACGTACATATCTAAAGTTCATAGCAAATGTCAGGCCATTAATGTATTTTACACATTCATTAATAATAATGTTTTCTTCTCACCCACATTTTTCACTCAAGAAAGCAAAACTGCAAACTCTGCATAGGTGATTTTTACTCTTTTCCTTTACTAATCCACCTGCCTGGTTAGCTAAATAACTACATTTGAGGCTAAGCTTTGACCAGACTCAGGCTAACAGTACAACAGATTTGTTATTAGGATAGTTTAAAAGTTGTTAATGGACTTTTAGTAATGTCATAAAGTATTAACATGTAGCACAAAGTCCTGTTTAGAGATATATTCTGTTTTGTGGGATGGTACCAGTTCTGTTCTCAGCTGGATGTCAACAAGAAATTTTGCACTAAATATCATTATCGAAATGCATATAATATCTGAAGTGTTTTTCACAGAAGTGAGGGACTCCAAGTGGATCTAGGATTAAAATCTTCCTGGCACCCAGTCCTATGCATAAGCAAGACCAATGATTGCAAAACTGATTTGGTTCCTGACTGCAGTGTTGTTGTTGATGTGTTTCTAATCCTTGGGAATAATATGTAGAATTCAACAGAAACTCTCTTCTTGGAAAACAATTCTTGTTTCTCCAGGCTGTCATCATTTATAAAGCCTTTAATAGAAGTTGGCATCATGTGCTATTTATGTGTCAGACTGGTTAGCAAAATCTTTTGATTTTTGACTTATTTGTCAGGTAACAGATTTCCCCATACTTTTTCACCTTTAAACTGATATATCCTTCTTTGGTCAAAAATATCTGAAAACACTGCTTCAGCATGAATCTTGTCACATGAAGTTGGCATTTTCCTCTTCATTTTTTTTATCAAGTAATTTATTTTAAAATACCTGTCATGTTCAGCTTGTTACTGCTGCTCTACTTCACCAGGAAAAATAAAAAGTCACTAGATGCTTGTAATTCATAAAGTGACGTGGTAACTGGTTCTGGGTTTTTAGGAGGAAATTAACTGCAATGATTGGTTTGTGTTAAAAAATAAATATTTGAAAAGTTTTTTGCTATGAAAATGATTGTTAGTCATGACATTTTTAATTCTTTAAACTTTCATTTATATAGTGCTAATAAAATAAAGCCTTTGTGAATAAGAACTACTTTGTTAATTTGACTGAACAGTGCACTGAACACAGAGATCAACCTTATATGCTTATGTTAGAGAGCAAAATAACATGTAAAAGATTAATTTCTAAATGCAAATGGTTCAGATATTGTTCAATTGTAGATGTGGCGCTTAGGGACATGGATTAGTGGTGGACTTGGCAGTGTTAGGTTTACAGTTGGACTTGATGATCTTAAGGGTCTTTTCCAACCTAAATGATTCTATGATTCTATCACAATAGATCATACAAGCACTGCAGTCCTATGACCTTATCCTTAATACCCCAAACATGGACTTGATTTTCAGTATGTGGATACTCCCAGTGATTCTCTCACTGTGATGTATGCAGCATGAGTGGTATCGGGCAGAGTTAGCAGGGAGGAAAAGCAGTTCAAGTCTGAGTAATTGACCTTTTGCTGCGTTGGATCTTGGTTTTGTAAAGTTATGAGTGTACAGACATCCTGCCCAAAGAGGAACCAAGTAGTGAGACAATCTTATTTCTAGTACTAACATCACTCTATATTTTCCTGACATCTATCATTGGAGACAAAAATAATATATAATAGGTACAATTCTAAACCTTTAAGCTGTGCTGCTACCTACATGTATTTATCAACCATAAATGTGGTTTTAATGGTTATCTCCTGTCTGGAACAACATGCAGTAATTTCATCTTGTTGTATATGAATTTTTGTGGGTGTTGATATTTTTTTTTCCAACAGCACATCACAGCAGGAACTTTTATCTTGGGTTTTCTTCTTCTTTGGCTGGATTGGAATTTTTTTATTTGGGATGTACTAGCTAGCAGGAAAACTAAGAATAATGAAGATTTCTGAATTTAGAGTTAAGTAGATGATCAACGAATCACCAAATACTCAAATACCAAACTGATCACACAAAAGTGAATATTGTTCTGTATTTTAAGATGAAAAAAAATATTTACTTATTTATCAAGACATGATAAATATAGTAAAGAAAAATGCTTTGTCGATAAAAGCGCAAAAAAATACATATCTGTGAAAACTCCACTGACCTGAAGCAACTTATGTTTGCTAAGCCAGAAACAGCTGAGTAAAAATTAGGCTGAGTTTCAAGAGAGTATTTATAAAGTTTCTTCATTATTTCTGTACTGTTTCTATTGTTCTCAACATGAGTATTTTCACTGACATAAGAGACTGTCTGGTAGAGGATTACTAAATCAGAGGAGTTCAGAGACAGATTAGGGTTTCCCAGTAGCACATATCTCTAGCAGTAAGTGTAGAAGCTAACTTGGAAGAAAAACATTTGAAGTGGCAGAACTAATCATGCAGAAGCAATTTGAGATTTTATTTCTCAGCCTAGATAAAGCAGAGCATTATGACATTGGCTGCATGGAACAAGGTCAATTTACTGTGAAAAGGCAGCTATAGACTCCAACTTCAAATAAACTTTCATCCTGCATGATGAAAAAGAGGATTTACCCTATTGTTTATACCATAGAACAGGCAAAACCAAATTAACAGTTCAATTAGGATGTACTCATTTGTATCCTTTCTTTTTTCACCACTAATTCCCTGATTGTTTTAGCTATTCATAATGTAATTGTATCTCAAGGTATTTCTCTTGATGTAAAAAAATGGAGCTACTCAATTGCTGATAGACTTGACCTCAACTGAAGCTGTGGGCTGTTCTGAAAGTGAAAGGATTAAAGTGCAAAATTTTAAATGGTAAAAGAGTCTTGTTTTTTTCATGTTTCAGATTTTTAAAATGTCACTGGAAGCAAACTAGCCAAGACACCACGTGAAACAGTTCTTGTATCTATTCTTTTAATTTTCACTATTTCTCCATTGTGACCTGAAATTTTCATACGCTAAGTTCACCTTTCTGTGTGAGTGATGTTGCCGCATGCTGAAGCCTCAAAGCTGCATTACTTGAACAAGATGTGATTCCTTCCCTGTGCCCTCCTTGCTTCAAGTCAATGAGTAATATCCTTCAGCAGGAATAAGGATACAACATACTTTTAGTAATGCATCAATTCAAATCTGCTTCCTAGGGCATGGAGAAGCAAAGCCAATATTTCAGTCATTTCCCATCTTCCTTATCAAATGGCTGGCCCATAGATGTAGTTTCTTCTTCTCATCTCCTTCTTAACGCACAAATGTACCTCTTAAACTGCCCCCTTCTATTTTCTCTGTGTCACAGTCCTAATATCAATCATATCTTATTTCCCAGCATATAGAGAATAGATGCTCACCCCAATAAAAATATCACCTTACTTATACCACCTATTCTGTTAGTGAGATTCTCCAGTTATGTTGAATAATTTTGGGAGTAGTTTTATTCAGAGAATAGTCAAAGTACTTTTAGTGATGAGCTCTGTGACTAAGCACAAACTGTCCTCTCTGTAATGGAAAAAACACAAACTCGCACTTACCTATAGCTGGCAGATAGGCAAGGCAGATCATTCTTGGGAAAAATTAAAAAAGGCTTCACTTTAATTAGTTGTTCAGGGATTCAGCCAGCTGGGATGTTCGTGTTTTAGAGCATTTATGTTTATTATTTGAATCCAAAAGACTTCCTCTTTCCTCCCTTGCCCTTCTGCAGTAGTTTATATTGATGGCAGTAATCAGTATATGGAGATTTTTATATGCATTCTGAAATCATAGTTGGAAGGTAAATGAAGATATGACTGAATGCCATTGCTACTGTAGTTCATGTTTAAAAATGTGCAACCAGTCCAAGGGCAGAAAGGCTCAGTGAATTAATGTATTAGTCTATTAGTCTTCTTGTGCCAGACTCCAGGACTCCAGATTGAGTTCTGGTGAACAATAGACCTCCATAGGGCTGACATTTGCTCCTGGAAAGGAGTAGAAAACAGTCCATTAACCTTCACATTGGTATAAAATCAACTACTGAATTCAGGAGCTGCTGGCCATCTGGATTCAGCAGAACAGCTATGTGAATTTGAACAGGTCTGTCCTTTCACTACTAATATCGTTTCCATGGGCAGTGCCATTAATATGGTTGGTACTTCACAGGAGAAAAAAGTAAAACATTCCCTCTAGTTCAAATAACTTTTAATCAAAGGACAAAACAACTCCCACTTACAATATTTCTGCACAAGCTAACAAAAATTGCATAGCTTTCAGTGTGCAGATTTCCAACTGGCATTAGATCTTTCCAAAGAAATCTTTTTTCATTTCATAGGCTTGGGGAAAAGGGATGTGAGACGTTAAAAGATTTATCAGAGAGAAAAGATACAACTGTCTTGGTCTCCAGTTAGTGTAGTTCCTATAGAATAAGCCTCCAGTCTTGATCTCAACCCTGTAACAGAGGAGTTTTGCACTGGCTTCCTTTGGATTTCACACAGGGAAGAACCTAAGAAAGCTTGGCCACTGCTGTTCCATTTGAAAACCTCACAAATTGCACAGCCCTTGCCAAAAGGCTCTTGGCAAGGACTGAAAGTGAAGTGGGAACATGCCATGAAGGGCTTCCATGCACATTTCATGCTCACGGCGCACAGACTTGTGGGCACAGGAGCTTCCACAAACAAAGAACAGAAGAATATTAGGTCCTGGCTGAAAAGCACACCAGACTAATAAGGATTTCTAGGGATGCTGAGACTCACACTGTAAAAGGTGATAGGAAAAAACAAATCTGCATGAAACATACCTAACATTTCAGAAGTAACAAAAGAATTGCAGTTGTTTAAAAAAAAAAAAAGAAACATCATAGACATGCCCTGGCTTAAGGGGGAGTTTAAGACTGGGATTTCTTCAGGACTAAGCCTCCCTTTTGACTGCTTTTAAGCATTTTAAATTAACATAAAACACATACATTTTTCCTTTCAGGGGCTTACTGCAGAGCTTTTACAGCTGTACAGAAATGAGAAGCTACTTTAGATTTGTTGCAGGTTTCTTCAGTTGTTATATTGAGTGCTCTCTTTATGTCATGCTTAGGGAGTGCTTTGCCCAGAGCAGACTGTGGAATTCAGCTGAGATGAGCATACTTCTTCATTACTAAGAATTAAAGCTGTACTTTTTTTTTTAATTTGTTCATTATTTGGAACTGGAAGACTTCTGCTTGGAAACTGAGGAACTGCTAGGCAGATCCAACTTTTCACCTTAGGGTACTGACTGGTGGCTCACATCCATTTCTTAACCATAAAGAATTGCTTTGTTCCATTTCTGGAAATGCAACAAGATATGTCTAGGTTTCCTTTTGAATTGGATAGTTTGTGACAGATTTCTCATACATCCAAGCTGTCAAGAACAACTTGTTTGTCCCAGATACTCCTGTACTATGTGGAAGCCATATTAAGTTTCTGATAAGTATGTTTGGTACATTCCAAATGTCACTATTCTTGTCATAAAACAGATACCGCATGATAAATGGGAAGATATACAGACATACACACACAGAGTCATGTATTTTAGATACAAAATGAGACTAATGCGATGTTCTAAAATGAAATCACAATAGGAGGAAAACTGCCAGCAAAACTTCGACCTTGGATATGGGGAGAGTAGACTTTGGGCTGCTGAAGGAGCAGTAAGGTTGCCTGGGAAAATGCTTTTGAAGGTATTGGGATCCAGGAATGCTGGTCACTTTTTAAGAGCCATCTCTTAAGAGAGCAGGAGCAGACAATTCCAAAGTGTTGGAAGTCAAGTAAGTGGGGCAGAAGGCCAACTTGGCTAAGCAGGGCTCTTCTGGAACTTAAGAGGAAGAGGAAAGTGTACGGACATTGGAAACAGGGACAGGTGACATGGGAGGACTACAGAGCTGCTGTTCATCATTGTAGGGAGAAAATTCATGCAGCCAAAGCTTGATTAGAGTTCAAGCTGGCCAGCACTGTGAAGGACAACAAAAAGGGCTTTTAAAAATATGTTAACAGCAAAAGGAGGATCAGAGATAACATTGGTCCATTACTTGATGAGGTCGGTCACCTCACAAATAGGGATGTAGAAAAAGCAGAGACATTTAATGCCTTCTTTGCCTCTATCTTCAACACTGATGATGGGTCCTGGGACCCCTGGAGCCCTGTGTTGGAAGACTGTGACTGGGATGATGATAAATTCCCAGCTGACCCTGAACTTGTTTGAGACTTTCTGCTCTAACTGGATGCGCATAAATCTATGGAGTCCAACGGGATTCATCCCAGGGTATTGAAAGAACTGGCCAATGTTATTGTGGGACCTCTCTCCATTATTTTTCAATGGTCTTGGGAGTCCGGAGAGATCCCGTTTGACCGGAAACTGGCAAATGTTGTCCTGATTTTCAAGAAGGGTAAGAAGGAAGACTCTGGCCTGTTAGTCTCACTTCAGTGCCTAGTAAAATTATGGAGAAGGTTATTCTGGGAATTACCAAAAAACACTTGAGAGACAATGCAGTCATTGGTCATAGACAGCACGGGTTCATGAGGGGAAAGTCCTGCTCAACTAACTTAATTTCCTTTTATGTCAAGGTCACCCACCTAGTTGACCAAGGGAAGCCAGTAGATGTGGTATTTTTGGATTTAGCAAAGCTTTTGATACTGTCTCTCACAGTATCCTTCTGGACAAAATGTCCAGCACACAGCTAGACATGTCCATAATACACTGGGTGAGCAATTGGCTGATGGGTCAGACTCAGTTATAGTAAATGGGGTTACATCAGGCTGGCAGCCAGCCACCAGTGGGGTTCCCCAGGGCTCAGTTTTAAGGCCAGTACTCTCTAATGTTTTTATAAATGATCTGGACACAGGAAGTGAATGTACATCAAGTAAGTTTTCTGATGATACTAAACTAGGAGGAGCTGTGGACTCCCTCAAGGGTAGAGAGGCCTTACAGAGAGATCTGGATAGACTAGAGAGCTGGGAAATCACCAACCATTATGAAACTTAACAAGAGCAAGTTCTGGATTCTCCATCTGGGACAGAGTAATCCTGGTTAGATATACAAATTGGGGGATGAGAGGCTGGAGAGCAGCCCCACGGAAAGAGATCTGGGGATTTGGGTTGATGGCAAGTTGAACAGGAGTCAACAGTGTGCCCTGGCAGCCAAAAGGGCCAACCGTGTCCTGGGGTGCATCAAGCATAGCATAGCTAGCCAGTCAAGGGAGATGATTGTCCCACTCTACACTGCACTGGTGTGGCCCCACCTCAAGTACTGTGTGCAGTTGTGGGTGCTTTAATATAAGAAGGACATCAAACTATTAGAGTGTGTCCAGAGGACGGTGACCAAGATGGTGAAAAGCCTTGAGGGCAAGACTTATGATGAGTGGCTGAGGTCACTTGGTTTGTTCAGCTTGGAGAAGGCTGAGGGGTGACCTCATTGTAATCAGTGGAGTTGGAGGTGCTGATCTCCTCTCTCTGGTGACCAGTGATAGGACATGAGGAAATGGAATGAAGCTGCATCAGGGGAAGTTCAAATTGGACATTAGGAAAAGGTTCTTCACTGAGAGGGTGGGTGGTGGGTCACTGGAACATGGTCCCCAGGGAAGTGGTCATGGCACCAAGCCTGTCAGAGTTCAAGGAGTGTCTAGATGATGCCCTTAGTCATATGATTTAGGTTTAGGTAGTCCTGCAAGTATCAGGGAGTTGGACTTGATGATCCTTATGGGTCCCTTCCAACTTGAGATATTCTATGATTCTATGATAAAGGGCTCAGAGTCATTAGATTTAGCTTATAACTTTAACTGATCACTGAGGTAGTTGTACCAACTTTCAAATAATATAACCTTATGGATTAAGAAAAGTATTGTCAAGTCACACTTTTCATACATGACGTGGTTTAGCCCCAGCCGGTAACTAAGTGCCACGCGCCGCTCGCTCACCCCTATCCCGGCAGGATGGGGAGGAGAACGGAAAAACAATGGCAAAGCCTCGAGGGTTGGGATAAGGGCAGTTTACTGGGACAGCAAGGGAGAGGGAGAACAATCAACAACAGTGCTGATAACAGATATTCACAATGGGTGATAACAGAGAACGATTTACCAATCCTATGACCAACCTGGATGCTCAACCCATCCCAGAGACACACCGAGCCCGCCCCTGCCCGACTAGCCCCTTTTATGGTGAGCATGACATCACATGGTATGGAATAGCCCCCAGCCAGCTTGGCTCACCTGTCCTGGATCCTTGTGAAATTAACTCTATCCTTGCCAGAACCAGGACATTATCCACCCCTTATTCCATACCATCTACGTCATGCCCAGATTATTTTACAGAACTCATTGCCTTACTCTATGGGCTATCGCTCTAAAATGTCTGTCAAGTTAATTTTGTCCATGGCTTTGGGTTCCATCTGCCATTACAGTCTCTCAGAGCAGGGGCAATGGTGCGTGCTGCTGGATTGTTGCACGCTGCATCCGGAGTTTTCACAGCCGGTGTATTTGGTATGGTCCATGCTCACAGTCTGGATGCCAAAGATGTGATTTTTCAATAAAGTTTCTGGGCACCAGTTGAAGTCAGTTCTAGTTCCATCATCGTGGCACTTTGTTCAGTTTCAAAGTCCGTCCTTCATTAGTTTTGGGTGATTCTTATGCTCATACCATTGATACAGTATATCGCTATTAATATCATGGAATTTAATTTATTGGCTATTTTCACCCAGAATCAAATCCCCTTGGGGTACACACCAGACTTCCCCATCTTTTCTCATCACCCACCAAGTGCACCCTGGTCCCTGAGCAAAAGCAATCCCGCAGATGGGCTTGCCTTTGCCTGAAGCAGGGATAACCCAGACTATCTTCCCCAACACATTTTTCATGCGCACTACAGGAACTTTATCCCCTTCTACTGGGCGTGGGAATTTTGACTGGGCAGGGCCAGCTCGATTGGCAGATCCCCTAGTGCTAACTAACCAGGTGGCCTTTGCTAAATGTGTATCCCAATGTTTGAGGGTCCCACCACCCATTGCTCTCAGGGTAGTTTTTAGCAGTCCATTGTACCTTTCAATTTTCCCAGAGGCTGGTGCACGATAGGGGATGCGATACACCCACTCAATGCCATGGTCTTTGGCCCAGGTGTCTATGAGGTTGTTCCAAAAATGAGTCCAATTGTCTGACTCAATTCTCTCTGGGGTGCCATGTCACCACAGGACTTGCTTTTCAAGACCCAGAATAGTGTTCTGGACAGCGGCATGGGGCACAGGGTATGTTTCCAGCCACCCAGTGGTTGCTTCCACCATTGTAAGAACATAACGCTTGCCTTGGAGGGTTTGTGGGAGCGTGATGTAGTCAATTTGCCATGCTTCCCCATGTTTATATTTCATCCATCGGCCTCCATACCACAGAGGCTTTACCTGCTTGGCTTGCTTGATTGCGGTGCACGTTTCACATTGATGGATGACCTGTGAGATGGCGTCCATGCTCAAGTCCACCCCTTGATCACGGGCCCATCTATATGTCACATCTCTTCCTTGATGACCTGAGGTGTCATGGGCCCAATGAGCTATAAATAATTCACCCTTACACTGCCAGTCCAAATCCACCTGAGCCACTTCAATCTTGGCAGCCTGATCCACCTGCTGGTTGTTCTGATGTCCCTCAGTGGCCCGACTCTTGGGTACGTGGGCATCTACGTGACGTACCTTTACAACCAGCTTCTCTAGCTGGGCAGCAATATCTTGCCACAGTGGGGCAGCCCAGATGGGTTTGCCTCTGCCCTGCCAGTTGCTCCGCTTCCACTGCTGTAACCACCCCCACAGGGCATTGGCCACCATCCATGAATCAGTATAGAGGTACAGCATTGGCCACTTTTCTCTTTCAGCAATATCTAAAGCCAGCTGGATGGCTTTCACCTCTGCAAATTGGCTCGATTCACCTTCTCCTTCAGCAGCTTCCGCAACTCACTGTGCAGGACTCCATACAGCGGCCTTCCACCTCCGATGCTTTCCCATGATGGGACAGGACCCATCAGTGAACAGGGCATATGGCTTCTCATCTTTTGTTAGTTTATTATACGGTGGGGCTTCTTCAGCACGTGTCACCTCCTCCTCTGGCGACATTCCGAAATCTTTCCCTTCTGGCCAGTCTGTGATCACTTCCAGAATCCCTGGACGACTGGGGCTTCCTATTCTAGCCCGTTGTGTGATCAGTGCAACCCACTTACTCCACGTAGCATCGGTTGCATGGTGTGTAGAAGGAGCCCTCTCTTTGAACATCCAGCCCAGCACTGGCAGTCGGGGTGCCAGGAGGAGCTGTCCTTCAGTGCCAATCACCTCTGAAGCAGCTCGAACCCCTTCATAGGCTGCCCATATCTCCTTTTCAGTTGGAATGTAGCGAGCCTCGGATACTCTGTATCCCCGACTCCAAAACCCCAGGGGTCGACCTCGAGTCTCCCCTGGTGCTTTCTGCCAGAGACTCCAGGTAGGGCCGTTCTCCCCGGCTGCGGTGTACAGCACATTTTTTACATCTGGTCCTGCCCGGACTGGCCCAAGAGCTGCGGCATGAACTATTTCTTGTTTAATTTGTTCAAAAGCTTGTCGTTGCTCAGGGCCCCATTTGAAATCATTCTTCTTCCGGGTTACATGGTAGAGAGGCCTCACAATCAAACTGTAATTCGGAATGTGCATTCTCCAGAAACCCACAACACCTAAGAAGGCCTGTGTCTCCTTTTTGTTGGTTGGTGGGGACATGGCTGCTATTTTGTTGATAATATCCATAGGGATCTGATGCCGCCCATCATGCCACCTTATGCCTAAAAATTGGATTTCCTGCGCAGGCCCCTTCACCTTAATTGGTTTTATGGCAAAGCCAGCCTGCAGCAGGATTTGGATTATTTTCTTCCCTTTCTCAGAAACTTCCTCTGCTGCTGAGTTGCCCCATACAATGATGTCATCAATGTATTGCAGGTGTTCTGGGGCTTCACCCTTTTCCAGTGCAGTCTGGTTCAGTCCATGCCAAATGGTGAGGCTGTGTTTCCACCCCTGGGGCAGTTGATTCCAGGTGTACTGGATGACCCTCCAAGTGAAAGCAAACTGTGGCCTGCACTCTTCCACCAAAGGGATCGAGAAAAATGCATTAGCTATATCAATTGTGGTGTACCACTTGGCTGCCTTTGACTCCAGTTCATATTGAAGTTCCAGCATGTCTGGCACGACAGCACTCATGGGCGGTGTGACTTCATTCAGGCCACGATAGTCTACCGTCAGCCTCCACTCTCCATTGGACTTCCGCACTGGCCATATGGGACTGCTGAAGGGTGAGTGGGTTCTGCTGATCACTCCCTGACCCTCCAGTTGGCGAATTAGCTTGTGGATGGGAACCAGGGAGTCTCTGTTGGTGCAGTATTGCTGCCGGTGCACAGTTGTAGTAGCAATTGGCACCTGTTGCTCTTCAACCCTCAGCAACCCTACAACAGAAGGGTCCTCCGAGAGACCAGGCAAACTAGACAATGGTTCAATTTCCTCCCCTTCCAAGGCAGCTATTCCAAAAGCCCGCCGGTAGCCTTTTGGATCTTTGAAATACCCTCTCCGGAGGTAGTCTATGCCCAGGATGCACGGAGCCTGTGGCCCAGTCACAATGGGGTGCTTTTGCCACTCATTCCCAGTTAGACTCACTTGGGCCTCCAGTAGAGTCAACTCTTGGTATCCCCCGTCACTCCGGAAATAGAGATGGGTTCCGCCCCTTCATAGCTCGATGCAATTAGGGTACACTGTGCACCCATGTCCACTAGGGCCTTGTACTCCTATAGGTCTGATGTGCCAGGCCATCAGATCCACACAGTCCAATACACCCTATTGTCCCTTTCCTCCACCTGGCTGGAGGCAGGGCCCCTCTAATCCTGCTCATCATATTTGCTGCTCACCTCTTGCAAAAAGGACTTAGAAGTCCCTTCTAAAGGATCATATGTGTGATCTGGCCTTTCACTTGGTCTGGGGGGCTGCCCGGTGGAAACTGGAGCAGCATTCTTTCTGGAAGAGTCCCTTTTTACGACTGGCTTGCCTTGCAGCTCATGTATGTGTGCTCGCAGGGTTGAGGTAGCCTTCCCATCCCATTTACTCATGTCTTCTCTGTGGTCACGCAGATAAAACCACCGGATACCTTGTGGTGTGTATGCTCCATATCCCCTCTCCGGAGCAGAAAAACGCTTACTCCTAACAGCTGAAATGCGGGTCTGTACAGGTGGGGAGTAAGATATATCCTCTTTGAGTTGCCGGACATCCTGGGACAGTTTCTCCACAGCCGAGACGAGGGAGGAAGAAAGGCTCTCTTCATACTGATTGAGTCGGCCAGCCACTTTGTCCACCGTGGGTGCCTCTTCACTCTTCCAGTCGATTACTGCCAGTGAGTTGGCATACGATGATGGTGCACTTTGCAAAAATTTTTGCCACATGGGTTGGGTACATTGGACTTCATCGGGGTCTGTGGGCAACTGTGCGTTGTCTGGATCATAATAAACCATCTCCCACACAGCTAATTCCCTCAGGTACTGGATACCTCTCTCCATGGTGGTCCACTTGCCTGGCCGACATACGACATCTTCGCTGAAAGGATACCTTTCCCTCACACTTGACAGGAGTCGCCTCCAGAGGCTGAGGGCCTGTGCCTTCTTCCCAATTGCCTTGTCAATGCCCCCTTCCCTAGACAAGGATCCTAGCTGCTTGGCCTCCCTGCCCTCCAGTTCCAGGTTACTGGCCCTGTTATCCCAGCAGCGGAGCAGCCAGGTAATAATGTGCTCCCCTGGAAGGCGGCTGAAATCTTTCCGCATATCTTGCGGCTCCCTCAGGGACAGGGATCGAGTAATCACTTCTGGTTCTGGCTCCTCTTCTTCTTGTTCTCGTGATGGTCCTGGTTCATCATCATCTTTCACTAAGCAAACCGATTTCCTTGCGTATTTCTTTTTGTGTATAGGGGCGACTGATACTGGTACGGGTTGATCTTTTAGCTCGGCTGCAGAGCCTGTTGCGGGGGCTTGGGCAGCTGCAGTGCCTGTGGGTCCGCTCTCTCCCTCTGGATGGTGCTGTCTACTATCAAGCAGTGTTTGATAGATTGTGGTCAGGGCCCAGCACAGCACAGTAAGTTGTGTCTCCTTAGAATCCCCACAGCATTTTCCTTTCAAATATTCTACCATTTTATCAGGGTCTTGCAGTTGTTCGGGAGTGAAGCTCCAAACCATTGGGGGTGAAAAGGTCTCTGGATACCCGCCCATACTCTCCCACATGCCATGCCAGCCCTGACCATTCAGCCTTGGGGAAGATCCCTGGGTGGTACTCTTGAAAAAATTTTTGCTAACCCTGAACAGGACTTGAAACACATTCAGGAGACCTAGCAACAGGAATATACTGGCCTGAACATTCCAAGGGTATTCAAAATACTCAAAAATTGTTGTAACCAACCAAAAGGGAAAAGGGGAGGTGAAAGAGTGGGAGAAGGTATCCCCCCCGTCTTCCTCACAGATTGGGTCCAATTATTAATCAATTCTGAAAGATATTGACCGAGGTACAGGCATGACCGAAATGCTACATACACGTACCAGCTCAGACTCATGACCATCGATGATATCTTATCATAAGTCATTATCACACAATACAACAACATGAGAACAGGAACCCCTCTCCCAGAGGTGATAAACAGCGCCTCAGGGATTACATAGAGTAAACATGGGTTTACAAACCAGAGCCATGTGACCAAACAGAACATCATTATGACCAGTGACTGTTTCAATAACATTAGAAATGCTTATAACAACTTTGTTTTAACACACTTGGGTCAGACTTGTTGTTATCACAACCCCTCGAGCCCCACGTTGGGCGCCAAAAAGGACTGACGTGGTTTAGCCTCAGCCGGCAGCTAAGTGCCACGTGCTGCTCGCTCACCCCTCCCCCGGCAGGATGGGGAGGAGAACGGAAAAACAAAGGCAAAGCCTCGAGGGTTGGGATAAGGGCAGTTTACTGGGACAGCAAGGGAGAGGGAAAACAATCAATAACAGTACTGATAACAGATAGTAACAATGGGTGATAACAGAGAACGATTTACCAATCTTATGACCAACCTGGATGCTCAACCCATCCCAGAGACACACCAAGCCCGCCCCTGCCCGACTAGCCCCTTTTATGGTGAGCATGATGTCACATGGTATGGAATAGCCCCTGGCCAGCTTGGCTCACCTGTCCTGGCTCCTTGTGAAATTAACTCTATCCTTGCCAGAGCCAGGACAATACATCTGAGAGAGAGTATGACAATCTTTGGAAAGTATGATGAGGTTTCTTTTTACAGGTTTTCTTGTAAACTGATATAATTGACTTTAGCTATATAGGCAAAATGAAGAAAATATTGCTAAAAAGTGTTCCGCTCTAATTTATCAGGATTAATTTTCTAAACCCAATGTATGCTAGGTCTGTATACAAACTTGCACTGGCTTAATGGAAGATTATTTTATTTTAATACCATTCCATACACTGACATACCAGCTTAAACCTGATTTCTCCTAATTTTGACTGTGTCCTTAAATTTAGGTCTCTGGCTTTAACAGCAGATCAGTATTAGAGGGTGGAAGTTTTTATTGCTCCAGGTGTTGATCTTATCCCTTTAACGATCCTGTAACATAGTCAGCAGAAAGGAATATGGTCCTGCATCTCAGCACCATAGCTTGTCTATCTGACATATTCATACAAATCCAATGTCATTGTTGCACTCATTTCCTACTAAGCAAATGCAAGGAGAGAATGAAGCAGGAAGCTGTGGGGTGCTAACATCTTCAGACTGCCTCAGTAAGGCTTCTCTATCAAAACATGAAGAAGTTTTCATTCAATTTCCACTTAAAGGTGCGCTCATTGAACAGATAATCAGTTTAATAAATGTTACTTTGGGTTCTGACTGACAGGTGGGACTGGTTAATGAAGTTACCACCCCAGCTATCTTCCCCAGTTCATGGCTGCCTGAGGAGCTGATTGGCTCACATGTGGCTATCGCAGATTACAGCACAGTAACATAAATTTTTAATGGTTCAAATATCAGCAATTCAGAATTGGCTCACCTGCCATGGTGTAGAGTGAAAGCAGCCACCTGGGGAAGCCACCCCAAGCTAAGCCATCTTTGTGTGGCCCTCACACAGTGTAAAGACAATATCTAGGTTATTTTCATGCAAGCCTGTGCATGGATACTTACCTATCAGAAAAAAACCTCAGTTAAACTCAGGTTAAGTATGGAGTTGGATAGAATACAAACTAATATTCTTCATCTTAGTGAATATTTACATAGTTTTAAAATAACACCACTGGTTTCAGTTCATGCTTTTTGCTGTTTCATTTCCACTTTGTGTGCAGCCTTGATCAAGAAAGTTTGAATGTTCATATTGTTCATCTTCTTCTTCTTCTTCTTCTTGAATCGTAGAATGGTTTATATTAGAGGGGACCTTAAAGATCACCTAATTCCACCCCCTCTGCCATGGGCAGGGACACCCTCTTCAGTTTTATTTAGTTTCAATATCAAAACCTCACATGTGAACACACTTTTACCTCCAGGATAAAAATCTGCTCAGAATCAAGTAGACTCCAAAACTTTTCCTTGACTATTAGGCTACTTTGGATATTAGTCTGGAAAATGGGTGCAGAAGTGCTGATAACAATCTTGCTTTAGTGACTTTAACAGTATTCCCAGCCAACTATATTATGGCCTGTGAATAGTCCCTGTATTTTTGAGGGGACGTGTTACTTGTAGAATAAAGCAATATAGACATATTTCAATTTAAACTAATTAGTATCCTTTGTTGTTTTATTGTTCTGGACTATGTGAATGCAATCTCAATACTCAAGGTTTAGGTTTTACCACCAAAGATATCTGAAATATAGCATCAGTTGACACAGAAATCAAAACTCTTCAGGACTCACAAAGAAGAGTTTGTAATTGCTGCCTGCTGCTAATCCTATCAGCTCATATTAATGAAACATGCCATAGTGCTGCAGGGAAGTTGTCAGGATCTGGCTGCAGAACTCAGCATTTAGGAGGGGATTCAGGCTAAGCTTAGGCTATATATCACCACCCATGAGTCAAAGTACATCTATTCTACAGAGTGACGGACCTCTGAGGGGGAACAATGCGCGTGAAAAAGAACATGCCTCTTTCACTACAGCTCTATCGTTACTTTGGTTTAACTTCTTAACCTCCTTCCTGTTAAAACTTCATTGAGTCATAAAAAAGATATCTGTAGCTTTTTATTAAATCTCTGCTCTCAAAAAATGCATGAAATAATATTTTATTCCAGGTGATATGTTTAAAACAGAACACATTCTTTTTCCTTAGTAGACTTTGCTTTATTAGCTTCTATTTTGAAATTTTTATTTAGGCTTGTTCTGAAAGAAAGTGAATGATAGATAGAAAGAAAATTAATCTTCTAACTTAATCACACTCCAAAACATATTAATTAGAATTTGTTAACACCTCCAACAGTTACAATCATATCAGTTTGCATATGTATCAAAGCAGTATGCTAAATCTTTCAGTTACTTTGTGATTTACAAATTTTCTTTCTTACTTTTTCTGTTTGGACCTAATCCTGAAAATGTTTGCTTATCTGGGTCCTGAACTAGACATAGTCTTAACTTGAACCATAAAAGTATTGACTTAAATAGAATTAATCCTTTTTTTAAAGCTCACAGATTTGCTATATGGGGATATGTGAAAAGTTCACATATTTGCTAATCAGCACAGTTCTCTGTTTGTAGGCATGGTCATGAAGGTAATAAGCTTTCACATGAGCTAAGTTTTGTTGGATAAAGCTACAATTTTCTTTCTGTGGTTCATGTTTTAGGAAATATTTTTGTACATATTAATAGATACTTTTATTTTTTCATTCTACCCCTGTAATTCTTACAGCATGTAATGGGTGGGATTCCTTCTTATCTTCCAGCCCATGTTGCTTTTCACACTGCTACTGAAATGCTACTAAATTACACGTGGTGGGTTAACCCTGGCTGGAGGCCAGGTGCCCACCAAAGCCACTCTATCACTCCCCCTCCTCAGCTGGACAGGGGAGAGAAAATATAACAAAAGGCTCGTGGGTCGAGATAAGGACAGGGAGAGATTGTTCACTAATTACCGTCACGGGCAAAACAGGCTCAACTTAGAAAAAATTAATCAAATTTATTACCCAGAAAACAGAGTAGAGCAATGCAAAATAAATCCAAATCTTAAAACACCTTCCCCACCCCCTCCCTTCTTCCCAGGCTCAACTTTACTCCCGAATTCTCTACCTACTCCCCCTGAGTGGCAAAGGGGAACAGGGAATGAGGGTTACAGTCAGTTGATCACATGTTGTTTCTGCTGCTCCTTCCTCCTCAGGGGAGGACTCCTCACATTCTTCCCCTGCTCCAGCATGGGGTCCCTCTCATGGGAGACAGCCCTTCACAAACTTCTCCAACGTGGGTCCTTCCCATGGGCTACAGTTCTTCATGAACTGCTCCAGCGTGGGTCCCTCACAAGGTCACAAGTCCTGCCAGCAAACCTGCTCCAGCAGGTCCATAGGTCCTGCCAGGAGCTTGCTCCAGCATGGGCTTCCCAGGGGGTCACAGCCTCCTTCAGGTGCCTCCACCTGCTCTGGCAGGTGGTTCTCCATGGGGTTCTCCATGGGCTGCAGGTGGAATCTCTGTTCCCCATCATCTTCCATGGGCTGCAGGGAAACAGCCTGCCTCAGCATGGTCTTCACCACAGGCTGCGGGGGAATCTCTGCTCTGGTGCCTGGAGCACCTCCTCCCTCTCCTTCTTCACTGACCTTGGTGTCTGCAAAGTTGTTTCTCTCACATATTCTCACTCCTCTCTCTGGCTGCAAAAACTACTGCTCCTTTTTTTTTTTTTCCCCTTCTTAAATATGTTATCACAGAGGCGCTACCACCATTGCTGATTGGCTTGGCCTTGGCCAGCGGCAGGTCCATCTTGGAGCCAGCTGGTATTGGCTCTGTTGGACTTAGGGGAAGCTTCTAGCAGCTTCTCACAGAAGCCATTCCTGTAACCCCCCCCCCAGCTACCAAAACCTTGCCATGCAAATCCAAAACATTACACTAAGTCCAAGAGAAAATATTTGGGACTACATAACTATGTGAGATTAAAATTTCACTTCTTTTTATTAATGTCTTCCTCAACCTATGCTCTATCAAGTTGAATTTTTCATGTGTTGCATCAAAGAAAGGATCCAGTCCTACAATGAACAGTGGCTGTCTGCATTTAGGTTGAGGAATTCTGTGATTCTAGTACAGGCTGCATAGGCTGCATGGGAAGATAGCTCAGGGCTTTTGCATGTAGAATTTTGGAAAGAGATTATAAACCACATCCTTAACTCATTAATTTGTTTTTTATTGTCAAGCAAAAAATGTCTTTTTATTTTTTTCCCTTTTTTCTTGTAAATCGTATCATCACACTTGCAAAAGATTATGTATGTACTTAAATTTAGGTATGCAAACAGCACCACTGCAATCAATGGACCTAATCACATGCTTAAAAGTAAGCATGTACACAAATCTCTACAAGGTCATGACTGTGTTGGGTTTGTGTGGCAAGGTTTTGGTAGCGGGTGGGGGCATGGGCTATAGGGGTGGCTCCTGTGAGGAGCTTCTAGAAGCTTCCACAGTGTCTGGTAGAGCCAATGCCAGGCAGCCCCAAGATGGGCCCGCCCCTGGCCAAGGCCAAGCCAATCAGCGCCTCTGTGATAACATATTTAAGAAGGTGGGAAGCTCTTTTTACATCTGGAGGGGGAAGTGTGGAGATGTAACATCAAGGTCAGTGCAGGAGGCGGAGCCGCCGCTGCTGCTGCTGCTCCTCCTCCTCCTCCTCCTCCAGACACCGGAGCAGAGATTCCCCCTGCAGCCCGTGGTGAAAACCATGGGGAAGCAGGCTGTTCCCCTGCAGCCCATGGAGGAAGGATGAGGGGGTGTAGAGATTCCACCTGCAGCCCGTGGAGGACCCTACGCTGGAGCAGGTGGAGGTACCCGAGGGAGGCTGTGGCCTGTGGGAAGCCCGGGCTGAAGCAAGTCCCTGGCCGGACCGGTAGACCCGTGGAGAGGGGAGCCCACGCCAGGGCAGGTTTTGGTGGCAGGACTTGTGACCCCGTGGGAGACCCATGCTGGAACAGTTTTCTCCTAAAGGTCTGCACCCCATGGAAGAGACCACGCCGGAGCAGTTTGGGAAGGACTGTAGCCCGTGGGAGAGGCTCCATTTTGGAGCAGGGGAGCGATGAGAGGAGTCCTCCCCCCGAGGACAACGAAGCGGCAGAAACAATGTGCGCTGCACTGACCGCAACCCCCATCCCCCTCCCCCCATTCCCCCCGCCACTGAGGGGGGGAGGAGGTTTGAAGCAGGGAGTGAAGTTGAGCCCGGGAAGGGGGGAGGGGTGGGGGAGGTGTTTTTAAGGCTTGATGTTATTTGTTTTTTTTTCATTGCTCTATTCTGTTTAGTAATAAATTAGATGAATCCCTTTTTCTAAGTTCAGTTTGTTTTGCTCGTGATGATAATTAGCTCTCCCTGTCCTTATCTCGACCCGAGCCTTTTGTTAACTTCTCCTCCCCATCATGCTGGGGAAGGAGTGAGTGAGCGGCCGCGTGGCGCTCAGCTGCCGGCTGGGCCTAAACCACGACAATGACCCAGTTCTGTATTGCTCCAGTTCACAAGAGGCCAACCTCCTTGACATTGCAAGCCAAAATCCTCATAATTGAGAGCCGCAAGATGCGTAGCTCACACCTCCAAGAGCTGGTGTGTACATACCTTCACCCAGCTCCTTTGAGGGCTGTTAGCGTGGACTGTGCAAACAGTCAGTGTCTGTGACTGATAAACGGTCTTTTACTAATCTGCACATCAGTGCAGCTTAAACATCAGCATGTTCAAGATAGTAAGCCTCAAACAGTGCACATTTTGCCATGCCAAATGCACACACATTTGTCTAATATTCGTAGTAACGCCTACCTGCTAGTCAGTTTTGAAGGAAGTGTGGAGCTTGAGAATTGCATGGGTCTAGTGAAGTTGAGCAGCTGCTTAATCTGAGACTCCACAAAATGCCTCTGGCCTATATTTGGGATGGACCTTGTTTTTTACTATATTACCACAATAATTCCCTGTATGTTCCTTTGTCAGATGGGAACAAAGGGGTTTTTGTGAGAAAAAAAAATAATCAAACCTGCTTAACTTAAATAGTCCTACTAAAGCAAGTGAACTATTCATTTTCCTAAAATAAGAATAACTTATTTACTTCCTACCTTATCTACTTAACTATTTTGTTTGATGGAAGCTTATATAATTCTAGAATGAGGGTTTCAGTTCTTTCAGACCACATAGCTGTTTTGACATTTAAAAGGTATTTCTCATTTTTGTGCTGACAGAAGTAGTCCAGCTAAAGAGAAAAGAACAACAGATACTAAAAGAGCAGGCCCCCTTCTCCCCTTTTTTAATAACTTGACTTCACTGCTGGAAAATAAAGCAAATTTCATTTATATTAAGGACATTAGAATATCCAGGAGTAATACCTTTAAACTGTAAGTACTTTTGCTGAACAAGAAGTTAAGTCCAAATGTCAAACTAGAACATACATACGTGTGTGGTGGTGCACCCCCCCCCCCCCCCCCCCCCTTGAGCCACTCCGTACTTGGCACAATTTCTCCCTTTTTTTTGAGCCACATACCTGAGCAGCAGACCAGAGCATCAAGGTGCCCCCTTAATGTGTCTGGTTCTTGCTCGCTTGGTAGCAAGAATGGCCTGGTACATATGTGCTTGAACTGTGACATTCTTGTTCCTTCATTACTTGGGAACAATAATGAAAATCGATCATCTCCTGACAACCTGGTACACCTGTACATGAGCCATGGCCCAAAAGGGGGAGATGCCAGAAAAGTTCTGAGTCTGCACAACTGGTGGAAAGTACCAGAATATTTTGCCATCCGAGCTGGGTCAAAGTGGAAAAGTACCTGACAAAAGTCAATTATCTTGGATCCTATAAATAGCGATTCTAAGTGAGACCCTTTAGAGCTCTCCTGGATTGCAGCGGGCTGTGACCGGTATCCCCCCCTGAGCTGAGACACCTCTCAGGCACAAACTTTGCGAGAATCATCTGCCGACAGAAGACCAGAGTGAAGCCAGCCTTCTCAAGTCTCAACTATCGCCTGTTGAGGAATGCCGATGCATTGTATTTACTCCAAACTCAAAGAGGGAAATTTTAACTATAAGCTAGCTTCCTTCATCCACCTCTCTACTTATATATGTGTTTAAATACATACATTTGCCTTTATGAGTGTGGGTGGCATATATCACTGGGCCCAAATATTGGTTTGTTTGTTTGTACCTGTTTGTCTTATGTTTTATATTTATATATACATATAAAATGTATATGTATCTATACACTTTAATATGTATCTATACACTCTGATTTAAGATACCTTATAGTAAGCTAGTGTGAATCATCATCTTTGAATATGTAATTAAGTCACTGTTTTTATCCTATTTTAATGAATTACTTGTAAATCTTTAAAATTAGTCAATCATTAAGCACTGCTAAAATTTAACCTTTGCTTTACCTTATACTATTAATAAATTCTGAATTGACTAAATTGTAACCATGTCAAACACTTTCATCCCTGACAATGTGTGAACTCTCAAAGTGGAATGATGTTAAAAGTAAGAGTGCTATACTGTGGCAGGATGTCAGATAAAGCAGATGGGTATTTTAGTTGTTTTTCTTAATTAGTTTAACAGTGACAAAGAAATAGATTAGTGGTTAATAAACAGAATGGCACACACAAATAAAAAAATTATAATCATATTCATGCATACATGCACATTTACATAAATATTAGAAATAAAATACTTATAATATTCAAGCATAAATGTCATAAGAATGTGTTTTCAACTAGAAATACAGCAGTCAGCTCCATTTTACATCTTTCTTAAAACACTAACAAAACGGTATCAGCAGAGTCCTATATTGAGGCAGACACACACCAGGTGTCAGTTCCATGTCTTCCATCTACAGTTTATATTTCTGCAGTATACATTTTATTTGAAAAACCAGTGAACAGGGTAAACATGATATAAGAGAAAATGGATGAAAAAACCAGACTGAATTGTTAAAAACCAGGAAAAAAATCTTCAGAAGTATGTAATTAAAATATGCAGACCCAGATTATGCTGGTTTATATTGATGTAGATACAGAGTATGGAAAAATGACAGTATTACTTTGGATTTGCTCGTGCAGCTTAGAACTGAATCTGGCCTGTAAAACTGAACAAGCTGCATTTTGCATCAGATGGCGATGTATATTTCCATAGGCAAGTACTTCATGGTTTATAAATAGCATATATATTGTAAAAGTGGTGCAAATATGGTATTTCTTGGTTTTACTACTCACACAATTACATTATCTGTTGTAATATTAAAGTAGCCAGCTTTAAGTATGCACCTTTTTTAGAGGTCTTTTTTAATTTACTTTTATGGTAGAGCTCATTCAAGATACAATGAAATAGCTGGTAAAGGCTGTGCTGGAGGAGACACCAGTAGGGAAGGGTAACCCGCTTTGGAAACAATCTCACTTTATGAATAAAGTCTGCAACCTCTCAATCCAGAGAGTATGCAGTTTTTCAGAATCAAGAGAGAAAAGCAAAAGGTCTGTGACAGCCAGGCTGCCCCACTCTCTGTACCTCAGCCAGAAATTATACACCGGAGAGTACAAAATGCCCAGGCTAGTACTTGCCTTGTCTCCTGTGCCCCCCACAGCTACCAATGTCAACAGCAAAGTGAAGAGGAAGAAGAAAATGAGCTCAAGGAAGAGGTAGAAAGGAAGGAAATTGAGAGGCGGGTAAGGAAAGGAAATGTGAAGAAAGGAAGAGAATGGAAACTCAATATTATTACTGTTAATAATAATATAATACTGCTTATATAATTACATATTAATAAAATTAATAATAGCAACAATAACAACAGTCCTGACTAAATTGGAAGAAATGGGGTGAAACTCAGACAAATGGGCTCCTGTCATTTGACCATTGCTTCAGAAGCTATGCTGATGGTTATCTGTAACAGAGCAATAGACAAAGACAGTGTTTGCTTACACCTGCATTGTTTTGCATTTGAAATATTTAAAACTATTCTACAAAATTATTAATATTACTTAGCTTCACAGTAGACTTTCTAATTGACAACCCCTGCTACGAAAATCATCACTGTAATAATTAACTTTTTTCTTGCTATTTTTTTATATTCCAAGTAAAAACCATGAAATTTGTATGTAAAGAAAGAGATAATACTAGTAATAAGCTTCTTTCATGCTGACCCCAGACCTTAGTGACTGTGGAAACATCTGCATTTATAAATTCTCATACAAAATCCACACCTGAATTCTGTGGATCTTTTTCCCCCAAAGTCTGTGTAGAAAAATAATATAATTTGACCCTACAAGACAGGACAAAGTTGTTTGACCATACCTTAAAGTTCCTTATGTAAACAGCCACATTGGCAATTGCAAGCAGTTAAGAATGTAAATAGTTTCAGAATCTCATCTTTTCTAATTTTACACTATAATCACTAGATTGTTGATACTTTTAATTAAGATAAGTGAAGTTCAGCTCCACACATAGTGTATATATTGGTCCAGTGTCGTTTTTCCCAAATATAACCCTACAAGCAGCTGGTATGGATATGCCACCATCACCTCAGACTCTTATTGCTTAGATAAAAACAGTAAAGATGCAGTACAAATAACTCTGGTTTCAGATATTTTTATATGTGCTTAGATAGTCAATATGACTTTCTATTTCAGAATCAGCTGGAATTACATTCTGTGCACTTATTTGGTTTTGTTTTTTAAGCATAAATCATACAAACAGCAGAATATCAAAAAGCCAATCACAAACTGTATAACAAGCTCTTCTAATTTTATCATCAGTCTCCTTCTATTAGGAAGCACTCATTTCTGCTGAAACCAGAGATTGGAGAAGTTCTTAGTCTCCATAGTTTTAGGCAAAAACTTGTGTACAGGATGTGGGACTCAGAAGGCAGAGAGTGAACAAATAAAAAAAAAATAGTACTAAATAGACAGCAACAGCATAGCTTTTCCTTTTTTGCTTTTCCTTAATCCGGTCTTTGTGGCCTGAACAAAAGTTATAAATTCTTCAGGATGTTAACAGTGGCAAATGTAAGAAAACCTGACTTGACTCAGCTTCTTCAGCTTCTTTTAACCAGGCAGTTGGTTCATTGCTGCAATGTTAAAACTGCAATTGAGACAGATGAAAAGTCATTCCTCAGATATCAGTGATTTTGGGGTAAAAATTCACCCATGCAATGAGCACATCACTGCAGGCAGAGGGCAGTTCTGGGGTTGCATTTCTAGTGTTTCCAACTCATAATTTTATTTCCAGCTGTGAAATAATCAGTATTCCTTTAAAAAGGTCCCACAATTAGTACAGAACATTGGGATCTGCTCTGTCATCTCTATTATTTACTGCATAAATAAGAAAATAATAAACACAAACAAGAAAACATAAATAAACATAACCAAGAAAAATAAGAAAATGAAGAAGTGTCCTCCAGAGGCTCAGAAATAAGAAGGTAAACTCAAAAAATTCTTCAAAAAAGTCAAAGAAAAGAATAAGAAAACAAAACAAAAATAAACAGTTAGTGCTTTTTAAGAGATTTTCATGAGCAGGGGGAGAGGCTCATGATTGATCTCAGAAGTGCTAGCAGAGCAACATACATTTTTCTCAGCAGACATGAACTAGAGCCCCTTATGTGATGGCTGCTATAATAATCAAGGCTCTCATACACTCATATCAGTAAAAAAATACATACAAGATGATTTACTAATAAGAAAAACTACTAGTAAGGAATACTTAGTAAAAAGAAACACCTGCTTAAATTATTGTATCACATCTCAAAACTTAAAAGTACTGTCCTGGTTTGAGCTAGGATAAAGTTAATTTTCACCGGAAGCTGTGATGGGACACAATCAGGACAGGTGACCCAAACTAGCCAAAGGGATATTCCATACCATATGGCGTCATGCTCAGCATAAAAGAGGGCTAGTTGGGGAGGGGCGGCATGGGTCCCGGACTGACTCCAGGATGGTCTGAGTGTGCGGTTGTGGACGGTCGTGTTGTATACGGTCATTGTGTCATCGAGTGAGAAACTGCATTGTGTATCACTCGTTTTGTATATTCTAAGTACTGTTGTTGTTATTTTCCTCTTCCTTTGCTGTCCCAGTAAACTGTCCTTATCCCAACCCATGAGTTTTACCTTTGTCTTCCTATTCTCCTCCCCAATCTGCTGGGGGGAGGGGTGGGGAGGGGAGGGGAGGGGTGGGGTGAGGTGAGCAAGTGAGCGGCCACGTGGTGCTCAGCTGCTGGCTGAGGCTAAACCACGACAGTCCTTTTTGGTGCCCAATGTGGGGCACAAGGGGTTGAGATAACAACAGATCTGACAGAGCATGTTAAAACAAAGTTGTGATAGGTATTTATTATATAAGGTAAACAGTCGTTGGTCACAATGGTGTTTTATTTGTTCACATGGCTGTGTTATATAAATACATACTTGCTGTATGTATTCCCTGTGGTGCTGTTTCTCACCTCTGGGAGAGGGGTCCAGATTCTCATTTTGCTGTACTGTATTACATCAAGTTATGATAACATCACTGGTCATAAGGTTAAGCTGGTATTTGTATGTGGCATTGCTGTCATATTCGTACCTCAGACAACATCTCTTGGAACTGATTAATAATCACACCCAATCTATGGGGAAGGCAGGGAGGGATACTTTCTCCCACTCTTTCACCTCCCCCTTTTCCCTTCAGACTGGTTACAGCAGCTTTTGATAATTTTGAATATCCTTGGGATGTTCAAACCAGCATGTTCCTATTGCTAGGTCTCCTGAATGTGTTTCAAGTCCTGTTCAGGGTTACAAAAAATTGTTTTAAGAATACCACCGAGAGGTCTGCCCCGAGGCTGAATAGTCAAGGGTGGCATGGCATGTGGGAGAATATGGCCAGGTATCTAGAGACCTTCTCACCCCCAATGGTTTGGAACTTCAGTCCCCAGCAACTGCAGGACCCTGATAAAGAGATAGAATATTTGAAAGGAAAATGCTCTGAGTATTCCAAAGAGGCACAACTTACCGCAGTGTGCTGAGCCCTGGCTACTATCTACAAAACACTGCTCAACAGTAGGCAGCACCATCAGGGGGAAGAGAGGGAAAACAACAGGTACTGTGGCTACTCAAACCCCCGTGATAGGCACTGCAAGCTGAACCAAAAAAACCAACCCATGCCAGTATCAGTCACCCTGTCCTGGTTTCAGCTGAGAGGATTGATTTTCTTCATAGTAGCTAGTGTGGGGATATGTTTTGGATTTGTGCTGAAAACAGCATTGATAATATAGAGATGTTCTTGTTCTATGGACTTATTGTTGAGCAGTGTTTACACGGGGCCAAGGCCTTTTCTGCTTCTTGCACTGCCCTGCCAGCGGGATGGCTGGGGGTGGACAAGAAGTTGGGAGGAGACACAGACAGGACAGGTGACCCAAAATGACCAAAGGGATATTCCATACTATATGACGTCATGCTCAGTTTATAAGGAGCTTGGGGGAAGAGAGAGGGGGGGACGGCAGCATTCAGAGCGATGGCATTTTTCTTCCCAAGTAACCGTTACGCGTGACAGAGCCCTGCTTTCCTGGAGATGGCTGAACACCTGCCTGCCCATGGGAAGTGGTGAATGAATTCCTGGCTTTGCTTTGCTTGTGTGCGTGGCTTTTGCTTTACCTATTAAACTGTCTTTATCTCAACCCATGAGTTTTCTCACTTTAACTTTTCCAATTCTCTCCCCCATCCCGATGGTGGGGAGTGAACGAGCGTGGTGCTCAGCTGCCGGCTGGGGTAAAACCACGACACACCCCTATAAACAAGAAGAAGCAAACAAAAAAACCCCCAGTTCACTTAGTAAAGGATGACGATGAACCAGGACCATCACGAGAACAGGAGGAAAGGGCAGAATCAGAGGTAATCACCCGATCCCTGTCCCTGAGTGAGCTGCGAGATATGCAGAAAGATTTCAGCCGCCTTCCAGGGGAGCACATCGTTACCTGGCTGCTCTGATGCTGGGATAACAGGGCCAGTAGCCTGGAACTGGAGGGCAGGGAGGCCAAGTAGCTGGGATCCCTGTCTAGGGAAGGGGGCATTGACAAGGCGATTGGAAAAAAGACACAAGCCCTCAGCCTCTGGAGGCGACTTCTTTCAAGAGTGAGGGAAAGGTATCCCTTCACTGAAGATGTTGCACATCAGCCAGGCAAGTGGACCACCATGGAAAGAGGTATCCAGTACCTGAGGGAATTAGCTGTGTGGGAGATGGCTTATTATGACCCGGACAATGCGCAGTTACCCACAGACCCTGATGAAGTCCAATATACCCGACCCATGTGGAAGAAGTTTTTATGGAGTATACCATCGTTGTATGCCAACTCATTGTCAGTAATGGACTAGAAAGACGAAGAGGAATGAACAGTGGATGAAGTGGCTGGATGACTCTGGCAATACAAAGAAAGTTTCTCTTCCTCTCTCATCTCAGCTGTGGAGAAACTGTCCCGGGAGGTCCAGCAACTTGAAGAGAATATGTCCTATTCCCCACCTGTATAGACTAGTATCTCAGCTATTAGGAGTAAGTGTTCCTCTGCTCAAGAGAGAGGATATAGAGGGTACACACCACGAGGCACTCTGTGGTTTTCCCTGCGTGACCATGGAGAGGACATGAGGAAGTGGGATGGAAAAAATACCTCAACCCTACAGGCACGAGTACGTGAGCTGCAAGACAAAATGGTCACAATAGGGGATTCTTCCAGGAAAAATGCCGCTCCATTTTCCAGTAGGCATTTCCCCAGACAGAGTGGAAGGCCTACTCGTACTTATGATCCTCTTGAAGGGACTTCAAGCAAGCCAAGCGGTTAAAGCCTCTCTGGTATGGAGGACAATGGCTGAAATATAAATATGGGGAGGCCTGACTGATTATATCACACTCCCACAAACCTGCCAAGGCAAGTATTATGTACTTACAATGGTGGAAGCAATCACTGGATGGCTGGAAAAATACCCTGTGCCTCATGCCACCACCCAGAACACTATCCTGGGCCTTGAAAAGCAAGTCCTGTGGTGACATGGCACCCCAGAAAGAACTGAGTCAGACAACGGGACTCATTTCCGAAACAACCTCATAGACACCTGGGCCAAAGAGGATGGCATTGAGTGGGTGTATCACATCCCCTATCATGCACCAGCCTCTGGGAAAATTGAAAGGTACAATGGACTGCTGAAGACTACCCTGAGAGCAATGGGTGGTGGGACCCTCAAACATTGGGATACACATTTAGCAAAGGACATCTGGTTAGTTCACACTAGGGGGGGGTGTCTACCAATCGTGCTGGCCCTGCCCAATTAAAAATTCCACTCCCAGTAGAAGGGGATAAAGTTCTTGTAGTGCACATGAAGAATATGTTGGGGAAGACAGTCTGGGTTAGCCCTGCTTCAGACAAAAGCAAACCCATCCATGGGATTGCTTTTGCTCAAGGACTTGGGTGCACTTGGTGGGTGATGCAGAAGGACGGGGAAGTCCGATGTGTACCTCAGGTGGATTTCATTTTGGGTGAAAATAGCCAATAAATTAAATTGTATGATGTTAATTGCTACATAACCCTGCCATTGCATGTCGTCATTGCTAGAATGGCTATATGCTGTATCAATGGTATTACCATAAGAATCACCCAAATTAATGAAGGATGAAACCAAGCAAAGTTCAGCGATGATGGAACTAGTACTGACTAAAGCATCTGGTGCCCAGCAACTTCCTTGAAATTGACATCTTCAACCCAAAGACTGCGAGCGTGAACCATGTGAGATACACCAGCTGCGAGCTTTGGATGCAGCATGCAACAATCCAACAGCACACACCACAGTCTTTCAGGGTAGGAGAGGTCATAGAATCATAGAATCATAGAACGGTTTGGGTTGGAAGGGACCTCAAAGATCATCCAGTTCCAAACCCCCTGCTGCGGGCAGGGACACCCTCCACTAGACCAGATTGCCCAAAGCCTCATCCAACCTGGCCTTAAACACTTCCAGGGATGAGGCCTCCACAACCTCTCTGGGCAACCTGTTCCAGTACCTCACCACTCTCACAGTAAAGAATTTCTTTCTAACATCTAATCTAAGTTGACCCTCCTTCACCTTGAACCCATTACCCCTTGTCCTGTCACTACACTCCCTCATAAATAGTCCCTCACCATCTTTCCTGTAGGCCCCCTTCAGGTACTGGAAGGCCGCAATTAGATCTCTCCGGAGCCTTCTTTTCTCCAGGCTGAACAATCCCAACTCTCTCAGCCTGTCCTCATAGGAGAGGTGCTCCAGCCCTCTGGTCAGCTTCGTGGCCCTCCTCTGGACTCTCTCCAACAGCTCCATGTCTCTCCTGTACTGGGGCCCCCAGAGCTGGACGCAGTACTCCAGGTGGGGTCTCACAAGAGCGGAGTAGAGGGGCAGGATCACCTCCCTCGACCTGCTGGTGGCACTTCCTTTGATGCAGCCCAGGATACAGTTGGCTTTCTGGGCTGCAAGCGCACACTGCCGGCTCATGTTGAGCTTCTCATCAATCAATACCCCCATGTCCTTCTCCTCAGGGCTGCTCTCAATCCATTCTCCACTCAGCCTGTAGTTTGCATGAGCCCATCTCTCAAGTTTGTCAAGGTCCTTCTGGATGGTGTCCCTTCCCTCCAGCATGTCCACCACACTACACAGCTTGATGTTGTCAGCAAACTTGCTGAGGGTGCACTCAATCCCACTGTCCATGTTGCTGAAAAAGATGTTAAACAGTGCTGGTCCCAGTACCGACCCCTGAGAAACACATATAATGTCATGCTCAACATAAAAGGGGGCTAGTCGAGGAGGGGCGGCACAGTTCCGAGACTGGCTCCAGGATGGTGTGAGTGTGCGGTCATGGACGGTCGTGTTGTATATGGTCGTTGTGTCATTGGGTGAGGAATTGCCTTGTGTATCACTCGTTTTGTATATTCTAAGTACTGTTGGTTTTATTTTCCTCTTCCCTTGCTGTTCCAGTAAACTGTCCTTATCCCAACCCATGAGTTTTACCTTTGTCTTGTGATTCTCCTCCACATCCCGTCAGGGGTGGGGAGTGGGAGGGAAATCGGGCGCGTGTTTTCTTAAACAGGCATTTTACTTCAAAACTGCCAAAACTAGTTAAAATGGGTAATGCAGAAGCTTAAAAAGGTTATCAAATAGAATATTTCATTTTGAAGCAACAAAGCAGTTTGTTTAACCCAGGGCTTGATTTTGTTTATTTTGTATCTTCCGTTTAACATTTTTGGCTGAACTGAAAACAATTTGCTTTTCCTGATTAGGCAGGTGGCCCAAGAAAACAGCTATTCCTTTAATTACTATTTTCCTAGGGCTATAATCTTTATGAAAATACAAAACACTTAGTGCCTGTCTTTGCTGTGGAATGAGCATGAGTTGATACCTCCCAAGCTACCAGCATCAGGTCTGGACCCCGGAGAAGGACTGCTGCAGCAGCAGGGAGACCTGCCTGAGTTAACAGACCCTGTTGACTGGCAAGAAACATTGCCTTGGAGGTGGCACCATGCTTGTGGGGAATGCTTTCCTGACCTGTTCATATGTCAGAGTGGCACTACGTTTTTCTGCCTGGAGCTCCTGGCTTGCATAGGAGTCAGCTTGTACTTGTATGTACAGTCTTCTTGGATTTAGCTCATGTGTCTCATCAGCGCATGTTACAGACACATTTTTTTGGCCCACTTTTGAATATTGGCCTCTAGATATTTACCTTGTGTCTTCTTTGGAGGAATTTAGTTAAATGGATTTAGTGTCCTGAGATTTAATTCAGATTTAATTTAACTTGCAGGAGGTCACTTTTAGTGAGAGCAGAACTTTTTATAGATTGCACATGAGTTCGCAGATTGTTCAAAGGCTCTGCTAGAGTCTGTGTTCACAGCCTCTTGATTTATATGTAAGCTAAAAAATCCCCTGCAAACTCTTCCATCCTTGATTAGGTTTTAACCAAGATTAGTTAGAGAATTCAGAGCATATACTTTTCTTCTCAAGCCCAGAAGGAGGTGTTAAATGCTGTTGGTATCATTCTGTTCCCACTGGAGTCAATCCTAACCTTTCAAGCTATATCTGCATTGCATACAGCTATGTTAGCTGGCTCCAAACACACGTTATATGCAAAAGACATGATGCAGGAGCAAGCATGTGTCAACATGGTGCTCTGCTGGACTAATTAAGTCGACTTCATCAGCAGGACAGAACAGCTTTGGCAGACAGTAGCATTAATGCAACTGCACTGTTTTCAGTAGCAGAGCTTGTTGCATGTGCATAGCTTGCAGATTTGCCATGCTGTGTACTGCGCTACCTTACACATCCATTACCTGCCTGTTGCCACACCTGAATAGGTTGGGAGGAGTCTGAGCTACAGGCTTGCTGCTGTGTCTGGGGCCACATTGTCACAAAGGCACCTGGTCTTCTCTCTCTCTTTAAAGAAGACCTACTCAGTAAATGAGCCTTATCTTGTTACCTCCATGGTTTTTGGCCTCTCCCTTTCTTCAGAAAAGGAAAACAAGAAGCCTCTTTCTGACTGTAAAAATATAGAAGCTTAGCTATAAGAAAACTTATATTAACTAGAAAGCTGCTTAAGGCCTAGAACTGTTTTAAAGCCTATAATCGTGGGAAAGGGGTTTGTAATCAAGGTAATAGCTAACTGACCATGGCAATGTACAATGCTGCTACGTTCCTTGTACAGTCCCTACCCAACCGGACAATAGGCCCGGGAATATTAATCTTATGAAGTAAGTTGTAATGGACAAGTGTATCCACAGCAAGGATACTGCGCATGCCTGCAAGAAGAGGGTCATCCAGCGAACACGGGTGCGAGACCACTGACGACCACCAGAGACCCCTGAGGACCACCAACTCAAATCACTGAGCATGCGTGATGGGGAGGAGAATATGGAAATGGATTCCAAGAAATGATTATCATAGGACTGCCTTTTCTCGGAAAAATAATGAATATGTATATTTTGATTCTATATAACCTGTATGTTGGTGATCACCTGGCATGCACGTTTGGTGGAGCTATTTCCCCCGTGCATCCAGCGCTGCAATAAAGCAAACCTAGGGTAACTCACGTCTGGTAGAATTTTTCTTTAACAGATGGCGACCCAGATGGGACCCTAGGACGCAAGAGGAAGAAGCACCAGTTAATTCTCTGGACAAACCCGTGACCAACGCTCGTTGCCAGCAAAATAGGTGAGTTCACCTAAGGGACTTGGACACGGGTCTTTCCAGACGATACTGGGAGTACTCTTGTGTTTAAACTTGCTAAAGATTTGGTAAGAGGAAAAGAAGTAAGAAATGGGAAATACACCCAGCGTTGAAAGGGGGACGCCCCTTGCTGAGGTTTTGGAAAATTGGAATAAGGTTTATGGGGCACAGACTTTGCAAAAGAAAAGACTGATTGTGTTGTGTCAGGAGGAATGGCCATTCCTAACTCGATCTCGAGGGGGAGGATCTATGGATATTTGGCCTCCCAAAGGAACTTTTAAGCCCCATAAGTTAAAGTTTTTAAGGACTATTTTAGAAGATACTGCAAGTCAAAATATTGATTATTGGTATATTTGGTATGATTGGTCTTGTCAAAGACGTAAGCCATCTAAACCACGGGTAAGCCCACTTCCCTCTGCCCCTGAGGCCGAGGAAACTGACCTTCCCCAAGCAGGGATGTTTCCCATGAAATTGGATTACATCCCAAATCCCAGAGCAGGACCAGGAGCTCCTCCTGAAGTTCCTGCAGTGACTGCTGTGATGCGCCACAAACCTTGGAAACAAGGTGATTTGATTATGTGGCAAAGCAAAATGCCAAGATTAAGAGATGATGCAGAAAAATGTGCGCAAATGCTATCTGGAATAGTCACTGATTACACACCTAATTGGAGTGACATGAAAACTTTGTTGAGAGAACTATTCCAGATGGATGAGCGAGATAAAATTTTTCAAAAGGACCGAGAAATTGCTCAGAGGGGTCAAGGATTAAATCCCTGGCCCACTGAGGACCCCAATTGGAATTTAGCCACAACCGATGGAGTGCAAGCTTATCGGGCAGCCATCGGACAATTATTGGAGGCCATACGGCAATGTGGCAAAAGAGTTACAAATTGGACAAAGGTCCTTGAATGCAGACAAAAACCTGATGAACACCCCAGCGATTATTGGATAAGATAGAAAACTACCTTGTTGAAATACGGGGGAATGACTAGAGAAAATTTTCAAGAACCATTGGCTATTAGTGTATTTGTGGAGCAGTCTTCTCCTGATATAAATAAGTATTTTAAAAAGCACATGCCTGGGTGGCAAGGGGAAACCCTGACTAAAATACTGAGTATTGCTGCATTTGTTTTTGATGGTAGAGATGAAGAAAAACAAAAGAGAGAGAACGAGAGAAATAAACAGGAAAGAAAACAAGAGCGACAGGAAAAAGAGAGAGAAATTAGTTTGTTGGCTGCAGCAATTACACAGAATTATCAATCAAGAGGAAGGGGCAGAGGAATTTCAAGGGGAACACCAAGAGGAAGGGGACGTGGGGGAAGGGCTCCCTTTCTTTCTTCTCTTAACCAATCTAATCCTAATACTTTAGAGTGTTTTTATTGTGGGAATATAGGACATATCCAGCGAGAGTGCCCACTCCGCCCAGTAAGTGCTGGACGAGGATCAAATCCACCGTATCCACCGCGCCCTCACTCACAATAGAAAATTAATGAGCTGAATTCCATGCTTACCGAAGGACTGCGAAAATGTCGAATGAAGGAGTGAAGGTAAATGAGTATGGACAAATTACTGCAAAGGTAAACGGACTTTTTGTTGAATTTTTAGTAGACACAGGAGCAACCTTGTCCCTTTTGAATTATGCAGTCCCACAAACATTGATTTCTAAAGAGAAGGTACTTATAAGAGGGGTTGTTGGACAAGAAATAAAATCTATTTCAACCCCACTTCCAATTATCATTGCAGAGAAAATGGTATGGGGAAGATTTGTGATATCTCCAAATTCACCTGTGTCTTTGCTAGGACGTGATCTTTTGCAGGAATTTGGTACTCAAATACTCCTTGCTCCAGCTGGAATCAAGTTAATAATCATGGGATCAGAAATTGTGCAAATTCCACAAGAAGAAGAATCAGCTTTTAAAATCCCAAAAGGACTTGAAGCAGTTCCCCGGGAACTATGGAGCAGCTCTGGTGATGATATAGGATTATTGTTATCTGCAGAACCGGTAATAATTAAAACAAAAGGAGGGTCACCTCCATCAATTAAACAGTACCCGATTGCAGATGAGGCTATCCCAAGTATTCAAAAACAGATTGCAGTTTTCTTAGAAAAAGGAATACTCAAGGAATGTCAAAGTCCATATAATACTCCAATCTTGCCAGTAAGTAAACATCGATTAGATAAAGATGGGGATCCAGAATATAGATTTGTTCAAGATCTCCGTGCAGTAAATGAGCATGTAATTTCCCCACACCCTGTTGTCCCTGACCCAAATTTAATTCTTACCCAAATACCTGTATGGGCACAATATTTTACTGTTTTGGATTTAACAGGAGCATTTTTCAGTATACCTATTGCTGAAGAAAGTCAATTGATTTTTGCCTTCACTTGGCAAGGAAAACAGTTGACTTGGACACGCTTGCCACAAGGGTTCACTAGTTCACCAACCATCTTTTCTCAAATTCTCAGAAACGATCTAAAAGAGACTTAAAATTTTCTGGGGGTTCTGTTTTGATTCAATATGTTGATGATTTGTTACTAGCAAGCCATAGGGCTGAAGATTGTATGCGGGATACTGAATATTCGTGCATCCAACTTGCAAAGAAGGGTCACCGTGCATCTCTATCCAAACTGCAACTCTGTCAACAACAGGTAAAGTATCTGGGGTTTATTCTTAAACCAGGGAGAAGTAGATCCAGAATGGGTAAGAGCTATACAAGAAATTCCCAGACCAGTAACAAAGAAACAATTAAGGGGATTTTTAGGACAAGTAGGATATTGTAGGCCATGGATTCCTGGATTCAGTGAAATAGCGAAACCTCTTAATGAGGCAACAAAAAATGAGGAAGCGGAACCAATAGCTTGGGGTCCTGAACGAGAAAAAGCCTTTCGTGCATTAAAGGAAGCATTAATGCAAGCTCCAGCTTTGGGGCTTCCAGACTGTTCTAAACCCTTTAAACTTTATTGCACAGAAAACAAAGGAACAGCAAATGGAGTTTTAGTTCAAACTTTAGGGCCACATGAAAGACCTATAGCCTATTATTCTTGCACATTAGATTCAGTAGCAAGAGGAACTCCGTTTTGCATAAGAGCTGTGGCTACTGCTGCTGAGTTAGTAGAAAAAAGCCGGAAAATAGTCTTGGGACATCCCCTAGTAGTCTGTGTGCCACATGAAGTTGAAATATTATTGAAACAATATGCCGAGAAAGCACTTTCTCCACAAAGAGCACATAAATATGAACTAATACTTTTGCTTGCTGACAATTTAAGATTGGAAAGATGTAATACCTTGAATCCTGCCACCTTAATGCCACTGCCCACGGATGGAGAAAAGGATGAACATGATTGTGAACAGGTGATCAAAATGACGAGCAAACCACGAGATGACCTACGAGATCAGCCTTTGGATAACCCAGATATGAACTTGTTTACCGACGGCTCCTCCTATTATGAAGAAGGATGGGAATGTACTGGGTTTGCTGTTACCACGGAAACTAAGGTATTGTTAGCAGGACCTTTGCCTCCCACTCTAGGTGCTCAAGGTGCAGAGATCGTCGCCCTCACGAAAGCTGCACAATATGCGATCGGAATACGGGTTAATTTGTATACTGACTCTAAGTATGCGTTTGGAGTTTGTCATGCTACAGGTATGCTGTGGAAAGAAAGGGGATTTCTCACATCAGCAGGTAAAACGATCGCCCATGGACAACAGATTAAAGAACTTTTGGAGGCGATCCAATTACCATCTGAACTAGCAGTAATATATATTAAAGCACACACCAACCAAGAGAATCAATTGGCAAAAGGGAACGAGCTCATGGACCAGGCTGCAAAAGTGGCAGCCCGACAAGTCACCTTTGCAATGACACTGACCCATCAAGGAGAGCTCGACCGGGAATTGCCAGACACGCAAAAGCTGTATGAGGAACTTCCTGAGGAAGACAGCCAGCTCTGGGAGAAGCTGGGAGCTGAACAGCAGAATGGACAATGGACTCTAGGGGGGAAACCATTACTCCCAAAAAGGTATTTAATACTGATCGCGCGATGGCACCATGAGAAAACCCATGGTGGACCTGAGAATATAGCTTTGAGAGTACAGAGACTGTGGGCAGCACCAGGGATTTATGCTGCTATTAAGAGAGTTTGCGAAGGGTGTCGACTGTGCAAACAGTATGCCTCTTTGAAAATCAAGGCACCAGCAGGAAAGCGACCTCCAGCAACATATCCTTTTCAAAAACTACAAATTGACTACGCGGAGATGCCTAGGGCTATGGGATATGCTTATTTACTTGTGATTATTGATCAGCTTTTGGGCTGGGTGGAGGCTTTCCCTACTCGAAAGAATGACTCAAAAGCAGTGGTTAAAGCTCTGTTAAAAGAGATAATACCTAGATATGGAGTTCCTGAAATAATTGACTCGGACAGGGGAGCACATTTCTCTGCCGCAATTTTAGTGCAAATTTATCATTCATTAAATATCAAGATGCAATTGCACACACCTTATCATCCACAATCATCAGGACAAGTAGAAAGGATGAATAGGACGATCAAAGACAAATTAGTTAAGACTTGTAAACAAACTGGCTTGAAGTGGCCAGAAGCATTAAATTTAGTACTTTGGGACATTAGAAATACACCAAGGCAACCAGTAGGTGTATCTCCAGCAGAAGTTTTATTTGGGAGAATTTTAGCAGTACCTGGAACTTATATTCCAGCAAAAACAAGCCTTTTGGATGGAGATGAACGGGTAACTCAATATTTATTGTATTTGCAAAATTCTTTTATGCAATTACAAAATCATGCTTATTGGTATCAAGGGATAACACCTGAAATTCAGGTACATATGTATAATAGTGATTTTTCAATGTTGCATAACCTGTTTTTCTAGTATAGTAGCAAAATTACAAGGAGCTTGGATATAAATAATTGCAGGGATGCAATGAAAACAAAAGGAGGGAATTGTAAAAAATATAGAAGCTTAGCTATAAGAAAACTTATATTAACTAGAAAGCTGCTTAAGGCCTAGAACTGTTTTAAAGCCTATAATCGTGGGAAAGGGGTTTGTAATCAAGGTAATAGCTAACTGACCATGGCAATGTACAATGCTGCTACGTTCCTTGTACAGTCCCTACCCAACCGGACAATAGGCCCGGGAATATTAATCTTATGAAGTAAGTTGTAATGGACAAGTGTATCCACAGCAAGGATACTGCGCATGCCTGCAAGAAGAGGGTCATCCAGCGAACACGGGTGCGAGACCACTGACGACCACCAGAGACCCCTGAGGACCACCAACTCAAATCACTGAGCATGCGTGATGGGGAGGAGAATATGGAAATGGATTCCAAGAAATGATTATCATAGGACTGCCTTTTCTCGGAAAAATAATGAATATGTATATTTTGATTCTATATAACCTGTATGTTGGTGATCACCTGGCATGCACGTTTGGTGGAGCTATTTCCCCCGTGCATCCAGCGCTGCAATAAAGCATACCTAGGGTAACTCACGTCTGGTAGAATTTTTCTTTAACACTGACCATTGTTCTATAATTAGAGTGCTTATTATTAATATTAAAGCACATTAGGGTTGAAAAGCATTCATCATATATGCATATACATGCAGAACTTCCAAACAGAAAAGTAGGTAAATGGTCACTTTGCCAAAACTCTTCCAAATGAGTTGGAATCAAGTGTTTAGCTTCAGGCGAGGCTGCTGAAATGTTATAACTTGGTTTTATTTGATTTTCGGTGCTGCATCTCCTTGGGCCAAGTACTCAGTTGCTGGCTGGAGTGTCGAGGGTAGACCCATGGCACTGTGCTTTTCTGCTTTGCAGAAAGGAAAGTAGCTACCTCCGGGGAGTCTCACATGAACACCAGTACACACAACCAGAAGGACTTGTGTGCAGACAGACCTAAGAAATAAAGGCCAGTTTATGCCTTCTGTTCCCCTTTGTAGGTGTGTGAGGAAGAATCTGTCAGGAATTACAGGAATTATTTAAAAAATTCATTTAGCAAATAGGAAATTAAACAAAATGAAATCTAAATATATCAATAATGAAGCTGAATGCACATGTGAACATAGACTGTATATCTGGGGACACAGCTGGGACAGCTGACCCCAACTGACCAAAGGGATATTCCATACCATATGACATCTGCTCAGCAGTAAGAAGCTAAGAGAAAGGAGGAGGAAGTAGGGTGGATTTGTTATTTACAATGTTTGTCTTCTGGAGCAACCGCTACACATACCGAAGCCCTACTTCCCAGGAAGTGGCTGGACATCACCTGCTGATGGGAAGTAGAGAATAAATCTTTTGTTTTCCTTTGCTTCCGTGCACAGCCTTTTACTTTTGCTTTATTAAACTGCCTTTATCTTGACCCACAAGTTTTTTTCCATCTTATTTTTCTCCCCTCCCTGCCCTGCTGAGGAGAGGAGTGATAGAATGACTTGGTGGGCACCTGACGTTCAGCCCAGTTCAGCCCACTACAGTCCTTTCTGGCACCCTATGTGGGGCTTGAGACAATGGCAGTTTTTTATTAATCGTGCTATAGCTATAGCTATAGTAGTTATTAAGTGGCAAGCTCCTGTGTGGGTCATGGAGTTTGTTTGGATGCACTGCTTAACTCTTTATTTTGCTGAGCTTGAGAACATGTTAATATAAATAGTGGCTATATGCTTTGCCCTGGCACTGATGGCCTTACTGTGCCGAGGGAGCTATTTCGTGGGGAGGATGAAGGAACTTGGGAACTTCAAAAAGGGCAAGAAAGGACCCAGGAAATTACAGACCAGTCAGCCTCACCTCCATCCCTGGAAAGGTGATGGAACAACTCATTCTGGGGGTCATCTCTAAGCATGTGGAGGAGAAGGTGGTTATGTGGAGTGGTCAACATGAATTCACCAAGGGGAAATCATGCCTGACCAATCTGATAGCCTTCTATGATGGCATGACTGGCTGGGTGGATGAAGGGAGATCAGTGGATGTTGTCTACCTTGACTTCAGCAAGGCTTTTGACACTGTCTCCCATAACATTATCATAGGCAAGCTTAGGAAGTGTGGGTTAGATGAGTGGACAGTGAGGTGGATTGAAAACTGACTGAATGGCAGAGCTCAGAGGGTTGTGATAAGCCCTAGTAGGGCCACATCTGGAGTAGTATATCCAGTTCTGGGCTCCCCAGTTCAAGAAAGACAAAGAACTACTGGAGAGAGTCCAGCGGAGGGCTGCAAAGATGATGAGGGGACTGGAGCATGTCTCTCATGAGGAAAGGCTGAGAGAGCTGGGTCTCTTTAGCCTGGAGAAGAGAAGACTGAGAGGGGATCTCATCAACGCTTATAAATATCTAAAGGGTGGATGTCTAGAGGATGGGGACAGACTCTTCTCAATGGAGCCCAGTGACAGGACAAGGGGCAATGGGCACAAGCTGGAACACAGGAAGTTCCATCTGAAAATGAGGAAAATTTTCTTTACTCTGAGGGTGGCAGAGCATTGGAACAGGCTGCCCAGAGAGGTTGTGGAGTCTCCTTCTCTGGAGATATTCAACACTCGCCTGGATGCGTTTCTGTGCAACCTGCTCTAGGTGATCCTGCCCATGGCAGGGGGGTTGGACTAGATGATCTCCAGAGGTCCCTTCCAACCCCTACCATTCCGTGATTCTCTGTGAATCTGTGGTTCTGTGATTCTGTGAACATGCTAGTACAAACAATGGCTATGTGCTTTGCCCTGGAATTTATGTTCTTGCTGTGGTGGGGGAGGTATCTTGTGGAGAAGATGAAGGAATACATCTCTCTCTCCCTACCTGGGATTGATGTGGATGGTTTTATTATGCAGGTTCCCAAGGTCCTTGTTCACAGTCATGTGATCTGTTTACTACTACTAATTAATACTGTTGGCTTATTATGGGTTTTGTGGAATTTGGTCTCATCCTCCTATAAGTGAAGACATCTTTTGGGTGAGGCAATACTGAAACGTGCCCTGAGGTGGACGGTCCCTGGGTGGCAGGGTGTGTGGAAGGATTTGGGCAGGTTCCTAGGGCGATTATCACTTCCCATAACCTGGGACTTTACACCTGAACAGGCAAGCAACCCTGGCAAACTGACACACCACCTGATAGAAGGGTGCCTTGCCTACCCCAACGAAAACCAGCAGCTTCTAGCACTGTACTGAGGCCTGGCCTGGGCCTATCAAGCCACAGTGTAGTACTCTTAGAGGACTTTGGTTAAGGCAGGGACCCAAACTGCATCTGAGGACACTCTGGTTGAGATAGGGACCCAAACAATAATAACTACAGTGATTGCTCCAGTAGTAAAAAAGAAACAGTGGACCAGGAGGTCAACAGGTCCATATCATTGACTAGTAAGGGAGAAGGAAGAAGAGGAGGAAAGGTTTGATCAAGAACCTGGACCTTCAAAAAAGAAATGGGAGGAAGGAGTGAGAGAAATCAGACAAGAAGCAGAAACTACCCGGTCTCTGACCTCATCCGAACTTCAAGATATGAGGAAAGATTACAGCCACCAGCCTGGTGAGCGGATTGCTGCCTGGCTGCTTCGATGCTGGGATAATGGGGCCGACAGTCAGCAATTGGAAGGCAGGGAAGCCCAACAGCTGGGATCCCTTGCTAGAAACAAAGGAATTGAGAGGGGAATTGGAAAAGAGACAGCAATTGGCAGTCTCTGGAGACAGCTGCTCTCAAGTGTGAGGGCAAGATACCCATTCAAGGAAGATCTTGTGAACTCCCCAGGAAAGTGGACCACCACAGATGAAGGCATCCAGTACCTGAGAGAACTAGCGGTGCTGGAAGTCATCTACAGTGATCTAGATGATGATGAGGTCTCCAAAGATCCAGAGGATGTCCTATGCACACGGGCCATGTGGAGGAAGGTGATTCAAAGTGCCCCAGCATCGTATTCTAACAGCTTGGCAGCAATGTATTTCCCAGATATGGACACACCAACTGTGGAGAAGGTGTCTTCTTGGCTTCAGAACTTTGAAGAAAACCTCTGTTCCTCCTCCTCCCTATGGGCCAGCACCTTGGCTGTCAGGGACAACCCAAGAAATCAGTCCTCTCCTGCTCCGATCAGAGGGAAAGGGAGCCCCAGGCATATGCCACATGGTATGCTCTGGTTCTTCCTGCGTGACCAAGGGGAGGACATGAGAAAATGGGATGGTGAACCCACCTTTAAGCTGGAAGCCTGCGTTCGTGAACTGAGAAGACAGCTGTTAAGAAGGGGACACTCAAGAAGGCCGTCAGCATAGTTGCTGCAGAGACACAAGGCGGCAAACAGCGATCTCCCAGACGTAAAAGTGAAATCACCTCCCTTGATCCTGGTGAGGGGACTTCTGATCTGTCACTGCGAGGGTCAGGCAGTGAATACTCTGACCAGGAACAGGAATAGAGGGTCCCTGCCTTCGGCCAGGAGGAGGAAAGGGATGACCGGGTATACTGGACTGTGTGGATTCGATGGCCTGGCACATCAGACCCACAGAAGTATAAGGCTTTGGTAGACACTGGTGCACAGTGTACACTGATACCATGAGGGTATAGGGGCACAGAACCCATCCGGATCTCTGGAGTGACAGGGGGATGCCAACAATTGTCTGTACTGGAGGCTGAGGTGAGCTTAACAGGGGACAAGTGGGAGAAGCACCCCATTGTGACCGGCCCAGAGGCCCCTTGTATCCTTGGCATAGATTACCTCAGGAGAGGGTACTTCAAGGACCCAAAGGGGTACCGATGGGCTTTCGGTGTAGCCACTGTGAACGCAGGGGAGATCAAACAGTTATCTACCCTGTCTGGTCTCTCGGAAGATCCCTTTGTTGTGGGATTGCTGCAAGTTGAAGAACAACAGGTGCCAATTGCTACCAGGACAGTGCACTGGTGGCAATATTGCACAAATCGAGACTCTCTGGCTCCCATCCATGAGCTGATTCATCAACTAGAGAACCAGGGAGTCATCAGCAAGACTCACTCGCCTTTTAATAGTCCCATATGGCCAGTGCAAAAGTCTGATGGAGGGTGGAGGTTAACAGTGGACTATCATGGCCTGAACGAAGCGACGCCACCACTGAGTTCCGCTGTACCAGACATGATAGACCTCCAATATGAACTGGAGTCGAAGGCAGCCAAGTGGTATGCTACAATGGACATCACCAATGCATTCTTCTCAATTCCTTTGGCAGCCGAATGCAGGCCACAGTTTGCTTTCACTTGGAGAGGTGTCCAATACACCTGGAATCGACTGCCCCTGGGGTGGAAGCATAGTCCTACTATTTGTCATGGACTAATCCAAACTGCACTGGAAGAGGGTGGTGCCCCTGAACATCTACAATACATCGATGACATCATTGTGTGGGGCAATAAGGCAGAAGAAGTGTTTGAGAAGGGAGAAAGAGTAATTCAGATTCTTCTGAAAGCTGGTTTCGCCATAAAGAAAAGCAAGGTCAAGGGACATATACAGGAGATCCAGTCCTTGGGAATAAAAAGGCATGATGGACGTCGTCATGTGCCTATGGATGTGGTCAACAAGATAGCAGCTATGTCTCCACCAGCTAACAAGAAGGAGACACAAGCCTTCCTGGGCCTTGTGGGATTCTGGAGAATGCATATTCCAGGTTAGAGTCAGCTTGTGAGCCCTGCCTGAGGAGGTAGCTCGTGCCCAAGAGGCACCACCATCTAATGAGTTACCAGAAGATGAAAGGCGTTATGCTCGTTTTACTGATGGATCCTGTCGTGTTGTAGGAAACCATCGGAAGTGGAAAGCTGCTATATGGAGTCCCACACGACAAGTCGTTGAGGCCACTGAAGGAGAAGGTGAGTCAAGTCAGTTCGCAGAAGTGAAAGCCATTCCGCTAGCCCTAAAGATTGCTGAACGAGAAAAGTGGCCAGTACTCTATCTCTATACTGACTCCTGGATGGTGGCTAATGCCCTATGGGGGTGGCTACAGCAGTGGAAGAAGACCAATTGGCAGCGCAGGGGTAAACCCATCTGGGCTGCTGCATTGTGGCAGGACATCGCTGCCCGGGTAGAAAACATGGCTGTGAAGGTACGTCATGTAGATGCTCACATACGCAAAAGCCGTGCCACTGAAGAACATCAAAACAATGAACAGGTAGACAAGGCTGCCCAAATTGAAGTAGCTCAAGTGGACCTGGACTGGGAGCGTAAGGGTGAGCTATTTGTAGCTCGAAGGGCCCATGAAACATCAGGACATCTAGGGAGAGATGCAACATACAGATGGGCTCGTGATCGAGGGGTGGACCTGACCATGGAGGCCATCACACAAGTCACTCATGAATGTGAAATATGTGCTGCAATCAAGCGAGCGACACGAGTAAAATCTCCCTGGAATAGAGGGCGGTGGCTGGGTTTTCGATACGGCGAGGCCTGGCAGATTGACTCTATTGGGCCACTGCCACGAACACGCCAAGGCAAGCGCTACATACTCACCATGGTGGAAGCAACTTCTGGTTGGCTAGAGACATTTCCTGTAAACCATGCCACTGCCCGAAACACCATCCTAGGCCTTGAAAGGCAAATTTTGTGGCAATATGGTACCCCAGAAAGGATTGAATCAGACAACGGGACTCATTTTCAAAATAACATCATAAGCTCCTGGGCAAAGAAACACGGCATTGAGTGGGTGTATCACATTCCCTATCACCCACAAGCCTCTGGAAAGTTCGAGAGTTAAAGATTATGTTGAGGGCATTGGGCAATGGGGCCTGGAATCACTGGGATACAAATTTAGCAGAAGCCACTTGGCTGATTAATACCAGAGGATCTGCTAACCATCCTGGTCCTGCCCAAACAAAACCCCTACATACTGTGGGAGGAGACAAGGTCCCCGTAGTGCACATGGCGAAGTGGCTGGGGAAGGCGGTGTGGATTGCTCCTCCCATGGGAAAAGGCAAACCCATTCCTGGGATTGTCTTCGCTCAAGGGCCTAGGTGTACTTGGTGGGTAATGCGGAAGGATAGAGAGACCCGGTGTGTGCCTCAAGGAGATTTAACCTTGGGGGAAAAATAATCTGTAATATGTGAGTTGTATATTGTAGGAAGTAATGTAGCAGGAATAACCTGAACCGATGAAGAGTGAGTTTCGCAAAGAGCCAGAGAAGTGCAACGATGACCCAAACCAAGCCGATATTGGTGCCCAACAATCGAACATACTGCTTCTCCTGTCCTGAACACCCATCTTGACAGATGGGGCCCAAGGAATAGCCTGTTCTTATGAACATCTAGAGGAGTGGAGGAAGCCCATGGAAAAGGAGAGTAATATCTATCTGTTAAAGAAGGGGATAAGAGTTAATGAGAATGTTTAAATCTGTATGTTGGGTATAAAGATGGTTTAAGTATGTAGTTTAAGTTGTAAGTGTTGGCAAGAAGAGATTTCATTAATGAGAATTAAATACAATGGAATGGTTAGAAGATATATATATATATGTATTAAATTATGTGGTACCTGAGCATGACACAAATGGTATGGAATAGGGAGTGAAGATTATATTGAGTCTGGCTGAGATGGAGTTAACTTTCCCCATAGCAGCCCTCATAGTGCTGTGCTGTGTATTGGTAGCTAGAAAGGTGTTGGTAACACACCAGTGTTTTGGCTACTGCTGAACAGTGATGGCACAGCATCAAGGCTGTCTCTCCTACATTTCTACCCCCTGCTCAGCAGTAGGCTGGGGGTGGGCAAGATCTTGGGAGGGGACAAAGCCAGGACAGCTGACCCAAACTGACCAAAGGGATATTCCATACCATATGACATCTGCTCAGCAGTATGAAGCTAAGAGAAAGGAGGAGGAAGTAGGGTGGATTTGTTATTTACAATGTTTGTCTTCTGGAGCAACCGCTACACATACCGAAGCCCTACTTCCCAGGAAGTGGCTGGACATCACCTGCTGATGGGAAGTAGAGAATAAATCTTTTGTTTTCCTTTGCTTCCGTGCACAGCCTTTTACTTTTGCTTTATTAAATTGCCTTTATCTTGACACAAGATTTTTTTTCCATCTTATTTTTCTCCCCTCCCTGCCCTGCTGAGGAGGGGAGTGATAGAGCGACTTGGTGGACACCTGGCATCCATCCAAGGTCAATCCACCACAATCTTCCTGGTCCATGGGGTTGCATACCAATATTTTCTCATGCTCCAGAGCCAGAAACCCTCGCACCCTAGAGTGCTGAGAAACAGATGACTTCCCAGAGTAGTTCTTAAACATAATACAATTTGCTCCTTTAAGGGGGGGGGGTATTTTCAAAATTCAATTCTACAAAGGTGAATTTGTTTATACCTGCAATTTAGTTGCATGTAACACTGTGAGCAATTATGCTCTACATATTCAACTGCAAATGTAAACCTGAGTTTTGATTGCAGCATAAAATTTATATTAAGAAAATAAAATCGATTCTTTTCTCAGTATCAGTTGGAAGGCATGCTTTTTCTGAATGGCAGACACAAAGATATAGGAGCAAAATTCAATAAGAATATATTATTTTTTCGAGGACACTGAACTTCACTCTCATGAAGAATATATCTATTGTTATTAGCTTTCTAAGTGTGCATTTTTATAATGAAAAAGGTTACATTTCTGAAAGCTCCTCCAGGCATCAAAAAATGCAGGCGTATATAACTGCTTAAGTTAACAGTCGGTTTGTATTTTACTACCACAGTGGTGGATATTCAAGCCTGGGAGATAACACAGCTAACATTAAATATGTTTGCTATACCATTTAAGTGAAGCCATTCAAGCTTTTCAGGACTGTGACCTATAATATTTTACTAATACAAACTTTGTGCTCACTGGTAATTGTGAGAGAATAATTCACTAAACAGCTAGTAAAGAGCTCAGCTCAGGCTCCACACAGACATATGTCAGAAACAGATTATAGGGAAAGAGGGAGAGAAAATTAAATTTTAACTCCCTTCCCTCATACATAAATTCAAAAGACTCTCCAAAACAAACAAACATATCCTCAGCTGAGAGAAAGGATAGAAATCAGTACCAAAAACTGTATTAGAGGACTGGTTTCATGGGGATAGCAGGGAACTATCCAGAGGGACCTTGACAGGCTGGAGAGGTGGGCCCATGCGAACCGCATGAAGTTCAACGAGGCCAAGTGCAAGGTCCTGCATGTGGGTCGGCGCAATCCCAAGCACGACTATAGGCTGGGCGAGGAATGGATTGAAAGCAGCCCCAAGGAGAAGGACTTGGGGGTATTGATTGATGAGAAGCTCAACATGAGCCGGCAGTGTGCACTTGCAGCCCAGAAAGCCATCCGTGTCCTGGGCTGCATCAAAAGAAATGTGACCAGCAGGTCGAGGGAGGTGATCCTGCCCCTCTACTCTGCTCTCATGAGACCCCACCTGGAGTACTGCATCCAGCTCTGGGGGGCCCCAGTACAGGAGACACATGGAGCTGTTGAAGTGAGTCCAGAGGAGGGCCATGAAGCTGACCAGAGGGCTGGAGCACCTCTCCTATGAGGAGAGGCTGAGAGAGTTGGGATTGTTCAGCCTGGAGAAAAGGCGGCTCCGGGGAGATCTAATCGTGGCTTACCAGTTTCTGAAGAGAGCCTACAGGCAAGATGGGGAGGGACTATTTATGAGGGAGTGTAGTGACAGGACAAGGGGTAATGGGTTTAAGCTGAAGGAGGGTCGATTTAGATTAGATGTTAGAAAGAAATTCTTTACTGTGGGAGTGGTGAGGCACTGGAACAGGTTGCCCAGAGAGGTTGTGGAGGCCCCATCACTGGAAGCATTTAAGGCCAGGTTGGATGAGGTTTTGGGCAACGTGGTCTAGTGGAGGGTGTCCCTGCCTGCAGCAGGGGGGGTTGGAACTAGATGATCTTTGAGGTCCCTTCCAACCCAAATCATTCTATGATTCTATGAACATAAAGCAAACTTCCTATTATCAGCTGACTCTCACTGAAGGCATGATCTTCCAATCTGATGCAGAAAAAGCTTCTGCTGAAGTCAACAGGGCTGGACCCTTTAAAGTTCCTGAAGAGTTCACAATTCATATTAAATGAGCAACTGAATAACTGAAAATTAATACTAGCACTTAGATTGTTCTCTCTAGTAAAAAAAGAAAGAAAATGTGAGACAAAATTCATAGACATCCTTATTTCTTCCAAATTATGCTAAGAAATGGAAATCTGTCTTCTTAACTCTAACATGTATTTATGAATTTAGTAGTAGGAAATTGCAATAAATGTCATATTATGACAGAATGTATTTGTAGCTCATACTTATATATGCTTCTATGCTTACAGTAAATTTGAGGCACAAGAATCAGGATTTAAACACTAGCAGTTTTTATAAGTAAAGACTGTTGAATCAGGTTTGAAACTCTAGAAATTGACACAAAATTAAAGCGGCTTTTAGGTAAGTTTTCAGGCTAGTACAGATATGATTCACAAACTGAGGGAGTGTATAAGTTATCTGGTAGAATATCATGTCAATGTTTCCTTCTTAGATTAACAAAAATAACCTTTATGGTGCCACAAGTCCTTTGCAATTTCTTTACAGTCATAACAGTGACTGATAAACAAAAATGATAAATCAAGAAATTATTTTTGGAGATGGGGGTACTTGGAATTGAATGCCAGATTTGGTGCTTTGGAATCTGAAAGTAGGAAAGAATGTATAGGTTTGTTTGTTTGTTTATTTGTTTTTAATTCAGAGATAATCTGTAGTCTTCAACTGACAATAATATGTTCCATTTAACATTAAATTTACATCAACATGCTGTTCAGTAACACTAGATATTCAGAATAAATTTTTGAGTGTGATTGGAGTATTACCATTCTGAATGTGACATTTAGTTGACTTTTAATTAATTAAAACACTAGTTTCATGTCCAAGGACACTTCTCCCTATCAGGGAAAGGGGTATGATCTGGTCCTTAATTTCTAGCATTTTGAGATTTGCAGAAGAATTTTTACAGAGAAACTTCCCAAAAACTCTCGAATAACGAACTGCACTGTGCAAGCTGTAATGGGGATGGATGCAAACTTCATCTTTAAGTCTGACTCTTAGAACAATAAGGTCAATATCTAAGCATTGCAGTTAGCTGCATCACTGTATTATCTTTAAACACTTACAAAGAGTGTTTTTGCTATATTTACATAATTCTTTGCTATTTCTATCTTATTTTTCTATCATACATTTTGGCACTTTCCTTCATTCTCCTCCACCCCCCGTCCAAAACAACCTGATGCAACAATTTCATCCCTCTTTATGTGAGCCTTTAGTTTCAGTCGATGAGACTAATTGCATGACTAAAGATTTAGACACAATTAATTAACAAATAGCTATGACAGTTTAAGATTGCCCTCTTTCCTCTTAAATTACTTCTATCACACACAGCTCTATTGACAGAAGAGAATATCTGAGCACTCTAGCCACCTCAGAGAAAAAGTCCTGCAGTTTGTAGGGGAAAATTTTGCTTTGGATCTGTGTATGAAGTGTCACATTGCATGTGAAATGTTTTGTTAAATTAGCTCCTCTCTGAAAAAAATTATTAGGGTTTCCATGGCTATTTTGTAGTATCAGTCCTTTTATAAAATAATTATGTATATGTGTATATGTATATGTATATAATAGGGACTAAATGACATTGTGTGAACACAATTATTTTAGGAAAAAAGAGGTAATTTATCATCAAGTCCTTAATTTTGTTGTTTGTTTCCCTACTACCAGTTTAGACTTGTTTAGTCTCTTCCAAAAAATTGATGAAAGCTAGACTTTTTTTGGAAATATGTTAGTGAAACTAGTTTTCCTTCCATTTTCTAGCTATTGTTAGCACATATATGAGCTTCAACTGATCAGGCAATGCATTTTGATACTTGTGTTCGTATTACCCCTTGAAAAAAAGAAAGATAAATTTCCATTCCCATTCCAGGCAACGCTTCATCTATGGCAAAGTATCCTTCAAAATAAGAAACAATGAAGAAACACCTATGCACATAAATAATTTTATTCTATAAGCAATTTCATCTGTAAGGGTTTGGGTCAGAACTGTGACTTAATCTACAGGAGGATCAAACTCTACACCATGACAGAACTGTTAGGGATACTCTTCAGCAGCTTTTTTTTTGGGGGAAAGCGATATATTCTGGCTCAGTGAAAACAAAATCTGAAAATTTCATAGTGTTAAGGATTATTTTCTAGAAGGATGTAACAGCAAAGATATATAACCTAATTAGTTTGCTGAACAGCAAGTGTATTTCTTTCAAAGTAAATAGCTTCTGCAAAATATTATTTATATAGTTCTTGCAAATTGGTTTGAAGTGTTGTTTAGACAATCTTATTATGTATAAAGATAAAAACTTCCATCAAGAAATTATGCAAAAGAAAATGGACACACCAGCTGGATAAATCTATCATACACTGGCAAAAAGCAACAAACAGTTGAGTGAATGAATGTAGTTTGCTGAATACTGAAAGCACAGACTCACTCATATTAAAATGTGCCTAATTTTCTGTGAAAAAATCCCATCTGAACAGCCCTGACCATAGTCAATCATGCTAAAAGCCACTGGTGCTTAATTTGATTTACCAATATAATATGCAAATGAGGTGTTTAAGTGGAGTGGCAGACATAGTAGGGCCTCTTTCAAACCATCAAGTTAAATGCAAGCAGACAGCAAACTGGCTTTGCAAAGAAAATTTTAGCATATTCGTTTGATTAGTGCTACAAAAATTTAATTAGATCTGCTAATTACTTGACAAATTGCTCTACACTAGACAAAAGGCAGAGCATGTTTTATCCCTGCGAAAACCCTGTGTGTATTTTAGCCCAAATGCTATCTGCCAATTTGCAAAAGTATTATTAAATGAATGAAAGATGGTACAGCAGTCCCCAAAAATGGCAAATTGTATAATACATATAATTAGACAAGGCACATACCACTATATCCATATGTCCATGATCCCTCATGTCTAAAAATATTTAATACAATATTTCAAGGAAAATACTGTCAAAACAGATTATTACAAGGCTGTCAGTTCTTCATAAGAAGCAATATATAGAAAATACTCATTAGTGGAATACAGACCTCATCCAAAGCAGAGCCTCTTCATCCAAATGAACTTTATCAAATGCAGTAACAGGAATGCACTTTATCTGTACCTTGCTAAAAGGAAATAACATACACTGTTCAGTTAAGGGCTGTATCTCTATGTTTATTGCCAAGCAATGTCAAGAACATTAGTTATGTGGGAAAGGAAAAAAGACAAACTTGGATGAATTTCACATTTTACAATTTTATTGGTGTAAATAGGCCACATAAGAACACCACCAGGATTTTAGTGTATAAGAGCACATTTTTTCTTGTTTGTTTATTTGCATTCACATCCTATGAAAGCTGCCAATTTTTATTCAGGAGACTGCATTTGCTTTTGCTGGCATTCAATGTAACTAATCAGCCTCTACTGACTCAAACATCATGATAATATAAATAGATACTCACTTTTTCTACTCAAGTGGAAAAAATAAGTATCATATTATATAAACATAATGCACTGCAATTGGCAATTAGATATGGCATTTAACTCAGGCTAAACCAGAATCTCAGGAAACCAAGGGATACGTGAGATCTCTTTTAAAAATCATTATACGTGTGCATGCAGGCGTAAAATATTACTTTTTGCAATTAGCAATTCTCAACTTCTGTTCTATCATGACAATATATTTTTAAATGTACAGCCTTAGTGAGATGTCAAAAACCTTAAATCAAATATAGTTTCATGTTACCTCAGCATAATTATTACTGTGTGCGATCAGGTTTGTTTCTAAAATATTGTATGTTAAAACAAATTTTAGTTCCTTAGCAGTTTGTCTGAATAATTGCTAAGCTCACATTAAATAAGAGGCTACACAGGCTTCCTGATGATTTTTAAGGGAAAAGAGCCAAACTTGGTATTTCAGTCTTTGTTTATGTCCTGATATTTCAAAATTCCTGATTTTCAGAGGATGATGCTCATTATTGCACTTATACCTCCTGTGACAAAAAATTGAAAGAGCTGAAATCCCTTTTCACTTTAAAAAATCTTGTTTGTACTAAAATAGTCCAGGAAGAAGGCAATAATTGTTGTTAGGTTTCAAAACCAGTCAGATGAGGAAGGATAGACACAAATCCAGTCAGCTGCACTGCTAAAGTCCTCTTCCACAGAAGCATAGGAAAAGCAGTGCATGGGACTAGGCTCAGAAAGAGAGCTCCAGCATCAAAGCAACTAGCTCTGACATGTCCTACCATTCAGCAAAGTCATCAGAATTGAAGTAGATGTTAATATTACCTGCACATCGAATGAAAGATGCCACAAATTAATTATCTAAAAGACTAGGATTCATAAAAATAATAAATATAAAGGGGACAAGAGAGGCTTATGTTCAATCCTGTTCTGTCACATCCACTGTAGGTATGAAAAACTCTTCAGTGAATCAAGTTTTCTGTGAGAAGTTTCAATAAAATGGAATTTTGTAATGAAAAGACTAGACTGAAAAATCACTATTTTTTTGGGAAAAATATCTAACCAGCTCTAGAAAGCAGAGATTTTAATTATTCTTTTCTTTTGGCCTTGAGCGTGCTATGGCCACTACACATGCATGGAAGTGGGAAGAAGGGAACATCTTAAGACTAACTACAAGAGAAGAATCATGGTTTCTCAGCAAGCTCTGACAAGACAGCAGTATGGTAAGGAACATAAGGAAAATAAATTATCTAATTGTTTTTTCCTCCATGTTTTGTGAGAAACAAGGAGCAATTGTGCTTAGAAACATTTCAAATAACTACACAGGAAAGAATAACTATATATAGAATAACTATATAGGGAATCCAGCAGGGTACAGAAAAACTTTATTAGAAGGTGTGCTGGAGGCTATAGCTCTTCCTACAGCCAGTGTAGACCAGAGTATTTTAAGGAACTTATTGATACAGCATAATAATTCTCAGCCTTCTCAGAGAATTTTTTTTTCATCATAATTTAGGTGCCTCTCCCCACAGGTGTACATACTCATAGTCTCCAGCCAGCCCCAAACCTCTAAATTTCAAACTCTTACCTTTCAGCTTCCATAAAGTGAGACAACTTGTCCTCCCAGCTCCTTTCTACACCCAAAAGTTGCTGCTGTCTCTAACTGTCTTGATGACTTTTTGACCTAGCCATGAACACTGAATTGGTGTAAATGAAACATCTTTCCTGTAGAGGAGCTTCTATGAGAGAAATAGGGAGAGGAGGCAGAAAAATGTCAGGAATAGCACCTGTATGAGGGAACAGAGATCAGAAGTGATTTGTGAGGCCTGGTCTCACATCTGAGGATACATGCGCCAGCCAGTGGAACCTGTGCAATGCCCTTGAGATGCCCTGGACAGGGCCACCAAAGTCCCCTGGAGAGCAGCCTCTGGAGCTGGCAGCAGAGGCAGCATGGGCAGGGCTGTGTACAAGGAAAGGTTTCATTTTTATCTTTTTGCTTTGGGTCTTACTAGCTGGGGGTATGCTCAGAGCAGTGCTTATTCTAAAATGACAAATGTGCCAGTACAAAATAAAACTGGCAAGTACAGAATTTCCTGTCTGCTTGGTTTACTTATCATCTCAATCTTTCTCTGTGTGAAACAGAGGAATAAAATCCCAAGAAAATAAGAAGCCTAAATGTTTGAAAAGACATTTACTGCAGCAGAAGGGAACATAAAAGATAACAGGCAGTTTTCCTATTCTGAAAAAAGAAACACTTCTTAAACAATGTCGCAGAAATAGAAATCCAACTATTACAATAGAGACAATTAGAAGCTGGACCTTCCTCAAAACAAAATAGCTATTCATTTCTGTTACTGTTTGATTTTGTAAAATAATATTTGAAACAATTTGCAATTGTTAGGGAGACGCACAGCCCTGGAAATGATACTAATGAGATTAACAAAAGCTTTGGAAATTACATAGTTGCTACATGAATTTATGCCTTACAGTTGTTTTAACACACTATTAATTTATCAAAGGATTATTTTTTAAAAAATTGTTGCATCACTGGATTATTTACAATTTATCCTATGTTATAAGAAAAAGCTGTTAGATTTGGTTTGGATGTGTTCATAGTTTCACATAGTCACTTAACATTTCTACATGTTTTGTGTTCTATATTCTCTGATTAGTCTTGGCTTGTCTTGGAGGCAAGACACTGGACTAAGATGGTATGCCATTTCGTTCTTGTGTATATAGCAAGGCAATAAGACTTAGGTAAAAAGCTTGAAAAAAACCTATTTTGTTTCCTGTAGGTCCTGCTCTTTCATGGATATGTTACTTTAGTGGAATGTCACTCATGCTATGCATAGCTAAGATTTACATCCTAAAATTATATTTTTGCTATAGGTTTCTGGAATCAAATTCTGACTGGCTACATGACATGAAACAGACTCATTAGCTTTTCAAAGAAAAAAATCTTAGTTTCATTTATTTGCATTAATATTCACCAGAATGAGTGTTTTAATCATCTCACTGTGTATCATTCCAGATAAAAGGTGCTATCTGGGAAAGTAAAGTGTACTAGTATGGTGATTATTGTTAAATGAGTAAAGTTCCTCAATCTTGACTGACTTTTTCAGTCCCTTCTGTTTCTGCTCTTTTCTGATGCTTGTGGCTTGCATATTATTTTTTCCTTACTGACTTAAGTATTTACATATAAATAATGGTGTTTAATCCTGAAAAGCAGTTTCAGCACACTGAATTCACAGCAGCAAAATCTGGTTCTAGACAAACTTGAATTACCTCTCTAAATGAGTTAAAACATTTGGAAAGGGCCATGCTAACAAAGGACCACTGAGAATCTGAAGGGAAACACAGCAAAGTTTAATGCTATCATCATAATATCACCGAAACCCAGCAATAAACCTCGTACCACCAATGTAGTGTTAAAAGGCAAACATTCTTTATTGCAGCGCTGGATGCACGGGGGATAGCTCCACCTAACGTGCATGCCAGGTGATCACCAACACACAGGTTATATAGAATCAAAATATACATATTCGTTATTTTCTCAGAAAAGGCAGTCCTATGATAATCATTTCTTAGAATCCATTTCCATATTCTCCTCCCCATCACACATGCTCAGTGATTTGAGTCGGTGGTCCTCAAGGGGTCTCTGGTGGTCGTCGGTGGTCTCACACCTGTGTCCGCTGGAGGACCCTCTTCTTCCAGGCATGCGCAGTATCATTGTTGTGGGTGCACCTGTCCATAACAACTTACTTCATAAGATTATGTTGTGGTTTTACCCCAGCCGGCAGCTGAGCACCACACAGCTGCTCGTTCACTCCCCACCATCGGGATGGGGGAGAGAATTGGAAAAGTTAAAGTGAGAAAACTCATGGGTTGAGATAAAGACAGTTTAATAGGTAAAGCAAAAGCCACGCACACAAGCAAAGCAAAGCAAGGAATTCATTCACCACTTCCCATGGGCAGGCAGGTGTTCAGCCATCTCCAGGAAAGCAGGGCTCTGTCACGCATAACAGTTACTTGGGAAGACAAATGCCATCACTCCAAACGCTGCCCCCCCCTCCCCCCTCTTCCCCCAAGCTCCTTATAAACTGAGCATGACATCATATGGTATGGAATATCCCTTTGGTCAGTTTGGGTCAGCTGTCCTGTCTGTGTCTCCTCCCAACTTCTTGCACACCCCCAAGCCATCCCGCTGGCAGGGCAGTGCAAGAAGCAGAAAAGGCCTTGGCCCCGCGTAAACACTGCTCAACAATAGGTCCATAGAACAAAAACATCTCTATATTATCAATGCTGTCTCCAGCACAAATCCAAAACATATCCCCACACTAGCTACTATGAAGAAAATCAATCCTCTCAGATGAAACCAGGACAGATTAATATTCCCGAACCTATTGTCCGGTTAGGTAGGGACTGTACATGGAACATAGCAGCATTGTACATAGCCATGGTCAGTTTGCAATTCTTTACTGCTTTGTGCCACTCATTTTATTCTGGCCAACTGTTGGTTAAGATCTTCCGTCACATTTGGTACATGCACACAACATGTATCATTAGTGAGTCCTAGATATCCACATACTCCATGTTCTTTGAGTAATAAAAGATCCAGAGCCAATCTGTTCTGTAATGCCATTTTGCTAGTGGCTTGTAATTGGGTATTTAGCTCAGCTAAGCCTGTTTGTGTGGCATTTGCTAATATTTCTACTTGTATCGAGAGATTATGCAAGATCAATTTGTTTTGCAATGCTGATATTCCAGGTAAAAAAATAGACTCCAATACCCACCCAACTTTAGTCCCGGTACTAGGGGATTGCCAAGAATCATCCTCTCTTTTCACTCGAGTCCACCATGAAGGTCGTAATGGTGACTTCCTCCAAAGGGGACATAGTGTTAACAGTCCCAAAGTCCACTGTTTATTTTGATTCCTTATCGGCATGTGAGTATTCCATTTTCCGTCGCTGCTTACCCACACTGTCAGCCCCAAACTCTCTATTTGCCCCCTAACACAATCTATTCCAGGCCACGTCTTCCTATCATCCTTCAAGTGGGACCAGGTGTCATTTAAATCATTACTAGAATTTCTGCATGCACATCCCTGCCTTAAAGCTTTAGCAATTGGGTAAAGTCGTTGGATCTCAGCATCGGTTGTTTCACAGTTATAGACTTTCGGACAATTCCACTTTGGGTGAATATCCTGTTCTCTTTGTCTCATTTGCTCAACGTTGTCATAAACTGTTCTTACTCGAGGAGGATCCTTTAGAGATCCAGGCATTCCAGTAAAATCTATGCACCATTCTATCTTTTGGATATGATCCCAGGTTCCTCTTTAGGGCTGCTTCCATGTTTTCATGATTTGGCATCCCCAAGGTATATTGGTACAGGCATCTCCAGATGGTCGATAGATTATTTCCTTTGCCCATGGGGTTGCAGGTTTAGTAATGTTACATTTAGAAATTGTTTCCTTATTTCTTTCAAAATTCAGAGTATAATTTCCTTCCGACCCCACCCAGGGCAATTTGTTAACTTTTCCTTTCCACATGTATCCTGGTTCTGGCGAGGATAGAGTTAATCTCACAAGGAGCCAGGACAGGTGAGCCAAGCTGGCCGTGGGCTATTCCATAGCATGTGACCTCATGCTCACCATAAAAGGGGGCTAGTCAGGGAGGGGCAGGTTCGGCATGGCTCCCGGATGGGCTGAGCGTCTGGTCGGTCGGTCGGTCAGTCAGTCGTCGGATCGGTAAATCGTTCTCTGTTATCACCCATTGTTACTATCTGTTATCAGTACTGTTGTTGATTGTTTCCCTCTCCCTTGCTGTCCCAGTAAACTGCCCTTATCCCAACCCTTGAGGCTTTGCCGTTGTTTTTCCGTTCGCCTCCCCATCCCGCCGGGGGAGGGGTGAGCAAGCAGCGTGTGGTGCTCAGCTGCCAGCTGGGGCTAAACCACATCAACATGTTTTTCCATGCTGTAGTCAGATTCATGGTTAATATTCCCCAAGGAATTGGGTCCCTAGCAGATCTTGGGATTGGCAGGCAAGCTGTTACAGATGTTAAATTCTGCACTTTTGCAAACCCCTGAATTAGTTGCAAAATCAAATTGTCCTCTAGTGCCATTCCCACCGAAAAGAAAACACTCACTAACACCGTTATTCTCATCTAATATAAATAATCAATGTCCTATCCTACTATTTCCAAAAGTATTGTTTCAGGCTCACGATTTCTCTGAAGAGAGGAAGGAAAAAAGGAAAAAAAAATCGACAACATATTACAAATATTATTACAATTCCTCCTGAAAAGATACCCAACAGAAACCCCAAAAGTATCAGTTTAGCACAGTTATTCTCCCAAGTACACTGCATTAAATTTTTCTGTGAAGTCTTAGTTTTAAAAGTCCCTCTTGCACGGATGTCCACTGATCCGATGGTGCCTTCTTCACCCGGGTGTAGTGAATCCACGGCTCCACTCCTTCTACGTTAATTGCGGTATAAGTTGTCAACAGTACCTGGAAAGGTCCCTTCCACTTCTCCTGGAGTGGTTCAGAATTCCATGTTCTTATGTATACAAAATCACCCAGCTGGTATTGATGTACAGGCGTATCCAGGGCAAGCGGCCTGGTCAGCACAATATATCTTCTGAGTGCTTCGAGGGTCCTTCCTAAAGAAATCAAATACGTTTTCAAATCTGGTTCTCCTGTTACCCTCATATCCCCTGGGATTAGGGGAGTTTGGTAAGGTTTGCCATACAGTATTTCATATGGACTTATACCATCTTTAGACCTTGGTTGGATTCTTGTTCTTAAGAGAGCTAATGGCAAGGCCTGTGGCCATTTCAAAGATGCTTCTTGGCAAATTTTACTTATTTGTCTTTTCAAGGTCTGATTCATTCTTTCAATTTTCCCGCTTGATTGCGGTCTCCAGGGAGTATGTAAATCCCAATTTATCCCTAGGATTTTACTTACTTGTTGGACTACCTCTGCTACAAAATGTGGTCCTCTATCAGAAGACATGCCTAATGGTACCCCAAACCTTGGTATTATTTCTTTTAACAATATTTTAACCACTTCTCTTGCTTTGTTGGTGCAACAAGGAAAAGCCTCCGGCCATCCAGAAAACGTATCAATCAATACCAACAAGTATCTATACCCATTTTGTCTAGGTAACTCAGAGAAATCGACTTGCCAATAATCTCCTGGGGAATTACCCTGCTTTGTTACTCCTAAAGGTGCTTTCCTCTGATTTAAAGGATTATTTTTAAGACAAATGGGACACTTAGCTATGATTGATTTAATTATTCCTGTCATTCCTACGCACACTACAGATGTTCTCAAACTTGTAACCATAGCATCCACACCCCAATGTGTCTGCTCATGTTTTTCTTTTGCAAGTTCTAACATAACTTGTGGAGTTACTATTACCTGATTTTCTGGTGTTACCCACCATCCTTCCGTATTCTGAGATGCCTTTAAGTGCTCTGCCAATTGTTCATCTAGTTTACTGTATCTTGCTTTTAAATTTGGAATTTTTACCTGTTTTACTGGTACTAGTGCAAGGATACCTTGTTCTGCAGCCTCCTTTGCAGCTTTATCTGCCAATCAATTACCTACATTTACAGCTGTCTGACCAAATTGATGAGCCTTGCAATGCATTACGGCCACTTCCTTCAGTTTCTGCACATCTTGCAGGAGTTGAAGAACTTCCTCCTTATGCCTTATTGGTGATCCTTGGGCTGATAACAGTCCTCTTTCTTTCCAGATGGCTCCATGAGCATGGATCACACCAAATGCATATTTGGAATCAGTCCATATATTTACCCTTTTCCCTTCTGCCATCCGTAAAGCCTGCTTTAACACCACCAATTCTGCTTTCTGCGCTGATGTATTTGCAGGTAGTGTCCCTGACTCCAATACCTTGTCGGTGGTGACAACAGCATACCCGGCCATTCGCCTTCCTTCTTGCACAAAACTGCTTCCATCCGTAAACAGCTCCAGATCAGGATCCTTCAAAGGTTCGTCCTTCAGATCTGGTCTGCTGGAATAAACTTGTTCAATGGTTAGCAGGCAACCATGTTCCAATTTCTCGGTAGGATTTTCTGTTGACAGGAACATTGCCGGATTTACAATTGCTGTGGTTTTTAATTCCACATCATCTTGTTCCAATAGGACAAGCTGATATTTCAACATTCTGCTAGGGGATAGCCAGTGACCCCCCTTTTGTTCTAAGACAGTTATTACCATATGTGGTACATATACCACTATCTTTTGGCCCATAGTCAATTTTCAGGCTTCCTGAATCAGCAGCACCGTTGCTGCCACGGCACGCAAACATCCCGGCCATCCTTTACTCACAGTGTCAAGTTGTTTGGAGAAGTACCCCACCGGCCGCTTCCAGGATCCCAGCCGTTGCGCCAGCACTCCAAGGGCCAGATGTTGCCTTTCGTGTACAAACAGCTCAAAAGGTTTGGTTAGATCAGGTAGACCCAGTGCAGGGGCCGTCATTAATGCCTTTTTGAGTTCTTTAAATGATTTATGGCATTCAGGTGTCCAAGTCAGGTATTGATCTTTAGATTCCTTCAGGGCTTCATATAGGGGTTTCACATACAATCCATAATTTAGAATCCAGAGTCGACACCACCCAATCATTCCCAGAAAGGCTCTCAGTTCCTTTGGACTGTTAGGTTCGGGGATCTGACAAATGGCTTCTTTTCTTTCGTTTCCCAGTTGTCTCTGTCCTTGAGATATCTCAAATCCCAAATAAATCACTGCTTCTTTCCCTATCTGGGCCTTGTTTCTGGAAACTCTGTATCTTCCTTGGCCCAGGAAATTCAATAAACTGATGGTCATTTTAAAACATGTTTCTTTGCTTTCTGCTGCTATCAGGATGTCATCCACATACTGTAATAATATACCTTCTCCTTGATTCTGTTTCTTCCACATTTCTAACTCTTTTGCCAATTGATTTCCAAATATTGTAGGGCTATTTTTAAATCCTTGTGGAAGTACAGTCCATGTTAGTTGCGTCTTTCGTCCTGTAGCAGGACTTTCCCACTCAAAAGCAAACATGCTTTGACTTTCTGTATCCAGAGGTATGCAAAAGAAGGCATCCTTTAAATCCAGTACAGTGAACCATTTATGTTCCTCCTTCAAAGATGTCAGTAAAGTGTATGGATTGGCCACTACTGGGTGTATATCTTGAACTATCTGATTTACGGCCCTCAGATCCTGAACTAATCGATATTCCCTGCCTCCTGATTTCCTTACTGGTAATATAGGGGTATTATATTCTGATTCACATTCTACTAACAGCCCATATTCTAAAAATTTTGTGATTAATCCCTCTAATCCCTTCTGAGCCCCCCACTTAATAGGATACTGGTTTTGTCTTACCGGCTTGGCCCCAGGTTTTAAGGTCACCTTTACTGGTTCTGCCAGTTTGGATCGTCCTGGAACTTCACTTGCCCATACCAAAGGGGTAACTGCATTGTCCATGACTTCTGGAATCTGTTCCTCCTTGGAGGAATCCTGTAACATAAACACTCTCGCCTCTATGGCTTTTGATTCTGGTATTAGTAATCTGATCTCTCCATCTTTAAAAATTATTTGTGCATCTAATTTGCTTAATAAATCTCATCCCAATAAAGGCAATGGATATTCGGGCATGTATAAAAATTGATGTGTTACCCACTGTTTTCCCAGCTTAAATTTTAATGGTTTCAAGAAAGGCCGGTTCTCCTCCTGCCCCGTTGCATCAACAACCTCTGCTGATTTATGGCTGAGTTTTGCTTTACATGTATTCAATACTGAATATGTAGCCCCCGTATCTACTAAAAACTCCATTTCTTCATTCCCTAGCCTTAATGTAACCAGGGGCTCAGCTAGGGTTGATTCCCCCAGTCCCCTTCATGATTCATTATCCAGAGTCATCAATTTAACAGCCTGGAGTGTTGGATCTAATCCTCCAGCTTTAGGGCAGTCTTTTCTCCAATGCCCACGTTACTTGCGAATGGCATATCGATCTTCTGCCAACCTGGAGACCACCCTTCTCTTTCCAAATCCCCGATCGCCAATATTCAACCCTTGTCCCCTTCCCATGCCTCCCTTATTATTCTCAGTCAAAATGGCCAGAATTCTCCCATCCCTTCGCATTTGTCTGACTTCTTTTTCCTTTTCTCTGTTGTTATACACAGTCCAGGCTATTTCAAGCATTTTGCCTAAGTCCCTGGACTCTGCCCCTTCCAGTTTCTGGAGCTTTTTCCTAATGTCTGGGGCCGATTGTCCCATAAATATAGAGGCCAATTGTATAGCTTCCTCCGGTTTTTCTGGGTCCAAATTAGTGTATTTTCTAGCACTCACCTTTAGTCTTTCCATAAAGGCTGAAGGGGACTCATTTAATTCTTGTCTCACTTCATAGAGTTTAGACCAATTACTTGCTTTTGGCATTGCATGTCTAACACCAAACAAAATCCACTTCTGATATCTAGTCAACATCCCTCTGGGGCCTGGTTGATTAGGGTCCCACTCAGGGTTTGTGGATGGAAAATTCTGGTCCACTGTCCCTTGTATAATCCCATTAGCATGGGCTCCCTCTACTTGTTTTCTGGCCGTATTTAATACCATTTTCTTTTCAGTGTCTTCCAACAGAGTATCCAATATTACTTGTAAATCCTCCCAATCGGGGTTTTGGGTTCTGATTATTGTTTCCACTACTTTGGCAACCCTTTCGGGATCATCCCGATAAGTGCCTGCAGTTTCTTTCCATGCTCTTAAATCAGTTATTGAGAAGGGAACTTTTACCATTACCGGACCCTCATTACCAACCGCCTGTCAAAGAGGGGCCTGGAGGGGAGTTAATCCGTCTCCTCCCCCTCTTCCCCTTGTCCTCCCAGCAACCGGGCTGAATCCTTCCACCTCCCCTTCCACAGGAGGGGCAGAAGCATTATTAGCCTCCAGATTTTGATCCCCCTGATCATTTCCTAGCCTTCTACGAGGTGCAACTAATAATTCAACATCATCTTCTTCATATTCACATTTAAAACACCGTTTACTGACATCACAAGCTGAGCAAAATTGTGTTATACTGCAATGTCCCATTCTCCGGCCACTTTTCCCCACTCTCTAAAGCATACGATGGCCACCAGTGATTACAATATTCAACCAATTGTTTCCGAGTCAAAGGATCAATTCTTCCCAGATCTTTCCAATGTTCCAAAATACATCCCAGTGGTGTTTTTTGTGGGATTGGTTTCTTACTTGGAAAAGTACCCATGTCCCAGGGACTTAGTGGTTGTGATTGTGCATTATCACAAGCACTAGTCAGAGGGACCCCAACCCACGTTAGAGCTCCCTCAGGGATTTCTCTTGGTGCGGGCCTATCCTGCCACGATGGTAAAAGAAATCCCAGTCTTGGAGGCTTCCCCTCCCCAGTGGGCCCTGTTCCACAGGCTTTCGCCTAGCAGAGACTTTTACCTGAGACATCTCCCTAGCCCAACTCTGAGCAGCTTTCACCACGCCTTACGAGCAGGCCTCCTGTGCTCCTGGTCAGTTAGCTTCATTACCTATTACCTTAGTTACAAACTAATTATCTCAGACTGAGTCTATAGTTTCTGTTTCACGGCCCCTATCCTACGGTTACAATAAACAGCATACTCTAATCAATCTCTCCTTTCATGTGCATTTGAAAATTTTGCTAAGGGATATTCCATACCATATGATGTCATGTTCCATTTATAACTGGGGAGTGGGCTGAGAGGTGTGAAAACTGGGGGCCTTGCGTGTCAGCTGGGGGTCTTGTGTGGTAGCTGGGAGCCTTGCACAGCATTGACTTTGGTGTGATGGCATTTGTCTTCCCAAGTAACTGTTATGTGTGATGGAGCCCTGTTTTCCTGGAGGTGGCTGAATATCTGCCTGCCGATGGGAAGTGGTGAATAAATTCCTTGTCTTGTTTTGCTTGCGCGTGTGGACTGGGAGGCTGGACAGCTGGGGGTCATGCATAGCATTGACTTTGAGTGATAAGAAATTGTGCTGTTCATCACTTGTTTTGTATATGTTATTATTATTATTTTCCTTTTTGTGTTTGTCCTATTAAACTGTTTTTATCTCAACCCATGAGTTCTCTTACTTTCACTCTTCCAGTTCTCTTCCCTATACCGTCGGGGGGTGGTGGTGGGGTGGTGAGCAAGCAGCTGTGTGGTGCTTAGTTACCAGCTGGGGTAAATCATGACAGTTCTTTTTTGGTGCCCAACGTGGGGCTCGAAGGGTTGAGAGAAAAACACGTCTGACCAGAGCATGTTAAATTAGTTGCAAGCATACATTATATTAGTTTAACAGTTGCTGGACACAATGTTGTATTATTTGTTCACATGATTGTGTTTTGTGAATTCTTACTGGTATTATGTATTTGCTATGGTGTTTATCTTTTCTGGGAGCTGGATGAGGATGTTCCTTTTGCTGCACAGTGTTCTACTCGCTTATGATAAGATAGCATTATTGGCCGTGAGAATATTTTGGTTTGTGTATTCAGCATTGCTGTCTCTTCCGTACCTCGAGTGCCAACTCCTGGGAAGTATTAGCAATCACTTTCTCTACTTTTTTTCTGAGGAGAAGCAATCTATGGGGGACATGGGGGGAACACCTTCACCTTCACCGTCCCTTTCTCCTTCAGGCTAGTTACAACAGCTCTTTACAATAGCTCTTGAGAATTTTGAATATCCTTGAGATGTTCAGACCAGCATGTTTCTATTGCTAGGTCTCCTGAATGTGGTTCAGATCTTGTTTAAGGTTAAACAACTACTTAAGAATACCACCTGGAGATCAACTCGTGCAGCAAGCACCGCAGCCACTCCAATCCTTGCGGCAGGCACTGCGGCCACTCCAACCCCGGTGGCAGGCACCGTGGCCACTCCAGCCCCTGTGACAGGTACTACAGCTACTCCAGCTCCCATAACAGGCGCTGCAGCCACTCCAACCCCTGCCACAGGCACTGCAGCCACTCCAACCCCAGTGGCAGGCACCACAGCTACTCCAACTCCTGCGATAGGTACTGCAGCTACTTCAACTTCCATGACAGGCACTGTGGCTACTCAAACCTCCACGACAGGCATTGTGGCCACTCCAACTCCTGCGACAGGCACTGCAGTTACTCCAATCCCCATGACATGCACTGTGGTTACTCAAACCCTGGCGATAAGCACTGCAGTTGAACTAGAGAATCAACCCATATCGGTATCAATTGCCCCTATACATAAGAAGAAATGGACATGGAAGTCAACTCATTAGGTAAAGGATGACGATGAACTTGGGCCATCATGAGAACAGGAGGAAGAGGCAGAATCAGAGGTAATCACCCGATCCCTGTCCCTGAGGGAGCTGCGAGATATGAGAAAAGATTTCAGCCACCTTCCAGGGGAGCACATCATTACCTGGCTGCTCTGATGCTGGGATAACAGGGCCAGTAACCTGGAACTGGAGGGCAGGGAGGCCAAGTAGCTGGGATCCCTGTCTAGGGAAGGGGGCATTGACAAGGCAATTGGGAAGAAGGCACAGGCCCTCAGCCTCTGGAGGCGACTCGTGTCAAGTGTGAGGGAAAGGTATCCTTTCAGCGAAGATGTCGTATGTCGGCCAGGCAAGTGGACCACCATGGAGCGAGGTATCCAGTACCTGAGGGAATTAGCTGTGTGGGAGATGGTTTATTATGATCCGGACAATGTGCAGTTACCCACAGATCCTGATAAAGTCCAGTGCATGTGACCCATGTGGTGGAAGTTTGTATGGAGTGCACCACCAGAGTATGCCAACTCATTAGCAGTGATGGACTGGGAAGACGAAGAGGCATGAACAGTGGATAGAATAGCTGGCCAACTCTGGCAATATGAAGAAAGTCTCCTTTCCCCTCCCCTCATCTCAGCTGTGGAGAAACTGTAGTGGGAGATCCGGCAACTCAAAGAGGATATGTCCTACTCCCCACCTGTACAGACCAGTATCTCAGCTGTTAGGAGTAAGCATTCCTCTGCTCAACAGAGAGGATATAGAGGGAACATACCATGAGGCACTCACTCTGTGCTTTTACCTGTGTGACCATGGAGAGGACATGAGGAAGTGGGATGGAAAACTTATCTTGTCTCTACAGACATAAGTATGTGAGCTGCAAGGCAAAAGCAAAAGAGTCAAAAAAGGGGATTCTTCCAGGAAAAATGCCACTCAAGTTTCCAGTGGGCAATTCCCCAGATGGAGTGGAAGGTCTGATTGTACTTATGATCCTCTTGAAGGGACTTCTAAGTCCTTTTTGCAAGTGAGTAAGAAATATGATGACCAGGCTTAGAGGGGCCCTGCCTCTAGCCAGGTAGAGGAAAGGGACAACTGGGTTTATTGGACTGTGTGGATCCAATGGCCTGACACATCAGATCCACAAGAATACAAGGCTCTAGTGGACACCGGTGCACAGTGTACTTTAATGCCATCGAGCTATGAAGGGGCAGAACCCATCTGTATTTCTGGAGTGACAGGAGGATCCCAGCAGCTAACTGTACTGGAGGCTGAAGTGAGCCGGTGCACTGGCGACAATATCGCACCAATCGAGACTCCCTAATTCCCATTCATAAGCTGATTCGTCAACTGGAGAGCCAGGGAGTGATCAGCAGAACCCGCTCACCCTTTAACAGTCCCCTATGGCCAGTGCGGAAGTCCAATGGAGAGTGGAGGCTGATGGTAGACTATCGTGGCCTGAATGAAGTCACACCGCCGATGAGTGCTGCCATGCCAGACATGCTGGAACTTCAATATACACTGGAGTCAAAGACAGCCAAGTGGTACGCCACAATTGATATAGCTAATGCATTTTTCTCAATCCCTTTGGCAGCAGAGTGCAGGCCACAGTTTGCCTTCACTTGGAGGGGCATCCAGTACACCTGGAACTAACTGCCTCAGGGGTGCAAACACAGCTCTACCATTTGCCATGGACTGATCCAGACTGCACTGGATCAGGGTGAAGCTCCAGAGCACCTACAATACATTGATGACATCATTGTATGGGGCAACACAGCAGAATAATTTTTTGAGAAAGGGAAGAAAATAATCCAAATTTTTCTGAAAGTCAGATTTGCCTTAAAATGAAGTAAGGTCAAGGGACCTGTGCAGGAGATCCAGTTTTTAGGAATAAAATGGCAAGATGGACGCTGTCAGATCCCAATGGATGTGATCAGCAAAATAACAGCCATGTCTCCACCAACTGAAAAAGAGGAAACACAAGTTTTCTTAGGTGTTGTGGGTTTCTGGCGAATACATATCCCAAATTACAGTCTGATTGTGAGCCCTCTTGTCCTGTCCCACTTGGTGGGTTAGGGTGAGGTTAACTTTCTAATTCTCTGCGCGGTAGGCAGGAGTAACGACAATTACTCGGGAAGTTCAAACAAATCACAAATTTACATAAAACTCAGCAGAACTATGAAAGATGGAAGCTTGGCGAAACTTGCACCAATATTACCCTAATGTGCCAAAAATGAAATTAGAGACAAAGAGAGTGATGGAGGGGGAGAAAGAGAGAGAGAAAGAGAGGGGAAAAAGAAAATATATCACCACCCTTGGATCCAGCGATGTTCTCTGCTCGTAGTGGTAGTCCTCAGGTGGTGGGCGCGCACCAAAAACTTGTGTTTCCCCTTTTTATAGCCCACTGTACCCGTCCCATAGGCAGGGGTTTGTCATCACCGAGCAGGCGCAGTATATGCTCAGGAATGTTCTAGAAATGAGTTGGTGGGCTGAGGTGGGGGGTCCTGGGGGTCCCACAGTCCCCCTCCTTTCGGGGCCGACCAAGCGATGTCCCCTCACGGGCACACACACGCAGGAGACAGATGGTCCCTGTCTGCTCACACGGTGGCCATCTTGCCTCTGTAGACTCCGCTTGTTTGTTCTTGCTGGTGTTAAGATGGATGTTTGCAACATTCATTCATTACCGGAGCTCCACACCACCCTGTGGCTTAAATAGGCATCTTGACTTCTTCCTGGAGGTCATCTACTAGGGTGGTGACTCTTACATAGCGAACAGAACAGGAAAGGAGAGAAGAAAAGGAAGAGATGGCACAGGTAATCATACAGCAAACAATAGCTATGCCAATCATTAAAAATATGAAACCGACAACTAATGTTAGTCCTATTTTCATTAACCATGCCCCCCATCCCGTGAGTCCCATGGATCATAGGATGGATTGTAACCAAGAGTTTGGAGTCTTGCCATCAAACTAGTCTTTCGGTTGCATGGATTGAAAAAGTTCCACCGTCTGGTCTGTTATATCTCCTTTGTTTTTGTTCAAGCCTCCTCTACTGAGGTAGCAGCATTGTGTATGGTGATGCAGCATTCTCCGTCCGTGAGATTTAACATCCCACAAACTCCTTGTTCTTTAAGCAGTATCATATCCAGGGCTAGACGATTCTGAAGGGTCATCTTCAATACCTGTTGGATCTATAAGTTTAATTCTCCAAAGGCATACCATGTCCAGTTACTCAAAAGATGTACCTCCCAGGTAATATTTTTCTAGGACAAATTGGTGCCATTTTAAGGTTACATAAGGGGTAAAAATATTCTCAAACATTAACGCAGCTAGTTGCCCAGCAGTATAGTAGTTGGGAGTTTGGACTCCACTAATCGCCCATTCGGGGCAAGCCTTTGGATTACTTCCCGCTTCTCTACACGATCGCCGGGAAGGTACTGTAAAATTAAAAACACGGGATGGACACAAAGAAGGGATACCCAATCCACACCTCAGGCCAGCATGATATTCCAATGTTAAGTAAGAATAAAATTTTCCATTGGAGCATCCCCATGCTAACCCCAAAGGGGCTGGATATATGCTAGTTTTACAGGTATATTGATCCGTATAATTCGCAGCATATATAATAGGCTTGGTGTTTAAGGGTGACCCTTGTAGGGGATAATGAGTCAAGGGTACTCTACACCGGTTTTGTCTAATAAGATTGCGACTTCTGGGAAGAGTGAGATTACAAGCTTTGTCGCTACTTTGCCATCCCTTTGAAGGATCTCCCCAGCATGTGCACGTCTCTCAAATTAGGGTTCTGAGACTATCAATAAACCAAGTTTCGGGAGGATCTCCTGGTCCTGAATCACAAGTGAACGTTTTAGAACAATTAAAAAGGGGGCCCTCAACTTCCCTGACAGGTGGATCAAACTTAGGCTCTATAAAAACTCATCCCACTTTGGCCCCTGACCAAGCCCACATCAAATTACCTCTATCTCGAGAGGTTATATGGGTCTTATTCGGGAGTAGGATACACCATTCTAGGTCCCATTGAATGGAATAGTTTGCTTCATAGAAATCAGGTTTTGCCAATGGATGAAACGGAGGATCCCATGGGTAACGATGACAGGAGTATGTCCTGGTGTATTTGTCGAAAGTGACATTTCCAGCTGGTATGTTCCCTTTGGTGCTCGTAAATAAGGGGTTTGATCCACCTATCGGAGAAGGAATAGAGACATTAAACGGTCGTCTGGTAGCTTTACATGCCGCTGTTGAATATAACTTTGCATTTTCGGCTCGTTCTGGAGGTTTACTCCAAACGTCATATATATCAGACCTTATCATTGGCTGTAGCTGAAAATACACCCAGTTATTCTTGACGGTCCAGTTTTTCAACAGGAGTGTTGCAGAAGTGACATTAGTCATGTTAAAGATAAACGACAGATTTACAGGTGATATAAAAAACCTTAAGCCCTCTTCGGCTGATCTAGGTAACGTAAGACGCAGACCTTTATTTTGGTAACCCCACATTCTAATGAAACCTTGAACTAATTCCCAAGCCAGATTTGGGGCATTTTGGCTTGTGGTTCCTATAACAAATAGGGAAAGACAAAGAACATAGGACCAAATCCACAATTGCCGGTGTTGAGCAAAATCGACAATCATGGTTTGGTTATATATCTCTCTGTATCACACAGATTAGAAATACAAATTCCCGAGAATAGCATCAGCTTCAATTTTCTGAGGTGGAGGATGTTCCTGGCAGTTAGGCCTGTAAAAAGAACAAAGGAAAAGATCCCGATTCTTTCAAATTGGTAGTTAAAAGAATGGGACAACCATCTGGTATTAATGTTGTGTTCCTTTCCATGGGGATCAGCAGCCACCCATGACTATGTGTTCAGTGGGGTTTTAAGGATCAGAGGCACCTCCCTCACTGTTGGGAGGTCCACCAGAACAGGTTGTCCTGGATAGTGTAAGGGTTTTATGGGGTCCTTTTCCTCCCTCTTTCCAGGGAGCAAGGAGGGGAGTGTTGGACAGATACTGGTAAGTTTAGGGCATCCATTTATCCCCCACCGACCATTTACTTTGGCTATGGCATCTGGGAGTCTTCCTCGCGATTATTATTTACCTTATGTACTATTTCTATCAATTGCAAAATAGACATTCCTCCTATTCCTTCTATCTTCTGCAACTTCTTCCTAATGTCTGAGGCTGACTGTTCAATAAATAGCATATTCCTCTGGATCTAAATCCATCCATTTTCTAGCAGCCTCACACAATCTCTCATAAAACATGGAAAGATTTTCATTCATTTCCTACCTTACTTCATATAATTTAGAGACATTCTTCTGCTTCGGCACTCTGTGTTGAATCCCATACAAAATTAATTGCTGATATTGTTTGGACATAGCCCACCCAGCACTCATATTAGGATCCCAATCTGGATTTATTTTTGGCATGTATCTGGTGGGATCATCTCAGGCATTTAATCGTTCATTTTCTTCACTTGCTTTATTTAATATCAGTCTGCAGAAGTAAAAAGTGAATTCAACAAGATTTGCAAGTCTGCCCAAGTAGGATTGTGATTCAGCACTATCGTTTGCCTTAACCTATACATTTTTTCAGTATTGTCTCAATATGACTGAACAGATTCTTTCCAATTTATCAAGTCTGAAGTGGTAAAAGGAACATGCAGAAACACAGGTAATCCCTCAGGTCCCACTGCTTGCCGCAGAGGGGCCTGAATCACCAGCACCTGACGCGATCTCGTTCTCCCTGCCACTGGACTATGATTTTCTGAACCTCTGACTCTGTCTTCCACTGTACTCTCACTACTGCCACTTTCACTCCTCAAATCCTGTTCCTGCTCTTTAGGACCTGCTACCAACAACTGAACATACTCTTCTCCCTCCTCCTTTCTAACACAACCCTTTCCAATATCACATGCAGATGCTTTCAGCTAATGTCATCATATTGCTTGAATCACTATTCAACAACTTGCTTTTTTTCCTAGTATTATGATCATTCCTTAGAACAAAGAATAAATCCACATACAGAACTTCATCCCATTTATCTATTCTCCGACAAAACAACATTAATTGTAAAATTGTATTATAATTCAATGACTCATTTTACATTACAGTAATGTTTCATCTTTTCCTTTGTTAGGGAGTCCCCTCCAAATTTTTTCCAATTTTTCAGGATGCATCCTAATGGGGCACACAGAGATATCTCGGTAGAGGAGTCAGATCCCATATTGTTTCAAACAGAACAGAATTATAGCCTACCGCTACGGTTCTTTTCACAGAACGATTTATGCAGAGGAGCCTACTGCTACCATCCTTTTCACAGATAGATTGATTTAAAGACACAGTACCTTCTAAATTCACTACACATGTTCAGTGAGTAAGGGTCTTTATTTGGGAGGGGGTGTTTTTAGCACTGGAGGTGTGGTTTTCATATTATAATGAGACAGTTCACTCTAATGATACCAATTAGAGGACTTTTGCTGACTTTTGGCTCTCAAGGATGTACATCTCCTTGTCTTTAACAAGTGTTCCTCTGTTCAAGATTCCTTTGCTACATCTTATCTAAGTATACCTCATTCTAATTAAATACATTTGAAGGTTCCAAGGATGGTCCTCCTGTTCTCAAATCCCTAGTTATCTTATTCTCAAGCAATAAACAATAATGAATACACAGTCCAAATGTTAACTCCTTTCATATTTCAGACAATTCCCCACTTTGAGACTTGTCTATATACATAATAGGCAAATCTCACCTTTTAAGACCCACATTTAATAATTTGACACAACACTTCAAGGTGTATTGTATGATGACATAAGCAAAATTAAAAGAAACACTAATGTCCCTTGAATACAATCTAAAGCTAGGTAAGGTTCTGAATATAACCAGGTGCAAGTCATGGAAGTTTCTTTAATTTTATCTTTAAAGGCTTCACTTGCGGTGACTCCCACTGGACTTCTGGGCTCTTCTTTACTTGGGTGTGCGGACCACCCAGGGTCATGAGGCCTCAGAATACATTTTAGGAGTCCATTTGTTCTTTCTACTATCCCGTTAGCTTGGGGATAGTAGAGGGTATGTAATGTCCACTGTATTCCCTCTGGTTTTGCCCACTCCTGGACCACCCCAGCAGTGAAGTGGCTGCCGTTATCTGATTGAATCGATTTAGGTTTAGGTAAAAAGCTAAACCACAACTTTAACCCTTTTACTGTATTTTCCCCGGTCGACCGTGCTACTGCTTTGGCCTGAACAAGTCCTTGTAGTGATATCTGGCATCGAAGTTAAGAGTTAATCATGATTCTGTAGCTAAGAAGTTACAGATAGTTCTTCATAGTTCCATAGTTAAGAATGTCACAGATAATTTTGCAAATAGTTGCTAGGTACTGCTAAGGATGGCTATTGTACAGTTCTACCATTATGTTAGTTAATATTCACCCAAACAATGCATCAATTAAGACGTGATTGTCAAGAGGTAGAAGAAATCGTTAGTCTGATGAACAGACCCTGAAGAACCATTTGGAAGTGCCAGAAATATTGAGAAACTAGGGGAAAGGGAATTTGGGCCAGGGTCTCTGCAACCACCGACCCATGAGGCCCCTACCCAAATTATACCGACTACCCAAAAGAGAAAGGTGGAGAAAAGAACTGAGCATGCATTCCAGTTTGCATACTAGGTGAAGAAGTATGAACCAATCATTGTAGTGGGGAGTGTCCTAATTTGTAACTTTTGTGTATAAATATGACAAGAGAACTGGCGTAAGGTGTGCTTGATTTGTGGAAATCCACCAAGCACCCAGGCCTGAATAAAAAGAGATACCTCTCCTGTGTGTGTGAGAATTGACTTATTGCACATCGGGCAACGAATCTGCTTTTTGGACAACAGTTTTTGGCAACCCAGATGGGAATGCCATGTTAAGATGGATGTTTCCAACATTCACTCATTATCAGAGCTCCACACCTCTTTATCAAGTGACCCGGAAGAAGAATGATTTCAAATGGGGCCCTGAGCAACGACAAGCCTTTGAACAAATTAAACAAGAAACAGTTCATGCGGTGGCCCTTGGGCCAGTCCGGGCAGGACCAGATGTAAAGAATGTGCTGTACACTGCAGCCGGGGAGAATGGCCCTACCTGGAGTCTCTGGCAGAAAGCACCAGGGGAGACTCGAGGTCGACCCCCTGGGGTTTTGGAGTCGGGGATACAGAGGATCTGAGGACCACTATATTCCAAGTGAAAAAGAGATATTGACAGTATATGAAGGAATTTGAGCTGCTTCAGAGGTGATTGGTACTGAAGCACAGCTCTGCCTGGCACCCCGACTGCTGGTGCTGGGCTGGATGTTAAAAGAGAGGATCCCCTCTACACACCATGCAACCGATGCTACATGGAGTAAGTGGGTTGCACTGATTACACAGTGGGCTCAAATAGGAAGCCCCAGTCGCCCAGGAATTCTGGAAGTGATCACAGACTGGCCAGAAGGGAAAGATTTTGGAGTATCACCACAGGAGGAGGTGATGCATTCTGAAGAGGCCCTAGCATATAATAAACTACCAGAAAATGAGAAGCAATGTGCCCTCTTCACTGATGGGTCCTGTCATATTTTGGGAAAGCATCGGAGGTGGAAGGCTGCTGTATGGAGTCCTACACAGCAAGTTGCCGAAGCTGCTGAAGGAGAAGCCAGTTTGCAGAGGTGAAAGCCATCCAGCTGGCTTTAGACATTGCTGAAAGAGAAAAGTGGCTGATGCTCTACCTCTACACTGACTCATGGATGGTGGCCAATGCCCTGTGGGGGCGGTTACAGCAGTAGAAGCAGAGCAACTGGCAGGGCAGAGGCAAACCCATCTGGGCTGCCCCATTCTGGCAAGATATTGCTGCCCAGATAGAGGATATGGTTGTGAAAGTGTGTCATGTAGATGCCCACGTTCCCAAGAGTCGGGCCACTGAGGAACATCAGAACAACCAGCAGGTGGATCAGGCTGCCAAGATTGAAGTGGCTCAGGTGGATTTGGACTGGCAACATAAGGGTGAATTTTTTCTAGCTTGGTGGGCCCATGACACCTCAGGCCATCAAGGAAGAGATGCAACATATAGATGGGCCTGTGATCGAGGGGTGGACTTGAGCATGGACGCCATCTCACAGGTCATCCATCAATGTGAAACATGCGCTGTGATCAAGCAAGCCAAGTGGTTAAAGCCTCTGTGGTATGGAGGCCGATGGTTGAAATATAAATATGGGGAAGCATGGCAGATTGATTACATCATGCTCCCACAAACCCACCAAGGGTAAGCTATGTGCTTACAATGGTGGAAGCAACCACCGAATGGCTGGAAACATATCCCATGCCCCATGCTACTGCCCGGAACACTATTCTGGGTCTTGAAAAGCAAGTCCTGTGGTGACATGGCACCCCAGAAAGAATTGAGTCAAACAATGGGACTCATTTCCAAAACAACCTCATAGACACCTGGGCCAAAGAGCATGGCATTGAGTGGGTGTATCACATCCCCTATCATGCACCAACCTCCAGGAAAATTGAAAGGTACAATGGACTGCTAAAGACTACCCTGAGAGCAATGGGTGGTGGGACCCTCAAACACTGGGATACACATTTAGCAAAAGCCACCTGGTTAGTTAACACTAGGGGATCTACTAATCAAGCTGGCCCTGCCCAGTCAAACCTTTTACGTACTGTAGAAGGAGATAAAGTTCCCATAGTGCACATGAAGAATATGTTGGGGAAGACAGTCTGGATTATTCCTGCTTTGGGCAAAGGCAAACCCATCCGTGGTGTTACTTTTGCTCAAGGACCTGAGTGTGCTTGGTGGGTGATGCAGAAGTATGGGACAGTCCAATGTGTACCTCAAGGGGATTTGATTTTGGGTGAGACTAGCCAATGATTTTAATTATATGATGTTAATTGCTGTATTATAATGCATGTCATCATTATTATGAGTGCTATATGCCATAGTAATATTATTACAGTAAGAATTATCCAGTTTAATGAAGAATGAACTTTGATGAAACCAGAACTGGTGTCCTGGTTTCACCTGAGAGTGTTAATTTTCTTCATAGTAGCTAGCATGGGGATATGTTTTAGATTTGTGCTGGAAGCAGCATTGATAATATAGAGATGTTTTTGTCATATGGACCTATTGTTGAGCAGTGCTTACACAGAGCCAAGGCTTTTTCTGCTTCTCGCACTGCCCTGCCAGCGGAATGGCTGGGGTGCACAAGAAGATGGGAGGAGACGTAGACAGGACAGGTGACCCAAAATGACCAAAGGAATATTCCATACCATATGACATCATGCTTCAGTTTATAAGGAGCTTGGGGGAAGAGGAAGGTGGGGGGGTGGGTGACAGCATTCGGAGTGATGGCATTTGTCTTCCCAAGTAACCGTTACGCGTGACAGAGCCCTGCTTTCCTGGAGATGGCTGAACACCTGCCTGCCCATGGGAAGTGGTGAATGAATTCCTTGCTTTGCTTTGCTTGTGTGCGTGGCTTTTGCTTTACCTATTAAACTGTCTTTATCTCAACCCATGAGTTTTCTCACTTTCACTCTTCCAATTCTCTCCCCCATCCCGATGGTGGGGAGTGAGTGAGCGGCTGCATGGTGCTCAGCTGCCAGCTGGGGTAAAACCACGACAACTGGCTGCAGCAATGAGTGCCCAGCAAATTCCTTGAGATTGATGTCTCAACCCACTGTGCATGAGGATGGACTGCACCAGATGCATCAGCTACAAGTTCCAGAGTCAGCATGCAGCAATTCACCATCACACACCATCTTTCCTGCCCTGAAAGAGTATTATGACAGATCGAGCCCAAAGTCATGAACTAAAGGAACTTAATGTTTATAAACATTGTACAGACATTTCACAGTGGTGGTCCATTGACTAAGAGAATAATATCTGTGTGTATATATCAAAAGACAGAAAAAAATGGTGGTGATTAATTGCAATATCTTGGAAAATGAGAGACCTGGACATTACGTAGATGGTATAGAATAAGGGGTAGATACTGTCCTGGTTTTGGCAGGGATAGAGTTAATTTTCTTTCTGGCAACTGGTGTAGTGCTGTGTTTTGGATTTAGTATGAGAACAATGTTGATAACACACTGATGTTTTTAGTTGCTGCCAAGTAGTCAATGACTTTTCAGCTTCTCATACTGCCCTGCCAACAAGAATGCGAGGGGCACCGAAGAAGCTGGGAGGGGACACAGCCAGGGCAGCTGACCTAAACTGACCAAAGGGATATTCCATACCATATAATATCATGTTCCGTTTATGACTGGGGCGTGGGCTGAGAGGTGTGAAAACTGGGGGCCTTGCGTGTCAGCTGGGGGTCTTGCGTGGTAGCTGGGAGCCTTGCACAGCATTGACTTTGGTGTGATGGCATTTGTCTTCCCAAGTAACTGTTATGTGTGATGGAGCCCTGTTTTCCTGGAGGTGGCTGAATACCTGCCTGCCGATGGGAAGTGGTGAATAAATTCCTTGTCTTGTTTTGCTTGCGTGTGTGGGCTGGGAGGCTGGGCAGCTAGGGGTCGTGCATAGCATCAACTTCAAGTGATAAGAAATTGTGCTGTTCATCACTTGTTTTGTATATATTGTTGTTATTATTATTATTATTATTAATTTCCTTTTGTGTTTGTCCTATTAAACTGTCTTTATCTCAACCCATGAGTTCTCTCACTCTTCCAATTCTCTCCCCCAATCCCGTCGCAGGGGAGGAGTGAGAGAGTGGCTGCGTGGTGCTTAGTTGCCAGCCGGGGCTAAACCATGACAGTTGTAGATGATGCAGCAAACACAGGTGACTTGCTGACTGAGTCCTTGGAAACCTTGCATATATTTGTCTATGATAAGCCAAATCTTCATACATACTATCTAGTTATTACTATTTATTAGTAATAATTAGAATGTATTACTGATACTTTCATTAAAACCTTGTTTCTCTCCAAACCAGGACAAAGTTTCTGGAGTGAGCATGCCACACCACAACCATACATGTCGGTGAGGACATGCAATCTAGTTCTCCATGACAGACTCATTTCAAAGTACTAATGGGTGGTATTCTTAAAATAATTTTTTGTAACCCTGAACAGCACTTGAAACACATTCAGAAGACCTAGGATTAGGAACACGCTGGCTTGAACATCCCAAGGGTATTCAAAATTCTCAAAAGCTGCTGTAACCAGCCTGAAGGGAAAAGAGGAGGTGAAAGAGCAGGAAAAAGTATCCCTCCCTGCCTTCCCCATTGATTGAGTGTGATTATTAATCAGTCCTGAGAGTTGTTATCCAAGGTATGGGCAAGACAGCAATGCCACATATAGATAACAGCTTAGGCTCATAATCATTGATGTTATCATATCATGTGGTAAGTTGACCCTGGCTGGAGGCCAGGTGCCCACCAGAGCCGCTCTATCACTCCCCTTCCTTAAGTAGACTGGGGAGAAAAGGTATAACAAACCACTTGTGGGTCGAGATAAGGACAGGGAGAGATCACTCACTAATTATCGTCACGAGCAAAACAGACTGAACTTAGAGAGGAAATTCATCTAATTTATTACCAAGCAAAACGGACTAGAGCAATGAGAAATAAAATCAAATCTTAAAACACCTCCCCCCACCCCTCCCATCTTCCCAGGCTTAAATTCACTCCCGGTTTCAACCTCCTCCTCCCTCAGTGGCACAGGGGGACGGGGAATAGGGGTTGTGGTCGGTTCATCACACATTGTCTCTGCTACTCCTTCCTCCTCAGGGAGATGACTCCTCACACTCTTCCCCTGCTCCAGCATGGGGTCCCTCTCACGGGACACAGTCCTCCATGAACTTCTCCAACGTGAGTCCCTCTCACGGGCTACAGTTCTTCACGAACTGCTCCAGCGTGGTCTCTCCCATGGGGTGCAGTCCTTCAGGAACAGCCTGCTCCAGCATGAGTCCCCCACGGGTCCACAGGTCCTGCCAGGAGCTTGCTCCAGCACGGGCTTCCCATGGGCCACAGCCTCCTTCAGGTGTCTCCACCTGCTCTGGTGTGGGGTCCTCCACAGGCTACAGGTGGAATCTCTACACCCCCTCATCCTTCCTCCATGGGCTGCTGCAGGGGGACAGCCTGCTTCACCATGGTCTTCACCACGGGCTGCAGGGGGATCTCTGCTCCGGTGCCTGGAGCACCTCCTCCCCCTCCTTCTGCACTGACCTTGGTGTCTGCAGAGTTTCTCACAGCTTCTCACTTGTCTCTTTGGCTGCAAAAGCTCTCTCTAACTGTTTTTTCCCTTCTTAAATATGTTAACACAGAGGCGCTGATTGGCTTGGCCTTGGCCAGCAGCGGGTCCATCTTGGAGCCGGCTAGCATTGGCTCTGTCAGACACAGGGGAAGCTTCTAGCACCTTCTCGCAGAAGCCACCCCTGTAGCCCCCCCCCACCAAAACCTTGCCACGCAAACCCAATACATATCACAAGTCGATATCACACAGTACAACAAAATGGGAATCCTGACCCATCTCCCAGAGGTGATAAACAATGCCACAGGAAATACATACAGCAAGTAGGAGTTTACATACCACAGCCATGTGAACAAGCAAAATACCATTGTGACCAGTGACCTTTTACCTAATATAATAAATGCGTATAACAACTTTGGTTTAACATGATCCTGTCAGATCTGTTGTTATCTCAGCCCTTTATGCCCCACGTTGAGCAGCAAAAAGGGCCGTCATGCTTTAGCCCCAGCCAGCAGGAGAGCACCACGCGGCCACTTGCTCACCCCTCCCCTCCTCCCCCCTCCCCAGTGGGATGACAAAGGTAAATATCGTGGGTTGGGATAAGGACAGTTTACAGGGACAGCAAAGGAAGACAAAAATAGCAACAACAGAATATACAAAACGGGTGATACACAATGCAGTTTCTCACTCGATGACACGATGACCGTATACAACATGACTGTCTACGACCACACACTCAGACCATCCTGGAGCCGGTCCGGGACCCATGCCGCCCCTCCCCGAGTAGCCCCCTTTTATGCTGAGCATGACATCATATAGTATGGAATACCTCTTTGGCTAGTTTGGGTCACCTGTCCTGGCTGTGTCTTGTCTCAGTTTCTTCTGAAAATTAAGACTATCCTAGCTGAAACCAGGACAGATAGATATTTTACTGTTCATCCCATGCCTTGCTTTCTCGGGGGATAGCAGAGCTGGGGACTGTTCCCTGATGACCTGATGCATCTGACAATAAAAAAATGTCATTTCCTGTCTTTCCCTCCCTCCCAGTGAAAGATCACTTCATTTTAAGTGATGCCTTACTATTAAAAATGCTAATTGTTACATGCTAGATTCTGTAATTAAAACAGAAAATTGAAAAATAATGTCCTGAGGGTTTTTTTAGTTGAAAAGAAATAGCTGAGAGAGCTTGAGAAGAGGCAGCAAAGGTTAGATTTGCCTTATCCAGCTGTTTAAGTGATTCTTGATGATTAGTAACTGCAGACCTCTGCCTGTTAAACTATAGTTTGAAATTTAATAGAAGAAAATCTCTATGAAGTGACCTTTCTGTTTAACTACATACATTGCATAAAGATGCAGTAAAGCTTTGTTCACTTCACATTTGTACTCTAAGTGAAACTATCTTATGTATAATAGTGACATTCAGGGCGAGTGGTGTGATTCTACCCAAGACCATTTGAGGACCTGTCGTGGTTTAGGCCCAGCCGGCAGCTAGGTACCACGCGGCCGCTCGCTCACCCCTTCCCCAGCATGATGGGGAGGAGAAGTATAACAAAAGGCTTGGGTCGAGATAAGGACAGGGAGAGATCACTCGCTAATTATCGTCACAAGCAAAACAGACTGAACTTCAAAAAGAGATTCATCTAATTTATTACTAAACAAAACAGAGTAGAGCAATGAGAAAATAACATCAAGTCTTAAAACACCTCCCCCCCACCCCTCCCATCTTCCCGGGCTCAACTTCACTCCCGGCTTCAACCTCCTCCCCGCTCAGAGGCACAGGGGGACGGGGAATGGGGGTTGCGGTCAGTGCAGCACAGGTTGTCTCTGCCGCTTCTTTGTCCTCAGGGGGAGGACTCCTCTCAACGTTCCCCTGCTCCAACATGGAGTCTCTCCCACGGGAGACAGTCCTTCACGAACTGCTCCAGCATGGGTCTCTTCTGAAGGTCTGCACCCCATGGGAGAAAACTGTTCCAGCGTGGGTCCCCCACAGGGTCACAAGTCCTGCCAGCAAACCTGCCCTGGCGTGGGCTCCCCTCTCCACGGGTCTCCTGGTCCGGCCAGGGACTTGCTCCAGCCTGGGCTTCCCACGGGCCACAGCCTCCTTCAGGTGCCTCCACCTGTTCCAGCGTGGGGCCCTCCACGGGCTGCAGGTGGAATTGCTACACCCCCTCATCCTTCCTCCATGGGCTGCTGCAGGGGGACAGCCTGCCTCACCACGGTCTTCACCACGGGCTGCAGGGGATCTCTGCTCCGGTGCCTGGAGCACCTCCTCCCCCCTCCTCCTGCACTGACCTTGGCGTTACATCTTCACACTTCTCTCTCCGGCTGCAAAAACTTCCCCCAACTGTTTTTTTTTCCCTTCTTAAATATGTTATCACAGAGGCACTGATTGGCTTGGCCTTGGCCAGGGGCGGGCCCATCTTGGAGCTGGCTGGCATTGGCTCTGTCAGACACAGTGGAAGCTTCTAGAAGCTCCTCACAGGAGCCACCCCTATAGCCCCCACTCGCTACCAAAACCTTGCCACGCAAACCCAACACAGGACCCCAAAGGTATGAATGACACCTTTAACACTGTAGTCTTGTAATTTCTGAACTACTAATGAATGACTGAACCTACTTCAAAAATGCTGTTTATGTATTAGAGCACTGAGTCTGATTTCATGTGTAGCTGGCTGAAAAGTGTTTTGGCTGTGAAATCATTATGGGACTGCCCAAAAGATACTGGACTGACAGCTACTGAAATGAGCAGAAATGAAGTTCCACTTAACTATTCACCACCAAGGAGAGACTGAGAACACCTGGCTGATCAAACATAAATTAGTAATGATTTTACAAGCCAGTGTTCATTCTAGCGGTTATCGACACTCCCGTTGTGCTTTCATAAAGAAAAGAAGCCATTTTAAGTAGGAAATTCATAGCCACTTGCAGTTGCATATGGTGCTGGATATGGTTCCTAGTCTGGAGGGAGAAAACAAAACATCTTGTTCTGGTATGTCCTGTTTTTGGCTGAGATGATAGAGTTAATTTTCTTTCTAGCAGCTGGTATAGTGCTGTGTTTTGGATTTAATATGAGAATAATTCTCATGGGAGAGAGAGTCTACCCAAAAGTCAAACCTGGAGAAATAGTCTAATTTCTTTGATATCCAATGATATCAGGTTGTAGTTGAATTAATTAAAAAATGAGCATTTCTACTTTGGCAAACTGAAAGGTATTCAAGAGGCTTGTTCCACCTCACATACAAATAACGTCTTTTTTAGCAGCTTTATCAAAACCACTATTTCTTTGTGGAAATTTTCCATTTTGGAGAAAATGCATTTTCCATTGAAGCAGAAACTAGAAATATGCCAGAAACTATTTTCCAACTGAAAAACAAGTATCTGCATATACATTTTCTAACTCTGTATCATATCCAATGTCCACACACAGAGGTCTTGAAATTGTTCACAAACACTATTGACCTCTGAGCCCTATATTTCTTCTGATGACATGTGTGGTCTCCCTATACAATTGGTAGGGAAAGTCAGATAGCTTTGTGAGATGATTTTGATTTTAGGTGAGTTAAATTGCTCTTGAGTTGACTATCTCTTTCCATTGTCTCCAAAGGACTTACATCCTTGTGTAAGGCATCCAAAATTAGTTGGGATAAAACCACGTCGACATCCTGTTAATTTATCCCCACTTGTTTGGTTCTCTTAGAAAAAGAATAAATGCTTCCATGTCTAACCATTAGCTTCTTTTAAAGACATACAACTCATCCTGGTTCAGAGGATTCATACTGTCAGGATTCCAAAATTTCTAGTACACAAAGTTTGTGATTTCATAGCTTGCTTTCATAGTGCCAAGAATCAGAATGACCTTTACATATATTTAAATTCCCATAGATATGTTTAGACAATTTTCTAAAACCTGATTGACCAAATATTTATACAATGTGTGTCCTGGTTTCATCTGAGAGGATTGATTTTCTTCATAGTAGCTAGTGTGGGGATACGTTTTGGATTTGTGCTGGAGACAGCATTGATAATATAGAGATGTTTTTGTTCTATGGACCTATTGCTGAGCAGTGTTTACGCGGGGCCAAGGCCTTTTCTGCTTCTTGCACTGCCCTGCCAGCGGGATGGCTGGGGGTGGACAAGAAGTTGGGAGGAGACACAGACAGGACAGCTGACCCAAACTGACCAAAGGGATATTCCATACTATATGACGTCGTGCTCAGTTTATAAGGAGCTTGGGGGGCGGCGGCATTCAGAGCGATGGCGTTTGTCTTCCCAAGTAACCGTTACGCGTGACAGAGCCCTGCTTTCCTGGAGATGGCTGAACACCTGCCTGCCCATGGGAAGTGGTGAATGAATTCCTGGCTTTGCTTTGCTTGTGCGCACGGCTTTTGCTTTACCTATTAAACTGTCTTTATCTCAACCCACGGGTTTTCTCACTTTCACTCTTCCAATTCTCTCCCCCATCCCGATGGGGGGAAGTGAACGAGCGGCTGCGTGGTGCTCAGCTGCCGGCTGGGGTAAAACCACAACAATGTGACAGAGTGGCTTTTAATGATGAATACTTTCAAAGTGTCTCTGCACTTTTAAAGAGCTTTATTAAAAGTATGTCTTCATACCCATAGTTTGGGTCCTAATCATGGGGATGACCAAGCTCTATAGATGCCTGAGGCTTCCAGAACCCACAAAGTTCTGCTTCTGCACATGTCCAAATATCTGAGTTACGAAAGTGCTGAGCAGCCAAGAGAAAGAGCTAAAGTTATATTTATCTACTTGAAATCCTGAATCATTTACTGGAAATGTATTCAGAGTGCCAAATTACTGAGAGACATGAGTGTCATTTTGTGTTTTGAACGAATACACCAGATGTGTGATGTGTGCAAGCTACTGAAGTGCATGAAAGACCCTGAGAACAGCAAAGTCAGTGATGGAGAGGGAGGTGGTGCTCCAGGCACCAGAGCAGATGGTCCCATGCAGCCCATGGCCACACCACACTGGAGCAGGGGAAAAGTGTGAGGAGGAAGGAGTGGCAGAGAGGAGCTGTTATGGACTAACCGCAACCCTTATTCCCTATCCCCCTGCAGGAGTGAAGTTAAGCCTGCAAAGAGGGGTGTGGGGAAGGTGTTGTTTTAATTTTTGTCTTTGTTTCTCACCATCCAGATCTATTTTAAATGGCAATAAATAAAATTAATGTTCCCCAAGCTGAGTTTGTTTTGCCCATGACAGTAATTGGCGAGTGATCTCCCTGTCTTTATCTCAGTCCACGAGCTTTTTAATCTTATTTTCTTCCCCTCCCTGTTGAGGAGGCAGTGAGAGAGTGGCTGGGTGGGTGTTTGACCATTAGCCAAGGTTAACCCACCAAAGAGGTACAAGTGTAAACCTACTGAGGCTGATGGGGTCCTGGAACCAAATAGCACTGCTCCTGGTTGAATACAAAACTGTTATGTGGAAGGTAAACTATAGCATATTTAATTGAAGCCATTAAAATGAGTGAGTTCAGCAAAAGGTCTGAACATCATGCTTTTAGATGGAGTTGGTCAACTCAGCAAACAAATCATAGAATCATAGAATCTTTAAGGTTGGAAAAGACCTCTAAGATAAAGTCCAACCATCAACCCAACACCATCATGCCTACTAAACCATGTCCCGAAAGTGCCACGTCTATATGTTTTTTGAACACCTCCAGGGATGGTGACTCCACCACTTTCCTGGGCAGCCTGTTCCAATGCCTGACCACTCTTTTGGTGAAGAAATGTCTCCTAATATGCAATCTAAACCTCCCATGGTGCAACTTGAGGCCATTTCCTCTTGTCCTATCGCTAGTTACTTGGGAGAAGAGACCAACACTCACTTCACTACAACCTCCTTTCAGGTAGTCGTAGAGAGCAATAAGGTCTCTCCTCATAAGACTTGTGCTCCAGGCCCTTGACCAGCTTTGCTGTCCTTCTCTGGACACGCTCCAGCACCTCAATGTCCTTCTTGTACTGAGGGGCCCAAAAGTGAACACAGCATTCGAGGTGCGGCCTCACCAGAGCCGAGTACGGGGGCACAATCACTTCCCTACTCCTGCTGGCCACACTATTCCTGATGCAAGCCAGTGTCGTGGTTTAGGCCCAGCCAGCAGCTGAGCGCCACGCGGCCGCTCACTCACTCCTTCCCCAGCATGATGGGGAGGAGAAGTTAACAAAAGGCTCGGGTCGAGATAAGGACAGGGAGAGCTAATTATCATCACGAGCAAAACAAACTGAACTTAGAAAAAGGGATTCATCTAATTTATTACTAAACAGAATAGAGCAATGAAAAAAAAACAAGTAACATCAAGCCTTAAAACACCTCCCCCCACCCCTCCCCGGGCTCAACTTCACTCCCGGCTTCAAACCTCCGCCCCCTCAGCGGCGGGGGGGGGGGGGGGGGGGGGGGGGGGCGGGGGATGGGGGTTGCGGTCAGTGCAGCGCACGTTGTTTCTGCCGCTTCGTTGTCCTCGGGGGGAGGACTCCTCTCATCGCTCCCCTGCTCCAAAATGGAGCCTCTCCCACGGGCTACAGTCCTTCCCAAACTGCTCCGGCGTGGTCTCTTCCATGGGGTGCAGACCTTTAGGAGAAAACTGTTCCAGCATGGGTCTCCCACGGGGTCACAAGTCCTGCCACCAAAACCTGCCCTGGCGTGGGCTCCCCTCTCCACGGGTCTACCGGTCCGGCCAGGGACTTGCTTCAGCCCGGGCTTCCCACAGGCCACAGCCTCCCTCGGGTACCTCCACCTGCTCCAGCGTAGGGTCCTCCACGGGCTGCAGGTGGAATCTCTACACCCCCTCATCCTTCCTCCATGGGCTGCAGGGGGACAGCCTGCCTCACCATGGTTTTCACCACGGGCTGCAGGGGATCTCTGCTCCGGTGTCCGGAGCACCTCCTCCTGCACTGACCTTGATGTTACATCTCCACACTTCCCCCTCCAGATGTAAAAAGAGCTTCCCACCTTCTTAAATATGTTATCACAGAGGCGCTGATTGGCTTGGCCTTGGCCAGGGGCGGGCCCATCTTGGGGCTGGCTGGCATTGGCTCTACCAGACACTGTGGAAGCTTCTAGAAGCTCCTCACAGGAGCCACCCCTATAGCCCATGCCCCCACCCGCTACCAAAACCTTGCCACACAAACCCAACACAGCCAGGATGCTGTTGGCCGCCTTGGCCACCTGGGCACACTGATGGCTCATGTTCAGCTGGCTGTCAACCAGCACCCCCAGGTCCTTTTCCGCCAGGCAGCTTTCCAGCCACTCTTCCCCAAGCCTGTAGCATTGCATGGGGTTGTTGTGACCCAAGTGCAGGACCCGGCACTTGGCCTTGTTAAACCTCATACAGTTGGCCTTGGCCCATCAATCCAGCCTGTCCAGATCCCTCTGCAGAGCCTTTCTACCCTCGAGCAGATCGACACTCCTGCCCAATTTGGTGTCATCTGCAAACTTACTGAGGGCGCACTCAATCCCCTTGTCCAGATCATTGATAAAGATATTAAAGAAGACTGGCCCCAAGACTGAGCCCTGGGGAACACCACCTTGTGACCGGCTGCCAACTGGATTTAACTCCGTTCACCACTACTCTCTGGGCTCGGCCTTCCAGCCAGTTTTTTACCCAGTGAAGCGTGCACCCGTCTAAGCCATGAGCTGCCAGCTTCTCTAGGAGAATGCTGTGGGAGACAGTGTCAAAGGCTTTACTAAACTCCAGGTAGATAACATCCACAGCCTTTCCCTCATCCACTAGGTGAGTGACCTGGTCATAAAAGGAGAGCAGGTTGGTCAAGCAGGACCTGCCTTTCATGAACCCGTGCTGGCTGGGCCTGATCCCCTGGTTGTCCTGCACCTGCCTGGTGAGTGCACTCAAGATGATCTGCTCCATAATCTTCCCCGGTACCGAGGTCAGACTGACAGGCCTGTAGTTCCCTGGATCCTCCTTCCGGCCCTTCTTGTAGATGGGTGTCACATTGGCAATCACTTCCATTTAAGAGATTGTAGCCTTTGTTCTCATTGCCTTGTGTGGTTATTCTTCCTATTATGAATTCCACTGGATGATTTCAGAGCTCGCTTTCTGAGATTGCTTTGAAGTCCACTAACAGTATGTGAGTAGTTCAGAGCACGATTTCTCATCTAATTAGCACTGCTATCCATAAGGAGTACATTATCTCTTTTCCCACAGACTTCTAGTTTTCTTGCAGATTAGTTCATAATGTCAACTTCAATCTATAAATTCCTATATGGTTTGAGTCAACTGTACTTCAGAAACAAGTTCTGCCCCTACTGCAATTTCAACAACTCTGAGCTTGTTAGCTCTCTTGCCATTTTGTGTGATGTAGTTCTCCTCTTCTGATGTGTGGTGCAACTCCCCATTCCCCTGGTCTGTGGTACAGCTCTTCTCAAAGCGAATCCACACAGTAAGGCATTATGGCTTCAAAGTCTCTTTCCTGCTGTTCCAGAGTTTGTGATATAGGACTCCATCCCATAATCTGACTCCCCACAGGTTTTATGTTTAAATCCCTTCCTAAAGGTGCGTGTGTGTGTGTGTGTAAATTGGAGTCTGCTTCAAAGGCTTTCCTATTCTTGCCTCTCATCCATTACAATGAGCAGCTGGAGATAGGAGACCACAACCCCATCCAGGAGAACCCGGACTCTCCACTAATTCTCAAGGGGACAACAATCAGTGTATGTAACGGGGACTCCTCCACTCATATTCTGTGATGCCTCACAATCTGAAGTTGTAAGTTTTGGGGCTAAGTGCAGATCTGCACATTTAATGTTAAACTTATTGTGCCAGGTTTATTTTGTAATTCCAGAAATGCTTCTGTGCAGCCCAGGCTAGATCAGCTGTGGCACATTAGCCAGCTCTGTTCTACATGTTTCCTGGTATACTCTGTCCAGATTGATTGCCACCAACTGCATTGTCTACATTTTCAGGAGCTGGTGAACCTTAACAGCAAGTTAACAATTTCTGCACATCTGTTCTGCAACATGTGTGATTGGGCTACAATCCTGGGGACACTTCTCACTGAGGTTCTGGCCGTACCATGTTTGGCCCATCATGCTGCTCTAGTTTATCATCAGAGCTGAAGGAGATGGCAAGCTGTAGTAACTTCCACTGCTAGAGCTACTCAGTGAGACAAATTTTCTAAACAGTGATTCTTAGATTCTTGTGTGTTTGTGTGTATGCTATATAAAGTAGAAACTATCTGGAATACATGAAACTACAAATTAATTCTAAGCAGAAAAGTGTTAGTATTTATATTTGTTTCAAAAACCAGTATGGGTAACAGAGCAGATAACATGCTACTCAGTGCACAGATATTTGTCAGAGTAAACATAAATAGCATAGGTGACTCTGAATACTCCAGAAAAAATGATGATGAAATTGCAGTCCATAACTAAACAAGCATGTGGTACTATTCTGAAAAATATGTGAACAGAGGCCAAGTAGTCCAAGCCAGCAGTAACAAGAGATAATTGGAGGAGTCTGAGGCAGCAACTGGAAGTAGATGGCAATACTGCCTTATGCCTCAAAGAAGGGTTACTTCAGAAAGTAAATGTCCTGGTTTTGGCTAGGATAGAGTTAATTTTCACAAGGAGCTGGGACACGACAGAGCCAGGACAGGTGACCCAAACTAGCCAAAGGGGTATTCCATACCATATGATGTCATGTTCATCATAAAAGGAAGCTAGTCGGGGAGGGGTGGTGCAGCTCCAGGCAGCTCCCAGACGACCTGAGTGTGGGCTGAGTGTTCGGCTGGTCATCGGGTCAGTAAATTGCATTGTGTTATCACCCGTTTTGTATATTCTAAGTACTGTTGTTGTTATTTTCCTCTCCCTTTGCTGTCCCAGTAAAACTGTCCTTATCCCAACCCATGAGGTTTACCTTTGTCTTCCCATTCTCCTCCCCATCCCACCGGGGGAGGGGAGGACTGAGCGAGCAGTTGTGTGGTGCTCAGCTGCCGGCTGGGGCTAAACCATGGCAGTCCTTTTTGGTGCCCAGTGTGGGGCACAAAGGGTTGAGATAATGGCAGAGCTGACCAGAGCATGTTAAAACAAAGTTGTGATAGGTATTTATTATATAAGGTAAACAGTTGTTGGTCACAATGGTGTTTTGTTTGTTCACATGGCTGTATGTATTCCCTGTGGTGCTGTTTATCAGCTCTGGGACAGCGATGAGGATTCTCATTTTGTTGTACTGTGTGATATCGACTTATGATAGGATAACATCACTGGTCATGAGCTTAAGCTGGTATTTGTATGTGGCATTGTTGTGATGTCTGTACCTTGGACAACATCTGTGTGGTGGGTTGACCCTGGCTGGAGGCCAGGTGCCCACCAGAGCCGCTCTATCACTCCCCTCCTTCACTAGACAGGGGAGAAAAAGTATAACAAAAAGCTTGTGGGTCGAGATAAGGACAGGGAGAGATCACTCACTAATTATCGTCACGAGCAAAACAGACTGAACTTAGAGAGGAAATTCATCTAATTTATTACTAAGGAAAACGGACTAGAGCAATGAGAAATAAAATCAAATCTTAAAACACCTCCCCCCACCCCTCCCATCTTCCCGCGCTCAACTTCACTCCCGGCTTCAACCTCCGTGCCCCCCCGCCCAGCAGCACAGAGGGACGGGGAATGGGGGTTATGGTCAGTTCATCACAAGTTGTTTCTGCCGCTTCTTCATCCTCAGGGGGAGGACTCCTCTCATCGTTCCCCTGCTCCAGCGTGGGGTCCCTCTCACGGGAGACAGTCCTTCACGAACTGCTCCAGCATGGGTCTCTTCCACGGGGTGCAGACCTTCAGGAGCAGCCTGCTCCAGCGTGGGTCCCCCACAGGGGTCACAAGTCCTGCCAGCAAACCTGCTCTGGCGTGGGCTCCTCTCTTGCTCCAGCCTGGGCTTCCCACGGGGCCACAGCCTCCTTCAGGTATCTCCACCTGCTCCAGCATGGGGTCCTCCAGGGTCTGCAGGTGGAATCTCTACACCCCCTCATCCTTCCTCCATGGGCTGCTGCAGGGGGACAGCCTGCTTCACCATGGTCTTCACCACGGGCTGCAGGGGGATCTCTGCTCCGGTGCCTGGAGCACCTCCTCCCCCTCCTTCTGCACTGACCTTGGTGTCTGCAGCATTTCTCACATCTTCTCACTTGTCCCTCTGGCTGCAAAAGCTCTCACTTGTTTTTTTTCCCTTCTTAAATATGTTATCACAGAGGCGCTGATTGGCTCGGCCTTGGCCAGTGGTGGGTCCATCTTGGAGCCGGCTGGCATTGGCTCTGTCAGACACAGGGGAAGCTTCTAGCGGCTTCTCACAGAAGCCACCCATGTAGACCCCGCCTGCTACCAAAACCTTGCCATGCAAACCCAACACAATCTGTCAGGATTGATTAATAATTGAACCCAGTCTATGGGGAAGGCAGGGGGGGACACTTTCTCCCGCTCTCTCACCTTTCCTTTTCCCTTTTGGCTGGTTACAGCAGCTTTTGAGAATTTTGAATATTCTTGGGATGTTCAAGCCAGCATGTTCCTAATCCTAGGTCTCCTGAATGTGTTTCAAGTCCTGTTCAGGGTTACAAAAAATTTTTTTAAGACTATCACCCAGACATCTTCCCCGAGGCTGAATATTCAGGGCTGGCATGGCATGTGGGAGAATATGGCCAGGTATCTAGAGACCTTCTCACCCCCAGTGGTTTGGAACTTCACTCCTGAACAACTGCAGGACCCTGATAAAGAGATAGAATATTTGAAAGGAAAATGCCCTGAGTATTCCAAAGAGGCACAACTTACCACAGTGTGCTGAGCCCTGGCTACTATCTACCAAACACTGCTCAACAGCAGGCAGCGCTCTCAGGGGGAAGAGAGGGAAATCAGAGCAACAGGCACTGTGGCTACCCCAACCCTGGCAACAGGCACTGTGGCAACTCAAACCCCCGTGACAGGGACTGTAGCTGAGACAAAAAACCAATCCATGCCGGTATCAGTCGCCCCTATACACAAGAAGAAATAAAAAAAAGAAAGAATTTTCTTAGTAAGGGATGATGCTGAACTAGGATCATCATGAGAACAGGAGGAAGGGGCAGAACCAGAGATAATCACCTGATCCCTGTCCCTGAGTGAGCTGCAAGATATGAGAAAAGATTTCAGCCACCTTCCAGGGGAGCATATTATTACCTGGCTGCTCCGATGCTGCGATAACGGAGCCAATAGCGTGGAATTAGAGGGTAGAGGAGCTAAGCAGCTGGGATCCTTGTCTAGGGAAGGGGACATTGACAAGGCAATTGGGAAGAAGGCACAGGCCCTTAGCCTCTGGAGGCGACTCCTGTCAAGTGTGAGGGAAAGGTATCCTTTCAGCGAAGATGTCATATGTTGGCCAGGCAAGTGGACCACCATGGAGAGAGGTATCCAGTACCTGAGGGAATTAGCCGTGCGGGAGTTGGTTTATTATGACCCAGACAATGCGCAGTTACCCACAGACCCTGATGAAGTCCAGTGCACACGACCCATGTGGCGGAAGTTTGTGCGAAGTGCACCATCATCGTATGTCAACTCACTAGCAGTAATGGACTGGAAACCTAAAGAGGCACCAACAGTGGATGAAGTGGCTGGCCGACTCCGTCAGTGTGAAGAAAGTCTCTCTTCCACCCTCATTTCGGCTGTGGAGAAACTGTCCCGGGAGTTCCAGCAACTTAGAGAGGATATGTCTTACTCCCCACCTGTACGGACCAGTGTTTCGGCTATCCAGAGCAAGCATTTCTCTGTTCAAGAGAGAGGATATAGAGGGTACACACCACGAGGTACCCTGTGGTTTTATCTGCGTGACCACAGAGAGGACATGAGGAAATGGGATGGGAAGCCTACCTCAATCCTACAGGCACGAGTACATGAGCTGCAAAGTAAAACAGTCACAAAAGGGGATTCTTCCAGGAAAAATGCCGCTCCAGTTTCCAGTGGGCAGTTCCCCAGAGCGAGTGGAAGGCCTACTCATATGTATGATCCTCTTGAAGGGACTTCTAAGTCCTTTTTGCAAGAAGTGAGTAGCAAATATGATGAGCAGGATTAGAGGGGCCCTGCCTCCAGCCAGGTGGAGGAAAGGGACAATAGGGTGTATTGGACTGTGTGGATCCGATGGCCTGGCACGTCAGATCCACAAGAGTACAAGGCCCTCGTGGACACTGGTGCACAGTGTACCCTAATGCCATCGAGCCATGAACAGGTAGAACCCATCTCTATTTCTGGTGTGACGGGGGGATCCCAACAGTTGACTCTGTTGGAGGCTGAAGTGAGTCTAACTGGGAATGAGTGGCAGAAGCACCCCATTGTGACTGGGCCAGAGGCTCCGTGCATCCTGGGCATAGACTACCTCAGGAGAGGGTATTTCAAGGACCCAAAAGGGTATAGATGGGCTTTTGGCATAGCTGCCTTGGAGACAGGGGAAATTGAAACGTTGTCTACTCTGCCTGGTCTCTCAGAGGACCCTTCCATTGTGTGGTTGCTGAGGGTTGAAGAGCAACAGGTGCAGATTGCTACTGCAACTGTGCACCGGCGGCAATACCGCACCAACAGAGACTCCCTGGTTCCCATCCACAAGCTGATTTGTCAACTGGAGGGTCAGGGAGTGATCAGCAGAACCCGCTCACCCTTCAACAGCCCCATATGGCCAGTGCGGAACTCCAATGGAGAGCGGAGGCTGACAGTGGACTATCGTGGCCTGAATGAAGTCACGCCGCCCATGAGTGCTGCCATGCCAGACATGCTGGAACTTCAATATGAACTGGAGTCAAAGGCAGCCAAGTGGTACGCCACAATTGATATAGCTAATGCATTTTTCTCGATCCCTTTGGCAGCAGAGTGCAGGCCACAGTTTTCCTTCACTAGGAGGGGCGTCCAGTACACCTGGAACCGTCTGCCCCAGGGGTGGAAACACAGCCCCACCATTTGCCATGGACTGATCCAGACTGCACTGGAAAAGGGTGAAGCCCCAGAGCACCTGCAATACATTGATGACATCATCGTATGGGGCAGCATGGCAGAGGAAGTTTCTGAGAAAGGGAAGAAAATAATCCAAATCCTGCTGCAGGCTGGCTTCACCATAAAACGATATAAGGTCAAGGGGCCTGCACAGGAGATTCAGTTTTTAGGAATAAAATGGCAAGACAAATGCAGTCAAATCCCAATGGATGTGATCAACAAAATAGCAGCCACGTCTCCACCAACCAACAAAAAGGAGACACAGGCCTTCTTAGGTGTTGTGGGTGTCTGGAGAATGCATATCCCAAATTACATTCTGATAGTAAGCCCTCTCTACCATGTAACCCAGAAGAATAATGATTTCAAATGGGGCCCTGAGCAACGACAAGCTTTTGAACAAATTAAGTAATAGTTCATGCGGTGGCCCTTGGGCCAGTCCGAGCAGGACCAGATGTAAAGAATGTGCTGTACACTGCAGCTGGGGAGAATGGCCCTACCTGGAGTCTCTGGCAGAAAGCACCAGGGGAGACTCGAGGCCGACCCCCTGGGGTTTTGGAGTCAGGGATACAGAGGATCTGAGGCCTGCTACATTCCAACTGAAAAGGAGATATTGGCAGCCTATGAAGGGGTTCGAGCTGCTTCAGAGGTGATTGGCACTGAAGCACAGCTCCTCTTGGCACCCCGACTGCCAGTGCTGGGCTGGATGTTCAAAGAGAGGATCCCCTCCACATACCATGCAATCGATGCTACGTGGAATAAGTGGGTCGCACTGATTACACAGCGGGCTCGTATAGGAAACCCGAGTTGCCCAGGAATCTTGGAACTGATCACGGAATGGCCAGAAGGCAAAGATTTTGGAGTATCGCCAGAGGAGTTGACACGCGCCAAAGAAGCCCCAGCATATAATAAACTACCAGAAAATGAGAAACCATATGCCCTCTTCACTGATGGGTGCTGTCGCATTGTGGGAAAGCATCGGAGGTGGAAGGCTGCTGTATGGAGTCCTACACGGCGAGTTGCAGAAGCTGCTGAAGGAGAAGATGAATTCAGTCTGTTTGCAGAGGTGAAAGCCATCCAGCTGGCTTTAGATATTGCTGAAAGAGAAAAGTGGCCAATGCTCTACCTCTATAGTGACTCATGGATCGTGGGAAATGCCCTGTGGGGGTGGTTACAGCAATGGAAGCAGAGCTACTGGCAGCGCAGAGGCAAACCCATCTGGGCTGCCCCACTGTGGCAAGATATTGCTGCAAGAGTCAGGCCACTGAGGAACATCAAAACAACCAGCAGGTGGATCAGGCTGCCAAGATTGAAGTGGCTCAGGTGGATTTGGACTGGCAGCGTAAGGGTGAATTATTTGTACCTTGATGGGCCCATGACACCTCAGACCACCAAGGAAGAGATGAGACGTATAGATGGGCCCGTGATCGAGGGGTGGACTTGACCATGGATGCTATCTCACAGGTCATCCATCAATGTGAAACATGTGCTGCAATCAAGGAAGCCAAGCAGGTAAAGCCTCTGTGGTATGGAGGGCGATGGTTGAAATATAAATATGGGGAAGCATGGCAAATCGACTACATCACGCTCCCACAAACCCTCCAAGGCAAGCGTTATGTAATTACAATGGTGGAAGCAACCACTGGGTGGCTGGAAACATGTCCTGTTTCCCATGCCACTGCCCAGAATACTATCCTGGGCCTTGAAAAGCAAGTCCTGTGGTGACATGGCACTCCAGAAAGAACTGAGTCAGACAATTGGACTCATTTCTGGAACAACCTCATAGACACCTGGGCCAAAGAGCATGGCATTGAGTGGGTGTATCACATCCCCTACCATGCACCAGCCTCTGGGAAAACCGAAAGGTACAATGGACTGCTAAAGACTACCCTGAGAGCAATGGATGGTGGGACACTCAAACACTGGGACACACATTTAGCAAAGGCTACTTAGTTAGCACTAGGGGATCTGCCAATCGAGCTGGCCCTGCCCAATCAAAACTTCCACGCCCAGTAGAAGGGGATAAAGTTCCTGTAGTGCACATGAAAAATATGTTGGGTAAAACAGTTTGGGTTATCCCTGCTTCAGGCAAAGGCAAGCCCATCTGCGGGATTGCTTTTGCTCAAGGACCCGAATGCAAATGTTGGTCATGCAGGAGGATGGGGAAGTCTGATGTGTACCTCAAGGGGATTTGATTTTGGGTGAGAATAGCCAATAAATTAAATCGTATGATGTTAATTGCTAAATAACCCTGCCATTGCATGTCGTCATTGCTTCAATTGCTATATGCTGTATCAATGGTATTAACGTAAGAATCACCCAAATTAATGAAGGATGAACTGAGCAAAGTACCACGATGATGAAACTAGAACTAACTTCAGTAACCGCACACAGCAACTTCCTTGAAATTGACATATTCATCCCGCAGACTGCGAGCATGGAACATGCCAGATAGATAGATACACTAGCCACGAGCTCTGGATGCAGCATGCAACAATCCAACAGCACACACCATCTCTCCTGCCCTGAGGGACTGTTATGACAGATGGAGCCCAAAGTCATGGAGTAAATGAACTGAACGGACATTTTAGAGGGATGGCCCATAGACTAAGGGAATGATATCTGTGTATGTGTGTGTATATATATCTCAAAGAGGGTGGTGGTGATTAATTGGAAGTGTAGGATCTGGGCATGACGGAGATGGTATAGAAAAAGGGGTATATAATGTCCTGGTGGTCGGCTAGGCTAGAGTTATTTTTCACCAGAAGCTGGGACGGGACACAGCCAGGACAGGTGACCCAAACTAGCCAAAGGGGGTATTCCATACCATATGACATCATGTTCACCATAAAAGGGGGCTAGTTGGGGAGGGGCAGCGCAGCTCCAGGACGATCCGGCTTCAGGACGAGTCTGAGCATGCGGTCTGAGTTGTACGGTCGTTGGGTGAGAAACTGCATTGTGTATCACCAGTTTTGTATATTCTGTTATAAGTACTGTTGTTCTTTCCCTCTCCCTTTGCTGTCCGAGTAAACTGTCCTTATCCCAACCCATGAGGTTTTGCCTTTATCTTTCCATTCTCCTCCCAATCCTGCTGGGTGAGGGGTGAGCGAGTAGCCGCATGGTGCTCAGCTGCTGGCTGGGGCTGAACCACGACAGTCCCTTAATAATGTGTTGCTTAATCAATAAACACTGTGGTGTCTTAAACAGGTTATGTTCAAGCCTGTAATATAAAGAGAAAATGGGACTAGTGAAGTAAAAAGTAAGCAAGAACAAAGTAACCCAGGAAGTAATAAAGTATTAGAATTTATTAGTGTTAGTACTTCAGTTGAAGTACGAATGAGCTGAGGAACGTCGGGTCTGTGTTCAAATTTACCTCCCAATTGTTATTTAACTTGAATGTTTAACCTGATACTTTCTTTAGCCAAATGATATGAATCTAATATTTGTGTAGTACAGCTTTAGTAAGGTTCAGCCTTTTATGTAGCATCTAGAGCTCGAATCTATGTTTCTTACCTGAAGTTCTGCCATTTTCTCCTGAAATTCCTTGCTAGTTCAGTAAGTCAAGAAAGACAAGAGGAGACTAATTTTCTTATGTCAGTGGAGTTGCTGCAGCTGTAAGAATTGGAACTAGCTATAAAGTCCTAAAAAGTAAATTTTCAGTTCTTTGCTTCTAAAAAAAAAATCTATTCAGTTACTTAATTTAACAACTTGTAGCATTTTCACACTAATAATACATAGCTGAACATACCTTTTGATACTTTCAAAAATTCTTTTCACTTTGTCTTGATTGGAACTCATGGTTTTGTCTTAGATTCCTGAAGTAAAAACATCTGAGACACAAGTGGGGTTTTTTTTAGCACAGGTACAAAATTAGTTTTAAAATGTTAGATTTTACTCTCCTTTTTCCTCCCATTTGCTTTCATGGCTGCTACTCACAGATTTGCTGCATTGTCCAAGAGTGTCTCTTGTCTTATGTTTCAAGGTGGTTTATGGCTGACTATAGTCACCCATACACTATTCCCCCTCTGTGAAACTGTTTCAGATCTATTCCTGTAAATCTAATTGGGTTTAGCCTTGACTATTGCCTCTGCCTTTCTCAAAGTTTCTGGAATGCAAAATGTTCCTGCCCATTTTCTTGCATATACCAAAAAATATATTCTGCTGTCTAAATTATCCCATTGAACTCTTATGTGGATTTCAAGAGGTCCTCTCCAGAGACACTCATGCACTGATTTTTACTACCTGTAGACAACCTCTTATTTTAAGACATGCTGATGTTGCTTAATGCCACCGGAAATAAAAGGTTAAAGCCAAGGCAAATGGAGAGCAAAAGGTGATATTGCTCAGGGCATGTTACTTGCAATATATTGTTTCCTGTGGGACAGCAAAGGTTGAAGTGTGTTTTACAGTCTGCATCAAAGTTTCTGGTCATCTGTTTATCATTTTGCTGCTCTGTGCTTCCCAGTGGAGAATTATTTGCGTAAGTATTTTGCTTTATCAATTTTACTACAGCTGATGAATCTCCTGTTTCTCCCCTTCAACTTTAGAAAGGGCCAAACCACCATGTTTTCTCCTGCTTCAAAGTTGCTTCAAAACTGGCATTAACCCCTATATGCCAAACTGCTGCTTTCTCTGGATATGTGTTTTGGAGGAAGCATATCACCTGCTCAGGAAAGAGTTGTTCAGTTCCATGAGTCATGTTTGCTGTGGGAAAAGGACACCTCTAGCAGACCTGGCTCCTAATGGTCCAGATCAAGGAGGCTGTTGAAACATGCCACAGGGTCTGTGGAAATCACAGTTTGATATATAGACAGTTAATGTCTGAGCTTTGTCACCCAACATGGAGTCAGAAGGAGCCTGGGATGAGCTCCTGGATCCCACTCCACATCCGTAACTAAGTATAATGGGAATCTTTAGGGAACAGAGTCCTGATGCTGCAGGGAAGTGACTATTTTGTGATGTTTTTCTGGATTCTTCCTGTGAAATGTTACTCCTGCAGGATTTCTCTTTTGATGAAGAAATAGATCTTTGGTTTTGCTCTTGTATTTCCAGCTGGAAATTCCACAGCTTTAGTCATCGGGAAGCTCCTGAGAACAGAGTAATTTGTTTTCCAGAGGTTCTGTCATCTTATTTATCTTTTCTTTGTTTGTTTATAAAAGCAGTCCCATAAGTATGGGTCCTTTCTACTTATGAGAGTATATGGCATAATCTGACCTCATATAGTCCATTTACCTTGAACAAAGTCTCTCAAACATGGACTTCATCCAGACTGTGGAAACAAAAGGGAACCAGTGGTCTCTGTGCAATCTTTATTGCTTCTGTCTTCTGTAGAAAACACATGTGTCAGAAAGTCCTAGAGCTAGAATGATATAAGAGGGTAGTTCTGTATATACTTGCTGAATTCTTACTCTTCCACAAAAATCGGCTTATAGCTTCAGATTGGCACAGAGCATGGGGATAGATGGGCCTTTATGACAGAATGACCCTTAAAGCCATCCTTACATTTTTACCTCCACTCACAATTGTTTCTTTATTAATTTGAATTGCTTTGGAGCCCCTGAAATGACTGCTGTGCTAGATTTCACAGTATGGATGTAAGAGGGGAGTAGTTTGGTCAAGCCGAATACAAGAACTTGCTGGTCAAATTCTCAGCATGCTCTTTATTCCTGGTTGCCAGTTGTTCACTGATTTGGGTCTCCAAAGCCTGCCATCTGTTTGCAGCTTAGCCAAAATTAAGGGCTTTTTAAAATTTGTGATGCAGCCAAATTTCTAACAGAGATTGATGTTAAGCTGATTCATTAGTGCTTGACCTTGATTAGTTCTGAACTTTCTTTAGCTATTTCATTTAGCAAATTTACTTGAGATTTATGCTAGTAGAGCAAAGACTGGAATTTGCTCCCTGTGGTGATCCTGTTTACATGTGTGCATTTCTAGCTACATTGTGCCCATTACCAATAGAGCTAAGCTCTTACCAAATACTATAGAATTCCCTTTGACATCAGGCATAGTGTGAGCACTATATCTCATTACAAATAATGTGAACATGTCTGCTTGCATAGAAAATGGAATAATAGAATTATTCTGTTTCATATGCTGCATATTTAGGATCATTTCAGAACTGGTGACATTTTCGATTTAAATAAAACTTTTTTAACAATTTGTATTGTGTCTGGCTGAGATGGAGTTAATTTTCCTCATAACAGCCCTCATAGTGCTGTGCTGTGTATTGGTAGCTAGAAAGGTGTTGATAACACACTGGTGTTTTGGCTATGAACAGCATCAAGGCTGTTTCTCCATTTCTTCCCCCCTCACTAATAGGCTGGGGGTGGGCAAAATCTTGGGAGGGGACATAGCCAGGACAGCTGACCCAAACTGACCAAAGGGATATCCCATACCATATGACATCTGCTCAGCAATAAGAAACTGAGAGATAGGGGGAGGAAGTGGGGGCATTCATTATTTACAACATTTGTCTTCCAGAGCAACCGCTACACGTACTGAAGCCCTGCTTCCTGGGAAGTGGCCGGACATCGCCTGCTGATGGGAAGTAGAGAATAAATCTTTTGTTTTTTTCCTTTGTTTCCGCACATAGTCTTTTACTTTTGCTTTATTAAACTGCCTTTATCTTGACCCATGAGTTTGGGGTTTTTTTCCATCTTACTTTTCTCCCCTCCCTGTCCTGCTGAAGAGGGGAGTGATAGAGCGGCTTGGTGGACACCTGGCATCCAGCCAAGGTTAAACCACCACACAATCTTGTTCTAAAGTCAATTCCCAGAAGACTACCTGTTTCAGATGGTTGGCAAAGGGGAATGGCTTCTATAACGTCTATATCGCCACTGTGTATAATGCCAATAAGAAAGACTCGGGGACTCTGGTTCTGCAAATTATTCCATCTAATATCTTCACATACCTCCACAGAGGCTGACAGTTATGTCCCTGAGTTCAAAATCTATCCTCAAGTGGTAATGTACGCCTAAAGGATTGCAGGCTCACAGTGTTAGGCCGTTCAGTGATTTATCTGAATACCTTCATTGGATCTATCGCTCCTTTTCTGAGTGGGTAGGCACCCCTCACAAATTCCTCACATACCCAAAAGTGACATTAATCTGCACCCTTCTGAGGAGCCTGAGCTCTGTTTTTCAAGCTTTTCAGAGTATCTCAGAAACAGGTTCCTCAAAGAAAACAAGCAGTGAATCATCACTGAGAAGGAGCTGTGGTGCTTCAGTGGCTGCTTCAGGTTCCAGGAATGCACATCTTACAGCACAGATCAGGCATTATGTTTGCCCCATCCAAACCATGATACTTTCATTTAACAGCACATATTAGCATTTATGTTCAAAGTTAAAACTTATATGCCGCATTATTCAGCAACAATAATTCACAAGTTAGCATTCTAGGGCTACAGTTCTTGCCATTTAGTCCCTATGGGTACAGCAAGGAGACCATAAGTACATATAATCCTGCCAGTTTCTATGAGTAAGGCAAGGGTCAGAGTGATTACAATACTTTGAACTGCAACAGTTTGAAAGACCCTCCACTGTAACAACAGGAAAACACATTTTGCATACCTGAAAGTCAATTGAACTAGGAATACCATGTAGGGTGTTCATCTCTTCTCAAGTAAGCTGTACATGTGCTGCAAGATAGCATATATTCACTATTCCCTTTGTAATGTGAGTTAATTTCTTCCCATTCTTCCAAATGATAATGACAAAAAAAGTATTATGTCCTTTTCAGTCCTGGTTACAACATACTCATTTACAGTTAGTCTTTACAGGTATCTGCATAGTCAGTTTCACAATATGCTTCTGTTTTTTTCCCTTAAGAATAGGACTTAGAATGCCATGCTTTCAAGATGTGAAATGCCACATCATATGAAACAAAATCCATTGCCTGAAGGAATTTTGGAGTGTTATAAGATTATATTTCATTTTATAATGTCAGAGGTTCCATAGGCAAAAATTTGCCACAGTTAACAAGTATGACCTTTAAATTAGTCACATGAAATTCAAGGCATAAACTTTAATATTCACTCATGAACAGCATGTTTTTGCCTAAAAAAATCTGGTAGAAGGAATGAATCCACCAGTCCTTATTAATATCACATTGATGAGTGATACCAGAGTAGTGGTTCACATCAATAGCACTTACTTGGGTAAGTAAGAGAGCAGGATCAGGCCACATGAAAAAGATGATCCTTAAAATAGATTTCGGCTCTGTCGTGGTTTAGCCCCAGCTGGCAGCTAAGCACAACATGGCTGCTCGCCCACTCCCCCCCCCTCGGTGGGATGAGGAGGAGAATCTGAAGACAAAGGTAAAACTTGTGGGTTGGGATGAAGACAGTTTACTGAGACAGCAAAGGAAGAGGAAAATAACAACAGTACTTAGAATATACAAAACGAGTGATACACAATGCAGTTTCCCAATGATTGTAGATGACCACACACTCGCGCTGCCACTCCCCAACTAGCCCCCTTTTATGCTGAGCATGATGTCATACGGTATGGAATACCCCTTTGGCTAGTTTGGGTCACCTGTCCTGGCTGTGTCCCATCCCAGCTTCTGGTGAAAATTAACTCTATCTTAACTGAAACCAGGGTAAGCTCCTAAATCAATCACTGGACATTTCCAGCAATAAGAATGTGAATAAACCTTTGCTTTTCAGCTCAGTTCTTAAGCATATGCTTACTTTGGAAAACCTGATGTGCTGAATCATGATTAAAAGAATCTTGTTAGATTTGTTCACACATTTGTACCATATATAACTAGATGATAGTCAAAGTACTTTTTATTATTTTATTGTTTCAATTGCAGTGTAGAACTTAGAGTCCTTGTTAGCTACCTTAGATCAATGGTGTTTGAAAATGGATTTGTCAAAAAGGATAAAAATAACACATGGGAGAGAATATGCTTTGAAAGTGAATCAGCTTTGGAAGACCAAGGATCACCTCTACTGTCACCTACCCAAATATTTACAAGAATTGTGAAATATGCAGATTTGTCAAAGATACTGTTGTCCCAAAACTGAGGGTTTGTTTACCCGGTGTGCAATATGCCAATATACACACAGAGCAGAGGTATTTTATTGCGTATTTGCGCAGATATGGGTGCCTGTCCCAAGACAGCGTACCAAAACTCCAAATCAGTGGTTATTTACACATACAACATTAACATATTAATCTTTCTAATACATATGCATAGTTATTCTATTAAATGATTGGCTTAGATTTCTTTGCCTAGCATGCAAACTAGAACACGTGCTCAGTTCTCTGCCTTTATCTTTTGAATAGGTGGTATAATTGGGGTAGGTGGTCCATGGGTAGGTGGTTGCCATTTCCCTTGCTGGAATTACCTTCCCCCTAGTTTCCCGGTACTTTTGGCAAGTCCAAATGGTTCTTCAAGGCTTGTTGGTCAAGCTAACAATTTATCAGTTATGCTTCTACTTTTTGACAATCACATCTTCATTAGTACATTGTTTGGATAAACATTAACACAGGGGTAGGACTATACAATGGTCGCCCTTAGCAGCAATAGTCTTGATTACACTTGATTTTGCTGTAACAATACCTTCCACAGCTTGGACATAGAATCCAAAAGCGAGGCATGTTCACTACAAGATGTACAACCTTTTCCACTAGTGCTTCTCATCGAAAGTTAAATGTAATCTCTTACGATTCACCGGAGTTAAAATAACTGCATACCTAAGAGTTCTAGTAGTTTTAATGAATTCATTTGGCATTACCAGATATTATTTTTCATGTAATATGTTTTATAAGACTGAAAAATAAAGCTATGAAGTCAAAATAATTCAAAGTGGTGGCCTTTATTTTTCAATGTGTTAATCCCACTCTCTGAGTTCTAAAGAATATTTTAAAGTTCAATTTAATTCAACAAGAACTGGGTATATATTCCAAGTCATGCATATGATACTTCTACAGAAATTGCTGATGCCAAAATGTTGTTTATACTTTTGGTGCCTGCATTTGAAAAAGGATGCTGAAAAAAATTAATAGCAGATAGGAATTAGCCTTTGTGTGACTGGATGAGTGGAAGACTTAAAACAGTTCAGTGTCTTTATGACACCAAAAAGAAAACTGAGAATTGAGTTGCTTACAGTGCCTAAGTGCTTTCACATGGAGAAAATACAGTCATAAAATGAGACTATTAAGAGAAGAATGACAAGGTTCAGCACAAAGAACCTGAGGCCAGACAAATTTAAACAGGAAATAAGACGTTTTTAATGATGAATTGTGATCAGTTGCTTAAACTTCCATCAGATGGATGTGGTTAATTCTCAGATCTCAGGGTAATTTCAGATACATATTTAGAAGACATCTTTTGACTAAAAGCAAGTTAGTGACATTCAGTACAGTGGTAAAAAAAATTAAATTTATGGTCTAGTGATATATTTGAAGAGGGACTAGATGATGAAAGCTGGAGAGGGACTTTTACAAGGGCATGTAGTGATAGGACAAGGGTTAACGTCTTTAAGCTGAAGGGGGGTAGATTTAGATTAGATGTTAGAAAGAAATTCTTTACTGTGAGAGTGGTGAGGTACTGGAACAGGTTGCCCAGAGAGGTTGTGGAGGCCCCATCCCTGGAAGTGTTTAAAGCCCGGTTGGATGGGGCTTTGGGCAGCGTGGTCTAGTGGAGGGTGTCCCTGCCCGCAGCATGGGGGTTGGAACTAGATGATCTTTGAGGTCCCTTCCAACCCAAACCATTCTATGATTCTATGATTCTATGATTCTATGACCACATAAGTTGCTGGTCCTGAACTCTCAAACTATGCTTACATGACCAAATTTTTTTATAGAAGTAAGACTCACTGAAGATATATGCCAGCCTTAAATATTCGCTTTTTGTATATGATTCACTTTTTGGTATGCAAGATGAGCAATTTGATTTTTCTTGATATTAATATCCCCTTTGGGAGTTGGGTTAATGAAATAGTAGAATAGTTTCTACCATCTCATGAACTTCAATAGTTATATTTTTTGCTGTATAGTAACACACGCATTTTTTTTCCTCTTTAGGTAGTTTTTTCCTACAAAATAAGCTAAGGGAAATGCAGTGGTATTCCACATGACTCAAAACTAAGATTGCTTTAATACCAGATTTTTCTACACCATAAACAAAATAGTTGTCATTTAATATCTTACTGGGGATTTCATTCATATTGATGTCACCTTACATTTACATTGGTATGCATCTCAGTTACCTGAGAATTTTTCACACTCTTAAAGAACCACATTCTCAACAGTTTGCTATTTATGAAATGAGGTCTGAATCAAGATTTTACAGTTAATCCCTGAGTTTCAGTCCTTTGTTTCAGCACTTCTGTGCTAAGTGTGGAACTGGAAAGATAGACTGTAGTGCTGGTGAGAACAATATTATGACTGTGAAGGCACTGAAGAAGACAGTTGTGTGCTGTCCTCTTCGTACAGGTTCACTGGAGGGTGTGCAAACCTGGGAGGACCAATTGTGCCTAACATGAAAAATCTGTGAGTTGCTGCAATTTCCATGGGCTGCATGTTCTGATCAGAGCCTCTGCAAAGCATAGATAAAAAAATCGTACCCTATATCTATATCCTACATTTCTCAGAAATTTACTGAAACAAGGGGCTGACAGGCCCAATCCAGTACTTTCCATTATTATGCATAATACTTACTGACTTCAAACAAGCCAAGTATTTGTCTGTGTTTATTTATCAAGTGGAAAATTAGTGTACAAATGGCAACCAATGATAGATCTTTAAAGTTCCATTTGCTGGCTAATTCCACAGAACTACAGTGAGAGAACAGAAATTAAACCAACCTCTCGCTCCCTGCAGAGCCAGTCATCTCTTACGATTCTAGCACTGGACAGTTTAGCTGAAATAGTGCCATTCCCTAATTTATGTTCAGCTACCGTCTACATAGTTAAGTAATAAAAATTATAATTTTTGAGAAAAAAATATACCAGGTGAAATGCAGCTTGCAGAAGGTTGCCAGATAACAGATCAGGATAGAAACAATGGTTTCTTACTGGAAATGATCTTGAACTAAAGGTTAAGCAGAAGAATGTGTGGGAAATCTTGACAACTCTCTTTTAGTAAATAGCAATTTACAAAAAATCTTATATGTTTATTGCAGATTTCAGAGTAATAAAGAAAAATTAGTTAGTTTCTTATGATTAATCTATTCTTTAACAAAGAGGAAGAAAGTTTGTTTTTGCTAGAAGTGATTCTTTATGTCTTAGAGATCTATACAGTGACTTGTCTAGGTTCTAGTATCTAGCTATAATAAAATATCTAGCTATTACATCATTTTCCAGGTTTTTTTACATATCAGAAATTATTTAAATAGCCTGAGACACAGCTTTGTGTGACAATGGTATAATCTGAAATAGTTAGTAGAAATTAGTGAGTTGGGATGCTTAGAGGGCAGTGCTGTTAAAACCAAAACACTGACTTTACTTTCTCTCTTATTATTTAAATGTCACTATGTGCTAGCACTGTACAGCTGGAAATAGTAACTATCTTCGATTACCTCATCTTTGATGCTTGCCAAAAAGTACATGCAATAGTATGTTTAATTCATCATGTTTTGTTTGTACATTAATAAAAGGAAATCGCACCAACAGGAACTGCAAAGTACTGTACAGCAGAAGTAATGAGTAGATAGCAAAAGGTCTGGTTTGGAAGTTCAGTGTTCATTTACAAGTTATGGATCTAAAATAAAATATGGTTCAAAGAAAACTGTGGCCAAGCATTCAATATTTGCGAAATAAATTAAAAGTATAGTTCCATTTCCTTAAACTTTTATTTTAAATGAGTAATCTTTTCCTCTGGAAGTAGTGCTAAAACCTTCAGCTCGACTACCAGGTTGTTAGCTGATTCAGTGATAACCTCTGTAAGAATTTTCTGAACAAGTTCTATAAAAGAACTGGATTAAATTTGACAGGTGAAGCCAGAAGCTATCACCTAGGGATGAATTTGGTGTATTGTATTCTAAAGGCAGGTGTTCCTATTTTATTCTGCTGAAACAATGGATTTATACTTTTCTCTTTATATGAGAAAAGTATAAATAAGGTATTTTTAAAGTTCAGAAACTGAAACTCTCTGTGATTGACAGATTTGGTATCCTTTCTTTTTATTTTTGTCAAATCTCATTTGCTGTTCTCAGACTGTTGAGGTATTGGGAGACCTTTCAGTCAAATGAAAAGAAAAAAGACAACTCGGAGCAGAATTAAAAATTTTCTTGATTATTATCACACTTCAGCAGCACCCAAGCATGCGAAGGAAGTGGAGAAAGAAAAAAGAACTAGGAATAAAGTTTGGGCTTTATTTGCATCTTTGCACAGAAAGGATCTGCTTCAGCTCATTCACAACAGAAAATACAATTTTTAGTAACTCTTAAAATGAGAAAATTTAGCAGAACCCTAAAGTTACACCTGAATCCTAAGCTTATAATGAGCTCCTTTGGGAATCAGTCCTTCCACCTACTAAAATGCAGAAATTTTTCTTTCCTGTGGCTTAAAGCAGATGCCAGGTATTGTGGTGCAGTGAACCTGGGAATGCCTGCTGATACGCAGAAAGAGACACAAGGCTGTACTGCTGTGTCACAAGTGCAGGCAAAGGTTCAGGTGTGGTCTGTCACTTTGGGTTGTCTTAAATAACCTGTGTGTCTCTTCCCTCTGCAGACGTGCACAGCAAACAAAGAGCGTGGAAGGAGGCACAGCTGAGAAAGAGGACACTTCTGAAAAGACATTCTTTAGGGTTTAAGGAGGAATTTAGCTAGCTTTTCTCAGGTAGTACTCACCTCTCCTTCTTTGAGTGCTGCAATGCACTCTTTGCCGATTCTGCAAATCAAAGACAAATCCATCACAGAATTCCAAAACCCAAGTAAGTCTAGTACAGAAGTAAATTTAACAGTTCAAAATGTAGAATACATTAATCAATTGCAGATTATTCCTGTTGAATTTCAGAGAATCACAGAATCACAGAATGGTAGGAGTTGGAAGGGACCTCTGGAGATCATCTAGTCCAAGCCCCCTGCCATGGGCAGGATCACCTAGAGCAGGTTGCACAGAAACGCATCCAGGCGAGTGTTGAATATCTCCAGAGAAGGAGACTCCACAACCTCTCTGGGCAGCCTGTTCCAGTGCTCTGCCACCCTCAGAGTAAAGAAAATTTTCCTCATTTTCAGATGGAACTTCCTGTGTTCCAGCTTGTGCCCATTGCCCCTTGTCCTGTCGCTGGGCTCCATTGAGAAGAGTCTGTCCCCATCCTCTAGACATCCACCCTTTAGATATTTATAAGCGTTGATGAGATCCCCTCTCAGTCTTCTCTTCTCCAGGCTAAACAGACCCAGCTCTCCCAGCCTTTCCTCGTATGAGAGATGCTCCAGTCCCCTCATCATCTTTGTAGCCCTCCGCTGGACTCTCTCCAGTAGTTCCCTGTCTTTCTTGAACTGGGGAGCCCAGAACTGGACACAATATTCCAGATGTGGCCTCACCAGGGCAGAGTAGAGGGGGAGGATAACCTCCCTCGACCCGCTGGCCACACTCTTCTTAATGCACCCCAGGACACCATTGGCCTTCTTGGCCACAAGGGCACATTGCTGGCTCATGGTTAACTTGTTGTCCACCAGGACTCCCAGGTCCTTCTCTGCAGTGCTGCTTCCCAGCAGGTCAGCCCCTAACCTGTATTGGTGCTTGGGGTTATTCCTCCCTAGGTGCAGGACCTTACACTTGCCCTTGTTGAATTTCATTAGGTTCCTCTCCGCCCAGCTCTCTAGCCTGTCCAGGTCTCACTGAATGGCAGCTCAGCCTTCTGGTGTATCAGCCACGCCTCCCAGTTTTGTATCATCCGTAGTTTATTGTGATAGGCTGTGTTGGGTTTGCGTGGCAAGGTTTTGGTAGCGGGGGGGGCTACAGGGGTGAGTTCTGTGAGAAGCTGCTAGAAGTTTCCCCTGTGTCTGATAGAGCCAATGCCAGCCGGCTCCAAGACGGACCCGCCGCTGGCCAAGGCCAAGCCAATCAGCGCCTCTGTGATGATAACATATTTAAGAAGGGAAAAAACAAGTTAGGGAGAGCTTTTGCAGCCTGAGAGACAAGTGAGAAGATGTGAGAAGCTCTGCAGACACCAAGGTCAGTGAAGAAGGAGGGGGAGGAGGTGCTCCAGGCACCGGAGCAGAGATCCCCCTGCAGCCCATGGTGAAGACCATGGTGAAGCAGGCTGTCCCCCTGCAGCAGCCCATGGAGGAAGGATGAGGGGGTGTAGTGATTCCACCTGCAGCCCATGGAAGACCCCACGCTGGAGCAGGTGGAGACACCTGAAGGAGGCTGTGACCCCGTGGGAAGCCCGCGCTGGAGCAAGCTCCTGGCAGGACCTGTGGACCCGTGGAGAGAGTAGCCCAAGCTGGAGCAGGTTTGCTGGCAGGACTTGTGACCCCGTGGGGGATACATGCTGGAGCAGTCTGCTCCTGAAGGACTGCACCCCATGGAAGAGACCATGCTGGAGCAGTTCGTGAAGAACTGTAGCCCGTGGGAAGGACTCACATTGGAGAAGTTCATGGAGGACTGTGTCCCGTGAGAGGGACCCCATGCTGGAGCAGGGGAAGAATGTGAGGAGTCCTCCCCCTGAGGAGGAAGGAGCAGCAGAGACAATGTGTGATGAACCGACCACAACCCCTATTCCCCGTCCCCCTGTGCCACTGAGGGAGGAGGAGGTTGAAACCGGGAGTGAAGTTAAGCCTGGGAAGATGGGAGGGGTGGGGGGAGGTGTTTTAAGATTTGATTTTATTTCTCATTGCTCTAGTCCGTTTTGCTTGGTAATAAATTAGATGAATTTCCTCTCTAAGTTCAGTCTGTTTTGCTCATCACGATAATTAGTGAGTGATCTCTCCCTGTCCTTATCTCGACCCGCAAGTGTTTTGTTATACCTTTTCTCCCCAGTCTACCTAAGGAAGGGGAGTGATAGAGCGGTTCTGGTGGGCACCTGGCTTCCAGCCAGGGTTAACCCACCACACATATTAGTTGCTGTCATCAAGAAGTAGAAGTATAAAACCAAAGAACAAAGTATCTAATATGTAATGAACAGCTCTATGCCTGCTGCACCTATATTTAGAGATATGAACATAGGCAACTTTCAGAGGCAGATGAGAATGGAATTTGCGAGGCATAATCAGGAGGAGAGAAGTTTAAGAAATCAAGATAAGAAAGACTAAAACAAAATCATAAGACTCAAGATACCCTGATTCAAAACATTGTTATTAAAATTATTGCCTAAAATCACTGTGATTTAAATATGCACTCAACAATGCAGCTACTGGAGTACTTCTGCTGACTGTGCCTGTAGTTGATCTAGGATTGAAGTGAATAATTACATGATATCCACATGCTGATATGTTCCTAGAGAAAAGCACAGTTTGGCCATTCATATGCAGTGCTTTTCAACTGTCCCATATGCTGCTGATTTCTATGAGAAATCTTAAGGGATAAGTACAAAGTGTGAACAGGAAAACCTTAGGGAGTATTGAATATGTTTAGAATGTTTGTAAACGGGTTGGGATGAAAAATCAAATTTTCAACTGTTTTTAAATAAAAATCTGAAAAAAAAGACATCCTAAGCAATCATACCTTTTGTAGCAACTTCAAATTTTCCATTTTTTTCTGACTTTGTGTCAAGACATTCTCTGCATTTGTTTTCCATATAATGTTTTAAAGTCAGTAAATTTTGAAAAACAAAGATATCCCAAACCTGTATTTAGAAAATTCCTAAGCCAGTGTAGTAAGCATGCATTATAATTTGTACCTGAAATTTGTAGCAGACAAACATTCTCTGTATAAAGATGATGAATAAAGATGAGGAGACGAACCAGGGGCTCCGGATGCAACAGGAACCAACGGGGAAACACGGGGAAGATATATCAAAAGAATCCCAGCCACCCCAGCCAATAAGTCAGCCTCAATGGGGTCACCACTGAAATGCCTCTACGCGAACGCACGGAGCATGGGGAATAAACAAGAGGAGCTGGAGGCATGTGTGCGCCTGCAAGGCCATGACCTTATTGGCATTACAGAGACGTGGTGGGATAGCTCCTTTGACTGGAGTGTTGGGATGGAAGGGTACAGGCTCTTTAGGAAGGACAGGCAGGGCAGATGAGGAGGGGGCATCGCCCTCTATGTCAATGACCAGCTGGAGTGCATGGAGCTCCACCTGGGGATGGATGAGGAGCCCAAGGAGAGCCTATGGGTCAGGATTAAAGGGAGGGCTGGGGCAGGGGACATCATAGTGGGGGTCTGCTACAGGCCACCTGACCAGGGGGACCGAGCAGATGAAGCCCTCTATAGGCAGATAGGAGCAGCCTCATGCTCACAAGCCCTGGTCCTTATGGGGGACTTCAACCACCCCGACATCTGCTGGAGGGACAACGCAGCAGGGCACAAGCAATCCAGGAAGTTCCTGGAATGTGTTGATGACAACTTCCTCCTCCAAGTGATAGAGGAGCCCATGAGGAGAGGTGCCATGCTGGACCTTGTTCTCACCAATAAGGAGGGCCTGGTAGAGGATGTCAAGATCAAGGGCAGCCTTGGCTGCAGTGACCCTGAAATGGTGGAGTTCAGGATCCTCAGGGCAGCGAGGAGGGCGCACAGCAAGCTCACTACCCTGGACTTCAGGAGAGCAGACTTTGGCCTCTTCAGGGATTTGCTTGGTAGAATACCATGGGACAAAGCCCTGGAAGGAAGAGGGGCCCAAGACAGCTGGCTAATATTCAAGGGTCACCTCCTCCAAGCTCAGGAGAGATGCATCCCAACAAAGAGGAAGTCAGGCAAATCCACCAAGAGGCCCCCACGGATGAACAAGGAGCTCCTGGGCAAAGTCAAACACAAAAAGGAAGCCTACAGAGGGTGGAAGCAAGGGCAGGTAGCCCGGGAGGAGTACAGAGAAGCTGTCTGAGCAGCCAGGGATCAGGTTAGGAAAGCCAAAGCCCTGATAGAAATTAGTCTGGCCAGAGATGTGAAGGACAACAAGAAAAGCTTCTATAGGTATGTTAGTGATAAAAGGAGGACGAGGGAAAATGTGGGTCCCCTCCGGAATGAAGTGGGTGACCTGGTTACCCAGGCTATGGAGAAGGCTGAGGTACTCAACGACTTCTTTGCCTCAGTCTTCACTGGGAAATGCTTGAGCCACACTGCCCAGGTCACAGAAGGCAGGGACTGGGAGAATGCAGAACCGCCCACTGTAGGAGAAGATCAGGTTCGAGAATATCTAAGGAACCTGAAGGTGCACAAGTCCATGGGACCTGAGGAGATGCATCCGCAGGTCTTGAGGGAACTGGCAGATGAAGTGGCCAGGCCACTCGCCATCATATTTGAGAAGTCCTGGCAGTCTGGTGAAGTTCCCGCTGACTGGAAGAGGGGGAACATAACCCCCATTTTTAAAAAGGGAAAAAAGGAAGACCCAGGGAACTACAGGCCAGTCAGTCTCACCTCCGTGCCTGGCAAGATCATGGAGCAGACCCTCCTGGAGACCATGCTCAGGCACATGGAAGATAAGGAGGTGCTTAGTGATAGCCAACATGGCTTCACTAAGGGCAAATCGTGCCTGACAATCTTGGTGGCCTTCCATGATGGGGTGACAGCGTCGGTGGACAAGGGAAGGGCAACTGACATCATCTTCCTGGACTTGCGCAAGGCATTTGACACTGTCCCGCATGACATCCTTGTGTATAAATTGGAGAGACATGGATTCAATGGATGGACCACTCGGTGGATAAGGAATTGGCTGGATGGTCACACTCAAAGAGTTATTGTCAATGGCTTGATGTCCAAGTGGAGAACAGTGACGAGTGGTGTTCCTCAGGGGTCTGTATTGGGACCGGCACTGTTCAACATCTTTGTCAGCAACATGGACAGTGGGATCGAGTGCACCCTCAGCAAGTTTGCCAATGACACCAAGCTGTGTGGTGTGGTCGACACTGTCATGGTTTTCCCCAGCCAGCAGCTGAGCACCACGCAGCCGCTTGCTCACTCCTCCCATCAGGATGGGGGAGAGAATTGGAAAAGTGAAAGTGAGAAAACTCATGGGTTGAGATAAGGACAGTTTAATAGGTAAAGCAAAAGCCGCGCGCACAAGCAAAGCAAAGCCAGGAATTCATTCACCACTTCCCATGGGCAGGCAGGTGTTCAGCCATCTCCAGGAAAGCAGGGCTCTGTCATGCGTAACGGTTACTTGGGAAGACAAATGCCATCACTCCGAATGCTGTCACCCGCCCCCCCAGTCCCCCCTCTTCCCCCAAGCTCCTTATAAACTGAGCATGACGTCATATGGTATGGAATATCCCTTTGGTCAGTTTGGGTCAGCTGTCCTGTCTGTGTCTCCTCCCAACTTCTTGTCCACCCCCAGCCATCCCGCTGGCAGGGCAGTGCGAGAAGCAGAAAAAGCCTTGGCCCCGTGTAAACACTGCTCAACAATAGGTCCATCATAGAACAAAAACATCTCTATATTATCAATGCTGTCTCCAGCACAAATCCAAAACATATCCCCACACTAGCTACTATGAAGAAAATCAACCCTCTCAGCTGAAACCAGGACAGACAGGCTGGAGGGAAGGGATGCCATCCAGAGGGACCTTGACAGGCTTGAGAGGTGGGCCCCCGTGCGAACTGCATGAAGTTCAACAAGGCCAAGGGCAAGGTCCTGCACGTGGGTCAGCGCAATCCCAAGCACGACTATAGGCTGGGAGAGGAATGGATTGAAAGCAGCCCTGAGGAGAAGGACATGGGGGTATTGATTGATGAGAAGCTCAACATGAGCCGGCAGTGTGCGCTTGCAGCCCAGAAAGCCAACCATGTCCTGGGCTGCATTAAAATAAGTGTGACCAGCAGGTCGACGGAGGTGATCCTGCCCCTCTACTCCGCTCTCGTGAGACCCACCTGGAGTATTGCATCCAGCTCTGGGGGCCCCAGTACAGGAGAGACATGGAGCTGTTAGAGAGAGTCCAGAGGAGGGCCACGAAGCTGATCAGAGGGCTGGAGCACCTCTCCTATGAGGACAGGCTGAGAGAGTTGGGGTTGTTCAGCCTGGAGAAAAGAAGGCTCCGGGGAGATCTAATTGTGGCTTACCAGTACCTGAAGGGGGCCTAGAGGAAAGATGGGGAGGGACTGTTTATCAGGGAGTGTAGTGACAGGACAAGGGGTAATGGGTTTAAGCTGAAGGAGGGTCGATTTAGATTAGATGTTAGAAAGAAATTCTTTACTGTGATGGTGGTGAGGCACTGGAACAAGTTGCCCAGAGAGGTTGTGGAGGCCTCATCCCTGGAAGCGTTCAAGGCCAGGTTGGATGAGACTTTGGGCAACATGGTCTAGTGGAGGGTGTCCCTGCCCATGGCAGGGGGTTTGGAACTAGATGATCTTTGAGTTCCCTTCCAACCCAAACCATTCTATGATTCTATGATTCTATAATTGTTGTGCTGGTTTTGGCTAGGATAGAGTTAATTTTCTTCATAGTACCTAGTATGGGGCTATTTTTTGGATTTATGCTTACAACAGTGTTGATAATTGTAAAAATATAGAAGCTTAGCTATAAGAAAACCTATATTAACTAGAAAACTGCTTAAGGCCTAGAACTGTTTTAAAGCCTATAATCGTGGGAAAGGGGTTTGTAATCAAGGTAATAGCTAACTGACCATGGCAATGTACAATGCTGCTATTTTCCTTGTACAGTCCCTACCCAACCGGACAATAGGCCCAGGAATATTAATCTTATGAAGTAAGTTATAATGGACAAGTGTATCCACAGCAAGGATACTGCGCATGCCTGCAAGAAGAGGGTCATCCAGCGAACACGGGTGCGAGACCACTGATGACCACCAGAGACCCCTGAGGACCACCAACTCAAATCACTGAGCATGCGTGATGGGGAGGAGAATATGGAAATGGATTCCAAGAAATGATTATAATAGGACTGCCTTTTCTTGGAAAAATAATGAATATGTATATTTTGATTCTATATAACCTGTATGTTGGTGATCACCTGGCATGCACGTTGGGTGGAGCTGTTTCCCCCGTGCATCCAGCACTGCAATAAAGCAAACCTAGGGTAAGTCACATCTGGTAGAATTTTTCTTTAACAATAATATAGAGATGTTTTTGTTATTGTTGAGCAGTGCTTACACAGAGTCAAGGCCTTTTCTGCCAGGACACACCACCCCACCAGCGAGTAGGCTGGGGGGTGCACAAGAAGTTGGGAGGGGACACAGCCAGGACAGCTGACTCCAGCTGGCCAAAGGGGTATTCTATAACACATGACCTCATGTTCAGCATATAAAGGTGGGGGGAGAAAAAAGAAGGGGGGGGACATTCAGAGTGATGGCGTTTGTCTTCCCAAGTAACCGTTACGCGTGATGGAGCCCTGCTTTTCTGGAGATGGCTGAACTGCCTCTGGGAAGTAGTGAATGAATTCCTTGTTTGGGTTTGCTTGCATGTGCGGCTTTTGCTTTACTTATTAAACTGTCTTTATCTCAACCCACAAGTTTTCTCATTTCCAATTCTCTCCCCTATCCCACTGGGGGAGGAGTGAGTGAGTGGCTGCATGGTGCTTAGCCACCAGCTGTGGCAAAACCATGACAATTGTGAAGTGAGCAGTCTTGAATCCAGTCTTCCATTTAAATCACCTGTGCTATCGCAGAAGAAAGAAAAATATACGTCTTCTGAGGCTTTGGGGGGAGGTATTTGGTGACTCTAAAATAAGTTACAGAACATTCCCTTCATTTTCAGACTGTTAATGCTTATCCATGACTTAAGTAAAAATACTTGCTTGTTCTCTTCAATTGTGCACAGTACAAACATATTACCAACCTTACACTTCAGAGTTAAAGTGATATGAAGCTATTAACATTCTGTTGTAAGTGGACAGAAGCTTCCTTTGGGGTTTTTTTTTCATCAGAAAACCACTAAAACCCTTAGTTTGCCCTGTTTTCATGAAGATCACTCATTCCCTTTTCACTTGATTGGTCACTGACACTGAGCATCTTCAAATTATTAGTGCTCCTTTGCAGTTGCCAGATATTTCACACTTCAAAAAAGTCAGATTGTCCCATATAAACTATTCCATGATATTCTGTGTGGAAGATTTGAATGCCATAATCAGAAGATATCAATTAGATCTATGAGCTGATCAGTTATAAAAGGAGATGAGTTTTACCCATACAACATTCCTGTTGAATCTATCTTTCATTATGTCCTGGTTTCAGCTAGGACAGTTAATTTTCACAAGAAGCTGGGACGGGGACACAGCCAGGACAGGTGACCCAAACTAGTCAAAGGGGTATTCCATACCATATGACATCATACCCAGCATATAAAGGAGGCTGGCCGGGGAGGAGCTCCAGCTTGGTGTTGGGCTGGATGTCTGGTCAGGTGAGCAATTGCATTGTGTATCACCCCCTTTGTATATTCTGTTATAAGTACTGTTGTTGTTATTTTCCTCTTCCTTTGCTGTCCTAGTAAACTGTCCTTATCCCAACCCATGAGTTTTACCTTTGTCTTCTGATTCTCCTCCCCATCCCACCAGGGGAGGGAGGTGTGAGCAAGCGGCAGCATGGTGCTTAGCTGCCAGCCAGGGCTAAACCATGACACACTACGTCAACAGTACAGCAAAAATATACTATAAGTACATATTTCTAAATACCAAATGAAAATCAAAACACTAAGATGAAAGATTGACAGGAATCTGGAGAAAGATTAAGCAAGGAAACATATGTTGTGTTTATTCCTTTGTATCTTCTTATTACTTTTTACCTCCTCAGTACTACATGGTCTCATACCTGTTGTTATGATCCATCAGAAAATGAAAACATATTTAATTTACAAAAATTTTCAAGACAGCCTTCAGAATCTCTAACAACTGCCTCAGTATATCTTAAAACTGATAAAATTTAACCTGTCTCAAAATTTGCCCATTTTGTAGAAAGCACAAACAACTACTCACATATTATAGACCTAGAAATAGAGCAAACATCCTCCAAGATGTCTGGAATGGAAAAGATTTTCCATTGTTTAAACTCTGACAGGGAGGATTTGCACTGCTGTGGAGATAAGAGGTGAAACTTTTGGCTGACTGAATACACTGGAAGTTTTGATATCAACTTTAGGCAGCATTTCTCCAAGTTTTATGAGTTGGATATTAAATATTACTTCCTTTAGATATAAACCTGAGGGATCCTATGCATATACAAATCCTTTTCCACTCTTTTTCTTTCTCTTTTACTTATTTCACTCAATTCTTTCCTCCTTTGAATAAGAGTTTCCCTTCTTTTCTTAAAACCGTTTAATAAGTATTTCAATGTTACTATGTTTTTTAACAGCTCTCATAAATGCTGTTAAAGCCATGCTGTTTTGCTACGATGTTTTCACTTGCAGTAGAACTAAAGTTCGTGCTTTTAAAAGGCTTAAAAATGTCAAAGAGACAGTGACTTTATGTTTTAGCTTGTAGATATGTTACTATGAGGACATAGTAACATCTGCAATAGCAGTACTAGTGAGAAAATACTGTTTGTTTGTGGGGTTTTTTTAACTATTAAAAACTAAATGGTACTTTTCAACTTGCAGAAGCAGCATTTCACAGCCCTCCCCCATTCATGAAATTATGGTTTTGGTTACTTGCAGGTACCAAGTTATATGAAGCATGGAAAGCTTTTTGAAGCTGGAAAGCTTTTTTTGAAGAACTGTAAAAATCAATTCTACTGAATTTAACAGGGGTATACAAATCTATTCTAGCTAGTTAATTCATTTAAACCTCTAAGAAGGTGTTATCACACTTACTTTACAAATGAAGAGAGACACAGAGATGAAAGCTCAACAGAAACACTGAGATTAAAACTCATCCTTAACATCAATAGACCACACAGCCGAATGGATTTGGATGTTGCAAATATCTTGACATATTTATAAAATAAAAAAAAAATAAATTGATAGTCAAAACAGAATTGCCAAAAAACAAAATCAGCAACCTCCTTGCTAAGGAATATATAGAATTTTTAATTTTAAATTAAAGAGGTCCAAGTTTTTTATATACCCAGAAACTACTTTTATAATTGCTATATTACATTGGGATAAAATGTTAAGATTATTTTAAATTATTTCAAATATATTATAAATTAAAAAATATTTTGAATAAAAATGAAGTCATATATCTGGAAGTTAAAAAAAAAAAAACACCTCCCACAGACCTCTTGGATTGGTTTAACTGAAGCAGAAGACATAAATACCTGTAGATGGAGATACATACTGATTTGTAGCAATATACATATAGATTTTTATTTTAAGTATAATTTAGAATGAGATGACAGTCTTGTACTTTGGTACTAGTTGAATTGTTAATTCTCAATGTATTAACTAGTAGATTTATATATATATTTATATATATTTAGTCTGTTCACAATCACTTGCAAATTGATCTTCAGTTCCATTAATATGTTTATTAACCATAAAGACTGAATAATCAGTCTATTTTGCTAAAACATCTTTATAGAATTAAAAAGAAATTTAACTAAAATTAATTAAATGACCCTCACTATTAAGTAAAATATCAGTTTGTTGAGATGTAGAAATATGGATATAAATAATCAGTTGTTCTTATTTTTGAACTGATTTAACAAATGCTTCCAAAACTCCCCTGGCTTCATAAAATACAAATTTCCTTATGTTGCAGAAAATACTTCTGGTCATTCTTTTTTCATTACATACATTTTAAGAATTTTCTAGTCTATTGCTAGGAACGTAACTTGAATGTTAGCATGAAATTGAGAGTATATTATTTTTCTTTGTTTCAGAGTGTTCTTTCTTTATTAAGCAATGCTGCTTATTGTCCCCAAGAAGGGACATAATGATTTGCTTAAAACAGAGCATATGCTAATACCTTTTCCTATAAGGAAGGAGAGGTGGAGGAGTTGCCCTCTATGCCAAAAATGGGATTGATTGCATGGAGTTATCTTTGAAGAACAGCAATGTGCAGGTTGAGAGCTTATGGGTGAAAATTAGAGACCAGGGCAACAAAGGAAACTTTGTGGTTGGTGTCTACTACAGGCTACCTGGTCAAGAAGAAGAGGTTGATGAAGAGTTCTTTCTTCAAGTGCAGGAAGCATCACACTTGCAGGCCCTGATCCTGATAGGGGACATCAACCACCCAGACATCTGCTGGAAAAGTGGCACAATGAACTGCAAGCAGTCCAGGAAACTACTGGAGTGTGTTGAGGCAACTTCCTAGTACAGGTGATGGAGAGCCCAACCAGAGGACAGGCACTGCTGGACCTGTTGCTCACTAATGTAGAAGAACTTATTGGAGAGGTTAAGATTTGAAGTAGCCTGGGCTACAGTGATCATGCCTTGGTGGAATTCTCAATCTTGAGGGGTACACGATGGGTAAAAAGTAGAGTCAGGACCCTAAACCTCAGAAGGGCAAACTTTCAGCCGTTTAGGATGCTAGTGCATGGGATCCCTTGGGAAACTGCCCTCAGAGACAAAGGACCAAATGAGAGCTGGGAGATATTTAAAGACATTTCTCTTAGGGCACAAGAGCTCTCAATCCCTATGTGCAAGAAGTTGGGTAGGGGAGGCAGGAGGCCAGCTTGGCTAAGTCAAGATCTCTTAGCCAAACTAAAACACAAAAACCAAAACGCATAGGCAGTGGAGGCAAGGAGATACATCCTGGGAAGATTATAGGGATATGGCCAGAGAGGGTTTCTTCAGGTACATAGGACAACAAAGGAAGATGAAAGAAACTACCATCCCTGATGAGCAAAATGGGACATCTGGCTACAACTGACATGGAGAAGGCTGAGGTACTCAACATTTTGCCTCGATCTTCACCAGCAAGTGCTCTAGCCATGCTGCCCAACTCACAGAAGGCAAAGGCAGGGACTGGGAGAATGAAGAACCGTCCATTGTAGGAGAAGATCAAATTGAAAACCATCTAAGGAACCTGAAGGTGCACAAGTCCATGGGACCTGATGAGACGCATCTGTGGGTCCTGAGGGAACTGGCAGATAAAGTTGCTAAGCCAATGTAAATCATATTTGAAAAGCAGTGGCAGACTGGTGAAGTTCCCAGTTACTGGAAAAGAGGAAACATAACCCCCATTTTTAAAAAGGGAAAGAAGGAAGACCTGGGTGTCCTGGTTCTGGCTAGGATAGAGTTAATTTCACAAGGAGCCAGGACAGGTGAGCCAAGATGGCTGGGGGGCTATTCCATACCATGTGACGTCATGCTCACCATAAAAGGGGGCTAGTCAGGAAGGGGTGGGTTTGATGTGGCTCCTGGATGGTCTGAGCTTCAGGTGGGTAAATTGCTTTCTGTTATCACCCATTGTGAATATCTGTTATGAGTACTGTTGTTGATTGTTTCCCTCTCCCTTGCTGTCCCAGTAAACTGTCCTTATCCCAGCCCAGGAGGCTTTGCCTTTGTTTTTCCATTCTCCTCCCCATCCCGCCAGGGGAGGGGTCAGCGAGCGGCAGCGTGGTGCTCAGCTGCCGGCTGGGGCTAAACCACGTCAGTCCTTTTTGGCGCCCAACGTGGGGCCCGAGGGGTTGTGATAACGACAGATCTCACCCAAGTGTGTAAAAACAAAGTTGTTATAAGCATTTATAATGTTATTTAAACAGTCGCTGGTCACAATGATGTTCTGTTTGGTCACATGGCTTTGTTTTGTAAACCCATGTTTACTCTATGTAATCCCTGCGGTGCTGTTTATCACCTCTGGGAGAGGGGTTCCTGTTCTCATATTGTTGTATTGTGTGATAACGACTTATGATAAGATATCATCGACGGTCATGAGTCTGAGCACGTACTTGTACGTAGCATTTCGGTCAGGCCCGTACCTTGCACGACATCTTTCAGAATTGATTAATAATTGGACCCAATCTATGGGGAAGACAGGGGGGGATACCTTCTCCCACTCTTTCACCTCCCCTTTTCCCTTTTGGTTGGTTACAACAGCTTTTGAGAATTCTGAATACCCTTGGAATGTTCAGGCCAGTATATTCCTGTTGCTAGGTCTCCTGAATGTGTTTCAAGTCCTGTTCAGGGTTAGCAAAAATTGTTTTAAGAATACCACCCAGGGATCTTCCCCGAGGCTGAATAGTCAGGGCTGGCATGGCATGTGGGAGAGTATGGGCAGGTATCTAGAGACTTTCTCACCCCCAGTGGTTTGGAGCTTCACTCCCGAACAACTGCAAGACCCTGATAAAATGGTAGAATATTTGAAAGGAAAATGCTGTGGGTATTCCAAGGAGACACTGTGCTGGGCCCTGGCCACAATCCATCAAACACTGCTTGATAGTAGACAGCACCATCCAGAGGGAGAGAGAGAAAGAGCAGACCCACAGGCACCGTGCATACCCAAACCCCCGCAACAGGCACTGTAGCTGAGCCAAAAGATCAACCCATACCAGTATCAGTCGCCCCTATACACAAAAAGAAATACACACACAAAGAAATCAGTTCGCTTAGTGAGGGATGATGATGAACTGGGAGCATCACAAGAACAAGAAGAAGAGCCAGAACCAGAAGTGATCACTCGATCCCTGTCCCTGAGTGAGCTGCGACATATGCGGAAAGATTTCAGCCGACTTCCAGGGGAGCACATCATTACCTGGCTGCTCCACTGCTGGGATAATGGGGCCAGTAGCCTGGAACTGGAGGGCAGGGAGGCCAAGCAGCTGGGATCCTTGTCTAGGGAAGGGGGCATTGACAAAGCAATTGGGAAGAAGGCACAGGCCCTCAGCCTCTGGAGGCGACTCCTGTCAAGTGTGAGGGAAAGGTATCCTTTCAGCGAAGATGTCATATGTCGGCCAGGCAAGTGGACCACCATGGAGAGAGGTATGCAATATCTGAGGGAATTAGCTGTGTGGGAGATGGTTTATTATGATCCAGACAACGCACAGTTGCCCACAGACCCCGATGAAGTCCAGTCTACCCGACCCATGTGGCAAAAATTTGTGCAAAGTGCACCATCATCGTATGCCAACTCACTGGCAGTAATCGACTGGAAAAGTGAAGAGGCACCCACGGTGGACAAAGTGGCTGGCCGACTCAATCAGTATGAAGAGAGCCTTTCTTCCTCCCTCGTCTCGGCTGTGGAGAAACTGTCCCGGGACGTCCGGCAACGCAAAGAAGATGTATCTTACTCCCCACCTGTACAGACCCCTATTTCAGCTGTTAGGAGTAAGCGTTTTTCTGCTCCGGAGAGGGGATATGGAGCATACACACCACGAGGTATCCTGTTGTTTTATCTGCGTGACCACAGAGAAGACATGAGGAAATGGGATGGGAAGCCTACCTCAACCGTGAGGGCACGAGTATGTGAGCTGCAAGGCAAGACAGCTGTAAAAAGGGACTCTTCCAGAAAGAATGCTGCTCCAGTTTCCACCAGGCAGCTCCACAGATCAAGTGAAAGGCCAGATCACATATATGATCCTCTTGAAGGGACTTCTAAGTCCTTTCTGCAAGAGGTGAGTAGTGACTATGATGAGCAGGATTAGAGGGGCCCTGCCTCCAGCCAGGTGGAGGAAAGGGACAACAGGATTTATTGGACTGTGTGGATCCGGTGGCCTGGCACGTCAGATCCACAGGAGTACAAGGCCCTAGTGGACATGGGTGCACAGTGTACCCTAATGCCATCGAGCCATGAACAGGTAGAACCCATCTCTATTTCTGGTGTGACGGGGGGATCCCAACAGTTGACTCTGTTGGAGGCTGAAGTAAGTCTAACTGGGAATGAGTGGCAAAAGCACCCCATTGTGACTGGGCCGGAGGATCCGTGCATCCTGGGCATAGACTACCTCCGGAAAGGGTATTTCATAGGTCCAAAAGGCTACCAGTGGGCTTTTGGAATAGCTGCCCTGGAAGGGGAGGAAATTGAACCATTGTCTAGTTTGCCCAGTCTCTCGGAGGACCCTTCTGTTGTAGGGTTGCTGAGGGTTGAAGAGCAACAAGTGCAGATTGCTACTACAACTGTGCACTGGTGGCAATACCGCATCAACAGAGACTGCCTGGTTCCCATCCACAAGCTAATTCGTCAACTGGAGGGTCAGGGAGTGATCAGCAGAACCCACTCACCCTTTAACAGTCCCATATGGCCAGTGCGGAAGTCCAATGGAGAGTGGAGGCTGACAGTGGACTATTGTGGCCTGAATGAAGTCACACCGCCCATGAGTGCTGCCGTGCCAGACATGCTGGAACTTCAATATGAACTGGAGTCAAAGGCAGCCAAATGGTATGCCACAATTGATATAGCTAATGCATTTTTCTCGATCCCTTTGGCAGCAGAGTGCAGGCCACAGTTTGCCTTCACTTGGAGGGGCGTCCAGTACACCTGGAACCGACTGCCCCAGGGGTGGAAACACAGCCCCACCATCTGCCATGGACTGATCCAGACTGCACTGGAAAAGGGTGAAGCCCCAGAGCACCTGCAATACATTGATGACATCATTGTATGGGGCAACTCAGCAGCAGAGGAAGTTTCTGAGAAAGGAAAGAAAATAATCCAAATCCTGCTGCAGGCTGGCTTCACCATAAAACAAAGTAAGGTCAAGGGGCCTGCGCAGGAAATACATTTTTTAGGAATAAGATGGCCTAATGGGCCATCTTCTCTTTATTAAAAATTTTATCACAGAGGCGCTGATTGGTTTGGCCTTGGCCAGCGGCGGGTCTGTCTTGGAGCCAGCTGGCATTGGCTCTATCAGACACAGGGGAAGCTTCTAGCAGCATCTCACAGAAGCCACCCCTGTAGGCCCCCTCTACCAAAACCTTGCCAAGCAAAACCAACACATTCCACCCCTCGCCTCTGTGAATCACATATTTAAGAATTATCATTAAAATATACATGCAACACAAAAATTTCACGAATACTAATCACATCAACAAGGAAAAAGAAAAAAGAATTCCCCACACCAAAATCAAAACAACACTATCACAACACCAAACAAGAGTGCACAATCTACAGACAAAATCTACCTCTAATCCCTTCACCACTATTTCACTCTCAAGCTACGTTCAATGTTTTGCCTGTTACCTCTTCCAATTACTATCCTTATCTCGATTTTCTCGTGCCCCACATTGGGCGCCAAAAAGGACTGTGGTGAGTTGACCCTGGCTGAGGGCCAGGTGCCCACCAGAACCGCTCTATCACTCCCCTCATTCACTAGACAGGGGAGAAAAAGGTATAACAAAAAGCTTGTGGGTCGAGATAAGGACAGGGAGAGATCATTCTCTAATTATCGTCACGAGCAAAACAGACTGAACTTAGAGAGGGAATTCATCTAATTTATTACTAAGCAAAACAGAGTAGAGGAATGAGAAATAAAAGCAAATATTAAAGCACCTCCCCCCCACCCCTCCCATCTTCCCAGGCTCAACTTCACTCCCGGCTTCAACCTCCTCCCCCCTCAGCGGCACAGGGGGACAGGGAATGGGGGTTACGGTCAGTTCATCACGCGGTGTTTCTGCCGCTTCTTCATCCTCAGGGGGAGGACTACTCTCATCGTTCCCCTGCTCCAGCGTGGGGTCCCTCTCACAGGCTACAGTCCTTCACGACCTTCTCCAACGTGGGTCTCTTCCATGGGGTGCAGACCTTCAGGAGCAAACTGCTCCAGCGTGGGTCCCCCACGGGGTCACAAGTCCTGTCAGCAAACCTGCTCTGGCGTGGGCTTCTATCTCCACGGATCCACAGGTCCTGCCAGGAGCTTGCTCTGGCGTGGGCTTCTATCTCCACGGATCCACAGGTCCTGCCAGGAGCTTGCTCCAGCGTGGGCTTCCCACGGGGCCACAGCCTCCTTCAGGTGCCTCCACCTGCTCTGGCATGGGGTCTTCCATGGGCTGCAGGTGGAATCGCTACACCCCCTCATCCTCCCTCCATGGGCTGCTGCAGGGGGACAGCCTGCCTCACCATGGTCTTCACCACGGGCTGCAGGGGAATCTTGCTCTGGCGCCTGGAGCACCTCCTCCCCCTCCTTCTGCACTGACCTTGGTGTCTGCAGAGTTTCGTACATCTTCTCACTCCTCTCTCCGGCTGCAAAAGCTCTCCCTAACTGTTTTTCTCTTTCTTAAATATGTTATCACAGAGGCGCTGCTTGGCTTGGCCTTGGCCAGGGGCAGGTCTGTCTTGGAGCCGGCTGGCATTGGCTTTATCAGACACAGGGGAAGCTTCTAGCAGCTTCTCACAGAAGCCACCCCTGTAGCCCCTCCCACTACCAAAACCTTGCCAAGCAAAACCAACACAGCGTCGTGAGATCCCAATGGATATTATCAACAAAATAGCAGCCATGTCTCCACCAACCAACAAAAAGGAGACACAGGCCTTCTTAGGCGTAGTGGGTTTCTGGCAAATGCACATTCCAAATTACTGTCTCATTGTAAGCCCTCTCTACCACATAACCTGGAAAAAGAACAATTTTGAATGGGGCCCTGAGCAATGACAAGCCTTTGAAGAAATTAAACAAGAAATAGTTCATGCAGTAGCCCTTGGGCCAGTCCGGGCATGACCAGATGTAAAAAATGCGCTGTACACCGCAGCCGGGGAGAACGGCCCTACCTGGAGTCTCTGGCAGAAAACACCAGGGGAGACTCGAGGTCGACCCCTGGGGTTTTGGAGTCGGGGATACAGAGGATCTGAGGCCTGCTACACTCCAACTGAAAAGGAGATATTGGCAGCCTATGAAGGGGTTCGAGCTGCTTCAGAGGTGATTGGCACTGAAGCACAGCTCCTCCTAGCACCCTGACTGCCGGTGCTGGGCTGGATGTTAAAAGAGAGGATCCCCTCTACACACCATGCAACCGATGCTACGTGGAGTAAGTGGGTTGCACTGATCACACAGAGGACTCAAACAGGAAGCCCCAATCGTCCAGGAATTCTGGAAGTGATCACAGACTGGCCAGAAGGCAAAGATTTCGGAATGTCGCCAGAGGAGGAGGTGACACGTGCTGAAGAAGCCCCACCGTATAATAAACTACCAGAGGATGAGAAGCCATGTGCCCTCTTCACTGATGGGTCCTGTCGCATTGTGGGAAAGCATCGAAGGTGGAAGGCTGCTATATGGAGTCCTACATGGCGAGTCACAGAAGCTGCAGAAGGAGAAGTTGAATCGAGCCAGTTTGCAGAGGTGAAAGCCATCCAGCTGAATTTAGATATTGCTGAAAGAGAAAAGTGGCCAACGTTGTACCTCTATACCAATTCATGGATGGTGGCCAATGCCCTGTGGGGGTGGTTACAGCAGTGGAAGTGGAGCAACTGGCAGCGCAGAGGCAAACCCATCTGGGCTGCCCCATTCTGGCAAGATATTGCTGCCCGGCTAGAGAAGCTAGTTGTAAAGGTACATCATGTAGATGCCCATGTACCCAAGAGTCGGGCCACTGAGGAACATCAGAACAACCAGCAGGTGGATCAGGCTGCCAAGATTGAAGTGGCTCAGGTGGATTTGGACTGGCAGCGTAAGGGTGAATTATTTCTAGCTCCTGGTGGGCCCATGACACCTCAGGTCATCAAGGAAGAGATGCGACATATAGATGGGCCCGTGATCAAGGGGTGGACTTGACCATGGACGCCATCTCACAGGTCATCCATCAATGTGAAACGTGCTCTGCAATCAAGCAAGCCAAGCGGGTAAAGCCTCTGTGTTATGGAGGATGATGGCTGAAATATAAACATGGGGAAGCATGGCAAATCGACTACATCACGCTCCCACAAACCCGCCAAGGCAAGCGTTATGTTCTTACAATGGTGGAAGCAACCACTGGGTGGCTGGAAACATATCCTGTGCCCCATGCCGCTGTCCAGAACACTATCCTGGGCCTTGAAAAGCAAGTCCTGTGGCGACATGGCACCCCAGAGAGAATTGAGTCAGACAACGGGACTCATTTTCAGAACAACCTCATAGACACCTGGGCCAAAGAGCATGGCATTGAGTGGGTGTATCACATCCCCTATCATGCACCAGCCTCTGGGAAAATTGAAAGGTACAATGGACTGCTAAAAACTACCCTGAGAGCAAAGGGTGGTGGGACCCTCAAACACTGGGACACACATTTAGCAAAGGCCACCTGGTTAGTTAGCACTAGGGGATCTGCCAATCGAGCTGGCCCTGCCCAATCAAAACTTCCACGCCCAGTAGAAGGAGATAAAGTTCCTGTAGTGCGCATGAAAAATATGTTGGGTAAAACAGTTTGGGTTATCCCTGCTTCAGGCAAAGGCAAGCCCATCTGCGGGATTGCTTTTGCTCAGGGACCAGGGTGCACTTGGTGGGTGATGAGAAAGGATGGGGAAGTCCGGTGTGTACCCCAAGGGGATTTGATTTTGGGTGAGAATAGCCCATAAATTAAATTGTATGATATTAATAGATATATGCTGTATCAATGGTATGACCATAAGAATCGCCCAAAACTAATGAAGGACGGACTTTGAAACTGAACAAAGTGCCACGATGATGGAACTAGAACTGACTTCAACTGGTGCCCAGGAACTTTATCGAAAATCACATCTTTGACATCTATACTGCGAGCATGGACCATGCCAGATATACCAGCCATGAAATCTCCGGATGCAGTGTGCAACAATCCAGTAGCACACACCATCTTGTAACTGTGGGATAGGGGCCGTGAAACAGAAACTATAGAATCAGGTTGAGATAATTAGTTTGTAACCAAGGTAATAGGTAATGAAGCTAACTGACCATGGCAAGGTACAGTGCTGCTACATTCCCTGTACAGTCCCTACCCAACCGGACAATAGGCCCAGGAATATTAATCTTATGAAGTTGTTATGGACAGGTGCACCCACAGCAAGGATACTGGGCATGCCTGGAAGAAGAGGGTTATCCCGCAGACATGGGTGCGCGACCACTGACGACCACCAGAGACCCCTTGAGGACCACCGACTCAAATCACTGAGCATGCGTGACGGGGAGGAGAATATGGAAATGGATCCTAAGAAATGATTATCATAGGACTGCCCTTTCTGAGAAAAATGATGAATATGTATGTTTTGATCCTACATGACCTGTGTGTTGGTGATCACCTGGCATGCACGTTGGGTGGAGCTATCCCCCGTGCATCCAGCGCTGCAATAAAGAATGCCTGCCTTTTAACACTACATTGGTGTTACGAGGTTTATTCTTGGGTTTCGGTGACAATCTCTCCTGCCCTGAGAGACTGTTATGACAGATGGAACCCAAAGCCATGGACTAAATGAACTCGACGGACATTTTAGAGGGATGGCCCATAGAGTAAGGGAATGATATCTGTGAAATATTCTGGGCATGACATAGATGGTATAGAATAAGGGGTGGATAATGTCCTCGTTCTGGCTAGGATAGAGTTAATTTTCACAAGGAGCCAGGACAGGTGAGCCAAGCTGGCCGGGGGCTATTGCATACCATGTGACATCATGCTCGCCATAAAAGGGGGCTAGTCAGGGAGGGGTGGGTTCGGAGTGGCTCTGGGGTGGGCTGAGCTTCACGTTGGTAGTGGGTCGTTGGATCGGTAAATTGCTTTCTGTTATCACCCATTGTGAATATCTGTTATCAGTACTGTTGTTGATTGTTTCCCTCTCCCTTGCCATCCCAGTAACCTGTCCTTATCCCAACCCAGGAGGCTTTGCCTTTGTTTTTCCATTCTCCTCCCCATCCTGCCAGGGGAGGTGTGAGCGAGCAGCAGCATGGTGCTTAGCTGGGGCTAAACCACATCACCGGGGAACTGCAGACTGGTCAGTCTCACCTCTGTGCAAGATCATGGAGCAGATCCTCCTGGAAACTATGCTCAGGCACATGGAAAATAAGGAGGTGATTGGTGACAGTGAACATGGCTTCACCAAGGTCAAATCATGCCTAACAAATTTGGTGGCCTTTTATGATGGGTTTACAGTGTTGGTGGATAAGGGAAGAGCAACTGACATAATCTACTTGGAATTGTGCAAAGTGTTTGATACTGTCCCACACAACATCCTTATCTCTAAATTGGAGAGACATGGATTTGATGGGTGGACCACTCGGTGATTAAGGAATTGGCTGGATGGTCACACTCAAAGAATTGTGGTCAATGGCTCGATGTCTGGGTGGAGACCAGTGATGGGTGTTGTTCCTCAGGGGTCGGTATTGGGACCATGTGGTGGTGCATCTTCCCCTTCCCTCTTGAGCCACTCAGTACTTGGTGCAATTTCCCCCTCCTTTTCTGGGACACATGCCTAGGCAGGAGACCAGAGCGTTAAGGCATCCCCTTAACGTGCCTGATTCTTGCTTCACTTGGGAACGGTAGCAGCCTGGTACATCTGTACTTGGATCGTGATGCTCTTGCTCCCTTATTGTTTTGGAACAGTAATGACAATCAATCACCTCCTGACAGCCTGGTACACCTGTACCTGGGTCGTGGCCCAAAGGGGGTGATGCCAGAAAATTTCTGAGTCTGCACAACTGGTGGAAAGTACCAGAATATTTCGCCATTCAAACTGGGCTGGAGTGGAAAAGTACCTGACAAAAGTCAATTATCTTGGATCCTATAAATAGCGATTCTAAGTGAGACCCTTTGAGCTCTCCTGGATCGCAGCGGGCTGTGACCAGCATCTCCCCTGAGTTGGGACGCCTCTCAGGTACAAACTCCTCAAGGACCATCTGCCAACAAAGCTGACAGAAGGCCAGGGCGAAGTAAGCCTCCTCAAGTCTCAAACATTGCCCATTGAGGAATGCCGATACATTGTGAGTATTTACTCTAAACTCAGAGGGAAATTTTAACTATAAGCCAGCTTCCTCCATCCACCTTTCTACCTATGTGTTTAAATATATACATTTTCCTTTACAAGTGTGGGTGACATATATCACTGGGCCCAAATATTTGTCTGTCTCTGTGTACCTGCATGTTTTATGTTTTTTATATATATATGTATCTATACACTTTGATTTAAGATACCTTATAGTAAGTTAGTGTGAATCTTGTCATCTTTGAATCCGTAATTAAGTCGCTGTTTTGATCATAAGATATTTTACTGAATTACTTGTAAATCTTTAAATTAGTCAATCATTGAGTGCTGCTAAAATTCAACCTTTGATTTAACTCATCCTATTAATAAATTTTGAATTGACTAAATCATAACTGTGTCAAACTCCTTCATCTGCGACAGACCAGTATTATTTAACATCTTTGTTGGGGACACGGACAGTGGGATTGAGCGCACCGTCAGCAAGTTTACAGATGACACCAAGCTGACTGGTGTGGTTGATACTCCAGAGGGAAGGGATGCCATCCAGAGGGATCTTGACAGGCTTGAGAGGTGGGCCTGTGTGAACCGCATGAAGTTCAACAAGGCCAAGTGCAAGGTCCTGCACATGGGTCGGGGCAATCTCAAGCACAAATATAGGCTGGGTGGAGAATGGATTGAGAGCAGCTCTGTGGAGAAGGACTTGGGGGCATAGGTAGATGAAAAACTGAATATGAGCTGGCAATGTGTGTTTACAGCCCAGAAAGCCAACTGCATGCTGAGCTGCATCAAAAGAGGTGTGACCAGCAGGTCGAGGGAGGTGATCCTCCCCCTCTACTTTGCTCTTGTGAGACCCCACCTGGAGTACTGCATCCAACTCTGGGGGCCCCAGTACAGGAGGACATGGAGCTGTTGGAGAGAGTCCAGAGGAGGGCCACGAAGCTGATCAGAGGGCTGAAGCACCTCTCCTATGAGGACAGGCTGAGAGAGTTGGGGTTGTTTAGCCTAGAGAAGAGAAGACTCTGGGGACACCTTATAGCAGCCTTCCAGTACTTAAAGGAGGCCTATAGGAAAGATGTGGAGGGACTCTTTATCAGGGCATGTAGTGATAGGACAAGGGGTAACGGTTTTAAACAGAAAGAGTAGATTTAGATTGGGCATAAGGAAGAAATTCTTCACTATGAGAGTGGTGAGGTACTGGAACAGGTTGCGCAGAGAAGTTGTGGATGCCCGATCCCTGGAAGTGTTCAAGGCCAGGTTGGATGAGGCTTTGAGCAACCTGATCTAGTGGAGGGTGTCCCTGCCGATGGCAGGGGGGTTGGAACTGGATGATCTTTGAGGTTCCTTCCAACCCAAACCATTCTATGATTCTATGATTCTATGAATATTCTTAAGTAATTTATAGGTGCTTATTTCAACCTGAGGAGTTTTACTGTGTCCCTAGTGAATCTTGACATACATGTCTTACAATGCATACAGAGATGATACTACATGAAATATTCATCAGGAATACTCTAAATTATGTACTAAAAAATGAGGGTACTGTCATTGTCACACTTTTCATGTGGTAAATATCCCAGTGGGCACAATGAATTCACTTATATCTCACAAAGAGTTTCCCAACATGTTTCAATTATTTATCTTATGACTGCAGTCCTCCAAGTCTGTGTGCATGTTTTTGTTTTCCGGGCTTTTCTGAAACATGCCCACATGTTCAGCACTGCAGTAAAATAGATAAAACCTATAAAGAATGGCATTAGCTTGTGTTTTACTTTAGTTAAGTGTTTCTGTGTTTAGACTGCATTGAGGACATCTGGTCACAGCATAAACAGATTAGACTTCAAGAGGAGACAATTTAGTGTTTTTAAAAACTCCAGAAGATTTCCCCATTAATTTAAACAGAAGCACACAAGCAAGAGGATACAGGTAAATAGATTCCTACCACATTTAGAGCAGGCAGGCATCATATAATGACAAGATGCAACAGGTCTATCATGTGATGAGATAAATGGTGTCACTCTTTTCAATGGTGCCCAGTTTTGAGTTGTGCCCAGGGATAATGGGCACAAACGGGAACACAGGAAGTTGCATCTGAATATGAGGAAAAACTTCTTTACTTTGAGGGTGACAGAGCACTGAAACAGGTTGCCCAGAGAGGTTGTGGAGTCTCCTTCTCTGGAGATATCCAAAACTCACCTGGATGCAATCCTGTGCAACCTGCTCTAGGTGAACCTGCTTTAGCAGAGGGGTTGGACTAGATGATCTCCAGAGGTCCTTTCCAACCCCTATGATTCTGTGATTTGTAACTTCTTAAAAGATAGATGAGGAACACAGGGTACTTCCTTGACACATGATGCTGAATGACACATCACTTAAAATAAGTAGGTAGAAATCTCAGACATAATAGATCCATTTCGAAAGTGTACTGCATGACGCTAAGTTCTTACAAATATTTAACATCTTCTGATACATCACATTCCATTATTCAATAATATAAACATAATCTTGTTTTTTTAAAATAAATGTAATAGAAACCTTAATTGTTCCATCCACACTTTTCAGTGCTTTAAGCTACCTTCCAAGTAGAGATGGCTTGCAGTTAAATTACAGAGACACTGAAGATCCCGTACAATGGAAAAAAGGAGTAAACTGTGTAGATGCAGTGAGAAGCAGATTTTCTAATGTGCATTTCTCCTGATCTGACACTATAGTTATACACAACTAATGCATAGGTAAAGATAGGAGGCCAGGTTTGAACCTGCCTGGACTGAAGACAATGCTAAGGAGAGAATGCAGACTATGACACTATGGCACTAGGAAGAAATTTTTTTCACTTTCTGGTTTCCCAGAGGTTTCAGGGGAAAAGTTGGCTTAAACGGTCTCCCCTCCACTCTGGTTAGGCACCACGACCACTGCTCCATAGCTGCTTGTCACCTCAGCTAGCTGACACAATTGTCAGGATGCTATGCACTAACCACATCAGGGTTTTAAAATAACCCTTATTTCCAGTGAAGGAGTAGGGTATGTCTAACCAGGAGCATCTTCCCAATTGACGTGGTTTAGCCCCAGCCGGTAGCTAAGTGCCCACGTGCTGCTCGCTCAACTCGAGGGTTGGGATAAGGGCAGTTTACTGGGACAACAAGGGAGAGGGAAAACAGTCAACAACAGTGCTGATAACAGATATTAACAATGGGTGATAACAGAGAATGATTTACCGATCCCACGACCGATCAACCCGGACGCTCAACCTGTCATGGAGCCACGCCGAGCCCACCCCTGCCCAACTAGCCCCTTTTATGGTGAGCATGACATTACATGGTATGGAATAGCCCCCAGCCAGCTTGGCTCACCTGTCCTGGCTCCTTGTGAAAATTAACTCTATCTTTGCCAGAACCAGGACATTATCCACCCCTTATTCCATACCATCTACGTCATGCCCAGATTATTTTACAGAACTCATTGCCTTACCCTATGGGCTATCGCTCTAAAATGTCTGTCGAGTGCATTTAGTCCATAGCTTTGGGTTCCATCTGCCATGAAAGTCTCTCAGAGCAGGGGCAATGGTGCGTGCTGCTGGATTGTTGCACGCTGCATCCGGAGTTTTCACAGCCGATGTATCTGGTATGGACCATGCTCACAGTCTGGATGTCAAAGATGTGATTTTCGATAAAGTTTCTGGGCACCAGTTGAAGTCAGTTCTAGTTCCATCATCGTGGCACTTTGTTCAGTTCCAAAGTCCGTCCTTCATTAGTTTGGGGTGATTCTTATGCTCATACCATTGATACAGTATATCGCTATTAACATCATGCAATTTAATTTATTGGCTATTCTCACCCAAAATCAAATCCCCTTGGGGTACACACCGGACTTCCCCATCTTTTTTCATCACCCACCAAGTGCACCCTGGTCCCTGAGCAAAAGCAATCCTGCAGATGGGCTTGCCTTTGCCTGAAGCAGGGATAACCTAGACTGTCTTCCCCAACATATATTTCATGTGCACTACAGGAACTTTATCCCCTTCTACTGGGCGTGGAAATTTTGACTGGGCAGGGCCAGCTCGATTGGCAGATCCCCTAGTGCTAATTAACCAGGTGGCCTTTGCTAAATGTGTGTCCCAGTGTTTGAGAGTCCCACCACCCTTTGCTCTCAGGGTAGTTTTTAGCAGTCCATTGTACCTTTCAATTTTCCCAGAGGCTGGTGCATGGCAGGGGATGTGATACACCCACTCAATGCCATGCTCTTTGGCCCAGGTGTCTATGAGGTTGTTCCAAAAATGAGTCCAATTGTCTGACTCAATTCTCTCTGGGGTGCCATGTCACCACAGGACTTGCTTTTCAAGACCCAGAATAGTGTTCCGGGCAGTGGCAAGGGGCACAGGATATGTTTCCAGCCATCCAGTGGTTGCTTCCACCATTGTAAGAACATAACGCTTGCCTTGGCAGGTTTGTGGGAGCGTGATGTAGTCGATTTGCCATGCTTCCCCATGTTTATACTTCAGCCATCGGCCTCCATACCACAGAGGCTTTACCTGCTTGGCTTGCTTGATTGCGGTGCACGTTTCACATTGATGGATGACCTGTGAGATGGCGTCCATGCTCAAGTCAACCCCTCGATCACGGGCCCATCTATATGTCGCATCTCTTCCTTGATGACCTGAGGTGTCATGGGCCCACCATGAGCTAGAAATAATTCACCCTTACGCTGCCAGTCCAAATCCACCTGAGCCACTTCAATCTTGGCAGCCTGATCCACCTGCTGGTTGTTCTGATGTTCCTCAGTGGCCCGACTCTTGGGTACATGGGCATCTACATGATGTACCTTTACAACCAGCTTCTCTAGCCGGGCAGCAATATCTTGCCACAATGGGGCAGCCCAGATGGGTTTGCCTCTGTGCTGCCAGTTGCTCCGCTTCCACTGCTGTAACCACCCCCACAGGGCATTGGCCACCATCCATGAATCAGCCTCTTTTCTCTTTCAGCAATATCTAAATTCAGCTGGATGGCTTTCACCTCTGCAAACTGGCTCTATTCACCTTCTCCTTCTGCAGCTTCTGTGACTCGCCATGTAGGACTCCATACAGCGGCCTTCCACCTCCGATGCTTTCCCACAATGCGACAGGACCCATCAGTGAAGAGGGCACATGGCTTCTCATCCTCTGGTAGTTTATTATATGGTGGGGCTTCTTCAGCACGTGTCACCTCCTCCTCTGGCGACATTCCGAAATCTTTCCCTTCTGGCCAGTCTGTGATCACTTCCAGAATTCCTGGGTGATTGGGGCTTCCTATTCGAGCCCGTTGTGTGATCAGTGCAACCCACTTACTCCACATAGCATCGGTTGCATGGTGTGTAGAAGGAGCCCTCTCTTTGAACATCCAGTCCAGCACTGGCAGTCAGGGTGCTAGGAGGAGCTGTGCTTCAGTGCCAATCACCTCTGAAGCAGCTCGAACCCCTTCATAGGCTGCCAATATCTCCTTTTCAGTTGGAGTGTAGCAGGCCTCAGATCCTCTGTATCCCTGACTCCAAAACCCCAGGGGTCGGCCTCGAGTCTCCCCTGGTGCTTTCTGCCAGAGACTCCAGGTAGGGCCGTTCTCCCCGGCTGCGGTGTACAGCACATTTTTTACATCTGGTCCTGCCCAGACTGGCCCAAGAGCTACGGCATGAACTATTTCTTGTTTAATTTGTTCAAAAGCTTGTCGTTGCTCAGGGCCCCATTCGAAATTGTTCTTTTTCCAGGTTATGTGGTAGAGAGGGCTTACTATCAAACTAATTCAGAACGTGCATTTGCCAGAAACCCACAACACCTAAGAAGGCCTGTGTCTCCTTTTTGTTGGTTGGTGGAGACATGGCTGCTATTTTGTTGATAATATCCATAGGGATCTCACGCCGCCCATCATGCCAACTTATGACTAAAAATTGGATTTCCTGCGCAGGCCCCTTCACCTTTGTTTTATGGCAAAGCCAGCCTGCAGCAGGATTTGGATTATTTTCTTCCCTTTCTCAGAAACTTCCTCTGCTGCTGAGTTGCCCCATACAATGATGTCATCAATGTATTGCAGGTGCTCTGGGGCTTCACCCTTTTCCAGGGCACTCTGGATCAGTCCATGGCAAATGGTGGGGCTGTGTTTCCACCCCTGGGGCAGTCGATTCCAGGTGTACCGGATGCCCCTCCTAGGGAAGGCAAACTGTGGCCTGCACTCTGCTGCCAAAGGGATCGAGAACAATGCATTAGCTATATCAATTGTGGCATACCACTTGGCTGCCTTTGACTCCAGTTCATATTGAAGTTCCAGCATGTCTGGCATGGCAGCACTCATGGGCGGCGTGACTTCATTCAGGCCACAATAGTCTACCGTCAGCCTCCACTCTCCATTGGACTTCCGCACTGGCCATAGGGCACTGTTAAAGGGTGAGGGGGTTCTGCTGATCACTCCCTGACCCTCCAGGTGAAGAATTAGCTTGTGGATGGGAACCAGGGAGTCTCTGTTGGTGCAGTATTGCCACCGGAGCACAGTTGTAGTAGCAATCGGCACCTGTTGCTCTTCAACCCTCAGCAACCCTACAACAGAAGGGTTCTCCGAGAGACTGGGCAAACTAGACAATGGTTCAATTTCCTCCCCTTCCAGGGCAGCTATTCCAAAACCCCACCGGTAGCCTTTTGGATCTTTGAAATACCCTTTCCGGAGGTAGTCTATGCCCAGGATGCACGGAGCCTCTGGCCCAGTCACAGTGAGGTGCTTTTGCCACTCATTCCCAGTTAGACTTACTTCAGCCTCCAGCAGAGTCAACTGTTGGGATCCTCCCGTCACACCAGAAATAGATATCATTGATAAACAGCACCGCAGGGATTACATAGAGTAAACATGGGTGTACAAACCAGAGCCATGTGACCAAACAGAACATCATTGTGACCAGCGACTGTTTCAATAACATTATAAATGCTTATAACAACTTTGTTTTAACACACTTGGGTCAGACTTGTCGTTATCACAACCCCTCGAGCTCCACGTTGGGTGCCAAAAAGGACTGACGTGGTTTAGCCCCAGCCGGCAGCTGAGCACCACGCTGCCGCTCGCTCACCCCTCCCCTGGCGGGATGGGGAGGAGAACGGAAAAACAACGCCAAAGCCTCCTGGGCTGGGATAAGGACAGTTTACTGGGACAGCAAGGGAGAGGGAAAACAATCAACAACAGTGCTGATAACATTTATTAACAATGGGTGATAACAGAGAATGATTTACCAATCCGACGACCGACCGCCCCAGACACTCAACCCATCCCGGAGCCAGGCCAAGCCCACCCCTCCCCGACTAGCCCCCTTTTATAGTGAGCATGACGTCACGTGGTATGGAATAGCCCCCGGCCATCTTGGCTCACCTGTCCTGGGTCCTTGTGAAATTAGCTCTATCCTTGCCAGAACCAGGACACCAACGCAACTCCTAGAACAGAAGTTCAGACGCTGCAGTTGAGGTGAAGAAGCAGAACGGGGCAGCCAGAGGCAGTGAAGTGGGAGGTGGGTTTCACTGCCAAGCTTGCAAGGAGACTGCATGCAGAGTATATGTAATTGATTTTTTTTCCCAAAGCCATTACTTCTTGCTAGGCAACAGGAGCATCACTATGAAAGAGTATAGGCTTATAGATTTTATATATCCACAAGTATTAGTGACAAATTTTGACAATTTTGGAGAAAACCACACTTTTCAAATATTGAAAGTGATGAAAAATAAATCTGGCTTACATAATTTATCCTTTTATAATTCCAACAGCACTTCAGGGTAGAATTCCTTTGATATATAAAAACTTCCTCTATGTAAAAAAAATTGATTTCTTGTTGTCCTGGTTCTAGCAAGGATAGAGTTAATTTCACAAGGAGCCAGGACAGGTGAGCCGGGCTGGCCAGGGGCTATTCCATGCCATGTGATGTAATGCTCACCATAAAAGGGGGCTAGTCAGGCAGGGGCGGGCTGGGCGTGGCTCCGGGACCAGCTGAGCGTCCGGTCGGTCGGTCATCGGATCGGTAAAATCGTTCTCTGTTATCACCCATTGTTAATATCTGTTACCAGTAAACTGCCCTTATCCCAACCCTCGAGGCTTTGCTGTTGTTTTTCCGTTCTCCTCCCCATCCCGCCGGGGGAGTGGTGAGCGAGTGGCGCGTGGCACTTAGCTACCGGCTGGGGCTAAACCACGTCACTTGTATTTTTAAGAATGTGGCTCTTACTTTTCCTATTGTGATTATGCTACAAGGAGCACAAAAAGTCTAAATTTGATATTGTTATTTTCTTTATTTTATTACGATTACCAGTGCTCAAAACTTTGATCTCATAAAAAATTAACCATTCCATTTTATTGCTGTTGCTAACTCCTGCTTCTCACACTGCCCTGCCAGCGGGATGGCTGGGGTGCGCAAGAAGTTGGGAGGGGACACAAACAGGACAGGTGACCCCAACTAGCCAAAGGGATATTCCATACCATATGACATCATGCTCAGTTTATAACGAGCTTGGGGGAAGAGGAGGGACTGGGGGGGTGGGTGACAGCGTTCGGAGTGATGGCATTTGTCTTCCCAAGTAGCCATTATGCGTGACAGAGCCCTGCTTTCCTGGAGATAGCTGAACACCTGCCTGCCCATGGGAAGTGGTGAATGAATTCCTTGCTTTGCTTTGCTTGTGTGCACGGCTTTTGCTTTACTTATTAAGCTGTCTTTATCTCAACCCATGAGTTTTCTCACTTTCACTCTTCCAATTCTCTCCCAATTCTCATCGTAGACAGCTCTTGTTTAAAGGACATTGTGAAGGAGAACCTTTAATCTGATTGATGAAATAAATGGAAAGTAATCTATCCTCTATTCAATAGCTTGTTGATGATATGAAAGAATTCCTACTCAAGCAAGCAAAGCTTTAAAGAGAAAGACCTCTTTCATCCTGTCGGCCTTTCATTTTTAGAAAAAGTTAAGTTTTTCATCATGGTTCAGGGGAGTTCTTGTAAAACATTCATTGAAAATTTAAGAGCAATTACAGTGTCAGACAAATAGAAAAATTGCTTTTACTGAGTGAGAGTTCTCTGACAGATGCATTGTGGGAGAATTGATTCTTTCTAAGGGATAAGTGAATTGTCATTGTTAGTCTCTTCTCATGACATCTAGCTAGATGTCATCTGCTTTGTAACAGAAGATTTGAATCAGACAACTGTACTCAATGGTAGACAGTGTCTAGATTAGTCCAGCAAAGAAATAAGCATGTACTCTGTATGGCATCAACTGAGCTTTTAAAGATTACGGATGAGCAAGGGTTTGAGAAAAAAGTTTGAAAAATAAAAACCAAAGCTTTGTAGCCACTTCAGAAAGCCTGGATGTTTAACCTGTAAGGAAGTCTGTTAAATCCTTGAGGAAACCACATAGAGAAAGATCAGTAGAATACCTACTGGCTCCATTAGCTTGATGTAAAAAGAGGAAGAGGGAAACCAGCTCTTCCACAAGAGAAGCTACATTATTCCAGGGATTAGGTGGGATCAGTTCTCTTACAGAAAAGAAGACGAGAAAAAGAATGAAGATTCTCGGTGGGCCAGAACTGGAGTGAAAGGGCTTGTCGGGTAATCTAACTGATGACGAGAGCAGTTTATTGAATAGGAGGTGTCTCTAATTAGGTGTTCATTAGCATAAGGGTAGGTACTAATTCTAATCTTGAGTTAGCTACAGAAAATAAGCTGTCATTCACTCAGCAATCCCTGAATTAACTTCTTTGTAGTATATGCTTCTGATTTTTATGTGTTTTTTTCTGTTTGGATTGCAGAGATACATTTGGTGTGTAAGAACGTCAGTGGCATTTTCCTGAAACAGCACCATCAGATTCATTAAGTATTCACAGTACTGAAATTTTATACTGTTTGAATGTAGTGTATATGTGTGTGATATAAAAAAAAAGTCATTTAAAACACAATGTTTCAGACTGAAAGCTTCATTTCAGCTTTGCATCTGATTTGAATCTAACCTTAGTTTAAAAAAAAATAATCACAGTTATCCTTACTTAAAATAAATTCAATACTAAGTACCAAAATATCATGAAAAAAAAAACCAGTTAAAATATTCTCCATATCATGATCAGACCAGTACATTCTTGACCAGTTCAAATTTCAGTGATATTTTTGTGGCTAGGGTTTAGGCAATATCAGATTTTTACATTTTGAACTCTTTATTCTGTGCACTTCACATATTGAAGTAATTGATGCAGGATTTAAGTTAAATACTGACTATTCCTTTTAGCTGCTCAGGAATTAAACATTGATGCATTTTTAGTTCTTCATATGTTTAATTACTTAATACTTTAATGGGAAAATATTAGCATTTAGACTTAAATAACCTTGTGTTCTTTGGATGTGTTTTATTTATTGTTATATATCTCTTTAAAGGTTCAGTAAGAATGGCCTTGTCTTTTTAAGTTGAAATAAACTCACTTCTTCAGCTTTGGGAAGAATAGGCCTGAACTAAACTGTGTTTCCTTTCCTTAACATGTTTAGAACATCTTAAGATTTTTTGTGTCCTTAAAACATTCTTTTGATGCTGTAGAGCTGCCAACTGTCAGAATAACATTTTCAAGATGTCCCTGATGCTAAAAATCACTGACCTGTGCCAGTTTCAATACCGTTCCTAGCATTTTTGCCATTAAGATTCAATAGATCTCTTTATCGATGTCCATAAGGCATTTGGATGAATCAATAATGATGATGAAAAGCAAGCTGTAATTCTATGGGAAAAGTGCTGCTAAATAGAGCAACATACAAAATTGATACAACTTCTTAATAGTTTTCCTTTCATTATTCTAATAGCTTGTGTTTTCACCTGAGATAATGAAATGCCCTTAGATACCTTGCTAACAATTTAATGTTTTTTTCTATGTTCTAATCTGAAGCATTATTTTGCTAAATGTATAAGAGGACACATTACTCGGAATCACTGAATCTTTGCCAAACTGCAAAACATGGGGGTTTATTTATGTTTATTACAAATAAATTTTTCAAAGTTTTTTACTCTATATTTACTCTATAGCTATCAAGTAGTCATCAAATACTGCAGCAGAAACAGTAACTTCTGAAAAGCAGTCTGTGTGTGTGTGTAATTGCTAAGATACAAAAGGAAGTTTATGAAATACTTAAAGTTGGAATATATGGTTTCATTCTGGTATTTAGCTGCCAAAGTTGAATGTGATGGAAGGCATCTGTGGTTATGTTTGTGTAAGGTTGTCTTTAGTGGCAGAGTGTATTATCTAGTGTCACTTTATGAAACTTTCAGTGGAACAGCCTTTTTCTTTTCCAGTATGTGCATAAGAATTACTTTTTTCTCTATGAGAAAAGATAAATATTATCTGCTGTATATACCTGTTGAAACACTTATCTTTTTGATAATTAATGAATCCATTTTAAGTCCATGTTATGCTATCCATCTTTTGTGGTACTGAAATGGATGACTGTGATTATGTCTTTGAAAGATAAGTAAATGTGTGTGCTCTTAGACCATCAGGCTTTTAAAATACCAGAAAAGTAGAAGTATAGCAAAACTGGGAGTGTTTCTTAATCTTGACTTATAATACAGTGGTTTATGTGCTTTTATTTATAAATGTACATTTTATTGCCCTACATATACACGTCAGATTTCACAGGGCTCTGAAAATGATTGTATTAATATTTTATGTTCCATTTATGCCTTTTCCTGCATATTGGCAAAACAATAAATATGCAATATATTGAATATTACATGATTGAACATTGATTTTTATACATATGACATAAAAGTAAAGAGCAAAGTATAATGCCATAATTTTGCATGAGAATTCTCAATGCCATTACAAGTCAAGCTTTGAATTATATTTCAGTATTCTTGTCAATATAAACTGGCTTACAAAGACACATTTAGAATGATAATTGATGGATTTCTCAAAATATCTTCCTCATTGAAGAAAAATATATACTTTCAATTTCATTATTGTTGTCCTGGTTTCAGCTGAGAGGGTTAATTTTCTTCATAGTAGCTAGTATGGGGCTATGTTTTGGATTTGTGCTGGTGTGTTGGGTTTGCGTGGCAAGGTTTTGGTAGCGGGGCGGCTACGGGGGTGGCTTCTGTGAGAAGCTGCTAGAAGCTTCCCCTGTGTCTGATAGAGCCAATGCCAGCCGGCTCCAAGACGGACCTGCCCCTGGCCAAGGCCAAGCCAAGCAGCGCCTCTGTGATAACATATTTAAGAAGGAAAACAAAACAGTTTGGGAGAGCTTTTGCAGCCAGAGAGAGGAGTGAGAAGATGTAAGAAACTCTGCAGACACCAAGGTCAGTGCAGAAGGAGGGGGAGGAGGTGCTCCAGGCACCGGAGCAGAGATCCCCCTGCAGCCCATGGTGAAGACCATGGTGAAGCAGGCTGTCCCCCTGCAGCAGCCCATGGAGGAAGGATGAGGGGGTGTAGCGATTCCACCTGCAGCCCATGGAAGACCCCACGCTGGAGCAGGTGGAGGCACCTGAAGGAGGCTGTGACCCCGTGGGAAGCCCGTGCTGGAGCAAGCTCCTGGCAGGACCTGTGGACCCGTGGAGAGAGGAGCCCACGCCAGAGCAGGTTTTCTGGCAGGACTTGTGACCCCTTGGGGGACTCATGCTGGAGCAGTCTGCTCCTGAAGGTCTGCACCCTGTGGGAGAGACCCATGCTGGAGCAGTTCGTGAAGCACTGTAGCCTGTGGGAGACTCACGTTGGAGAAGGTCATGAAGGACTGTCTCCCATGAGAGGGACTCCATGTTGGAGCAGGGGAACGATGAGAGGAGTCCTCCCCCGAGGATGAAGAAGTGGCAGAAACACCGCATGATGAACTGACCGTAACCCCCATTCCCTGTCCCCCTGTGCTGCTGAGGGGGGTGGAGGTTGAAGCTGGGAGTAAAGTTGAGCCTGGGAAGATGGGAGGGGTGGGGGGGAGGTGTTTTAAGATTTTCTTTTATTTCTCATTCCTCTACTCTGTTTTGCTTAGTAATAAATTAGATGAATTCCCTCTCTAAGTTCAGTCTGTTTTGCTCGCGACGATAATTAGTGAATGATCTCTCCCTGTCCTTATCTTGACCCACAAGCTTTTCGTTGTACTTATTAAGCTGTCTTTATCTCAACCCATGAGTTTTCTCACTTTCACTCTTCCAATTCTCTCCCCTGTTCTGATGGGGGGGGAGTGAGTGAGTGAGTGGCTGTGTGGTGCTCAACTGCCAGCTGGGGCAAAACCATGACAATTGTAAAAGCATATTTTTAAGAAGTCAGATCCTCTTAAGTGTCTTAAATAGTATAATTTTAGCCATCTGTGTTACAATATGGAATTATGTCCAATTATTTATCATGGCTTCTGGAACAGAACACTATAAATTCTGTTTATTAATGGCAAAATTATACTGTCAGATCCACACATGATTATCTTTGAAAATTGACTTGCAGACCACACTTTACCTTTTCAGAGGAGGAAAAAAGAATTTAAATGGGAAAAGGTCAGTGGATCTCTGTACACTTGTGTCCTGCATGCTATTTGATTCTCCTGTACATCACTTATAGGTACCAATTTAAAAGCTGCTGCAGCTTGGACGCAGTATATAGCTACATGTAGGCAGTGAATTTAAGCTGGAGTCAATCCAAAACCCTTTCTTTTGGGGTTATGGCTTCATGTGAATTTTCTGGATCCACATTTCCATCACACAAAAGTCCATAGCTCAGAAGATTGTCATCTTTTAAGACTGGCCAAATCCAAACTTGGAGACTATGTTTAATAAGAAAAAAAGAAAGAAAAAAATGATTGAAATGTTAAATGATCTACAGCTCTCCAGACTACCATGTAGAAAGCTAAGGCACAGTCTTTTCCTAAGGCTTTTCCATTGACCTTTATTTTCTAATTCTTGTTTCTGCACTTGTGAAAGTGCCAGAACATCTTATCTGAAAGTATTTGAGACCTTCCGCATCCAGATTAATATCATTTGTCTTGACTCCTGGCTGCTCATCAGAAAGATAATGCTTAACTACAGACACTTTATGATCACAAGTATTGCTATGTTAATCACGAGAAGGCATAATTAGGAAACACATAAGGTTACAATCATGTTTATTTAGATCCATATATTGTTATGAAATATGAATGATAATGATGAGCCATCGTAGTAATTCATTAATAATTTTAAGAAAGAATGAATGAAACTAAACCTTTGCTCCTAACCACAAATTCCTTTCAGAGTTTTAACTATATTTATTTACTTAATTTCTTACCCCATTAAAAATTAAAAAGTAGTGCATTATTTAGCTAACAAATATATAGAAACACCTGTATGTAGTAGCAGTTGTTTCTTCCCTGAGCTGTAACTATGGTATTTGAAAAAAGAATAGATGATTGATTTCAATTCCATAAATTCATTTCCAAGAAATTAGATTGCGTGAGAAAAGTTAGTTAAATAAATAAAGATTTTGGACAAGTATGAATGTTAACGGTTATGAAAGAAGATTGTAGTTTTTATGAGAATTAGCTAGTATGCCCTTCACTGACATATGCCAAGCTGGCAGTTCAGGTTGCAGCACATACTCTGAATTAATGACATACTTAAAAGGCAAAGCAGCCTGACCAGGATTTAAAAAAAAACAGTGAATCATTTATTTACTTTCTTTCCTCCACCAAACAGGTCTGTTCTGGACAGCACATTATAGTCATTAATCTTTTCAGTTAGTGTCTATTAGAAATAAATTGTTGAATATATATAGTCTCCGGAGATCTGGGGTATGTAAATTTTAAACTCAAATGGTTGGACTCCAATGGCTATTTTCTGTATAGTTCAGTAGCAGAATAACTAGTCCATCTATAGATTGACAAGTACCTTCATAAAAAAGCATTTGAAACTGTCCCACATGACATCATTGTCTCTAAATTGGAGAGACGTGGATTTGACAGATGGACCACTCGGCGGATAAGGAATTGGCTGGATGGTCACACTCAAAGAGTTGTGGTCAGTGGCTCCATGTCCAAGTGGAGACCAGTGACGAGTGGCATTCCTCAGGGGTTGCTACTGGGACCGACGCTGTTTAACATCTTTGTTGGTGACATGGACAGTGGGATCGAGTGCACCCTCAGCAAGTTTGCCGATGACACCAAGCTGTGTGGTGTAGTCAACACACTGGAGGGAAGGGATGCCATCCAGAGGGACCTTGACGGGCTGGAGAGGTGGGCCCGTGCGAACCGCATGAAGTTCAACAAGGCCAAGGGCGAGGTCCTGCACGTGGGTCGGGGCAATCCCAAGCACAGTGTCTTGGTTTTGGCTAGGATAGAGTTAATTTTCACAAGGATCCAGGACAGGTGAGCCAAGCTGGCCGGGGGCTATTCCATACCATGTGACGTCATGCTCACCATAAAACGGGGCTAGTCGGGGAGGGGTGGGTTCGGCACAGCTCCAGGATGGTCTGAGTGTGGGCTGAGCGTCCGGTTGGTCGGTTGTCGGTTGATCGGTCGTGGGATCGGTACATCGTGGGAGAGTATGGGTGGGTATCTAGAGACCTTCTCACCCCCAATGGTTTGGAGCTTCATTCCCGAACAACTGCAAGACCCTGATAAAGTGGTAGAATATTTGAAAGGAAAATGCTGTGGGTATTCCAAGGAGACACAACAGCGGCATGTAAAGCTACCAGACGACCGTTTAACGTCTCTATTCCTTCTCCGATAGGTGGATCAAACCCCTTATTTACGAGCACCAAAGGGAACATACCAGCTGGAAATGTCACTTTCGACAAATACACCAGGACATACTCCTGTCATCGTTACCCATGGGATCCTCTGTTTCATCCATTGGCAAAACCTGATTTCTATGAAGCAAACTATTCCATTCAATGGGACCTAGAATGGTGTATCCTACTCCCGAATAAGACCCATATAACCTCTCGAGATAGAGGTAATTTGATGTGGGCTTGGTCAGGGGCCAAAGTGGGATGAGTTTTTATAGAGCCTAAGTTTGATCCACCTGTCAGGGAAGTTGAGGGCCCCCTTTTTAATTGTTCTAAAACATTCACTTGTGATTCAGGACCAGGAGATCCTCCCGAAACTTGGTTTATTGATAGTCTCAGAACCCTAATTTGAGAGACGTGCACATGCTGGGGAGATCCTTCAAAGGGATGGCAAAGTAGCGACAAAGCTTGTAATCTCACTCTTCCCAGAAGTCGCAATCTTATTAGACAAAACCGGTGTAGAGTACCCTTGACTCATTATCCCCTACAAGGGTCACCCTTAAACACCAAGCCTATTATATATGCTGCGAATTATACGGATCAATATACCTGTAAAACTAGCATATATCCAGCCCCTTTGGGGTTAGCATGGGGATGCTCCAATGGAAAATTTTATTCTTACTTAACATTGGAATATCATGCTGGCCTGAGGTGTGGATTGGGTATCCCTTCTTTGTGTCCATCCCGTGTTTTTAATTTTACAGTACCTTCCTGGCGATCGTGTAGAGAAGCGGGAAGTAATCCAAAGGCTTGCCCCGAATGGGCGATTAGTGGAGTCCAAACTCCCAACTACTATACTGCTGGGCAACTAGCTGCGTTAATGTTTGAGAATATTTTTACCCCTTATGTAACCTTAAAATGGCACCAATTTGTCCTAGAAAAATATTACCTGGGAGGTACATCTTTTGAGTAACTGGACATGGTATGCCTTTGGAGAATTAAACTTATAGATCCAACAGGTATTGAAGATGACCCTTCAGAATCGTCTAGCCCTGGATATGATACTGCTTAAAGAACAAGGAGTTTGTGGGATGTTAAATCTCACGGACGGAGAATGCTGCATCACCATACACAATGCTGCTACCTCAGTAGAGGAGGCTTGAACAAAAACAAAGGAGATATAACAGACCAGACGGTGGAACTTTTTCAATCCATGCAACCGAAAGACTAGTTTGATGGCGAGACTCCGAACTCTTGGTTACAATCCATCCTATGATCCATGGGACTCACGGGATGGGGGGCATGGTTAATGAAAATAGGACTAACATTAGTTGTCGGTTTCATATTTTTAATGATTGGCATAGCTATTGTTTGCTGTATGATTACCTGTGCCATCTCTTCCTTTTCTTCTCTCCTTTCCTGTTCTGTTCGCTATGTGAGAATCACCAGCCTAGAAGATGACCTCCAAGAAGAAGTCAAGATGTCTGTTTGAGCCACGGGGTGGTGTAAGGCTCTGATAACAAGTGAATGTCGCAAAAATCCGTCTTGACCCAAGCAGGGATAAACTGATAACAAGGGAATGTTGCAGACATCCATCTTGACCAAGGACAGAACCTGTGGAGGCAGGATACCGTCTTGTGAGCCCATCCCCCTATTCCTGAAACACGTAGACAAAAGACCATCTGTGTCCTGTGCGTACATGCCTGTGAAAGGCCATCACTCAGTCAACCCCAAAGGGGGGGACAGTGAGACCCCCAAGAGCCCCACAACCCACCGACTCACTTCTGGAACATTCCTGAGCACATACTGCGCCTGCTCAGTGATGACAGACCCCTGCCTATGGGGAGCACATTGGGTTATAAAAAGGGGAAACACAAGTTTTCAGCGCCCGCCTGCCACGTGAGGACTACCACTACAAGCAGAGAACCTCGCTGGATCCAAGGATGGTGATATCTTTTCCTCCCTCTCTTTCTCTCTCTCTCTCTTTTCCTCTCCATCACTCACTCTGTCTCTAACTTCATTTTCGGCACATTAGGATAATGTCGTCACAAGTTTTGCTAAGTCATTACCTTTTGTAGTTCTGCTAAGTTTTAAGTAGTGTTATAACTTTTGCCAAGCCTCTATCTTTTGCAGCTCTGCTGAGTTTTAAGTAAATTTGTGATTTGTTTGAACCTCTAGAGTAATTGTCGTTACTCCTGATTACTGTGCAGAGAATTAAAGTTAACCTCACCCTCACCCATTGGGTGCGATGGGACACATGGCAAGTCAGAGAGTATGGGCAGGTATCTAGAGACCTTCTCTAGTCCAAAGGTTTGGAGCTTCACTCCCGAACAACTACAGGACCCTGACAAAGTGATAGAATATTTGAAAGGCAAATGCTGTGCCTATTCCAAGGACACACAACTTACCGCGCTGTGCTGGGCCCTGGCCTCGATCTACCAAACACTGCTTGATAGTAGAGAGCACCATCAGGGGGAAGAGAGGGAGAACAGACCCACAGGCACTGTGGATACCCAAACCCCCGCAACACGCACTGCAGCTACACAAACCCCAGTGACAGACACGGTAGCCGAGCCAAAAGACTAACCCGTACTGGTATCAGTCACCCCTATACACAAGAAGAAATACACACACAAAGAAATCAGTTCGCTTAGTGAGGGATGATGATGAACCAGGGTCATCACGAGAACAGGAAGAGGAGCCAGAACCAGAAGTGATCACCCGATCCCTGTCCCTGAGTGAGCTGCGAGATATGCGGAAAGATTTCAGCCGCCTTCCAGGGGAGCACATTGCTACCTGGCTGCTCCGATGCTGGGATAATGGGGCCAGTAACCTGGAATTAGAGGGTAGGGAGTCCAAGCAGCTAGGATCCATGTCTAGGGAAGGGGGCAATGACAAGGCAATTGGGAAAAAGACACAAGCCCTCAGCCTCTGGAGCTGGATGGCATTGGCTCTATCAGACACAGGGGAAGCTTCTAGCAGCTTCTCACAGAAGCCACCCCTGTTGACCCCCTGCTACCAAAACCTTGCCACGCAAACCCAATACACCTAGACTGAGTGGAAGGCCTGATTGTACTTATGATCCTCCTGAAGGGACCTCTAAGTCATTTTTTGCAAAAAGTGAGTAGGAAATACGATCACCAGGCTTAGAGGGGCCCTGCCTCCAGCCAGGTGGAGGAAAGGGACAACCGGGTTTATGGGACTGTGTGGATCCGATGGCCTGGCACGTCAGATCCACAAGAGTACAAGGCCCTAGTGGACACTGGTGCACAGTGTACTTTAATGCCATTAAGCTATGAAGGGGCGGAACCCATCTCTATTTCCGGAGTGACAGGGGGATCTCAACAGTTGACTCTGTTGGAAGCTAAAGTAACTCTAACTGGGAATGACTGGGAAAAGCACCTCACTGTGATTGGCCCAGAGCATCCATGCAAGCTGGGCATAGACTACCTCCAGAGAGGGTATTTCAAAGACTGAAAAGGGTACCGGTGGGGTTTTGGTACAGCTGCCTTGGAGATGGAGGAAATTGAACCATTGTCTACTTTGCCTGGTCTCTCGGAGGACCCTTCTGTTGTAGGGTTGCTGAGGGTTGAAGAGCAACAGGTGCCAATTGCTACCACAACGGTGCACTGGTGGCAATACCGCACCAATTGAGACTCCCTGGTTCCCATCCATAAGCTAATTTGTCAACTGGAGAGGCCAGGGAGTGATCAGCAGAACCCACTCACCCTTTTACAGTCCCATATGGCCAGTGCGGAAGTCCAATGGAGAGTGGAGGCTGACGGTAGACTATTGTGGCCTGAATGAAGTCACGCCGCCGATGAGTGCTGCCATGCCGGACATGCTGGAACTTTAATATGAACTTTAATATGAAGTCCTTCTCCTTGGGGCTGCTCTCAATCCATTCCTCGCCCAGCCTATAGTCGTGCTTGGGATTGTGCCGACCCACGTGCAGGACCTTGCACTTGGCCTTGTTGAACTTCATGCAGTTTGCATGGGCCCACCTCTCCAGTCTGTCGAGGTCCCTCTGGATGGCATCCCTTCCCTCCAGCGTGTCAACCACACCACACAGCTTGGTGTCGTCAGCAAACTTGCTGAGAACTTCAGTATGAACTGGAGTCAAAGGCAGCCAAGTGGCACACCACAATTGATATCGCTAATGCATTTTTCTTGATCCCTTTGGCAGCAGAGTGCAGTCCACAGTTTAATTTCACTAGGAGGGGCATCCGGTACACCTGGAATCGACTGCCCCAGGGGTGGAAACACAGCCCCACCATTTGTCATGGACTGATCCAGACTGCACTGGAAAAGGGTGAAGCCCCAGAGCACCTGCAATACATTGAGGACATCATTGTATGGGGCAACAGAGCAGCAGCAGAAGTTTCTGAGAAAGGGAAGAAAATAATCCAAATAATCCAAATCCTTCTGAAAGCCGGCTTCGCCATAAAACAAAGCAAGGTCAAGGGACCTGCACAGGAGATTCAGTTTTTAGGAATAAGATGGCCTGATGGGCGTCGTCAGATCCCAATGGATATTATCAACAAAATAGCAGCCATGTCCCCACCAACCAACAAAAAGGAGACACAGGCCTTCTTAGGCGTTGTGGGTTTCTGGCGAATGCACATTCTGAATTACAGTGTCATTGTAAGCCCTCTCTACCACATAACCTGGAAAAAGAACAATTTCGAATAGGGCCCTGAGCAATGACAAGCCTTTGAAGAAATTAAACAAGAAATAGTTCATGCAGTAGCTCTTGGGCCAGTCCGGGCAGGAGCAGATGTAAAGAATGTGCTGTACACCGCAGCCGGGGAGAACGGCCCTACCTGGAGTCTCTGGCAGAAAGCACCAGGGGAGACCCCCTGGGGTTTTGGAGTCGGGGATACAGAGGATCCGAGGCCCGCTACACTCCAACTGAAAAGGAGATATTGGCAGCCTATGAAGGGGTTCGAGCTGCTTCAGAGGTGATTGGCACTGAAGGACAGCTCCTCCTGGCACCCCGACTGCCGGTGCTGGGCTGGATGTTAAAAGAGAGGATCCCCTCTACACACCATGCAACCGATGCTACGTGGAGTAAGTGGGTTGCACTGATTACACAGTGGGCTCAAATAGGACACCCCAATCAGCGTATTATATGCTGGCTCAGCCTTGGCCAGCAGTGGGACTGTCTTGGAGCCGGCTGGCATTGGTTATATCAGACACAGGGGAAGCTTCTAGCAGCTTCTCGCAGAAGCCATGCCTGTAGCCCCCCCCCCCCAACAAAACTTGCCACACAAATCCCATACAGGTGATCTGTATAAAATAGCTGTTGGTAACATCTAACAAGATCAGAGAACATTGTGAAATGACTTTAAGTCAGAAAAGACTGTATATTTATATCAGCATGGTATATGGCTACTTTGAGGTATTATTTTTAAAAATATGGTTAAAGAAATGATACTGATGATGATGATGATAATGATAATGATAATGATAATATGCTCATCTTACTGTGTGTTCTAAGTCAGTCTCCTCATTTATAGAGATATTTTTGGCATAATTTGGCAAAAATCAGGAGATAAATCCAATGACAATTTTTCATTCTAGGATCTTGTCAAAAACTACCTCTTACTGAAGTCCGAAGTATTGTCTGACAGCAATGTCTACATGTAATGCAAATCTCCCTGCACAACTGAGACAGAGAGTAAAGAACTTTTAAAACTGAAGTTACAATTTCATTTGTGAAATGTGTATTTAGTTAATTAAAAATTAAGCTCCTTGCCACTGCAGTTAGAACAATGAAATACAATGTAAGCAGAATATACTTGGTAAAATACTGAAATTCTTTTTTCCTCAAAATTTTATAGTATTCTTATATGTATAGATTAATATGGGTTTTGGGTACTGAAGCCTTGATTACAATCTCCATTATATAAATTTCTTTGTTTTCATTACTTTGCGTTTGATAGAAACAGGGCAATTAAACCCAAGGACTGATGACTACTGGCACAGCTGACTGCTAGCCAGATACCAGCAAGAAGAAAAAACTCAGAAAAATTTGTATTCCTTTCCAACTGGCACCCTATTGAAAGAGCTGTGGAAAGGTACGGTTGTGAGTGAATGTAGCTATTTTTATGACCCTCAGTGGCACAATATCTAAGAACTTCTGTGTATTGTTAGACTTCAATTTACTTTTCCTCATAGCAGTCTTATGATACTAAGTTTTTGGAGGAACAACTGTGCATACTGAGATATATTGAGACTGGGGTCTTTGTATTGGATTTGTGTGGCAAGGTTTTGGTAGTGGGAGGGCTACAGGGATGGCTTCTGTGAGAAGCTGCTAGAAGCTTCCCCTGTGTCTGATAGAGCCAATGCCAGCCGGCTCCAAGACGGACCCACCGCTGGCCAAGGCTGAGCCAATCAGTGACGGTGGCAGCACTTCTGTGGTAACATAGTTAAAGGGGAAAAAAAACGACCAGGAGCAATTGCAGCCAGAGAAAGGAGTGAGAAGATGTGAGAGGAACAACTCTGCAGACACCAAGGTCAGTGCAGAAGGAGGGGGAGGAGGTGCTCCAGGCGCCGGAGCAGAGATCCCCCTGCAGCCCGTGGTGAAGACCATGGTGAGGCAGGCTGTCCCCCTGCAGCCGTCCATGGAGGGAGGATGAGGGAGTGTAGAGATTCCACCTGCAGCCCATGGAGGACCCCATGCCGGAGCAGGTGGAGGCACCTGAAGGAGGCTGTGACCCTGTGGGAAGTCCAGGCTGGAGCAAGCTCCTGGCAGGACCTGTGGCCCCGTGGAGATAGAAGCCCATGCCAGAGCAGGTTTGCTGGCAGGACTTGGGACCCCGTGGGGGACCCACGCTGGAGCAGTCTGCTCCTGAAGGTCTGCACCTTGTGGAAAGGACCCACGCTGGAGCAGTTCGTGAAGAACTGCAGCCTGTGGGAAGGACTCATGCTGGAGAAGTTCATGGAGGACTGTCTCCCGTGAGAGGTACCCCATGCTGGAGCAGGGGAAGAATGTGAGGAGTCCTCCCCCTGAGGAGGAAGGAGCGGCAGAGACAACGTGTCATGAACTGACCACAACCCCCATTCCCCATCCCCCTGTGCTGCTGGGGGGGCTACTCCCAGGAATAAAATTGAGTCCGTGAGGAAGGGAGGGATGGGGGGAAGGTGTTTTAAGATTTGGTTTTGTTTCTCATTACTCTGTTTTGTTTGGTAATAAATTAAGATTAATTTTCCCCGATTGAGTCTTTTTTACCCATGATGATAATTGGTGAGTGATCTCTCCCTGTCCTTATCTCGACCCATGAGCCTTTTGTTCTATTTTTCTCTCCCCTGTCCAGCTGAGGAGGGGGAGTGATAGAGTGGCTTTGGTGGGCACCTGGTGTCCAGCCAGGGTCAACCCACCACAGTGACCCACTTCCTAGAATCTTCTGCATATTTCTGTTCATAAATTCCTTACTATAACAAGAACCCAGGATATTGGCAATACATTTTGCCACCCCTGTTCTCTTCTTGCAAAACACCATCATTTGTGTCACTTTTAAACTCTCGTTCTGTTGGTCATAATTTCTATTTTAGGGTGCTGGGAAGGGTTTTCAGGGATGTGTTATGAACAATTCTATCCTGAGGATCTATTAATCTCAAAGTTGTATGTGCTGTGGAGGTTTCTATTTAATGGCTGATGTTCTTTCCACTTTTATGTTTAAAAATCGTTAGATCCATTCTCATATATATGCATACCAAAAAGAAATGTGTCCTATCACTACTGAAAGCTAAACCAATAAATTGAATGAATGTGCATTTAATGATCTGATGGTAGCAGAAGAAAAAAGTTATTTTAAAGGAGGAATACAGAGGAAAACTTTATTTCCTATAGGAATTATTCTGTAAACTTGGTATCTTTAATAAGCATCCTATATCTTCACAAAACATTTATTCAGCTTCCACTTAAGTGTTGCCATTCTTTTGCACTAACTGTAGTAAGTGGTTATGGCATTGTGTAACTATGGTTAATAAAATCACCATATGTAATCATCTGGAGAATTCTTCATTCAAAAATACTTAAGATATACAGCTTTCTAAAACCATTTCTAATGACATTCTACTGTCAGAGGATCATTTCTATGTATGTCTTGATGTTTCTAGTTGTGTATGTATCCAGCAGAGCAATCCCATCCTCCATCTCCTAATTTATTTCAGTCGTCTCCTGTAATTTAATTCCAAAATAATTTATTTTTCAAGTAATTTCATCATGAAAGACTGCGACTAACTGCAGCTGATCCATCAGTTTGTAGCCTGTTCAGGTGGCACTCAGCATCCATAGAGCTTGGAGAGGCACTCTTAGAAACATGAAGTTGCAAAGACAAAAGGCTTGTTTTTGTCCTATGTCTGCTGGTTTTCATGACACTGATGGTAGAAAGTCTATCAATCAAGTGGGTGACTGCAGCAGTTCAGAGTATTCAGCTCTGCTTTACTTGTGGTCCTCAGACAGCTTGCTCAGACCCTAGCATTTACTGGTTTGAACCCGAATTGTTTAACGATTTGTCACATACATAGTAGGAGTTTTGCCTGAATATGTGCTTCAGGATTAGCCCTAATATTAAAGAAGTCCTGAGGAGATTTGACTAATCAGATTTTTAGAAATGTACTTAAGTTTATGACATGGGAATGCAGAATATCTGTGAAGCAAGGGCAGGATTTTTTACCTTTCACTACTATTCCAATTCCCCCGGAAGCCTTATGGCACCTGCTGTAAAAACTGTTTTATTGATGAAGAGAAGTGTAAACTCTGTAATTCTGTATTGTATGTAGTGCAATGCAGTTTGCTGAGTGACTTTCACCACTGAATATAACAATATTTGCCCAACTGTCATTACACAGGGTAGAAAAAAATGCAGAGGTAGGCTCCTGTACTCAGTTGGTTTCTGGACTGTCAAGGAAGCCTTGACTTAGAAAAATGTAAAATGTTTCACAAATTGACATTAAACAGGAGGATAAAAGTGCCTTCATTCAGTTATTGCTAATTTTCTGTTATTGATGGTTTCTCCATTTTACAGGTACTTCACTGTGCACAGCTGGTTTTCAGGCCCTGCGAAGACTAGTTGCAGAAAATACAAATATTTGCCAGCTTTGCTTTAACAACAACAAGAGCTTTTATTTCTTTATACTCTATGTACATGAAAATAATAGGTCTACACTGCCTTCATCACAGGAATCTGGTCCAGGGAAACTGCTGTCAGCAAGCAGCCAAGCATTTTGTGTAGGCTACTACTACTGGTAACAGTTTTCATTGGCAGAGGATTTGTCTCCAGTTCAATCCAAAGCTAGAAGCAGATTTCAGTGATTTTTTTCATGTCTGCCACTTTCTTCCTTATCTTGTGTCCATTATTCCCATGTTGAGACTCCCAGCTCTTCTCAATTAAGCATATATACCAACTTAGAAAACTAACTCCTTCCATTTGCAGCAGCTCAGCTCTGGCTAAAGCTACATTACTTTTATTGCTACTTCAAATAGAAAGCAGCCCTAGGTTGTAAGGGTTTTGTTGCTGCTGTTGTTTTTCTTTTTTGTTCTTGTAGTTATTGAAAAGAGATTTGGCTGAGCATCCTGTCTAGTTTAAACATGAATATCACTTGTCCAGATCAGATCAGCCAAACACCAAGCTTTCTGATCTGCACAAGAATAGGTGAGGGAAAACCAAATGAACAAATCATTTGGGAAAAAAAAAAGTCTTTGGACTAGCTTGGTTCATTTTTGAGAATGAGAAGAAATAATCTGTGATATTATTATGGGACTGCTTTCTCCCTCTAGTGTCAAACCGGAGATTTAGGCCCATGTCTTGCAATGTTGCCTCTACCCTATGAAATTGGTAGAGCTGTGTAGGTGCTTAGCACAAAGTTTGCAATACAGGAAACTCCTTTTAATTCTAAAAGTAGATCTCTCCTTCCTCTCCAAAATGCACAATAGGTACACTTACTGCATGGCTTCCCATGTGCACTCTGTCATTGAAAGGCTATTTCTGTAAAATAGGGGGCATTTGGACAACGTATTTATACACACTGGGATAACCTCAACGAGATGTCCACCTGTAACTTTTTTTTGGAGGGGGTTATTTCTTTCCCTGAGTCTGTATGGCAATTCAAATTAAGTATATATGAAGGCCTTGAGACTAAGAACTCAGAAACATTGTGAAGAAGAGAACTGAGAAATGCACAGTTGTAAAAATTAATGGCAAATAGTTCCTCTGTACCAGCAAAGGATGACAAAACTCAAGAACCTATCTAAGCTTGTGTGTGTGTGCATTTTAACTCTGGTTACTGAAGTTTGGGGGATTTCTATTGCTAACTTTTCTCAAGCCAGGACTTCATACCAAACCACTTCCTCACTTAGACTTCAGAATGGGAAGCAAATTATTCTGAGATATGCACTTTTTTTCTAAAGCAAAAGAAAGAAAAATCACAGCTTTCCTCACTCACCACAGACATCTTCAACAAATGCACTTTGGCCCTACATCATGTTTCTCAGCTGTTTGCAGCCCATATTTTTATATCCACTGCTTTTCCCAGAAACTTCCTCTCCACTCCAGCCTCAGGCAAAGCACAGAGGCACCCCTGAACATCTCTGAGGCATCAGTTCTTGACATCAGTGGATGTCTGCAGAACCAAGAGAAGTCAAGCTGGAGAAGTACAAATCTGGGTGACAACTCCTTTTGAATAATCTATTTAATTGTCTATCCTCACCTAAGCTGGTAATTTCAGCTTCTAGTTTCCCTTTCCTATAAAGATTTGCTCCTCCATTCTTTGTGACACTGAGACATTGTAGGATATGGGTAAGGATGAGTTCATTCCCACCTGGAGTACTGCATCCAACTCTGGGGCCCCCAACATAAGAAGGACATGGAGCTGTTGGAGCAAGTCCAGAGGAGGGCCACAAAGATGATCAGAGGGCTGGAGCACCTCTCCTATGAAGACAGGCTGAGAGAGTTGGGGTTGTTCAGCCTGGAAAAGAGAAGGCTCTGGGGAGACCTTATAGCAACCTTCCAATACCTGAAGGGGGCCTACAAGAAAGCTTTCTCTATTTCAAATTTCTTATACATGACTATGAGGTAACAGCTAGAGATGACTGAAATTCAGAAATCCTACCTCAAGAGAAATTTGACATTTAACTTTTTAGTTTTCATCCTAGGAAGGAAAAGTTGAAATTTTCCACATTAGGGAGAATTTCAAATAATGTTATTTGGAAATATCAACATATTTTGATCTAGATAAAATGCCAGACATTAAAAAAATTGAAAGATTTTATTAAAAATTGTTGCAACAATTCAAAATGCTAAATTTCCCTTTGCCATGTTGTGTCAGGGGTTTGGACATCTGATTTCAGTTCTCTCTGCTGGATCATGTCCTCAAGGGGTGGCTGTATCTCCCATAACGTACACGTACAACCAGACTATTATGCAACTGAAATTATGGAATATAAGAATGTGTTCTGTGACATTTTTTTTCTACCACTATGTGGGTAAAGAAAAATATGATTTTTCACTACTTATTAATTAGTTGTGGGTTCTGTGTTTTACTGGAGGGCAAGAAACTACAGAAGATGGGCCACAATCTGAAAAATGTCACAATATTTTAAAGTGCATAGGATTACAATTAAGGTTTTTAGAAATTAATTCACAAAATTTGACATGATATAATTAATGTGGTTGGATGTTTTGGCTTAATGTCTTATTCAGTAGAAACTTAGATGACTGTATTTAACAACAGTGTTAATTAGGAAACAACTTTTCCTGTACAACAAGCACTATAAATCCATCATAAAATAAAATTCTCTGTATACTATACTTGGCTTCAATATTAACCTGAGGAAGTGAGTCACAGTCAACTTACATTTTACGGGTTGCTTTTCCTTACTGCCCCAGATCAGATGCCCCACTCAAACTGATTTCTTTGGAGGAGCTGTATTTATAAGCAGGGAATAATTAAAATTTCATTTAGCTAGAATGAGGCCAAGAATGAGTCTCTGTCCCAGTTACTAGGATAGACACTTTGGATATGGGAAAACATCTGGGTCATGCTCCAGTGATTCCTGTAACTCATGTGAAACTCTGAATAAAATTAATATTATATTATAATATAATAATAATATAAAATTTTAAAAAGTAATCAGATTGAAGTCTAAAATGAGCTTCTGTCCCCATCCTCCCAATAGGAGCCCTGTTCACTAGCTTTGTTTCCTCTTCCTGACTTAACAAATCTTACTGAGCAACAGTACATGTTTAACAGGAGATGCAAAAATCACCCTGATGTCATTGCAGTCTCTTCCACACTTGTTTGCAGGACCATAGGACAACTCAGGTTGGATTTGGGACTGGAAGGGACCTCAGGAGGCATCCGCCTCAAAGCAGGGATAGCTAGGAGGTCCAGAGCAGATTACTCAGGGCTTTATCCCATTCAGTGTGGCATTTTTAACCCGATCATCCAGCCAGTATTTTGTTCATCTGGTTGCCCACCCAGACTGTACATCCTAACTGGGATACAGAAGTGCTGTGGGAGAGGGGTGAGAAAAGATGGAAATAACATGGATCTCTCATTGGAGGTATGTTCCTCAATCACAAAACTACTCCAAAGTTGGAGATGGGGAAAAAGGTGAGAAGCGACAGCATAATTTATTCCTTTTGCTACATTTCCAAGTGTTAGTAGCATTTAGGGAATTGCCCAAAACTGCTCTGGAAATATCTTCTGTACTTTGATCACTTCAGCAGGTTTCAAGGAAGGAGCATGTAGCTCCTGTACCTTGGCCTTGCTCCACACATGCCAGGCTCTGCCCTGCTTTGTTTTGTCAGGTCTAGGGAATTGCTGAGTGTGCACAGGGACAGAGATGTTAGTGTCTGGGAAACTAATGTCAAAATGATAGTCAGTGACAGCCTGGAGTTCCTTTGGCTTTGGCAGTGTTAAGGGTTAAGGGGCTCCCTTTAGGTTGTAAATTTAGATTCATGTTACAAGATTCTGCCTATGTCTTATTTTTGGCACCAAAACTGTGAGGAGAGGGTTTGCTCTTGGTTCATCTAACACCATTATAGAAGCCAAATAGACTACAGGTAAAAGGGGAAAGTAGGACTGTCTACAGAATTAAGATTGAGATTTTCCAGACCATTTTAGTGGATGAGTTTTAATGGAAGATTTGTAGCTAAATGCTTATTAAGATGTTTAACTTTAGGCATTCATATTTAAAATGAATCTTTAAGGCTTGGAGCTGTAACTGAACTCAGCTATACACAATATTATCTCTTTGCTGAAGTGCTGCAGCACAAAAAGGAAAGGATACTCTTCTGGAGGGAGAACTAGGCTGTAGTCTTGTCTTCTAGTAGGAGAAACTTCCTGCTGGGAAGGTTACATTTAAGGAAATTCTATTATGCAGCTGTCCATTTACAGCCATTTAGTATGAATTTTCCATGTTGTCATGGGTTCAGCTAGGATTGAGTTAATTTTCACCAGAAGCTGGGTGACCAGCTTCACCAGATGGGACACAGCCAGGACAGGTGATCCAAACTAGCCAAAGGGGGTATTCCATACCATATGATGTCATGCTCAGCATAAAAGGAGGCTAGTCAGTGAGGGGCAGCATGGCTCCAGGACAGTCCGGTTTCGGGATGCGGCTGAGCATGCAGTCTGAGTTGTACAGTTGTTGGGTGAGAAACTGCATTGTGTATCACCAGTTTTGTATATTCTTTTATAAATACTGTTATTTTTCCCTCTCCCTTTGCTGTCCCGGTAAACTGTCCTTATCCCAACCCATGAGGTTTTGCCTTTGTCTTCCCTTTCTCCTCCCCATCCCACCGGGGAGGGGTGAGTGAGCAGCCATGTGGTGCTCAGCTGCCGGCTGGGGCTAAACCACGACACATGTGAAAATCTCAAAACTGTTGATTAATTGGGCTCTAGTTCATACAGATTGTGCATATAATTATTTTTTAAAAGCTCTTAAAATATTCAACAGCAACGAAGGAACTCTGCTTTGGCTTTAAAGCCTGAATGATTGTAATAAAGAAAAGTGAAAGGCTTTCCCTTTGTGCATCTTACACATAACTATATTAATACATATTACATGGGATTATGTATACACTAGAGTTTATAAAAGAGGTCATTTGCATACTAAGCTTCAGTAATCATTGAAATCCAACATATTAAAAATGCTACCTTGATAGTATTTGTATTACATAGAATCATAGGATGGTTTGGGTTGGAAGAGATGTTGTATTTATACTAGAAAACCTGTCATACTATAACATATAATGGGCCATATACTCAGCTGGCAACTCTAATGCTTTACAGCAGCTGACAATCCAAGCTAATGTTCAATATATGTGAATTCCTTAGGGCACAGAAAATCAATAGCAAAATTTCCCATGGTTAGGTGACTTCCCTGATCTGAAGGCTGATATCACTAGAGAAAGAAACCTTCCTCCTCTTCTCTCCTGATTTCCGAACTGATTCAAACTGTATTGAAACAAATAGATTTATATCAATTGGTCCCTGGATCAGGCTGTATAGTAGCTATTTTTGAGGTAATCCTTGAAAATTAATTTCTGAACTGGGATGAATTTTTTTTTTTCTATTTGTTTAGAAGTTATTTGATTTGACCTTGCATTGTTTATGTTTACTCACTGCCATCCTTAATCACAAATTTCTGCTGTTTGGTTAAGTTAGTTTAATCTCCAAAATAAAAGAATAATATATATATTATTTTATTCCTTCAATGTTGAAGCTGACAAAATAATGATAATATTTATACTATTTAGCACATAAGAGTCTCAGAAAAACAATTAATGCCCTGTTGAGCTGTATAAAGTCAGGCAAAATGATGTAACTGGATAAAGGATTTCAGATCTGCCACCATCTGACTGTGTGCAAATCACATACAGTTTTGACATCTCGGTTACCTGTTACCTGTTTGTCAACAATTCCTTGCTTGTTTTAATTCAAAGGAGTGTTCACCTTTATGAATGAATATATTCTAATACTATTGTGATGACAGTCTGTCCTGGTTTAACCCCAGCAGGTAAACAAGCATCACATAGCTGCTTGTTCAACCCTCCCCCACCAAAGGGATGGGGAGGAGAATGGAAAAAAAACACCTCATGGGTTAAGATAAAGACAGTTTAATAGAATAACAAAGGAAGAGAACAACAACAAATATATATGTATATAAAAAAGTGATGCACAAATGCAATTGCTCACCGCATGTAGAAGGAAAAAAGAACCCAATGCCCAGTCTGCTTCCAAGCAGCAAATCTGCCTCCCGGCTAGCTTCGCCAGTTATATACGGAGCGTGACGTTATATGGTAGGGAATATCCCTTTGGCCAGTCTGGGTCAGCTGTCCTGGTTATGCTCTCCCAGCTTCTTGTGCACCTGGCAGGGCGTGAGAAGCTGAAAAGTCCTTGACTTGGTGTAGACACTACAACTACCTAGCAACAACTAAAACCAGCAGTGTGTTATCAACATTATTCTCATACTAAATCCAAAACACAGCACTATACTGGCTGCTAGGAAGAAAATTAGCTCTAAAAAACCAAAACCAGGACAGTATTCACCCCTTATTCCATACCATCTACATCATGCCTAGGTCCTATACTTCCCAATGCATTCCAAATAATCGCCAACACTTTTTCTGTCTTTTGATATGTACACACAGATATCAATCCCTTAGTCTATGGCCCATCCCTCTAAAATGTCCATTCAGTTCATTTAGTCCATGACTTTGGGCTCCATCTGTCATAACAGTCTTTCACAGCAGGGGAGATGATGTGTGGTGTTGGATTGTTGCATGCTGCATCAGGAGCTCACAGCTGATCTACCTGGCGTGGTCCATGCTCACAGTCTGCTGGTTGAAGATGTCAATCTTGAGGAAGTTACTGGGTGCTTGTTGCTGAAGTCAGTTCTGGTTTCATCACCTCTGCACCTTGCTCGATTTCATCAAAGTTCATTCTTCATTAGTTGGGGTGATTCTTACTCTAATACTGTTGTTATGGCAAATAGCAATCATAGTACAGATGACATGAAGTATTATGTAGCAATTAACATCATACAATTTAAATCATTGACTATTCTCATCCAAACCCAAATCCCCCTGAGATACACATTGGACTTCCCCATCCTTCTGCATCACCCACCAAGTGCACCCAGATCCCTGAGCAAAAGCAATCCCATGGATGGGTTTGCTTGAAGAAGGTGTAATCCAGACTGTCTTCCCTAAAATATTCCTTATGTGCACTACAGGAACTTTATCCCCTTCTACAGTATGTAAAAGTTTTGATTGGGCAGGACCAGATCTACTGGTAGATCCCCTAGTGTTAACTAACTAGGTGGCTGATGTGGTTTAGCCCCAGCCGGTAGCTAAGTGCCACGCACCGCTCGCTGACCCCTCCCCCGGCAGGATGGGGAGGAGAACGGAAAAACAACAGCAAAGCCTGGAGGGTTGGGATAAGGGCAGTTTACTGGGACAGCAAGGGAGAGGGAAAACAATCAGCAACAGTGCTGATAACAGATAGTAACGATGGGTGATAACAGAGAACGATTTACCGATCCAAGGACCGACCAGACGCTCGACCCATCCCAGAGCCATGCCGACACGCCGAACCCGCCCCTGCCCACCTAGCCCCCTTTTATGGTGAGCATGATGTCACATGGTATGGAATAGCCCCCGGCCAGCTTGGCTCACCTGTCCTGGCTCCTTGTGAAAATTAACTCTATCCTTGCCAGAACCAGGACAGTGGCCTTTGCTAAATATGTATCCCAATGTTTGAGGGTCCCACCACCCATTGCTCTCAGGGTAGTCTTAAGCAGTCCATTTTAGTGTTCGATTTTCCCGGAGGCTGGTGCATGGTAGGGGATGTGACACACCGTTTCAATGCCATGCTCTTTGGCCCTGGTGTCAATGCCATGCTCTTTGGCCCAGGTGTCTATGAGGTTGTTTTGGAAATGAGTCCCATTGTCTGACTGTCTTTCTGGGGTGCCATGTCACCACAGGTCTTGCTTTTCAAGGCCCAGGATAGTGTTCTGGGCAGTGGCATGGGGCACAGGATACGTTTCCAGCCATCTCGTGGTTGTTTCCACCAGTGTAAGTACATAGCACTTGCCTTGGCAGGTTTGTGGGGGTGTGATATAATCAATCTGCCAGGTGTCCTCATATTTATATTTTAGCCATTGTCCTCCATACCAGAGAGGGTTTAACCACTTGGCTTGTTTAATCGCAGCATGTTTCACACTCATGGATAACCTGTACAATAGAGTCCATGGTCAAGTCCACCCCTCGATCACGAGCCCATGTATATGTTGCATCCCTTCCTTGATGACCTAAGATGTCATGATTTTCATGTTCCTCAGTGGGCCAACTCTTACATACATGGGCATCTACATGACATACTTTTACAACCAGTTTCTCTAGCCGGGCAGCAATATCTTGCCACAATGGGGCACCCCAGATGGGTTTGCCTCTGCGCTGCCAGTTGCTCCGCTTCCACTGCTGTAACCACCCCCACAGGGCACTGGCCACCATCCCTGAATTGGTATAGAGGTAGAGCATTGGCCACTTTTCTCTTTCAGCAATATCTACAGTTAGCTGGATGGCTTTCACCTCTGCAAACTGGCTTAATTCACCTTCTCCTTCAGCAGCTTCTGCGACTTGTCATGTAGGACTCCATACAGCAGCCTTCGATGCTTTCCCACAATGCAACAGGACCCATCAGTGCGACAGGGCATATTGCCTCTCATCTTCTGTTAGTTTATTATACGGTGGGGCCTCTTCAGCACGTCAACTCCTCTCCTCACAATATTCTGAAATCCTTGCCTTCTGACTAGTCTGTGATCACTTCCAGAATTCCTGGGCAATTGGGGTTTCCTGTTCGAGTCCTCTGTGTGATCAGTGCAACCCACTTACTCCACATAGCATCGGTTGCCTGATGTGTAGAGGGGACCCTCTCTTCGAACATCCAGCCCAGCACTCACAGTCAGGGTGCCAGGCAGAGCTGTGCTTCAGTACCAACCACTTTCAAAGCATCTTGAACCCCTTCATATGCTGCCAATATCTCCTTTTCAGTTACAGTATAGCAAGCCTCCAACTCCAAAACCCCAGGGGTCGACCTCGAGTCTCCCATGGTGCTTTCTGCTAGAGACTCCAGGTAAGGCCATTCTGGGCTGGTCCTCTGAAACATCTGGAATTTGGTTTGGGATGAATGCTGGTATTCTTGGCTTTTTCAGGCTTGCCTGCTATCAGTAGAACAGAATACTGCTTTAAAGGTTCATCTTGGTTAAGGACGGTCTTTGAAACCACAAGAAGTTTTCTCTCAGTAATATATACCTAAGTGATAAAGAAGAGATATGCCTCAAAATCTAGGAAATTTTTGATTTACTGTCAAATAATAGCCTAATCTATGATAAGCATTAACAAAGTATAAAAGGAGAGCTACTTTGATAGGTTGAAATAAATGCTTGGGTTTGGAAGTAAGTGGAATTTCATTCAGTTGAAAATGAAGTAAAGTTTAGTGTCTTGCAATTGTAATAATTTTCTTTTTATATATACAGGAATTGTGAGAAAGAATGCATTGTACACTGATGACATTTGCTAGGAAACAGAGTTCTAGAGAAAGATAAGATTATTTTCAGATAGACCTTTTCAAATTTAAGACTCAGGATTACTAGGTACTTGAAGTGGTAGATTAAATACATTACAAAAAGGTGGGTAAAGACTGAAGGGAAATATACCTTATTATAGTTATGCTATCTGGTTTAGAAACATTGAACAATGTTATTAAAATTCTTTGGAAGTAAGTTTAAGAACATTTAAAACCAAATTGCATTCTGAGATATATAAACCACTTTATTTTAGCAGCTATCTAGTAACACTTGCTATAGAACAGTTTCAGTTAAAATTCCCTGTTTTCTCATCACTTTTCTAAAAATGCAACCTTTGGGTGGTTTTTTTCACTATCAACCATTTTTTATAGATGCCAACCCTTTCCCCGTTTCCCTAAATGCCTAGAGCAGGCTAAGACTGTAATAATTTATAGAAGAATTACAGTTATTTTCAGTGAATATAGCTCTAGCAAAAGAAAGGGGAAAATGTATTAATGAATTAATCTTCCACTCTTCCTTCTCAGAATTCTGCAATACTTAATCATTCATCATTCTGGTGTTTTATTATTACCATTGTTTTCTGTATCCTTTTTCATAGACGACCTTCTTAAAATGTGGTTACTAAAAATGGACAAGGTACTACAGAAGATGATTTAGCAGCACTAAGAATAACTAACTACTTCTTACTTCAATGATTGTACTAAGAGTCGGTCAAATTAATTATTTTATTAAAGTGGCATCACAATATAGGCCAACATGGGGCTTTGGATCTGCTATGGCCTTCAGATCCTTTTCTCAGATAGTACTGAAGAATCATTTCTTCTCAGTTTTTGTGTATCTATTTGACTTTCCAACTTTAGTATCTTGCCTTTGTCTTATCTTGTATATTTTTGACATTTTTCCACTCAGCTGAGATTTTTCTGATTCTAATATTGTCCAGTAAACTGCCTATATCTCTCTGTTCTTTTATTCCATCATTTAAATTGTTAGTGAAAGTACTGATTGGACCCAGCTATTTGGCCACACAGATCTTAACATGTCCTCTCTCAGACTGCCCTCTTATTTTGGCAGCTTCCTTCTCTGTTCTTTGAAATTAAATCTTGCATCCTGGAAGATAATAATTAATAGCACTGGGATGGTGCTGATTAGTTGTTTACAAATTCCAAAGTAAACTTTGTTTGACCTTACTGACTTCTTATACCTAGAGGAAACATAGTTTTTCTTCTTTTATTTTTTATTCTTTTTCTACTGCTCCTTCATGTAAAGTGCACTCAGGTCACATTAGACATTAAATATATAACATACTTTAGCCATATCTGTTTAATCTGATGTTTATTAATAGATATACAGCAGCAGTCAAAGTATCTTATTTAGGCAATTTCTCAATAAAGTATATCATGTGACATATAAATTTATCTAAATTTCCTTTATCATCTTCTTTCCCCACTGTGTTTCTACAATCTTTTCTCCCTACCATTTTTGTTCTTTGTCACTTGCAATCCCTTTTGCTTCTTAATCATTCTGGTTTTATACACATTTTCTGTGAACCATTCCCTAGTAATTACTCTGCCTGTGTGTTTTGCTTCCCATGATTGCAACTACTCCATTTTGATTTTTAGATTCTGTTGATATAACCACGATGACTTTTTATCATGCTGCTTATCCCTCTTGTATCTGAAAACAATTTCATCCTAGCTAATTTTAATGTCGATTCTTTCTATAAGATTCAGTGTTTTAAAACCTGATTTCCGTGAGACCTTGCCTACTGATTAACTGTATTTGCTCTAGTTAATTTTCTTATTCTATTGCTTTTACCCTTTTTTTTTTAGTTATGAACTTATTATTTACTTTTATCCAAAATGCCTTCTGTCTTTACATCCTCATCTAGATCCTGCCTATTAGCTAGAACTGAATTTAAATTAGCCATTCATAAAATCTTGAAACAAAGTTGCATACATTGATCCACTGCTTGTGTGAAGACTTACATGCTGCAAGTATGATAAACATTGATGTGTCTAGTTCTGGGCTCCTCAGTACAAGAGAAACATGGGCATACTGGAGAGAGTCCAGCAAAGGGCCATGAAGATAATTAAGGGACTGGAGTATCTTTCCTATGAGGAAAGGCTGAGAGAGCTGAGACTGTTTAACTTAGAGAAGAAAAGGATCAGGGCAGATTTCATCAATATGAGATCTGCACCACCTGAAGGCAGGGTGCAAAGAGGACAGAGCCAAGGCTCTTTTCAGTGATGCCCAGTGGCAGGACAAGAGGCAATAGGCACAAACTGAAACACAGGAGGTTCTATCTGAACATCAGGAAATTCTTTTTTACTGTGAGGGTGACTGAGCACTGGAACAGGTTTCCCAGAGAGGTTGTTGAGTCTCCATCCTTGGAGATATTCAAAAGCCATCTGGACACGATCCTGGGCAACTAGGGCTCTAGGTGACCCTGCTTGAGCAGGGTGGTTGTACCAGAGGACCTCCAGAGGTCCCTTCCAACCTCAACCATTCTGAATTTTAAAAAAGCTCTATCTGAAAAGCAGAATTTAAACACCAGAAGTATTTCTTAGAGTCATATGTAAGCAATGAGGCTAAGACAAAATACTGAAGAGGTTTTCATCTACTGAGAATTGTCAGCCCTGGACAGTATATGGCCTCACATTTCTTAAGGAAAAATTAGAATGTGATAGTGAAATTAAGGACTGCATTATAATGCATGTATACTAAGAGGTTATCCAAAGGATTCAGAGATAGAAAATTCCAGCATTTCCTTTTTCTTGGTAATTGACATTGCTACATTTTATTTTTTTTTAGCATATATTTAATATGTAGCAGAATATATATTGAAAGAAAAAGTTAACAAGGGGACATCAAAGCCTTTTGAACAGCAGAAAAGGAAATAAAAGGGCAACAAACATAAGGCATAGAAGAGTCAGACAGTAGAGGCTTTGGGAGTAATTTCTTTGCACAAGGATCCATTAATGCATGTAATAAATCTCCAAGGTCAACAACAGGAGAAGTTAGCACAAACAGTTTCATAAAGGAGCTAGGCAAGAACTTCCAGGGAGACAATGCTGTCATTTTTACTAGGAATGGCACAAGACAGATCAGGATATTTTCTCCTGTTAGATAGTCCTGTTCACAGCACATGCTTTTTTTAACTTGCTGCTCTATTAATGGGTCTTTACCAACAGTAATAAAAATCAATACAAAGCCCATTTAAAATGCAGAATGTAGAAGATTAATGAATTCTTAGCTATAGTATTTTATATAGCAAAGACAGCTGTCCTATATAGAGGCACAGCAATTTTGTGTGAGGTCGAGTTGCTGTTTACATCACTGTTAAATGGATGGGGACAAATTCCATCTCTCTTCTCCCATTACCATGAGACAGAAGGTGTTCATATGGGTTCACTGCCACTGCAAACCTATGGGCCTCTAAAGGTAGGTGATTTTCTTCCCTCTGGGATCAGGGTTTATTCAGACTATTTTTTATTCAGGATATTGTTATCGATTATTTTTATTACAGTGTTATGTTGGAGCTAAGCTGTAGTTGCAATTGGAGCACTGTTGGATATGCCCTAGTAAAACATAGTCAGAAACAATCTCTTTCCCCAAAAGGTTATAGTTTAAATAGAACAGAAAAAGGGTGAAGTGACTTGCCCAAAGTTATACATCAGATGAGTGGCAACCTGGGAACAGGATTTCTTCCACTGACTCCACTGGAGAAATCAAGGTTTTTCTTGAGAATTCTTCACTTTTGGGCCAGAGAATAAACTCCTAGACTGTACTACTGCAGAGTTAAGTTTCAGAGATTTTGTCGGTTTTAAACATAATATTCCTCCAAGCACAAGTGGTATTGGTCAAAAATATTTGTTAGACTGAGCTTTCTCAGGCAAGAAGAAAAAGGAAGGAGGAGAAATTATTTAAAACAGGAAGGACTTAATTATATGCAATGGAGAGAGACATGAGCCACATTCAGAGCAATTATATTCTTCCCTGGATGTGTAGATCTAACTCCCTCATATATATTAAAAATGATCACTTACAAAATTATTTTAGATATATTAATGGACTTACTTCCAAGCTATTTCTGCTTGTCAGATGTGTCACCTCACATCCTTAGAATACAATAATGGTAACACTCTCTTTGATTTTGACAAGTGAACTAAAATGGAAATCAAGGTATTTCTATACAGACTTTTCAAAGGAATTTACCATTATGACTGACACAGGGATATTGTAACTGAATGGATAACCATGGTGATGGGAAAGGAACATTCTCAGCAGAAGGTATGGTGATGGTTGGGTGATTGTGTTTCGTTTGATGTTGCTAACCAATCTGTGGCTGCTAACTATGTCCATTGTATAGTCCTAACCTGACGTGAACGATAGAATAGATAAAGCATGTAGTTGGCAGTGGATGCAAATAATATTTTATTTTCTGTCAAAATCATGTCCTTTGACTGAACTTTGTTCATTATAATCTAATTATAATATCAAAACACACCTCCATTCTAAAAGCTACCCGCCTTCGAGGTATGACCACCCCTCACTGGGCATGCTCTTTGAATTTCTCTAAGTATATAGCTTTAAATCAAAGCGAGAAAGCTCTTTACCAATCACAATAAGGTAACTATGTGATGTAAATGTAATTTTGTAGTGATGTAAGTGTGATTTTGTAACCTGAGGGTATAAATGTATAAGGGATTAAAGGCTAGATGTGCATGTTAGGAGGAGAGATCCCCCATGCACCCAGCGCTGAATAAACCAGTGTTGGCTTTCTAAACTGCATTTTTGTTTGGAAAGTTTTTATTGCCGCTTGAGCAGTAACAATAGGAACTTTCTGATATTCAGAAAGATCCCTGCTGAGCAGGAGACTATTTGTAATAGAAAAAGAAAATAAGGTTATTGGGAGTGGTCAACATGGATTCACCAAGGGGAAATCATGCCTGACCAATCTATCTGATAGCCTTCTATGATGGCATTTACTGGCTGGGTGGATGAAGGGAGAACGGTAGATGTCGTCTACCTTGACTTCAGCAAGGCTTTTGACACCATCTCCCATAACATCCTCATAGGCAAGCTTAGGAAGTGTGGGTTAGATGAGTGGACAGTGAGGTGGATTGAGAACCTGATGAATGGCAGAGCTCAGAGGGTTGTGTTAAGCGGTGCAGAGTCTAGTTGAAGGCCTGTGGCTAGTGGTGTGCCCCAGGGGTCAGTACTGGGTCCGGTCTTGTTCAACATATTCATCAATGACCTGGACGAGGGGACAGAGTGTACCCTCAGCAAGTTTGCTGATGATACAAAACTGGGAGGAGTGGGTGATACACCAGAAGCCTGTGCTGCCATTCAGCGAGACCTGGACAGGCTAGAGAGCTGGGTGGAGAGGAACCAAATGAAATTCAACAAGGGCAAGTGTAAGGTCCTACACCTAGGGAGGAATAACCCCAAGCACCAGTACAGGTTAGGGGTTGACCTGCTGGGAAGCAGCACTGCGGAGAAGGACCTGGGAGTCGTGGTGGACAACAAGTTAACCATAAGCCAGCAATGTGCCCTTGTGGCCAAGAAGATACATTGTGGTATCCTGGGGTGCATTAAGAAAAGCGTGGCTAGTGGGTCAAGGGAGGTTATCCTCCCCCTCTACTCTGCCCTGGTGAGGCCACATCTGGAATATTGTGTCCAGTTCTGGGCTCCCCAGTTCAAGAAAGACAGGGAACTACTGGAGAGAGTCCAGAGGAGGGCTATGAGGATGATGAGGGGACTGGAGCATCTCTCATACTAGGAAAGGCTGAGAGATCTGGGTCTGTTTAGTCTGGAGAAGGGAAGACTGAGAGGGGATCTTATTAATGCTTATAAATACCTAAAGGGTGGATGTCAAGAGGATGGGGCCAGACTCTTCTCAATGGTGCCCAGTGACAAGACAAGGGGCAATGGGCACAAACTGGAACACAGGAAGTTCCATCTCAATATGAGGAAAAACATCTTTACTCTGAGGGTGGCAGAGCATTGGAACAGGCTGCCCAGAGAGGTTGTGGAGTCTCCTTCTCTGGAAATATTCAAAACCTGCCTGTATGCGATCCTGTGCAACCTGCTCTAGCTGAACCTGCTCTGTCAGGGGAGTTGGAGTAGATCTCCAGAGGTCTCTTCCAACCCCTACCATTCTGTGATTCTGTAATCAATGATAAACACGCAAAGTTTCTGATAAGGTCAAAAGCACTAAGTTATGCTTTAATTGGTGTTGATTTTTTTTTGTGATGAAAACTTTTTGTTTAATTTTCCCAAAAGATTATAATGAAAAAAATGTAACTGTGCACAACCTTACAGCAAAAATCTTCTGCTGATCGCCATTCTGTCCTGTTCTTATTTGCCTGGTTAAAATGTCGGAATTCATTTTCTTGGAAGACCACTTTATTCCTTTTTCCACTTTTTTTGCTATTAAAAGTGTTAAAAAGATGTTGTAATTTGGAGCTGTACCTAGCACTGCAACAGGTGTTGCATTAGCCAGTGAAAGATTTATTCTTGCCTGACTCAAAGTAGTTACCAAAGCACCCAAGGAAAGTGCCTGACAGCCAAATAGGATTTCCTCATTTAGTGACCATAATGCTGTTGCCTAGCATCTCACTGGGCTACTGTTTTTTTAAACTTTTATGCTGCTATTGTACTTATGTAGATGTTTTGGTTAATGTATCATCCAGTTGCTGATATTGATCTTTGCTTATTGTGCTCACGCTATATATAAATGATGTGAGATATTCTTCCTTTGAAACAGATGCATAACTCTCATGTCTCTAATGCATTTTATCACAGTTAAGTAGTACAGACTTTTATACTCTGTCAGGAAAAGATTTCTAATCTGTGAACAAAGTTATGCATGGAACAGTACTTCAGAAGGTGTTGAAAATATGTATGTATGCTGCATGAATCTGCTTCAAATCAGATTTTCATATTAATATATATTTTTATGATATTGGTTAACATTAATTAGAGTAACTGTGCATAATCATAAAGGTAATACATAAGGCATGCCATTGTTTTAGATTATTTACATGTACATATAGCATCAGTGCATAGAATGCAATGTTGATATAGTTATTTAGTATTTTGTGAACTTTTGAATTTAATAAATAATATTAATTTGGAAAACAGTACACTGCTTAAAGTACATTTTGGAAAAGGTAGGTTTGAGAAAGAATTTGCAAAGAAAGAAGCAGATGCAAAAGAAAATATTCCAGAAATGAGAACAAAGATGAGCCTGTCTGGTATGAAACCAACTCCAAACAGTGAGGTAGGAAAATGGTGGCAGACACAGAATGCACTTGAACAGATATAAGATTACAACCAAGGAGCCCAAAGAGATTCCAACTATAACAGTCAAGCATAAGAAAAGTCACAACAAATGTAGTTTTTAGAATCAAGAAAAAAATATGTCTTTCTGAGAAAAAAGATCTGCAGCAACAGAACTATGGGTAAATTCTGCAAAGTTTCAGTCTACACACAAGGCCCAATCCCCAGCAACCATTAGCAAGCACACACCCATTCATTTCATGTGTTCAATAATTTCGATTAGGCTGACTTAATGTGGCCCAGGATTTCAGCTTAAGACTTCTTACATGTGGAACCATCCTGAGACAGAAAATTCAAATAATTACTCTACTGAAAATGTAAAAATTAACTATAATTGTTGATATATATATATATAAAGTTATTATTCCATAAATTATATGAATCGGTTATATTCAGATACCATATATATAGTATATACTTTCTGAGCTGGAGCTTAAAGCTGTACACATCATGAACTTTGCTCAATGATTACTTTTTGGGAGATTTCTGCATTATTTGTGTCAATAACTTGATTTTTTTTGGTTGTGAAGAGTATATACATTTTTGGCAATTATTTATTTTACAAACAAGAGCAAATGAATCATAGAATCATAAAATCATAGAATGGAAAGGACCTTAAAGATCATCTAGTTCCAACCCCCCTGCCATGGGCAGGGACACCCTCCACTAGACCACATTGCCTAAAGCCTCATCCAACCTGGGCTTAAATACTTCCAGGGATGGGGCCTCCACAACCTCTCTGGGCAACTTGTTCCAGTGCCTCACCACCCTCACAGTAAAGAGTTTCTTTCTAACATCTAATCTAAATCGACCCTCCTTCAGCTTAAACCCATTACCCCTTGTCCTGTCACTACACTCCCTGATAAACAGTCCCTCCCCATCTTGCCTGTAGGCTCCCTTCAGGTACTGGTAAGCCACAATTACATCTCCCCGGAGCCTTCTTTTCTCCAGGCTGAACAATCCCAACTCTCTCAGCCTGTCCTCATAGGAGAGGTGCTCCAGCCCTCTGGTCAGCTTCGTGGCCCTCCTCTGGACTCTCTCCAACAGCTCCATGTCTCTCCTGTACTGGGGCCCCCAGAGCTGGATGCAGTACTCCAGGTGGGGTCTCACAAGAGTGGAGTAGAGGGGCAGAATCACCTCCCTTGACCTGCTGGTCTCACTGTTTTTGATGCAGCCCAGGATACGGATAGCTTTCTGGGCTGCAAGCCTGCTTTGCACGCTCATGTTGAGTTTCTCATCAATCAATACCCCCAAGTCCTTCTCCTCAGGGATACTCTGAATCCCTTCTCGCACAGCCTGTAGTTGTGTGTTGTGGTTTAGCCCCAGCTGGCAGCTGAGCAGCACGCGGCCGCTCGCTCACATCTTCCCTGGTGGGATAGGGAGGAGAATGGGAAAGACAGTGGGAAAACCTCTTGGTTTGGGATAAGGACAGTTTACTGGGACAGCAAAGGGAGAAACAACAACAGTACTGACAATGGAATATTCACAATGGATGATAACAGAAAGCAGTTTACCGATCCTACAACCAACGGACCGGATGCTCAGCACACACTCAGACCGTCCTGGAGCTGCATCGACTCGCAGCTCCATGACTTGCCCCTTTTATGGTGAGCATGATGTCGCATGGTATGGAATAGCCCCCTGGCCAGCTTGGCTCACCTGTCCTGGCTCCTTGTGAAATTAACTCTATCCTTGCCAGAACCGGGACATTATCCACCCCTTATTCTATACCATCTACGTCATGCCCAGATTATTCACAGATATCATTCCCTTAGTCTGTGGGCCATCCCTCTAAAATGTCCATTCAGTTCATTTAGTACATGACTTTGGGCTCCATTTGTCTTAACAGTCTCTCAGGGCAGGAGCAATGGTGCGTGCTGCTGGATTGTTGCATGCTGCATCTTGAGTTTCACAGCCGATGTATCTGGTATGGTCCATGCTCGCAGTCTGCATGTTGAAGATGTCATTTTCAAGGAAGTTGCAGGGAGACAGTTGCTGAAGTCAGTTCTACTTCCATTATAGTGGCACTTTCCTCAGTTTCATCAAAGTTCATCCTTCATTAATTTGGGTGATTCCTATGGTCTTACCATTGATAGAGCATATAGCAATTAACATCATACAATTTAATTTATTGGCTATTCTCACTCAAAAACAAATCCCCCTGAGGTACATATCAGACTTCCACATCCTTTTTCATCACCCACCAAGTGCACCCTGGTCCCTGAGCAAAAGCAATCCCGCAGATGGGCTTGCCTTTGCCTGAAGCAGGGCTAAACCAGACTGTCTTCCCCAACATATTTTTCATGCGCACTACAGGAACTTTATCCCTTTCTACTGGGCGTGGAAGTTTTGATTGGGCAGGGCCAGCTCGATTGGCAGATCCCCTAGTGTTAACTAACCAGGTGGCCTTTGCTAAATGTGCGTCCCAGTGTTTGAGGGTCCCAACACCCATTGCTCTCAGGGTAGTCTTTAACAGTCCATTGTACTGTTCAATTTTCCCAGAGGCTGGTGCATGGCAGGGGATGTGATACACCCACTCAATGCCATGCTCTATGGCCCAGGTGTCTATGAGGTTGTTCCAAAAATGAGTCCCGTTGTCTGACTGTCTTTCTGGGGTGCCATGTCGCCACAGGACTTGCTTTTCAAGGCCCAGGATAGTGTTCCGGGCAGTGGCATGGGGCACAGGATATGTTTCCAGCCATCCAGTGGTTGCTTCCACCATTGTAAGAACATAACGCTTGCCTTGGTGGGTTTGGGGGAGCGTGATGTAGTCAATTTGCCATGCTTCCCCATGTTTATATTTCAGCCATCGGCCTCCATACCACAGAGGCTTTACCCGCTTGGCTTGCTTGATTGCAGCACATGTTTCACATTGATGGATGACCTGTGAGATGGCATCCATGCTCAAGTCCACCCCTCGATCACGGGCCCATCTATATGTCGCGTCTCTTCCTTGATGACCTGAAGTGTCATGGGCCCACCGATCTATAAATAATTCACACTTATGCTACCAGTACAAATCCACCGGAGCCACTTCAATCTTGGCAGCCTGATCCACCTGCTGGTTGTTCTGATGTTCTTCAGTGACCTGACTCGGGTACGTGGGCATCTATATGACGTACCTTTACAACTAGCTTCTCTAGCCGGGCAGCAATATCTTGCCACAGTGGGGCAGCCCAGATGGGTTTGCCTCTGCGCTGCCAGTTTCTCCGCTTCCACTGCTGTAACCACCCCCACAGGGCATTGGCCACCATCCATGAATTGGTATAGAGGTACAGCGTTGGCCACTTTTCTCCTTCAGCAATGTCTAAAGCCAGCTGGATGGCTTTCACCTCTGCAAACTGGCTCGATTCACCTTCTCCTTCAGCAGCTTCTGTGACTCTGTGGTGGGTTGACCCTGGCTGAGGGCCGGGTGCCCACCAGAGCCGCTCTATCACTCCCCTCTTTCATTAGACAGGGGAGAAAAGGTACAATGAAAGAAAACTTACGGGTCGAGATAAGGACAGGGAGAGATCATTCTCTAATTATCATCACGAGCAAAACAGACCGAACTTAGAGAGGGAATTCATCTTATTTATTACTAAGCAAAACAGAGTAGAGGAATGAGAAATAAAACCAAATCTTAAAAACACCTCCCCCCACCCCTCCCATCTTCCTGGGCTCAACTTCACTCCCGGCTTCAACCTCCGCCCCCCTCAGCGGCACAGGGGGACGGGGAATGGGGGTTACGGTCAGTTCATCACATGTTGTTTCTGCCGCTTCTTCATCCTCAGGGGGAGGACTCATTGTTCCCCCGCTCCAGCGTGGGGTCCCTCTCATGGGAGACAGTCCTTCACGGCCTTCTCCAATGTGAGTCTCCTCCATGGGGTGCAGACCTTCAGGAGCAAACTGCTCCAGCGTGGGTCCCCCACGGGGTCCCAAGTCCTGCCAGCAAACCTGCTCTGGCATGGGCTTCTATCTCCACGGGGCCACAGGTCCTGCCAGGAGCTTGCTCCAGCCTGGACTTCCCACAGGGTCACAGCCTCCTTCAGGTGCCTCCACCTGCTCCGGCATGGGGTCCTCCATGGGCTGCAGGTGGAATCTCTACACTCCCTCATCCTCCCTCCATGGACGGCTGCAGGGGGACAGCCTGCCTCACCATGGTCTTCACCATGGGCTGCAGGGGGATCTCTGCTCCGGCGCCTGGAGCACCTCCTCCCCCTCCTTCTGCACTGACCTTGGTGTCTGCAGAGTTGTTCCTCTCACATCTTCTCACTCCTTTCTCTGGCTGCAATTGCTCCTGGTCGTTTTTTTTTCCCCTTTAACTATGTTACCACAGAAGCGCTGCCACCGTCACTGATTGGCTCAGCCTTGGCCAGCGGTGGGTCCGTCTTGGAGCCGGCTGGCATTGGCTCTATCAGACACAGGGGAAGCTTCTAGCAGCTTCTCACAGAAGCCATCCCTGTAGCCCTCCCACTACCAAAACCTTGCCACACAAATCCAATACAAAGACCCCAGTCTCAATATATCTCAGTATGCACAGTTGTTCCTCCAAAAACTTAGTATCATAAGACTGCTATGAGGAAAAGTAAATTGAAGTCTAACAATACACAGAAGTTCTTAGATATTGTGCCACTGAGGGTCATAAAAATAGCTACATTCACTCACAACCGTACCTTTCCACAGCTCTTTCAATAGGGTGCCAGTTGGAAAGGAATACAAATTTTTCTGAGTTTTTTCTTCTTGCTGGTATCTGACTAGCAGTCAGCTGTGCCAGTAGTCATCAGTCCTTGGGTTTAATTGCCCTGTTTCTATCAAACGCAAAGTAATGAAAACAAAGAAATTTATATAATGGAGATTGTAATCAAGGCTTCAGTACCCAAAACCCATATTAATCTATACATATAAGAATACTATAAAATTTTGAGGAAAAAAGAATTTCAGTATTTTACCAAGTATATTCTGCTTACATTGTATTTCATTGTTCTAACTGCAGTGGCAAGGAGCTTAATTTTTAATTAACTAAATACACATTTCACAAATGAAATTGTAACTTCAGTTTTAAAAGTTCTTTACTCTCTGTCTCAGTTGTGCAGGGAGATTTGCATTACATGTAGACATTGCTGTCAGACAATACTTCGGACTTCAGTAAGAGGTAGTTTTTGACAAGATCCTAGAATGAAAAATTGTCATTGGATTTATCTCCTGATTTTTGCCAAATTATGCCAAAAATATCTCTATAAATGAGGAGACTGACTTAGAACACACAGTAAGATGAGCATATTATCATTATCATTATCATTATCATCATCATCATCAGTATCATTTCTTTAACCATATTTTTAAAAATAATACCTCAAAGTAGCCATATACCATGCTGATATAAATATACAGTCTTTTCTGACTTAAAGTCATTTCACAATGTTCTCTGATCTTGTTAGATGTTACCAACAGCTATTTTATACAGATCACCTGTATGGGATTTGTGTGGCAAGTTTTGTTGGGGGGGGGGGCTACAGGCATGGCTTCTGCGAGAAGCTGCTAGAAGCTTCCCCTGTGTCTGATATAACCAATGCCAGCCGGCTCCAAGACAGTCCCACTGCTGGCCAAGGCTGAGCCAGCATATAATACGCTGATTGGGGTGTCCTATTTGAGCCCACTGTGTAATCAGTGCAACCCACTTACTCCACGTAGCATCGGTTGCATGGTGTGTAGAGGGGATCCTCTCTTTTAACATCCAGCCCAGCACCGGCAGTCGGGGTGCCAGGAGGAGCTGTCCTTCAGTGCCAATCACCTCTGAAGCAGCTCGAACCCCTTCATAGGCTGCCAATATCTCCTTTTCAGTTGGAGTGTAGCGGGCCTCGGATCCTCTGTATCCCCGACTCCAAAACCCCAGGGGGTCTCCCCTGGTGCTTTCTGCCAGAGACTCCAGGTAGGGCCGTTCTCCCCGGCTGCGGTGTACAGCACATTCTTTACATCTGCTCCTGCCCGGACTGGCCCAAGAGCTACTGCATGAACTATTTCTTGTTTAATTTCTTCAAAGGCTTGTCATTGCTCAGGGCCCTATTCGAAATTGTTCTTTTTCCAGGTTATGTGGTAGAGAGGGCTTACAATGACACTGTAATTCAGAATGTGCATTCGCCAGAAACCCACAACGCCTAAGAAGGCCTGTGTCTCCTTTTTGTTGGTTGGTGGGGACATGGCTGCTATTTTGTTGATAATATCCATTGGGATCTGACGACGCCCATCAGGCCATCTTATTCCTAAAAACTGAATCTCCTGTGCAGGTCCCTTGACCTTGCTTTGTTTTATGGCGAAGCCGGCTTTCAGAAGGATTTGGATTATTTGGATTATTTTCTTCCCTTTCTCAGAAACTTCTGCTGCTGCTCTGTTGCCCCATACAATGATGTCCTCAATGTATTGCAGGTGCTCTGGGGCTTCACCCTTTTCCAGTGCAGTCTGGATCAGTCCATGACAAATGGTGGGGCTGTGTTTCCACCCCTGGGGCAGTCGATTCCAGGTGTACCGGATGCCCCTCCTAGTGAAATTAAACTGTGGACTGCACTCTGCTGCCAAAGGGATCAAGAAAAATGCATTAGCGATATCAATTGTGGTGTGCCACTTGGCTGCCTTTGACTCCAGTTCATACTGAAGTTCTCAGCAAGTTTGCTGACGACACCAAGCTGTGTGGTGTGGTTGACACGCTGGAGGGAAGGGATGCCATCCAGAGGGACCTCGACAGACTGGAGAGGTGGGCCCATGCAAACTGCATGAAGTTCAACAAGGCCAAGTGCAAGGTCCTGCACGTGGGTCGGCACAATCCCAAGCACGACTATAGGCTGGGCGAGGAATGGATTGAGAGCAGCCCCAAGGAGAAGGACTTCATATTAAAGTTCATATTAAAGTTCCAGCATGTCCGGCATGGCAGCACTCATCGGCGGCGTGACTTCATTCAGGCCACAATAGTCTACCGTCAGCCTCCACTCTCCATTGGACTTCCGCACTGGCCATATGGGACTGTAAAAGGGTGAGTGGGTTCTGCTGATCACTCCCTGGCCTCTCCAGTTGACAAATTAGCTTATGGATGGGAACCAGGGAGTCTCAATTGGTGCGGTATTGCCACCAGTGCACCGTTGTGGTAGCAATTGGCACCTGTTGCTCTTCAACCCTCAGCAACCCTACAACAGAAGGGTCCTCCGAGAGACCAGGCAAAGTAGACAATGGTTCAATTTCCTCCATCTCCAAGGCAGCTGTACCAAAACCCCACCGGTACCCTTTTCAGTCTTTGAAATACCCTCTCTGGAGGTAGTCTATGCCCAGCTTGCATGGATGCTCTGGGCCAATCACAGTGAGGTGCTTTTCCCAGTCATTCCCAGTTAGAGTTACTTTAGCTTCCAACAGAGTCAACTGTTGAGATCCCCCTGTCACTCCGGAAATAGAGATGGGTTCCGCCCCTTCATAGCTTAATGGCATTAAAGTACACTGTGCACCAGTGTCCACTAGGGCCTTGTACTCTTGTGGATCTGACGTGCCAGGCCATCGGATCCACACAGTCCCATAAACCCGGTTGTCCCTTTCCTCCACCTGGCTGGAGGCAGGGCCCCTCTAAGCCTGGTGATCGTATTTCCTACTCACTTTTTGCAAAAAATGACTTAGAGGTCCCTTCAGGAGGATCATAAGTACAATCAGGCCTTCCACTCAGTCTAGGTGTATTGGGTTTGCGTGGCAAGGTTTTGGTAGCAGGGGGTCAACAGGGGTGGCTTCTGTGAGAAGCTGCTAGAAGCTTCCCCTGTGTCTGATAGAGCCAATGCCATCCAGCTCCAGAGGCTGAGGGCTTGTGTCTTTTTCCCAATTGCCTTGTCATTGCCCCCTTCCCTAGACATGGATCCTAGCTGCTTGGACTCCCTACCCTCTAATTCCAGGTTACTGGCCCCATTATCCCAGCATCGGAGCAGCCAGGTAGCAATGTGCTCCCCTGGAAGGCGGCTGAAATCTTTCCGCATATCTCGCAGCTCACTCAGGGACAGGGATCGGGTGATCACTTCTGGTTCTGGCTCCTCTTCCTGTTCTCGTGATGACCCTGGTTCATCATCATCCCTCACTAAGCGAACTGATTTCTTTGTGTGTGTATTTCTTCTTGTGTATAGGGGTGACTGATACCAGTACGGGTTAGTCTTTTGGCTCGGCTACCGTGTCTGTCACTGGGGTTTGTGTAGCTGCAGTGCGTGTTGCGGGGGTTTGGGTATCCACAGTGCCTGTGGGTCTGTTCTCCCTCTCTTCCCCCTGATGGTGCTCTCTACTATCAAGCAGTGTTTGGTAGATCGAGGCCAGGGCCCAGCACAGCGCGGTAAGTTGTGTGTCCTTGGAATAGGCACAGCATTTGCCTTTCAAATATTCTATCACTTTGTCAGGGTCCTGTAGTTGTTCGGGAGTGAAGCTCCAAACCTTTGGACTAGAGAAGGTCTCTAGATACCTGCCCATACTCTCTGACTTGCCATGTGTCCCATCGCACCCAATGGGTGAGGGTGAGGTTAACTTTAATTCTCTGCACAGTAATCAGGAGTAACGACAATTACTCTAGAGGTTCAAACAAATCACAAATTTACTTAAAACTCAGCAGAGCTGCAAAAGATAGAGGCTTGGCAAAAGTTATAACACTACTTAAAACTTAGCAGAACTACAAAAGGTAATGACTTAGCAAAACTTGTGACGACATTATCCTAATGTGCCGAAAATGAAGTTAGAGACAGAGTGAGTGATGGAGAGGAAAAGAGAGAGAGAGAGAAAGAGAGGGAGGAAAAGATATCACCATCCTTGGATCCAGCGAGGTTCTCTGCTTGTAGTGGTAGTCCTCACGTGGCAGGCGGGCGCTGAAAACTTGTGTTTCCCCTTTTTATAACCCAATGTGCTCCCCATAGGCAGGGGTCTGTCATCACTGAGCAGGCGCAGTATGTGCTCAGGAATGTTCCAGAAGTGAGTCGGTGGGTTGTGGGGCTCTTGGGGGTCTCACTGTCCCCCCCTTTGGGGTTGACTGAGTGATGGCCTTTCACAGGCATGTACGCACAGGACACAGATGGTCTTTTGTCTACGTGTTTCAGGAATAGGGGGATGGGCTCACAAGACGGTATCCTGCCTCCACAGGTTCTGTCCTTGGTCAAGATGGATGTCTGCAACATTCCCTTGTTATCAGTTTATCCCTGCTTGGGTCAAGACGGATTTTTGCGACATTCACTTGTTATCAGAGCCTTACACCACCCCGTGGCTCAAACAGACATCTTGACTTCTTCTTGGAGGTCATCTAGGCTGGTGATTCTCACATAGCGAACAGAACAGGAAAGGAGAGAAGAAAAGGAAGAGATGGCACAGGTAATCATACAGCAAACAATAGCTATGCCAATCATTAAAAATATGAAACCGACAACTAATGTTAGTCCTATTTTCATTAACCATGCCCCCCATCCCGTGAGTCCCATGGATCATAGGATGGATTGTAACCAAGAGTTCGGAGTCTCGCCATCAAACTAGTCTTTCGGTTGCATGGATTGAAAAAGTTCCACCGTCTGGTCTGTTATATCTCCTTTGTTTTTGTTCAAGCCTCCTCTACTGAGGTAGCAGCATTGTGTATGGTGATGCAGCATTCTCCGTCCGTGAGATTTAACATCCCACAAACTCCTTGTTCTTTAAGCAGTATCATATCCAGGGCTAGACGATTCTGAAGGGTCATCTTCAATACCTGTTGGATCTATAAGTTTAATTCTCCAAAGGCATACCATGTCCAGTTACTCAAAAGATGTACCTCCCAGGTAATATTTTTCTAGGACAAATTGGTGCCATTTTAAGGTTACATAAGGGGTAAAAATATTCTCAAACATTAACGCAGCTAGTTGCCCAGCAGTATAGTAGTTGGGAGTTTGGACTCCACTAATCGCCCATTCGGGGCAAGCCTTTGGATTACTTCCCGCTTCTCTACACGATCGCCAGGAAGGTACTGTAAAATTAAAAACACGGGATGGACACAAAGAAGGGATACCCAATCCACACCTCAGGCCAGCATGATATTCCAATGTTAAGTAAGAATAAAATTTTCCATTGGAGCATCCCCATGCTAACCCCAAAGGGGCTGGATATATGCTAGTTTTACAGGTATATTGATCCGTATAATTCGCAGCATATATAATAGGCTTGGTGTTTAAGGGTGACCCTTGTAGGGGATAATGAGTCAAGGGTACTCTACACCGGTTTTGTCTAATAAGATTGCGACTTCTGGGAAGAGTGAGATTACAAGCTTTGTCGCTACTTTGCCATCCCTTTGAAGGATCTCCCCAGCATGTGCACGTCTCTCAAATTAGGGTTCTGAGACTATCAATAAACCAAGTTTCGGGAGGATCTCCTGGTCCTGAATCACAAGTGAATGTTTTAGAACAATTAAAAAGGGGGCCCTCAACTTCCCTGACAGGTGGATCAAACTTAGGCTCTATAAAAACTCATCCCACTTTGGCCCCTGACCAAGCCCACATCAAATTACCTCTATCTCGAGAGGTTATATGGGTCTTATTCGGGAGTAGGATACACCATTCTAGGTCCCATTGAATGGAATAGTTTGCTTCATAGAAATCAGGTTTTGCCAATGGATGAAACAGAGGATCCCATGGGTAACGATGACAGGAGTATGTCCTGGTGTATTTGTCGAAAGTGACATTTCCAGCTGGTATGTTCCCTTTGGTGCTCGTAAATAAGGGGTTTGATCCACCTATCGGAGAAGGAATAGAGACGTTAAACGGTCGTCTGGTAGCTTTACATGCCGCTGTTGTGTCTCCTTGGAATACCCACAGCATTTTCCTTTCAAATATTCTACCACTTTATCAGGGTCTTGCAGTTGTTCGGGAATGAAGCTCCAAACCATTGGGGGTGAGAAGGTCTCTAGATACCCACCCATACTCTCCCACGATGTACCGATCCCACGACCGATCAACCGACAACCGACCAACCGGACGCTCAGCCCACACTCAGACCATCCTGGAGCTGTGCCGAACCCACCCCTCCCCGACTAGCCCCGTTTTATGGTGAGCATGACGTCACATGGTATGGAATAGCCCCCGGCCAGCTTGGCTCACCTGTCCTGGATCCTTGTGAAAATTAACTCTATCCTAGCCAAAACCAGGACACTGTGCTTGGGATTGCCCCGACCCACGTGCAGGACCTCGCCCTTGGCCTTGTTGAACTTCATGCGGTTCGCACGGGCCCACCTCTCCAGCCCGTCAAGGTCCCTCTGGATGGCATCCCTTCCCTCCAGTGTGTTGACTACACCACACAGCTTGGTGTCATCGGCAAACTTGCTGAGGGTGCACTCGATCCCACTGTCCATGTCACCAACAAAGATGTTAAACAGCGTCGGTCCCAGTAGCAACCCCTGAGGAATGCCACTCGTCACTGGTCTCCACTTGGACATGGAGCCACTGACCACAACTCTTTGAGTGTGACCATCCAGCCAATTCCTTATCCGCCGAGTGGTCCATCTGTCAAATCCACGTCTCTCCAATTTAGAGACAATGATGTCATGTGGGACAGTTTCAAATGCTTTTTTATGAAGGTACTTGTCAATCTATAGATGGACTAGTTATTCTGCTACTGAACTATACAGAAAATAGCCATTGGAGTCCAACCATTTGAGTTTAAAATTTACATACCCCAGATCTCCGGAGACTATATATATTCAACAATTTATTTCTAATAGACACTAACTGAAAAGATTAATGACTATAATGTGCTGTCCAGAACAGACCTGTTTGGTGGAGGAAAGAAAGTAAATAAATGATTCACTGTTTTTTTTTAAATCCTGGTCAGGCTGCTTTGCCTTTTAAGTATGTCATTAATTCAGAGTATGTGCTGCAACCTGAACTGCCAGCTTGGCATATGTCAGTGAAGGGCATACTAGCTAATTCTCATAAAAACTACAATCTTCTTTCATAACCGTTAACATTCATACTTGTCCAAAATCTTTATTTATTTAACTAACTTTTCTCACGCAATCTAATTTCTTGGAAATGAATTTATGGAATTGAAATCAATCATCTATTCTTTTTTCAAATACCATAGTTACAGCTCAGGGAAGAAACAACTGCTACTACATACAGGTGTTTCTATATATTTGTTAGCTAAATAATGCACTACTTTTTAATTTTTAATGGGGTAAGAAATTAAGTAAATAAATATAGTTAAAACTCTGAAAGGAATTTGTGGTTAGGAGCAAAGGTTTAGTTTCATTCATTCTTTCTTAAAATTATTAATGAATTACTACGATGGCTCATCATTATCATTCATATTTCATAACAATATATGGATCTAAATAAACATGATTGTAACCTTATGTGTTTCCTAATTATGCCTTCTCGTGATTAACATAGCAATACTTGTGATCATAAAGTGTCTGTAGTTAAGCATTATCTTTCTGATGAGCAGCCAGGAGTCAAGACAAATGATATTAATCTGGATGCGGAAGGTCTCAAATACTTTCAGATAAGATGTTCTGGCACTTTCACAAGTGCAGAAACAAGAATTAGAAAATAAAGGTCAATGGAAAAGCCTTAGGAAAAGACTGTGCCTTAGCTTTCTACATGGTAGTCTGGAGAGCTGTAGATCATTTAACATTTCAATCATTTTTTTCTTTCTTTTTTTCTTATTAAACATAGTCTCCAAGTTTGGATTTGGCCAGTCTTAAAAGATGACAATCTTCTGAGCTATGGACTTTTGTGTGATGGAAATGTGGATCCAGAAAATTCACATGAAGCCATAACCCCAAAAGAAAGGGTTTTGGATTGACTCCAGCTTAAATTCACTGCCTACATGTAGCTATATACTGCGTCCAAGCTGCAGCAGCTTTTAAATTGGTACCTATAAGTGATGTACAGGAGAATCAAATAGCATGCAGGACACAAGTGTACAGAGATCCACTGACCTTTTCCCATTTAAATTCTTTTTTCCTCCTCTGAAAAGGTAAAGTGTGGTCTGCAAGTCAATTTTCAAAGATAATCATGTGTGGATCTGACAGTATAATTTTGCCATTAATAAACAGAATTTATAGTGTTCTGTTCCAGAAGCCATGATAAATAATTGGACATAATTCCATATTGTAACACAGATGGCTAAAATTATACTATTTAAGACACTTAAGAGGATCTGACTTCTTAAAAATATGCTTTTACAATTGTCATGGTTTTGCCCCAGCTGGCAGTTGAGCACCACACAGCCACTCACTCACTCACTCCCCCCCCATCAGAACAGGGGAGAGAATTGGAAGAGTGAAAGTGAGAAAACTCATGGGTTGAGATAAAGACAGCTTAATAAGTACAACGAAAAGCTTGTGGGTCAAGATAAGGACAGGGAGAGATCATTCACTAATTATCGTCGCGAGCAAAACAGACTGAACTTAGAGAGGGAATTCATCTAATTTATTACTAAGCAAAACAGAGTAGAGGAATGAGAAATAAAAGAAAATCTTAAAACACCTCCCCCCCACCCCTCCCATCTTCCCAGGCTCAACTTTACTCCCAGCTTCAACCTCCACCCCCCTCAGCAGCACAGGGGGACAGGGAATGGGGGTTACGGTCAGTTCATCATGCGGTGTTTCTGCCACTTCTTCATCCTCGGGGGAGGACTCCTCTCATCGTTCCCCTGCTCCAACATGGAGTCCCTCTCATGGGAGACAGTCCTTCATGACCTTCTCCAACGTGAGTCTCCCACAGGCTACAGTGCTTCACGAACTGCTCCAGCATGGGTCTCTCCCACAGGGTGCAGACCTTCAGGAGCAGACTGCTCCAGCGTGGGGTCCCCCAAGGGGTCACAAGTCCTGCCAGAAAACCTGCTCTGGCGTGGGCTCCTCTCTCCACGGGTCCACAGGTCCTGCCAGGAGCTTGCTCCAGCACGGGCTTCCCACGGGGTCACAGCCTCCTTCAGGTGCCTCCACCTGCTCCGACGTGGGGTCTTCCATGGGCTGCAGGTGGAATCGCTACACCCCCTCATCCTTCCTCCATGGGCTGCTGCAGGGGGACAGCCTGCTTCACCATGGTCTTCACCATGGGCTGCAGGGGGATCTCTGCTCCGGTGCCTGGAGCACCTCCTCCCCCTCCTTCTGCACTGACCTTGGTGTCTGCAGAGTTTCTTACATCTTCTCACTCCTCTCTCTGGCTGCAAAAGCTTTCCCAAACTGTTTTGTTTTCCTTCTTAAATATGTTATCACAGAGGCGCTGCTTGGCTTGGCCTTGGCCAGGGGCAGGTCCGTCTTGGAGCCGGCTGGCATTGGCTCTATCAGACACAGGGGAAGCTTCTAGCAGCTTCTCACAGAAGCCACCCCCGTAGCCCCCCCGCTACCAAAACCTTGCCACGCAAACCCAACACACCAGCACAAATCCAAAACATAGCCCCATACTAGCTACTATGAAGAAAATTAACCCTCTCAGCTGAAACCAGGACAACAATAATGAAATTGAAAGTATATATTTTTCTTCAATGAGGAAGATATTTTGAGAAATCCATCAATTATCATTCTAAATGTGTCTTTGTAAGCCAGTTTATATTGACAAGAATACTGAAATATAATTCAAAGCTTGACTTGTAATGGCATTGAGAATTCTCATGCAAAATTATGGCATTATACTTTGCTCTTTACTTTTATGTCATATGTATAAAAATCAATGTTCAATCATGTAATATTCAATATATTGCATATTTATTGTTTTGCCAATATGCAGGAAAAGGCATAAATGGAACATAAAATATTAATACAATCATTTTCAGAGCCCTGTGAAATCTGACGTGTATATGTAGGGCAATAAAATGTACATTTATAAATAAAAGCACATAAACCACTGTATTATAAGTCAAGATTAAGAAACACTCCCAGTTTTGCTATACTTCTACTTTTCTGGTATTTTAAAAGCCTGATGGTCTAAGAGCACACACATTTACTTATCTTTCAAAGACATAATCACAGTCATCCATTTCAGTACCACAAAAGATGGATAGCATAACATGGACTTAAAATGGATTCATTAATTATCAAAAAGATAAGTGTTTCAACAGGTATATACAGCAGATAATATTTATCTTTTCTCATAGAGAAAAAAGTAATTCTTATGCACATACTGGAAAAGAAAAAGGCTGTTCCACTGAAAGTTTCATAAAGTGACACTAGATAATACACTCTGCCACTAAAGACAACCTTACACAAACATAACCACAGATGCCTTCCATCACATTCAACTTTGGCAGCTAAATACCAGAATGAAACCATATATTCCATCTTTAGATATTGTGATACATTTTAATAAAGTAGTTAGACATTCTAAATGCCAGTTATTTGCATTAGAAATGAGGAATTCTAATACAATCGATAAACATAAACTGTTAAATAAACTCCATACAATCAATACATAAATAGCAAAACCATACCAAGACTAAATTTACATATTTGTGACAATTCTAGATTATATTTTGTGGGGTTTTTTTAATACCAGCCCCATAACAATTCTAAAAGTAGATTCATGAGCTATTATTAATATACATACAATATGCAATAATAGAATATACATACATTAATTCATATAGAATCATAGAATCATAGAACGGTTTGGATTGGAAGGGACTTTTAAAGAGCATCTAGTTCAACCACCTTGCCATGGGCAGGGACATATAGTTTTATTTCTAAAATAATGTACAAATTCTTTAGCCAGAACTTAAATGAATACGACTGATTTATTATATTGAGAAGAATTTTTGTACTTTTTCCATCCAAAATATTTCCTTATGAAGTGTCCAGTATGCAGGATGAGAATAACTAATAATGAATTTGCTAATGTGGTAAGTAAATGCTTATATATAAGGAGGTCTTCTGACTATGTACTTTTTATACATTACAGAGTTGGAAATGTTAGCAGGAAATGCCCCTACAAAGCAGAGTTCACGTTTCCCTTGGTGGAAACTATAAATTTCTTAACAAAAAGGGATTATAGTTCCCTTTATCATTCCCTTTATGTGATGCTACAATTAAGATGAGTGTATAAACTTATTCCCTTCTGCAAAACCACACTTTTGTAATATTTTTAACAAAACCTACCTTTAATATTTGGACTTCTTTCACAAACACAAGGTTTCTGTCTCACAGGCACTGATGCTTTCCTTTCACCATTAGTTCATGTGCCCAAGTAACATATGCAAACTCCTCCTGAACTTGTCAGCATAAACAGTGCCATATTCCTCCTTTCTTCCTTGATTGCACCCTCCCCATGACTGTTTCATTAGTATTCTCTCTGCTTTTTGTCTTTTCACAGTAAAATTGCAAGAGTTGGCAGGTCTGTTGTGGTCCCATTGAAGTCAATGGGAAATCTATTTGTGTATGTAAGGAAACTTAAATTGCTGGAGGAAATCTGTAAGTTGCTTCACTATCACTTTGCAGAGCTACTTCCACACACCTAGTCTAAACATTCCTCTGTTTATACAGATGCCAAATTCAACAGTAAGAAAAAAATCTATGTTCTGACTTTTTGGACAGTTCTGTGTTCTTAATCAACCTCAGTAGCCATAATATGCTGATCTCATATCACAGCAGTATCTGCTGAGTGCAAATGGTGAGAAAAAAAATTATTAAAATTTGTATCAGTTTTGAACTAATCAAACACATTGTGCATAAAAAATTGCTAATTTTGTCAAAATATTATTGGTAAATATTTCTTGAACTAAACAAAGTATTTCTCACTGCAGCCGAAGTGACAAGGAAAAATGAGGGATGCCAGGTGGAATTTCAGTTTGTCTAGTGGCTATTTGTCTAACTTAAGAAAGGACAAATGATCAAATAAGAACTTGAATCCCAGATTTGTAGAAGCCCTTGGTACAAGATAACTCAACATTGTAGGTGGATTTCTTTCTTCTAATTTTAAATAAAAAAGGAGGAATTATTAGTTTCCTAAGAAGGAATGTTTCTTGCATCTCTGGGTTTTGCAGGGTGAGAATATTTTCTTCCTTCATCTGTTGACAAAAATCCCTAAAGAACCATGTAGAAATGCCTCCAGTTTTAAAAAAGGTTGATTCCTGCTCTTCTTATAATTTAGACAGCTATGAAGAAAAATAGAACTTAAATATTTTACAAGAAAATATACAAGTTGCATTCAGATAAGCATCTTTGCATTCATTTCATAACAAGTTTATTCTAGTATCTTTATACGTGCTTAAAAGTGCAATACATTTTATTGTGTTAAAGTTTAGATGAAAGTCATTTGCCTTATTTCCTAAAGAGAGAGTTATCATCTCCATTTTCTTATCTGCTCTAATTCATTTGGAGAAAATAGGCAATACGGACAATCCTTTTATGTGTTCAATGGTATTTCCAACATGTAACACAGAAGGGGAAAATCCTGGGCATAAATCACCTTTTCTGCCCAGAAGCCTGTTCTCCTTAATAAAAGAAAAGCAAACCAAATAATTCTATCACTGCCAGTCAACTTTCTAAAGACTTCTCTACAAGAAGTGTTATGCTTCTGCAAACATTTTAAATCTCTGCTTATTTTAGAAAAAGCAAGTGCATTTATTTTCACTGTGGCATTCCCAGCTATTAAATCTGCTTCTGCTCTCCCTGAAATCAGCAGAGTGATTTCAATGGGAGCAAAGTTCAAGGAAGGGTCTATGGAGGTACCCATCTTTAAGAACACAAGAATACTAATGCCCTCTATTATCTTCGGTGGGAAAATTCACAGACTTCACATTAGACACATATTGAACTAGGGCCTGAAAATTATGTATTTTATATATAAGACATTCTAAGTAATCTCACAGTATGAACATGCAAGTGGGAGGAGAAGATGACTGCTATTACTGATATTCTTTCAAAATATTTCAGATCCAGACATTTTACAGATAAGAAAATTATGATCAAATGAAAAAATTCATAATTTAGAAAATGTTGTTATGCTGGATTCAGCATCATTTTCCTTCTAATAGAACTACTTGTAATAAACTTGAACCACAAAAAAAGTCAATTTAAAAATGCAGTAAGAAATAATTACTTGCTCAAAGGATATGAAAGAGCGACGGAGTATGTGATCAAAGTGCTGAAGCTATTTATATGATGATTTTGAGAAGGATGGTGTTGGTGTGGGACTTTCCACCTTCAAAATCTCAAAGAACAGACAATAACACAAAGGGTGAACAATAAAGATGCTTCATGGAGATTTAAGCTATGTGGAAATGGTGAGCTATTAATCCAAGCAAGATTTCCTTAAACTGAAGAAGGTAGTAAACATCTGACCCTTCAAATGTTTGTCTGAACTCCAAAATTCTGGGGATTCCATCATCATTTGAGTTTTACAACTTTATTATTAACACTTTGCTGAAACAGAAACATTGGCCAGGCCAACTATAGCAAGCAATTATGATACCTCAGTTGTTAAAATACAAGGCTATACTTCACCAGAGTGAATTGATTTTACATCTGGCACATTAACTGATTTTATGAAAGTTGATTAGTGCCTTTGTCTTCACCTTAATACTATGGCATACATAGAAAATTATTTCTTTAGATCATCCATTAAATCAATCAAAATGAAATGGAAACAGATAGTTATTTGAGCTACTGGAACTCTGTATTAGCAAACAGTGCTTTAGAGACACTAACAACAAAAGGCTACTTAGGAGGCAGAGGCTAGGGAAAAAGTCAGGAAGAGGAAATGTTTGTGAATAAAGAAAAAATAGATTATATTTTTCAATCATATCTGTATAGGCATTGTAAGATTTCAGGAAATGGAACTGCTTATGCTATGTTCTAATTCAATTTCAGGATTATAATTGTTTTCCCAGCAATTCTACAATGATGCACTGAGATGCAGAAAAAAATTCCATTCACATCATATACTTTGCATCTCATTAGTTGAACTCATAAACAAATTTTATCTGCTATTCCCATCATCATATTTAGTTCTGCTGTCTGAGAATAAAAATAACTATCACTAAGGAGAAAAGATCAGATGAGAACAAAAAGCTTAACAGCACTGGGCAAGTAGAAGCTATTCCTAGCTCTTTGGAACCTATCTTGGAAGAATTCTTTTCCTTTATCCATATCCTTAATTTGGGCAAAATTTAAAACCCTGTGATTATATATTTTTATATTTAAAATTTTCTTATGATTTTCCATTTGAATAAATCAAAATATTTTAAAATTTTGAGTTGGGTTCTTTGAAACTATTTTGATTCTGCTAAAGAATTCCCTTACTTTAGAATTCCAATATATATTTTCAAAACATTACTTTTGAAGTATTTTTCTGTGCTTTCTATTATTGCATATTTTTCCTCCTTTCTCTCCCCCCTTCAAAAAAAAAAAAAAAAAAAGATTCCAGCAAAGTTACAAAATCCTGTTATTGTAGCACTTTGTCAAGGTCACTTTTAAAAAATAGCTGTAGTAGTTTTCTGGGGTACATTGCTTTGCAGTAAGTAAACTCACAAGCGGATCAGACTGTGCCAATCGCATACACATTTTTAAAATGTTTAGTAGGAGTTATCTGAAGGTACAGAAGTGTTCCTTTTAAACTTAGAATAGAGAAAAACAATAAGCAGATGAGATTTCAGGGATACATGTCCTCATGTTCTTGAAAACTTGGCCTTGACTCTCAACTAGATTAGCTGATGTAGTTATAGGAAGAGGCCATGTCTTTTTTTGTGTAGGTTTATTTTTTAATGGTAAGATCATCACAGCTATAACCACTTTAATATTAAATCCATTTCTTGTAGCCACTGTTACTGAAGTAGTTGTTACGCAGCTACTGGACTGAGAGAAGTACTATAAAGATCATGCGGACAAGGTACTTCTTAGTTAAAAAGTGATGTGGAGGAAAAAATAGGCAAGCAGGCAACTGAAGTTTTGAGGCTGGAATCACTGATAAATCAAAAGGTATGACCAATTCCAAGCAAGCGGAAGGCACATTGCTATTCAAGTTAATATTTAAATCTGGGAATAAAATATTCTTAAATTTTATGTTTTAGAAGAGAGGAGAGAGATTCTAGGAGTCAAAATAATCCAACTGATAGACCACGAATATACCATACTTACTTTCAAGGGTCGAAGTATACTCAAAGGTTTGCTCTGAGAAGGCCAAAGTGAAGTATGTTTGATTTTTTAAGATATGAATGGGGGCCCAGATAGAAGACTTGATTATAGGGACAACAAAACGAAGTTTACCTTAAAAATGTGAAAAAATAAATAGTAAGATTTAAAGGACTGGATGAGTAGGGTGAAGAAGGGGGGAGAAGCTGTGGTTTTAGCTATGGTCTTGAGTACTGGGAAGAGTAACAGAAGAAAGATTGCTGGTAAAGATGGGGAAAATGGGAGCATCAGGGAAGACAGTTAATGGGAAGTGGATGCTGACAGTGAAAATCTTCTGATCAGATATGTTTTGATAATAAGTTCAGGATTAAATCAAATCCCCAGGACTGAATTCTCCTTAGTTCAGAGTCATAGAATGAGATTGCATTGTTCACTTGGCTGCATTTTGTGCCTCGTGCTGTACAACACATCATTTAATGTAACACATTTCCTGTCATTGAAGGCATATGAGACATTGTCAGTGCCCTTGAATCTCCTGGTCTTTTTCTGTTGTATATTACTGTGTTGGGTTTGCGTGGCAAGGTTTTGGTAGTGGGTGGGGGCTATAGGGGTGGCTCCTGTGAGGAGCTTCTAGAAGCTTCCACTGTGTCTGACAGAGCCAATGCCAGCCAGCTCCAAGATGGGCCCACCCCTGGCCAAGGCCAAGCCAATCAGCGCCTCTGTGATAACATATTTAAGAAGGGAAAAAAACCCAGTTGGGGGAAGTTTTTGCAGTCAGAGAGAGAAATGCGAAGATGTAACACCAAGGTCAGTGCAGGAGGAGGGGGCAGGAGGTGCTCCAGGCACCAGAGCAGAGATCCCCCTGTAGCCCATGGTGAAGACCGTGGTGAAAACCATGGTGAAGCAGGCTGTTCCCCTGCAGCCCATGGAGGAAGGGTGAGGGGGTGTAGAGATTCCACTTGCAGCCCATGGAGGACCCCACACTGGAACAGGTGGAGGCACCTGAAGGAGGCTGTGGCCCCGTGGGAAGCCCAGGCTGGAGCAAGTCCCTGGCCGGACCGGGAGACCCGTGGAGAGGGGAGCCCACGCCAGGGCAGGTTTGCTGGCAGGACTTGTGACCCTGTGGGGGACCCACGCTGGAACAGTTTTCTCCTGAAGGTCTGCACCCCATGGAAGATACCACGCTGGAGCAGTTCGTGAAGGACTGTAGCCTGTGGGAGACACTCCATGTTGGAGCAGGGGAGCGATGAGAGGAGTCCTCCCCCGAGGATGAAGAAGTGGCAGAAAAAACGTGCGCTGCACTGACCGCAACCCCCATTCCCCGTCCCCCCGTGCCACTGAAGGGGGGAGGAGGTTGAAGCCGGGAGTGAAGTTGAGCCCGGGAAGATGGGAGGGGTGGGGGGAGGTGTTTTAAGACTTGATGTTATTTTCTCATTGCTCTACTCTGTTTTGCTTAGTAATAAATTAGATGAATTTTCTCTCTCAGTTCAGTCTGTTCTGCTCGTGACGATAATTAGTGAGTGAGCTCTCCCTGTCCTTATCTCGACCCAAGCCTTTTGTTATACTTCTCCTCCCAATTGTGCTGGGGGAGGGGTGAGCGAGCAGCCATGTGGTACCTTGCTGCCGGCTGGGCCTAAACCATGACAATTATGCATGGTGGCTTTTGGCTTTTATAATAAGACTTACATTTATTATTGGTTGTAAGGAAATGCCTTGCAACACGTGGTAGTGTTAGGAGAGACAGATGTGTATTCTGTGGACTCTGCTGACCAACACTGTTATCAACAAGTTTCCCATGATTACAGGAGATGGATGCGTTCCTATATGAAATAAAACCATATTCAATTGTATTGGGTTTGTGTGGCAAGGTTTTGGTAGCTGGGGGGGGGGCTACAGGGGTGGCTTCTGTGAGAAGCTGCTAGAAGCTACCCCTGTGTCTGATAGAGCCAATGCCAGCCCGCTCCAAGACGGACCTGCCCCTGGCCAAGGCCAAGCCAATCAGCACCTCTGTGATAACATATTTAAGAAGGGAAAAAAAAACAGTTAGAGAACACGCTTTTGCAGCCAGAGAGAGGAGTGAGAAGATGTAAGAACCTCTGCAGACACCAAGGTCAGTGCAGAAGGAGGGGGAGGAGGTGCTCCAGGTGCTGGAGCACAGATCCCCCTGCAGCCCATGGTGAAGACCATGGTGAGGCAGGCTGTCCCCCTACAGCAGCCCATGGAGGAAGGATGATGGGGTGTAGAGATTCCACCTATAGTGTGGAGAACAACGCTTTAGCTAATAAAGACGGTGTGGGAAATGTGCGATTTCGACCTGTGTGCCTAAGCAGCAAAAAACAGCGGTTCAAAGAAAAGATATGCACAAAACAGGCCTTGCATTCTTCAGTAGCTCGTAAATAACATGTGACTGGCCGAATCCAGGAGATAAGGAGCTGAGAACAGACAGCCAGGCGCCTGCCAGGTGCAAGAGAAAAGCAGAATAGCAGATCTTGCGGGGAACACGAATCGGGTGATGACTGCGGAATAAAAGAGCCTCCCCTTTTAACAAGAAATACTATATAATCAGAAAATTCTGTAATAAAGTTGATTCTGTACTTGCACCCTACAGAGTCTGTGCCTATCATACACCACAAATGGCGCCCGAACAGGGACTTGAAAAATAGAACAGGGACCTGAAAAAGAGAAGAAGGAAAAGCAGTGCGGATAATTACCGGTGGTGTACCCCTGCGTAGCTGGACGGAGGAAACTGCACTGCATCGAGCGCTCATATTCATCACAGGTCGCTGGACAAAACAGGTGAGCAGCCACGGGGAAGTTTTTTAGACTGTCATTTTTTTATTATGGGACAGTCAGCGACTCGAGAACAGAAGTTGCATACAGAGAATTTACAACGTATTTTACGAGAGCAAGGTTTTAAGGTCGCTCCACTGCATTTGGTGAGGCTGCTTGTATGGATTCGGGTTTATTGTCCGTGGTTCCCTGTTAAAGGCTCATATGATCTCACTCAATGGCAGAAGGTTGGAGAGGAGCTGCAAGCTAAGCAGCTTGTGCAGTTGGAGCTCCCCGAGGATATATTGATTACTTGGCATGTGGTTTATACTGCTCTCGGGACTCTGCTACCTGCTGAACAGGTATTGCAGAAAGTGAATGACTCCATATTACCACCCGCTGAGACAAATATGAAAAAAGGATCTCATTCGTTTGAATTAATAGATCCTGAGTTGGAGTCAGACTATGCTGAGGTGGTGACTGAACCTCTGCTGTCGGAGGGTGGAGCAGACCCTGGGGATCCTTTTGATCCAGGTCCTGTTGATCCCGAACGAGATCCGGATTTATATCCCCTGCTTACTCCTGTAAAAGCGATGGCTGCTTCTGCCCCCACGGCAGAAGAGATTTTGCAACAACAGAGACAAAAGACTCTCTCACGGATATCCCTGACGCCCACCCCACACACACCCCCCACTCAGCGCACGCCCACCCCCTTCTGCACCTCCCCCCCGCCCCGAGTTACCAATTACAAGGAACTGTTCAGTCTAAAATCTCCGGTGGACTACTTGACGAGTGCCGGACAGAGGCACTAAAAAGAGGGGACATATCGCTTCTTCAAACCATGCCTGTGTTGTATCAACCGAATAGACCCCCTCATTTACCATATGATGTAATAAAGGAGGTCTGCAAATCGATAAAGGAGTATGGTTTGCAGGCATCATTCACGATGAACTTGTTACAGATTATAGGAGAATCTTACGTACTGACACCCTTGGATTAGAAATCCATCCTACGTCTTGTGTTGTCTGCAGCACAGTACTCTGTGTGGTTTTCGGAATACCGTGAGCTGGTGCAAGTTCAGGTGATGGACAATTTAACGGCAGGAACTGCTATTGGTCTTGACGAATTAATGGGAGAAGGGCATTATGCTACAGGGATAGCACAGGCTGGACTATCACAGAATGTTCTTACCCAAGCCACAGGGTTAGCCTTGAGGGCACTCTGACGGGTGCCGGATTTCGGCAAGCGAGAGTCGTCCTTTGCTTCCATTCGTCAGGGACCTCAGGAGCCGTACATACAATTTTTGGATCGTTTACAAACTGCTATACAGAGACAGATAGACTCTTCTGAAGCAGCAGAATTGTTATTGTTTCAGCTTGCTATTGAGAATGCAAACACGGACTGCAGGCGAGCCATTGATCCTATTCGTAATCAAGTGAAAACTTTGAATGATCTTATTAGAGCATGCCAAAACGTGGGCTCTGAGCAACATAAGGCAGATATGCTAGCTGCTGCCTTAGCTCAACAGTTGGCAGTTGCACGAGCTGCTACTAAATGTTTCTCCTGTGGTCAGGAAGGGCATGTGAAGAAAGATTGTCCGAAAGCGAGAAGAGGAGGACGAGGACAAGGAGGGCAGGGAAGACAACTTGCTCGATTATGCCCTCGTTGTCAAAAGGGATACCATTGGGGTAATCAATGTTGTTCTAAGTTTGACAAACAGGGCAATCCGCTCCCTGAGAATACCTCGGGAAACAGGAGGAGGGGCGCGAGGTCCGGTGCCCCGAGACTACACAACAGGACCCAGCCCCCGCCCCCGCTGGCACAGTCCTTGACATGGCTGGCACAAATAAGCGAGATGAACGCTGGCAACTCACTGCAGTCGAGTCTCTCAGACCAGCCACAGCAGGCAGCGCCAGGTTGGACCTGGCCACCAGTCAATCCACAGTAATTCGAGATCAGTCAGTACGTCTAGTGCCTACAGGAGTGTATGGACTTTTGCCTAAGGGTTTATGTGCCTTATTTCTTGGTCGTTCCTCCACTTCCAGAGCAGGTTTATTTGTTTTGCCTGGGGTCATAGATTCCGATTATACTGGGGAAATAAAAATTGTGGTTTGGACCCCTATGCCACCTTGTACTATACCTATTGGAGAGCGAATTGCACAATTGCTTTTGCTGCCCAACACTCAAATTCAAACTGAAAGTTCCGCCCATGTTGGCGAAAGGGGGTCCTCTGGGTTTGGTAGTTCAGATCTGCCTTGCATTTTTTGGACACAGAAGATTACCACAGGACAACCGATGTTGACTTGTAGAATAAACGGTCGGGTGTTCACTGGCTTAGTGGACACCGGAGCGGATGTTTCTATTATTCAACGATTGGACTGGCCACAGGAATGGCCATTAGTACAGGCGTTTGCTGCTGTTACTGGAATTGGAGGGACACAAATACCTTGGCAGAGTATGCATTCCTTGATTGTGGAAGGTCCTGACAACAAACAAGCGGTTTTAAAACCATATGTTTTAACTGTGCCATGTACTTTATGGGGTCGTGATCTCTTGCAACAATGGAACGTGACAATAACGACACATTTTTAACAGGGGCCACTGACGTTCAGCCGCGACTCAAACTGACTTGGTTAACAGATAAGCCAGTATGGGTAGATCAGTGGCCTTTGAAAGGTGAGCAGCTAGAAAGGGCTCATGAATTGGTGCAAGAGCAGCTACAATTAGGCCATATTGTTCCCTCCACAAGCCCTTGGAATACTCCTGTATTTGTTATTCCTAAAAAATCTGGCAAATGGAGATTGTTGCAGGACCTCCGAGCTATTAATGCAGTGATGGCACCTATGGGGGCCTTGCAACCAGGAACTCCTAATCCCACTATGATTCCGGACAATTGGCATTTGAAGGTTATTGACTTAAAAGATTGCTTTTTTACCATTCATTCACATCCTGAAGATTGTGTTTGTTTTGCCTTTTCGGTTCCTGTGATTAATAATGATAGACCCACGCAACGGTTTCATTGGGTGGTTTTACCGCAAGGAATGAAAAATAGCCCGACTATATGTCAAATTGTTGTTAGCGAGGCCTTGTCAAATATTCGCAAAACATATGATGCAATCATGTTATATCATTATATGGACGATATTTTGTTGGCTGTGGAAACTGAATCATCTCTTTCCCAAGTTTTCGACAGTTTAGTAGCTGAGCTTCGGCGATACGGTCTCCAAATTGCGACGGAAAAGGTACAATCACTCCCTCCATGGAGGTATCTCGTCTGGAAACTTCTTGATTCACATGTATATCCACAGTCTATACGACTTGCTACTACAGTGAGTACCCTAAATGACTTACAGAAGTTGTTGGGGACAATTAACTGGCTTCGACCACTGTTGGGAATAACGACACATGAACTGTCGCCCTTGTTTTCATTGTTGAAGGGGAATCCTGAACTAACTTCTCCTAGACAATTGACAGAAGCAGCCCAGTCGGCGCTGCAGAGAGTGATAGATAAAATTAATTTTACGTTTGCTCATCGAATTTCTCTGCAATTGCCAGTTTGTTTGTTTATCATTTATCATTCCTTTCAACCGTATGCTCTCCTAGGTCAGTGGGACGAGAAGGTGCGGAAGGAAGAGCATGCTTTACGCATTTTTGGAGTGGTTATTTTTGCCACATTCTTTTGCGAAAACGTTGACCACTGCCCTAGAAATGATTGCTAGACTTCTTTCGCAGGGTCGTTTGAAATGTCAACAATTGACAGGACAAGATCCTACCTTCCTTCATCTACCATTAACCAAAGAAGAATTTCATGTTGTATTGTGTAATAGTTTGACTTTTCAGGCTGCACTGGCTGATTATGCTAATGTTGTTTTGTATTCTTTGCCACGCCATTGTTTATTAGGTTCTCTGCACTGTTTACCTCTTCAGCCATGGTCTTTGTTGAGTTCTGTTCCTCTACAAAATGCTCGTACTGTGTTTATCAATGGTTCTGGCAAAACAGGTAAGGCTGCAGTTGTATGGCGTCACGCAAACTGCGAGGAGTGGGCCTCAGATGTTTCTCACTTATCTGGATCGACACAGATTGTAGAGTTAGCTGCAGCGGTCCGTGCCTTTGGGTTATTTTCTAAGGAACCTCTTAATATCGTTGCAGATTCTGCATATGTTACAGGTATTGTTCAGCGCTTAGAATCCGCTTTTATACGAGAGGTAGACAACAAACAGTTGTTTGATTTATTGTTAAAGCTAGCCCAACTTTTAAAAATAAGACAGCATTCTTATTTCATTGTCCATATTTGCTCTCACACTAACTTACCAGGACCCCTTGCCGAAGGTAATACAATAGCAGACCATTTTACAATGGCTGCAGTTTTTCCTCAACGTTTTGATCAGGCAAAATTAGCTCATGAATTTTTCCACCAAAACGCACACTCATTACGAAAGCACTTCTCTTTAACTACCGCACAAGCTCAAGATATAATTCGAGCATGCTCGGATTGTCAGCACCTGTCCCCTTTGCCAGTTTTGCCAGGGACTAATCCCAGAGGTTTAAATGCTAATGATTTGTGGCAATCAGACGTCACACATATTTCTTCTTTTGGACGCCTTAAGTATGTTCATGTTTCTGTTGACACCTTCTCTGGTTTTCTGGTAGCCACTGCCCATTCCGGAGAACGTGCCAGAGATTTCGTGAAGCATTTTTTAAGATGTTTTGCAACCATGGGGGTCCCACGGAAAGTTAAAACAGACAATGGCCCAGCTTATGTTTCTCGACGTTTTCTGTTATTCTTACAGGATTGGGGAGTTGAACATATTACTGGAATTCCACGTTCCCCTACTGGTCAAGCAATAATAGAACGTGCCCACCGTTCTTTGAAATCTATTATCGATAAACAAAAAAGGGGGAATCCAGTAGGGACAACACCACAGGAAATATTAGACAAAGCTACTTGCTTACCTGGGGACGGGAATATGCTTGTGTTTCTCTTCCCTCGGGTCCCTATTGGATCCCTGCAAGGTATGTAAAGCCAGCACAAGTGAAAACGCATACTGAAGATGAACAGGACGATAAGAAACACCAAGATGATGTTGCATCTGGGATTGATCAACCTCACAATTAAGATATGGTGGCTTATAGAATTGCAGACGTATTATAATGATAGTTTTAACACATCAGATTTATCTTTTTTGCTGGCTCATTCAAATATTTGGCAGATGGGCCTTTCCTTTTTTAAGCGACAATTATGTCAAGTACTAATGATGGAGAACGCAACTAAGGCTAATGTAACGCTTTTGTCTGAAGCAGAAATCATGGTCTGCACAACCCATCCTTATCTTTTGCTCTAACCTCCAATGCTACTATTCTATCATGTAATGGATCTTTTTGTATTACTCTGTCTTCACCAGACTTTAGGAGTTGTATAACTTTTAGCGATTTATAAAATAAGTCTTATCTCGACTAACATAAATATAAGGCCTTGTGTGTCATGCCTCTTCTATGGAATGACACTCAGCATGATTGGAATTGTGAAACAACATTTACAAGGACATTTGATTTATCTCTTTAACATAATATTCAGTCTTTACATGATCAATTGAGGGACCAAATTAAAAAATGATGGGAACTAACGAGTCAAAGTGTATTCGACACATTAAAAAATGACCTATCATGGCTAAATCCGAAAACTTGGTTTAGTGGTTTAAATCTTCGAATGTGGGTTTTTATTGGCATAGGCACTGTGTTGTTTTTCTTGTTCTTGGTGGTTTTTTTTCAGATTCTATGGTCGGCTATCTGACGAGTGCAGAAGATAGAGGCACATGTTATGGACACACTGTTGCTCAATGGGGTTGTCATAAACAAAAAAGGGGGATATGTGGAGAACAACGCTTTAGTGAATAAAGACGGTGTGGGAAATGTGCGATTTACACCTGTGCGCTAAAGCAGCGAAAAACAGCATTTCAAAGAAAAGATATGCACAAAACAGGCCTTGCATTCTTCAGTAGCTCGTAAATAACATGTGACTGGCCGAATCCAGGAGATAAGGAGCTGAGAACAGACAGCCAGGCGCCTGCCAGGTGCAAGAGAAAAACAGAATAGCAGATCTTGCGGGGAACACGAATCGGGTGATGACTGCGGAATAAAAGAGCCTCCCCTTTTAACAAGAAATACTATATAATCAGAAAATTCTGTAATAAAGTTGATTCTGTACTTGCACCCTACGCAGTCCATGCCTATCATACACCACACGGTAGCTCATGGAGGACCCCATGCCAGAGCAGGTGGAGGCACCTGAAGGAGGCTGTGGCCCCGTGGGAAGCCCACGCTGGAGCAAGCTCCTGGCAGGACCTGTGGACCCGTGGAGAGAGGAGCCCACACCAGAGCAGGTTTGCTGGCAGGACTTGTGACCCCATGGGGGACCCACGCTGGAGCAGTTTGCTCCTGAAGGTCTGCACCCCATGGGAGACACCCATGCTGGAGCAGTTCGTGAAGAACTGTAGCCCATGGGAAGGACTCACATTGGAGAAGTTCGGGAAGGACTGTGTCCCATGAGAGGGACTCCATGCTGGAGCGGGGGAGTCCTCCCCCTGAGGAGGAAGGATTGGCAGAAACCAACGTGTGATGAACTGACCGTAACCTCCATTCCCTGTCCCCCTGTGCCGCTGAGGGGGGAGTAGGTAGAAACTGGGAGTGAAGTTGAGCCTGGGAAGATGGGAGGGGTTGGGGAAGGTATTTTAAGATTTGGATTTATTTCGCATTGCTCTACTCTGTTTTGCTTAGTAATAAATTAGATGAATCTCCTCTCTAAGTTCAGTCTGTTTTGCTCATGACGATAATTAGTGAGTGATCTCTCCCTGTCCTTATCTCGACCCACAAGCATTTCATTATACCTTTTCTCCCTTGTCTAGTTAAGGAGGGGGAGTGATGGAGCAGGTCTGGTGGGCACCTGGCCTCCAGCCAAGGTCAACCCACCACATCAGTATAATCCAGCAGTGGGAGATCTCATGATGGGGAAAATGAGCAATCTAAAAGGAAGTGAAAAGGCAGATCCAGTGGTATCATTCACTGATGCATCAATCATCATAACATATCATGAGAGTGGAAAAGGGGGCGAAGGACTCTGAAGAAACATCTGTGGGAGAAGGAGATCCTGAACAAGAAGACATGGAAGATTTTTATGAGGTGAGATGCATAAAGAGAACTTGGAAACAAAAACTGAAGGAATTAAACCAATTTTTTGTAAAAAAAAAAAAGTGCTTTGTCTGATAGTCCTTCAAGATAAAACAAATTTTATACATAAAAAAAGAAATTATGACTTTTTCAGAACCACAATGTAATATCATATAATGCTGTTAAGTTATTTCACTTTAATTGCCTTTTTAAACAGTCTACTTATCATAAAATCATAGAATGATAGAATGGTTTGGGTTGGAAGGGACCTCAAAGATCATCTAGTTCCAAACCCCCTGCCATGGGCAGGGACTCTCTCCACTAGACCACATTGCCCAAAGCCTCATCCAACCTGGCCTTAAACACTTCCAGGGATGGGGCATCCACAACCTCTCTGGGCAACCTGTTCCAGTGCCTCACCACCCTCACAGCAAAGAATTTCTTTCTAACATTTAATCCAAATCGACCCTCCTTCAGCTTAAACCCATTACCCCTTGTCCTGTCACTACACTCCCTGATAAACAGTCCCTCCCCATCTTGCCTGTAGGCCCCCTTCAGGTATTGGAAGGCCACAATTAGATCTCCCCTGAGCCTTCTCTTCTCCAGGCTGAACAATCCCAACTCTCTCAGCCTGTCCTCATGGGAGAGGTGCTCCAGCCCTCTGATCAGCTTCGTGGCCCTCCTCTGGACTCTCTCCAACAGCTCCATGTTTCAAAGTAATACATTTCAAGTAGCTGTGAAGATACTGAGAATCCAACGCTTCTCTTTTTCAACTGTTGTTAGTAACATAACAATTTCAGTGATCTGTGTCTAACTATACCCATATGGAAGAGAGAGTAAAATTATAATACGATAGAGAATTTCATAGTACTGTCTTACTAACTAAATGTCTGGCCAGTACCTTTCAGAAGCAAGTTTTGTATTTTATAAAAAAGTAATGGCATTTTCAAGCAGCATACAGCTGCTGTTGTCTAGTGGCTATAGATAGTAAACTGTGTCTTTGAACATATCATCCAACATTTCTCATTCCAGACTTCTGAAGTGGTATAAGCTCTCAGGCAAAAGGAAATACAAGCTATTTCGGTAAGGAAGATATGAAAATAGTTGTCCAGCTTTTTATTTTAGCAATTACTGAGTGAAAATCTTGGCGTTTGGGAAAGAGCTTGAAGGTACTTTAGATCTTCAATACATTGCATGAATGTCCCATATCATCATTTAAATCTCTTTCTAGTTAAAAGTATAGATGTGAATGTACTGAGGAAAAAAAATATAACTGGCCTGTGTAATACAAAATAAAAAGCCTCCAAAAAATCAGAAATATGTAAAAAAGCTGTTTTATTTAGAATTTAGAAGAGAGACATCTCAGTGTTGCTATATGAATTATTATATTATTATACTGCTGTAATTATTATATTGCTATGTGAATGCCAATCTGTGTTTGAAATTTAACTCTGTAAAAACCAATTAAATTCTACCTTTGAGATCTTGACATTTTTCAAATGTACTTCATCCTTGAGGCACTGTTGTGGTTTAGCCCCAGACGGCAGCTAAGCACCACGCGGCCATTTGCTCACCCCTCCTCCCTGGTGGAATGAGGAGGAGAATGGGAAGACAAAGGTAAACCTCATGGGTTGGGATAAGGACAGTTTACTGGGACAGCAAAGGGAGAGGGAAATAACAACAACAGTACTGATAACAGAATATACAAAATGGGTGATAACACAAGGCAATTTACCGACCCAGCAACCGACCAGACACTCAGCCCACACTCAGATCATCCAGGGACTGCCCTGAACCTGCCCCTCCTTGACTAGCACCCTTTTATGGAGAGCATGATGTCACATGGTATGGAATAGCCCCCTGGCCAGTTAGGGTCACCTGTCCTGGCTCCTTGTGAAAATTAACTCTATCCTAGCAAAACCAGGACAGGCACCTTTAAGGATTCGGGGACACAATTTTGTAAAGTCAGCAGAAGGCAAATGATACAGCAAGGACAAGCAGAAGTGAACGTAAGTGGAATAATCATTTACAGTGCTGAAACAAAGACCAGAAAATGATCAGAAAAAACAACTCTACACCATGGGGGGAAAAAATCAACAATTTAAAAATGTCGTATCCTGAAAACCGACTGTCCATCCTCAAGAGACAGGCAAAATTCTTTGTGTTTGGAAGTGTACACCATATATTTTTCCTCTTTTTTTTTTTCTTTTGTTTTGAAAGTTACAGTCTGTATTACAACAAATTTTTGTAGATCACTTGACTTGGCACCTGAGTAAATTTTTGCTGTCTCTTTCATGATTACCTGCACTATGCATTATGTAGGTACCATTTTGCATCACAGCAAAGCCAACCCAACAACTAACTACTGACAAAAAACATGTTCTCAGTTTGCTTCCCCACACACAAGTTCTCTCACCTCTCATGTTTGCCTTAGCTATCATGCAACTAAAAGACAAATGGATTTTGATGGCTGACCTAATAGAAAACTATTGCTGGATCAGTCAGCTGAATCAACTCACCCAATATCCACACATATACCAGATCTGACAGAAGGAAAACAGCAGGACTGTGTAGGCAAAAGCAGGGGGAAAGGCAGTATCCCACTGTGGAAGCAACTTGTTAGATTAGTGCAAAAATGTATCTTGGAGGACAAATTGGTTTATAAGAAAGTCTGTTCTAGGAAAAAAAAGGTAGGAAAAAGTCATACAGAACAAACTCTATAAGCATGTAGTTTGATGCTGCATTTTAGGCTAAATCTCAGAGAAATAATCAAGACATCTTTTGGCATAACTAGCATTTTGCTCATTTTAGTTGGTACACTTAGGCATTTCTAGGTAGAAACAGAGCTATAAGAATTTGTGCTACAACAAATTCACTATATACCTACTATTTGTTGTGCTACAACAAATTCATATATTTCAGTTTAGTATAGTTCAATTACCAGTCTCATTTATTATCCACCAAGACGTTAGGTGAGGTTAAAGTATCATCAAAGGTATCTTCATCACTTCAATATCATTGCCTTAAAAAGAACTGACCAGGAGAAGTAGATGACCTCATTTCAGAATTATTACAGTATAGAGAATGCAGTTTCAAAATTATAATTCTTTTTCCTACAGAATATTTCAAATTTATAAGTTTCCTGACATATAATAGCTAATTGTTAAGGATAGTCACTTTAACATAATATGCATATGCATTTCTCCATTGGTAATACAACAGTTCCTGCATTAGCATTATTGACTAAGGTGCATTTAACTTCTTCACTAGTACTTAATGGAAGGTTAATGTATAAGTCAGAAGATTTAATGGCTTTTACTTAAAACAAGTGATCAGCAAGACTCGATCACCCTTTAACAGTCCCATATGGCCAGTGAGGAAGTCCAATGGAGAGTGGAGGCTGACGGTAGACTATCGTGGCCTGAATGAAGTCACACCGCCGATGAGTGCTGCCGTGCCAGATATGCTGGAACTTCAATATGAACTGGAGTCAAAGGCAGCCAAGTGGTATGCCACAATTGATATAGCTAATGCATTTTTCTCGATCCCTTTGGCAGCAGAGTGCAGGCCACAGTTTGCCTTCACTAGGAGGGGCATCCGGTACACCTGGAACCGTCTGCCCCAGGGGTGGAAACACAGCCCCACCATCTGCCATGGCCTGATCCAGACTGCACTGGAAAAGGGTGAAGCCCCAGAGCACCTGCAATACATTGATGACATCATTGTATGGGGCAACTCAGCAGAAGAAGTATCTGAGAAAGGGAAGAAAATAATCCAAATAATCCAAAACCTTCTGAAAGCTGGCTTCACCATAAAACAAAGTAAGGTCAAGGGACCTGCACAGGAGATCCAGTTTTTAGGAATAAAAAAGCAAGATGGGCACTGTCAGATCCCAATGGATGTGATTAACAAAATAGCAGCTATGTCTCTACCAACAAACACAAAGGAAACACAAGCCTTCTTAGGTGTTGTGGGTTTCTGGAGGATGTATATCCCAAATTACAGTCTGATTGTGAGGCCTCTCTGTCAGGTCACTCGGAAGAAGAACGATTTCAAATGGGGCCCTGAGCAACGACAAGCCTTTGAACAAATTAAAAAAGATTTTGTTCATGCAATAGCCCTTGGGCCAGTCCGGGCAGGACCAGATGTAAAAAATGTGCTGTACACCGCAGCCGGGGAGAACGGCCCTACCTGGAGTCTCTGGCAGAAAGCACCAGGGGAGACTCGAGGCAGACCCCTGGGGTTTTGGAGCCGGGGATACAGAGGATCTGAGGCCTGCTACACTCCAACTGAAAAGGAGATATTGGCAGCCTATGAAGGGGTTCGAGCTGCTTTGTAATTGATTGGTACTGAAGCATAGCTCCTTTTAGGAACCTGACTGCCAGTGCTGGGCTGGATGTTCAAAGGCAGGATCCCCCCTCAACATCATGCAACCGATGCTACATGGAGTAAGTGGGTCGCACTGATCACACAGTAGGCTTGAATAGAAAACCCAAATCATGATGAGTTGCAGAAACTACTGAATGAAGTCTGTTTGCAGAGGTGAAATTCATCCAACTAGCTATAGACATTGCTTATCGAGCAAAGTGGACACTGCTCTCTCTCTTTAATGATTCATGAATGGTGGCAAATGGCCTGTGGTGGTGGTTACAGGAATGGAAGCAGAGCAACTGGCAGCCCAGAGGTAAACCGATTTGGGGTGCCCCATTCTAGCATGATATTGCTGCTCGGATAGAGAAGCTGGTTGTAAAAGTATGTCATGTAGATGTCCACGTACCCAAGAGCTGGGCCACTGGGGAACATCAAAACAACTAGCAGGTCGATCAGGCCACTAAGATTGAAGTGGCTAAGATAGTGGCTCAGAGATGCAACATATAGATAGGCTCGTGATCAAGGGGTGGACTTGACCGTGGACTCTATTGCACAGGTTATTCACGAATGTGAAACATGTGCTGCGATCAAGAATGCCAAGCGGTTAAAGCCTCTCTGGTATGGAGGACAATGGCTGAAATACAAACATGGGAAGGCCTGGCAGATTGATTACATCACACTCCCACAAACTCGCCAAGGCAAGCGCTATATACCACTGGATGGCTGGAAACATACCCTGTGCCCCATGCCACTGCCCAGAACACTATCCTGGGCCTTAAAGAGGAAGTCCTGTGGTGACATGGCACCCCAGAAAGAATTGAGTCAGACAACGGGACTCATTTTCAGAACAACCTCATAGACACCTGGGCCAAAGAGCATGGCATTGAGTGGGTGTATCACATCCCCTACCATGCACCAGCCTCTGGGAAAATTGAAAGGTTCAATGGACTGCTAAAGACTACCCTGAGAGCAAAGGGTGGTGGGACCCTCAAACACTGGGACACACATTTAGCAAAGGCCACCTGGTTAGTTAACACTAGGGGATCTGCCAGTCGAGCTGGCCCTGCCCAATCAAAACTTTTACATACTGTAGAAGGAGATAAAGTTCCTGTAGTGCACATAAAGAATATTTTAGGAAAGGTAGTCTGGATTACACCTTCTTCAAGCAAATCCATCTGCAAGATTGCTTTTGCTCAGGGACTTGGGTGCACAAGGATGAGCAAGTCCAATGTGTACCTCAGGTGGATTTGGTTTTGGGTGAGAATAGCTAATGATTTAAATTGTATGATGTTAATTAGAATCAAAGAATCATATAAGTGTTTTGGTTTGAAAATACCTTTGAGATCATCATCTTAACTGTTAACCTAGTACTGCCAAATCCACCACTAAACCATGTCCCTAAGCACCACATCTACGTATCTTTTAAATAACTCCAGGGATGGTGACTTAACCACTTCCCTGGGCAGCCTGTTCCAATGATTGACAACCCTTTCAGTGAAGAAATTTTTCCTAATATCCAATCTAAATCTGCCCTGGTGCAACTTGAGGCCATTTCCTCTTCTCCTATCACTTGTTACTTGGGAGAAGAGACCGACACCACTTCGCTACAACCTCCTTTCAGGTAGTTGTAGAGAGCAATAAGGTCTCCCCTCAGCCAGGATGCTGTTGGCCTTCTTGGCCACCTGGGCACACTGTCAGCTCATATTCAGCTGACTATCGATCAATACTCCCAGGTCTTTTTCCGCCAGGAAATTACTACGTCATAGTGCATGTCATCACTACTATGATTACTTGACGTGGTTTAGCCCCAGCCGGTAGCTAAAAGTGCCACGCGCCGCTCGCTCACCCCTCCCGCGGCAGGATGTGGAGGAGAACGGAAAAACAACGGCAAAGCCTCGAGGGCTGGGATAAGGGCAGTTTACTGGGACAGCAAGGGAGAGGGAAAACAATCAACAACAGTGCTGATAACAGATAGTAACAATGGTGATAACAGAGAACGATTTTACCGATCCGACGACCGACTCACCAGACGCTCAACCCGTCCCGGAGCCACGCCAACACGCCGAACCCGCCCCTGCCCGACTAGCCCCCTTTTATGGTGAGCATGATGTCACATGGTATGGAATAGCCCCCGGCCAGCTTGGCTCACCTGTCCTGGCTCCTTGGGAAATTAACTCTATCCTTGCCAGAACCAGGACATTATCCACCCCTTATTCCATACCATCTACGTCATGCCCAGATTATTTTACAGAACTCATTGCCTTACTCTATGGGCTATTGCTCTAAAATGTCTGTCAAGTTAATTTTGTCCATGGCTTTGGGTTCCATCTGCCATTACAGTCTCTCAGAGCAGGAGCAATGGTGCATGCTGCTGGATTGTTGCATGCTGCATCCGGAGTCTTCACAGCTGGTGTATCTGGAATGGTCCATGCTCACAGTCTGGATGTCAAAGATGTGATTTTTCGATGAAGTTTCTGGGCACCAGTTGAAGGCAGTTCTAGTTCCATCATCGTGGCACTTTGCTCAGTTTCAAAGTCCATCCTTCATTAGTTTTGGGTGATTCTTATGGTCATACCATTGATACAGTATATTGCTATTAATATCATGCAATTTAATTTATTGGCTATTTTCACCCAAAACCAAATCCCCTTGGGGTACACACCGGACTTCCCCATCTTTTCTCATCACCCACCAAGTGCACCCTGGTCCCTGAGCAAAAGCAATCCTGCAGATGGGCTTGCCTTTGCCTGAAGCAGGGATAACCCAGACTGTTTTACCCAACATATTTTTCATGTGCACTACAGGAACTTTATCCCCTTCTACTGGGCGTGGGAATTTTGACTGGGCAGGGCCAGCTCGATTGGCAGATCCCCTAGTGTTAACTAACCAGGTGGCCTTTGCTAAATGTGTATCCCAGTGTTTGAGAGTCCCACCACCCTTTGCTCTCAGGGTAATTTTTAGCAGTCCATTGTACCTTTCAATTTTCCCAGAGGCTGGTGCATGGTAGGGGATGTGATACACCCACTCAATGCCATGCTCTTTGGCCCAGGTGCCTATGAGGTTGTTCCGAAAATGAGTCCCATTGTCTGACTCAATTCTCTCTGGGGTGCCATGTCATCACAGGACTTGCTTTTCAAGACCCAGAATAGTGTTCGGGGCAGTGGCATGGGGCACAGGATATGTTTCCAGCCATCCGTTGGTTGCTTCCACCATTGTAAGAACGTAACGCTTGCCTTGGCGGGTTTGTGGGAGCGTGATGTAGTCGATTTGCCATGCTTCCCCATATTTATATTTCAGCCATCGGCCTCCATACCACAGAGGCTTTACCCGCTTGGCTTGCTTGATTGCAGCGCACGTTTCACATTCATGGATGACCTGTGAGATGGCGTCCATGCTCAAGTCCACCCCTCGATCAGGAGCCCATCTATATGTCGCATCTCTTGCTTGATGACCTGAAGTGTCATGGGCCCACCGAGCTAGAAATAATTCACCGTTACGCTGCCAGTCCAAATCCACCTGAGCCACTTCAATCTTGGCAGCCTGATCTACCTGCTGGTTGTTCTGATGTTCCTCAGTGGCCTGACTCTTGGGTACGTGGGCATCTACATGACGTACCTGTCGTGGTTTTACCCCAGCCGGCAGCTGAGTACCACGCAGCCGCTCGTTCACTCCCTCCCCATCGGGATGGGGGAGAGAATCGGAAGAGTTAAAGTGAGAAAACTCGTGGGTTGAGATAAAGACAGTTTAATAGGTAAAGCAAAAGCCGCGCGCACAAGCAAAGCAAAGCAAGGAATTCATTCACCACTTCCCATGGGCAGGCAGGTGTTCAGCCATCTCCAGGAAAGCAGGGCTCTGTCATGCGTAACGGTTACTTGGGAAGACAAACGCCATTGCTCCGAACGCCGCCGACCCCCTCTCTCTTCCCCCAAGCTCCTTATAAACTGAGCATGACGTCATATAGTATGGAATATCCCTTTGGTCATTTTGGGTCACCTGTCCTGTCTGTGTCTCCTCCCAACTTCTTGTGCACCCCCAGCCATCCCGCTGGCAGGGCAGTGCAAGAAGCAGAAAAGGCCTTGGCCTCGTGTAAACACTGCTCAACAATAGGTCCATAGAACAAAAACATCTCTATATTATCAATGCTGTCTCCACCACAAATCCAAAACGTATCCCCACACTAGCTACTATGAAGAAAAATCAATCCTCTCAGCTGAAACCAGGACAGTACCTTTACAACCAGCTTCTCTAGCCGGGCAGCAATATCTTGCCACAGTGGGGCAGCCCAGATGGGTTTGCCTCTGAGCTGCCAGTTGCTCCACTTCCACTGCTATAACCACCCCCACAGGGCATTGGCCACCATCCATGAATTGGTATAGAGGTACAGCGTTGGCCACTTTTCTCTTTCAGCAATATCTAAAGCCAGCTGGATGGTTTTCACCTCTGCAAACTGGCTCGATTCACCTTCTCCTTCAGCAGCTTCTGCAACTCGCCGTGTAGGACTCCATACAGCGGCCTTCCACCTTCGATGCTTTCCCACGATGCGACAGGACCCATCAGTGAAGAGGGCATATGGTTTCTCATCTTCTGTTAGTTTATTATACGGTGGGGCTTCTTCAGCACGTGTCACCTCCTCCTCTGGCGACATTCCGAAATCTTTCCCTTCTGGCCAGTCTGTGATCACTTCCAGAATCCCTGGACGATTGGGGCTTCCTATTCTAGCCCGCTGTGTGATCAGTGCAACCCACTTACTCCATGTAGCATCGGTTGCATGATGTGTAGAAGGAGCCCTCTCTTTGAACATCCAGCCCAGCACTGGCAGTCGGGGTGCCAGGAGGAGCTGTGCTTCAGTGCCAATCACCTCTGAAGCAGCTCGAACCCCTTCATAGGCTGCCAATATCTCCTTTTCAGTTGGAGTGATAGCGGGCCTCGGATCCTCTATATCCCCGGCTCCAAAACCCCAGGGGTCGACCTCGAGTCTCCCCTGGTGCTTTCTGCCAGAGACTCCAGGTAGGGCCGTTCTCCCCGGCTGCGGTGTACAGCACATTTTTTACATCTGGTCCTGCCCAGACTGGCCCAAGAACTACAGCATGAACTATTTCTTGTTTAATTTGTTCAAAAGCTTGTCGTTGCTCAGGGCCCCATTTGAAATCATTCTTCTTCCGGGTTACATGGTAGAGAGGCCTCACAATCAAACTGTAATTCGGAATGTGCATTCGCCAGAAACCTACAACACCTAAGAAGGCCTGTGTCTCCTTTTTGTTGGTTGGTGGGGACATGGCTCCTATGTTGTTGATAATATCCATAGGGATCTCACGCCGCCCATCATCTCAACTTATGACTAAAAATTGGATTTCCTGCGCAGGCCCCTTCACCTTACTTTGTTTTATGGCGAAGCCAGCCTGCAGCAGGATTTGGATTATTTTCTTCCCTTTCTCAGAAACTTCCTCTGCTGCTGAGTTGCCCCATACAATGATGTCATCAATGTATTGCAGGTGCTCTGGGGCTTCACCCTTTTCCAGTGCAGTCTGGATCAGGCCATGGCAGATGGTGGGGCTGTGTTTCCACCCCTGGGGCAGTCGATTCCAGGTGTACCGGATGCCCCTCCTAGTGAAGGCAAACTGTGGCCTGCACTCTGCTGCCAAAGGGATCGAGAAAAATGCATTAGCTATATCAATTGTGGCATACCACTTGGCTGCCTTTGACTCCAGTTCATATTGAAGTTCCAGCATATCTGGCACGGCAGCACTCATGGGCGGTGTGACTTCATTCAGGCCACGATAGTCTACCGTCAGCCTCCACTCTCCATTGGACTTCCGCACTGGCCATAGGGCACTGTTAAAGGGTGAGTGGGTTCTGCTGATCACTCCCTGACCCTCCAATTGATGAATTAGTTTGTGGATGGCAACCAGGGAGTCTCTGTTGGTGCGGTATTGCCGCCGGTGCACAGTTGTGGTAGCAATTGGCACCTGTTGCTCTTCAACCTTCAGCAACCCTACAACAGAAGGGTCCTCCGAGAGACCAGGCAAACTAGACAATGGTTCACTTTCCTCCGCTTCTAAGGCAGCTATTCCAAAAGCCCACCTGTAACCTTTTGGGTCTTTGAAATACCCTTTCTGGAGGTAGTCTATGCCCAGGATGCATGGAGCCTCCGGCCCAGTCACAATGGGGTGCTTTTGCCACTCATTCCCAGTTAGACTTACTTCAGCCTCCAACAGAGTCAACTGTTGGGATCCCCCTGTCACACCAGAAATAGATATTGGTTCCACCCCTTCATAGTTCGATGGCATTAGGGTACACTGTGCACCGGTGTCCACTAGGGCCTTGTACTCTTGTGGGTTCGATGTGCCAGGCCATCGGATCCACACAGTCCAATACACCCTATTGTCCCTTTCCTCCACCTGGCTGGAGGCAGGGCCCCTCTAATCCTGCTCAGCATAGTCACTACTCACCTCTTGCAAAAAGGACTTAGAAGTCCCTTCAAGAGGATCAGAAGTGCGATCTGGCCTTTCACTTGGTCTGGGGGGCTGCCCGGTGGAAACCGGAGCAGCATTCTTTCTGGAAGAGTCCCTTTTTACAGCTGTCTTGCCCTGTAGCTCATGTACACGTGCCCGCAGGGTTGAGGTGGGCTTCCCATGCCATTTCCTCATGTCTTCTCCGTGGTCACGCAGGAAAAACCACAGGATACCTCGTGGTGTGTATGCCCTATATCCCCTCTCTGGAGCAGAAAAACGCTTACTCCTAACAGCTGAAATGCGGGTCTGTACAGGTGGGGAGTAAGATATATCCTCTTTGAGTTGCCGGACGTCCTGAGACAGTTTCTCCACAGCCGAGACTAGGGAGGAGGAAAGGCTCTCTTCATATTGCCGGAGTCGGCCAGCCACTTGGTCCACCGTGGGTGCCTCTTCACTCTTCCAGTCGATTACTGCCAGTGAGTTGGCGTACGATGATGGTGCACTTTGCAAAAATTTTTGCCACATGGGTCGGGTACAGTGGACTTCATCGGGGTCTGTGGGCAACTGCACGTTGTCCGGATCATAATAAACCATCTCCCGCACAGCTAATTCCCTCAGATATTGAATACCTCTCTCCATAGTGGTCCACTTGCCTGGCCGACATATGACATCTTCGCTGAAAGGATACCTTTCCCTCACACTTGACAGGAGGCGCCTCCAGAGGCTGAGGGTCTGTGCCTTCTTCCCAATTGCTTTGTCAATGCCCCCTTCCCTAGACAAGGATCCTAGCTGCTTGGCCTCCCTGCCCTCCAGTTCCAGGCTACTGGCCCTGTTATCCCAGCAGCGGAGCAGCCAGGTAATAATGTGCTCCCCTGGAAGGCGGCTGAAATCTTTCCGCATATCTCGCAACTCACTTAGGGACAGGGATCGAGTGATCACTTGTGGTTCTGGCTCTTCTTCTTGTTCTCGTGATGGCCCTGGTTCATCATCATCTTTCACTAAGCGAACTGATTTCCTTGTGTATTTCTTTTTGTGTATAGGGGCAACTGATACTGGTGTGGGTTGATCTTTTGGCTCGACTACAGTGCCTGTCGCGGGGGTTTGGGTAGCTGCAGTGCCTGTCGCAGGGGCCTGGGCAGCTGCAGTGCCTGTGGGTCCGCTCTCTCCCTCTGGATGGTGCTGTCTACTATCAAGCAGTGTTTGATAGATTGCGGCCAGGGCCCAGCACAGCGCAGTAAGTTGTGTCTCCTTAGAATCCCCACAGCATTTTCCTTTCAAATATTCTACCATTTTATCAGGGTCTTGCAGTTGTTCGGGAGTGAAGCTCCAAACCATTGGGGGTGAAAGGGTCTCTAGATATCCGCCCATACTCTCCCACATGCCATGCCATCCCTGACCATTCAGTCTTGGGGAAGATCCCTGGGTGGTACTCTTGAAAAAATTTTTGCTAACCCTGAACAGGAGTGGGAAAGCATTCAGGAGACCTAGCAATAGGAATATACTGGCCTGAACATTCCAAGGGTATTCAAAATTCTCAAAAATTGTTGTAACCAACCAAAAGGGAAAAGGGGAGGTGAAAGAGTGGGAGAAGGTATCCCCCCCTGTCTTCCCCACAGATTGGGTCCAATTATTAATCAATTCTGAAAGATATTGACCGAGGTACGGGCCTGACCGAAATGCTACATACACATACCAGCTCAGACCCATGACTGTCAATGATATCTTATCATAAGTCATTATCACACAATACAACAACATGAGAACACGAACCCCTCTCCCAGAGGTGATAAACAGCGCCGCAGGGATTACATAGAGTAAACACGGGTTTACAAACCAGAGCCATGTGACCAAACAGAACATCATTATGACCAGCGACTGTTTCAGTAACATTATAAATGCTTATAACAACTTTGTCTTAACACACTTGGGTCAGACTTGTCGTTATCACAACCCCTCGAGCCCCACGTTGGGCGCCAAAAAGGACTGACGTGGTTTAGCCCCAGCCAGTAGCTAAGTGCCACGCACCGCTCGCTCACCCCTCCCCTGGCGGGATGTGGAGGAGAACGGAAAAACAACGGCAAAGCCTCGAGGGCTGGGATAAGGGCAGTTTACTGGGACAGCAAGGGAGAGGGAAAACAATCAACAACAGTGCTGATAACAGATAGTAACAATGGTGATAACAGAGAACGATTTTACCGATCCGATGACCGACCCACCGGATGCTCGACCCGTCCCGGAGCCACCCCGCCCCTGCCCGACTAGCCCCCTTTTATGGTGAGCATGATGTCACATGGTATGGAATAGCCCCCAGCCAGCTTGGCTCACCTGTCCTGGCTCCTTGGGAAATTAACTCTATCCTTGCCAGAACCAGGACATTACTATATGCCATAACAACAGTATTACAGTAAGAATCACCCAGACTAAAGAAGAATGAACTTTGATGAAACTGAGCAAGGTGCAGAGGTTATGAAACCAGAAGTGGCTTCAGCAAAGAGCGACAAGCAATTTCCTCAAGACTGACATCTTCAACCTGCAGACTTTGAGCAAGGACCATGCCAGATACATCACCTATGAGTGCCGAATGCAGCATGCAGCAAGCCAACATCACACACCATCTCTCCTACCCTATGAAACGGTTATGAGAGATGGATCCCAAAGTCATGGACTAAATGAATTCAAAGGACATTTTGTGGACATTTATGAACATTTTACAGACATTTCACAGGGGTGATCCATTAACTAAGTGAATGATAGCTGTGTGTATATATCAAAAGACAGGAAAAGTGATGTCGATTAATTGCAATGTATTGGAAAGTGTGAGACCTGGGCATGACATAGATGTTATATAGTAAGGGGTGTATAATGGCCTGGTTTCAGCAGCGATAGAGCTAATTTTCTTCCTAGCAGCTAGTATAGTGCTATGTTTTGGATTTAGGATGAGAATAATCTTCATAACACACTAATATTTTAGTTGTTGCCAAGCAGTCAAGGACTTTTCAACTTCTCATACTGCCCTGCCAACGAGAAGGCAGGGGGCACCCAAGAAGCTGGGAGGAGAACACAGCCAGGACTGCTGACCCAAACTGATCAAAGGGATATTCCATACCATATGATGTCATGTTCTGTATATAACTGGGAGATGGCCAGGAGGTGGTGCAGCTCAGGAAAAAAAATAAAAAAATAAATCTTTCTTTTCTGTCCTATTAAACTGTCCTTATCTCAACTCATGAGTTTTATGTCGTGTTTTTTTTCCTTTTCGATTCTCTCCTTCATCCCACTGTTGGGGGGGCATGTAGAGTGAGTGAATGGTTATGTGGTTGTTTTAGCTGCCAGCTGGGTTAAACAATGACAGTGACACTGAGAAGACAACAAGAATGAGACTGCTTGCCTTCTCCCCAGGCAAGAACTAGCAGTTATCAAATGCAGGTATCAAATGAAATTATGACAGTGAAAAATTGACTGGATGAGTCCAGGGAAGTAAAATACATTACGGGATTTTAAATTAAAAACTCTGCATCTGTATCAGAAAGTCCTATGCAGTAGTGTGGTGGGTTGACCCTGGCTGGGGGCCTGGTGCCCACCAGAGCCACTCTATCACTCCCCTCCTTCACGAGACAGGGGAGAAAAAGTACAACAAAAAACTTATGGGTCGAGATAAGGACAGGGAGAGATCATTCTCTAATTATCGTCACGAGCAAAACAGACTGAACTTAGAGAGGGAATTCATCTAATTTATTACTAAGCAAAACAGAGTAATGAGAAATAAAACCAAATCTTAAAACACCTCCCCCCACCCCTCCCATCTTCCCGGGCTCAACTTCACTCCCGGCTTCAACCTTCTCCCCGCTCAGAGGCACAGGGGGACAGGGAATGGAGGTTACGGTCAGTTCATCACACGTTGTTTCTGCCACTTCTTCATCCTCAGGGGGAGGACTACTCTCATCGTTCCCCTGCTCCAGCATGGAGTCCCTCTCACGGGAGACAGTCCTTCATGAACTGCTCCAGCATGGCTCTCTCCCACAGGGTGCAGACCTTCAGGAGCAAACTGCTCCAGCGTGGGGTCCCCCATGGGGTAACAAGTCCTGCCAGCAAACCTGCTCTGGCGTGGGATCCTCTCTCCACGGATCCACAGGTCCTGCCAGGAGCCTGCTCCAGCGTGGGCTTCCCATGGGGCCACAGCCTCCTTCAGGTGCCTCCACCTGCTCTGGCATGGGGTCCTCCATGGGCTGCAGGTGGAATCTCTACACCCCTTCATCCTTCCTCCATGGGCTGCTGCAGGGGGACAGCCTGCTTCACCATGGTCTTCACCACGGGCTGCAGGGGGATCTCTGCTCCGGCGCCTGGAGCACCTCCTCCCCCTCCTTCTGCACTGACCTTGGTGTCTGCAGAGTTTCTTACATCTTCTCACTCCTCTCTCTGGCTGCAAAAGCTCCCTCTAACTGTTTTTTCTCTTTCTTAAATATGTTATCACAGAGGCGCTGATTGGCTTGGCCTTGGCCAGGGGCGGGTCCGTCTTGGAGCTGGCTGGCATTGGCTCTATCAGACACAGGGGAAGCTTCTAGCAGCTTCTCACAGAAGCCACCCCTGTATCCCCCGCCCCCAGCTACCAAAACCTTGCCATGCAAGACCAACACAAGTAGTCTGGAGGAGCATTCTGGAGAATCATCTGTGTATTTGGTAAAATCAGTCCAGGACTGCTATGACTGACTTGTTTTAAACATAAGACTGAAAGGAAACAGTTAGGAGCAATTAGTTGTCGTGGTTTTACCCCAGCCGGCAGCTGAGTACCACGCAGCCGCTCGCTCGTTCACTCCTCCCATCAGGATGGGGGAGAGAATTGGAAAAGTTAAAGTGAGAAAACTCGTGGGTTGAGATAAAGACAGTTTAATAGGTAAAGCAAAAGCCGCGCGCACAAGCAAAGTAAAGCAAGGAATTCATTCACCACTTCCCATGGGCAGGCAGGTGTTCAGCCATCTCCAGGAAAGCAGGGCTCTGTCACGCATAACGGTTACTTGGGAAGACAAACACCATTGCTCCGAACGCTGCCGTCCCCCAAGCTCCTTATAAACTGAAGCATGACGTCATATGGTATGGAATATCCCTTTGGCCAGTTGGGGTCAGTTGTCCTGTCTGTGTCCCCTCCCAACTTCTTGTGCACCCTGTGGGATGCCGGACTTGTCCAGGCTTGTTGGTGCTGAATACAGGGCCATTATGACCCAGCAGAAGGGGCCCTGGGGGAGTCCAGCCTGGGCGAGAGCAGGGATTGAGCAACTTGCTTATCTTGCACTGATAAGCACTGGACCTGAACAGGGGCAGGAGATGAGCAATTTGCTCATCTTAACAAGATGCAGCGCCTGACGGGTCTGCTCCTCAATCAACTAAGTGACGCCTGGGGTGAGGGGGAGCCTTCACAGCTTGATGTTACTTTGGTAAAACTAAACAGACCACCGCTCCTCTGTACTGAATCCCTTTGTTCTCCGCCACTTCCCCCCCCAGCCCCGATCAACTGCACAACAAGCCTTGTTAAGGGCCAATCGGCACACAATACCTGACTTAGTCCCACCTCGCCAAAAGTATAAATCTGGCATTTAGAATCCTCTTTTTCTGAGGACGAGAACTCCAACTATCCGGACGGGTCGACGGGCCTGGACCTCTCTCCTCCCCAAGCTGGGACGCCTCTTTGGTAAGACTTGCGCCTCCGATTATGTCGGATGTTACCCCGGGAAAACTATCATTAACAAAAGCGCTGAACTATTAACTTGAGCTCAAAATTGTTGCAGTAAGTGCATTTATCAGTGGCAATTCCGAACTTTTATATCTGTCACTTCAATAAATTACCTATTTTTCTTTTCAACTTTGCGAAACTGTTTCAGTGAAAGTCCTTAGTGGGGCTCTGACAGGCAAACGTTGACTCTGATAAGTGGCTACACACATAACCCTTTAGACATAAACCGCTGACCAAGTCTGGGACTAAGATTGGACCTAGCCGCACCTAGGCTCCTCTCTGAGAAGGAGTTTAGAAAGCAAGGGGGTCCTTTCTGAACCTCGTGACTCAACGGGAGGGCCTCCCTCAGCCACACATCAGACTTGTACCATTTCACGCGACACACCCCCAGCCATCCCGCTGGCAGGGCAGTGTGAGAAGCAGAAAAGGCCTTGACTCCGTGTAAGCACTGCTCAATAACATGTCTACATAGCAAAAACATCTCTATATTATCAACACTGCTTCCAGCACAAATCCAAAACATAGCCCCATGCTAGCTACTATGAAGAAAATTAATCCTCTCAGCTGAAACCAGGACATTATCCACCCCTTATTCCATACTATTTACGTCATGCTCAGGTCCCACACAATTCAACACATCTTCATTAAGCACCACCACCTTTCTCATCCCTTGATATAATATAATATGCTGATATCATTCCCTTAGTCTGTGGACCACCCTTTTAAAATGTCCATAAATGTCCATAAAATGTCCATTGGGTTCACTCAGTCCACAACCTTGGGCTCCGTCCACCATGGTGGTCACTCAGGACAGGAGAGGTGGTTGACATGTGGAGTTACTGGGCACCAAAACCAGCTCAGGTCAGGTCCACTTGTGCTGCTTCCTGTAAGGCTTGTTCTCCATTGGTTCCGGTGATTTCTGCTACAGTAATTCCTGTAACATGCAACTCAAATCATGGGTTACAACAATTTAAAGGTATTTCCATTACAATCTCCACCCCTGGTCCCTTCGAGTCAGACCATCAAGTTTAGAATTGCAATGAACACCTCCCCTTGCCCCTGCTCCAGCTTGAACTTATCCTCAGACTGCAGTCCTTTAAGGGTGTACCTGCTCCAAGCGGAGCCTTATCCATGAGCCACAGTTTCTCCAGGGGTACACCTGCTGTGGCATAGACTTATCCACAGCCACAGTCACTTCAAGGTGCACCTGTTGTTCCAGCATGGCCTTCTCCATGGGCCACAATGCCTTCATAGATGTACTTGCTCCAGCATGACCTTACCCACAGTCACAGTCACTTCAGTCCTCTCAGAAATAAACCTGCCCTGTCATGGGCTCGTCCATGGCCACACACTTTGAAATGTTCCAGCATGAGCCCATGCACAGCCACTGATGCTTCAAGGTGTACCTGCTGCAGCATGGACTTTTCCTTGCCACAGATGCTCCGGGGTGTACCTTCTCCAGCGTGGACTTATCCTTGGCTCACAGTCCTTCCAGAGGTATACCTGCTGCGGCACAGACATAACCACGGCCACAGACACTTTGAGATATACCTGCTGCGGCACAGACACAACCACGGCCGCAGATGCTTTGGGGTGTCCTGCTCCGATGTGGACTCATCCACAGGTCACAGTCCCTTTGACTCGAGTGCACACAGGAGGTCCAGCCTGTCCAGTACAGCAGCATAGAAACAGCAGCGATGCCCTGGCCATCTGCCAGCCCAGGCGCATCGCCATTGCTGTTATCAAAATGTTCCCAGGCACGGCACAGTAAGATGATAAGCAGTACAGCAGTACAGCGAGCAGCCAAAGCAAAAAGCAGCCGCTAACAAGCACTAGACTCTACTATACAGTAAGGCAAGCAAGCCCCATGGCAAGCACAGGAGCCTACCTGCTCCTGAAGGTCTGCACCCCATGGAAGAGACCCATGCTGGAGCAGTTCGTGAAGGACTGTCTCCTGTGAGAGGGACTCCATGCTGGAGCAGGGGAACGATGAGAGGAGTCCTCTCCCTGAGGATGAAGAAGTGGCAGAAACAACGTGTGATGAACTGACCATAACCCCCATTCCCTGTCCCCCTGTGCCACTGAGGGGGCGTGGAGGTTGAAGCCGGGAGTGAAGTTGAGCCCGGGAAGATGGGAGGGGTGGGGGGAGGTGTTTTAAGATTTGATTTTATTTCTCATTCCTCTACTCTGTTTTCCTTAGTAATAAATTAGATGAATTTCCCGTCTAAGTTCAGTCTGTTTTGCTCCTGACGATAATTAGTGAGTGATCTCTCCCTGTCCTTATCTCGACCCATAAGCTTTTTGTTGTACTTTTTCTCCCCTGTCTAGTGAATGAGGGGAGTGATAGAGCAGCTCTGGTGGGCTCCTGGCCCCCAGCCAGGGTCAACCCACCACAGTAACTAATGTAGACTTTTATTCCTTTTATTGATACATTGCTTGCTTTGTTTTAGACAATAATTTGAATGAAATTAACTATGTGTGCCTAAAATGTATCATGATAGTGAAAGAAGAGTATAAAAATGAGTATTAGGTATGTTACCTCTTTGTACTATTAAGCTTTGCAATGCTTGGTGTGTTTTGATACACTTTATAAAACAGTATAATTTTTATGGTTTGGATATGATCCTTTGTCTTTCCTCTCCTATCTGACAGGGACTGTGCTTTTTCTGGCTCTTCAATTTTGTACTCTTTTCTGAGTTACAGAAGGAAGGCTGGAGGAATGGCAACATCATTCCAGTCTATCTTAATATCAAAATACAATTATTAGAACTTTATTCTGAGAAACAGGATTTGGAAAGCTGTAGGTCCTGTAGGAAGCTGAGAAAGTCCCTAGACCAGGTCTCTGCTTCCTGGGTGAATATTTTCACTTACTTTTAGATTATTATATGCATTCTCCTAGTTGTGCAGTGGTGCACTAAGGAAATTTGTTGCTATTGGAAGTATTGCTACCACACAGTTTGTCTAATTATTAGTCCAGCAATTACAAGATTTTGTAAAGGTCCTCCCTCAAACTTTTGTGGAAATATCCCTCAATTGCTTCTGTAACTCCATTCTCTTCTTCCTAAACTTCAAGAAAAAATCCTGAAAGTTCAGAGTCAGCAGAATGATACAGAAAGGAGTAACCTGCCAGATGACTGAGAGTCACACACCGATATCTGTGCCACATCCCTCAAAATATCATCAAGGTACGTTAATTTTGTAACAGACTGTTTTGGGTTTGCATGGAAAGGTTTTGGTAGTGGGAGGGTTACAGGGGTGGCTTCTGTGAGAAGCTGCTAGAAGGTTCCCCTAGGTCTGACAGAGCAAATGTCAGCTGGCTCCAAGACAAACCCGCTGCTGGCCAAGGCTGAGCCAATCAGTGAAGGTGGTAGCACCTCTGTGATAACATATTTAAGAAGGAAAAAACCCAAACAACTAGCAGCAGCATTTGAAGCCAGAGAGAGGAGTGAGATGTGAGAGAAACAACTTTGCAGACACCAAGGTCAGTGAAGGAGGAGGAGGTGCTCCAGGCACCAGAGCAGAGATTCCACCTGCAGCCCATGGAGGACCCTATGCTGGAGCAGGTGGAGACACCTGAAGGAGGCTGTGGCCCCGTGGGAAGCCCGCGCTGGAGCAAGCTCCTGGCAGGACCTGTGGACCCGTGGAGAGAGGAGCCCACGCTGGAGCAGGTTTGCTGGCAGGACTTGTGGCCCCGTGGGGGACCCACGCTGGAGCAGTCTGGTCCTGAAGGTCTGCACCCCATGGAAGAGACCACTCTGGAGCAGTTCGTGAAGGACTGTAGCCCGTGGAAGAGACTCACATTGGAGAAGTTTGTGGAGGACTGTCTCCCATGAGAGGGACCCCATGCTGGAGCAGGGGAAGAATGTGAGGAGTCTTCCCCTGAGGAAGGAGTGGCAGAAACAACGTATGGTCAACTGACCGTAACCCCCATTCCCAGTCCCCCTGTGCCACTCTGGGGGAGTATGTAGAGAAATTGGGAGTAAAGTTGAGCTCGGGAAAAAGGGAGGGGTTGGGGAAGGTGTTTTAAGATTTGGTTTTATTTCTCATTGCTCTACTCTGTTTTCTGGGTAATAAATTAGATGAATTTTTTCTAAGTTGAGTCTGTTTTGCCCATGATGGTAATTAGTGAATGATCTCTTCCTGTCCTTATCTCTGCCCATGAGCCTTTCGTTATATTTTCTCTCCCCTGTCCAGTTGAGGAGGGGGAGTGATAGATTGGCTTTGTTTGGCACCTGGTGTCCAGCCAGGGTCAAGCCACCACACAGACTCATGTTACATCTACCCAGCTACATCTGTATTAATAAATAAAGCAGACCCATTCTTCAGCCTCAGGCTGAATGGTATGGTATAGCTCACATCCATTAACAGAAATCCTCCTCTTGCCCTCTAGCTGGGTATGACTGGCAGATGAGTGCCTCCGCCCACACAAGAGTATTCAAAATCTATGGCTTTTTGCTTCCTCTTTCCAGCTCTGATCCCAACCCGGTGCACTGAGCAGTCCACCTGGATTTCCCCCAGGAGAACATGTTTGTCCTTCTTGATGCCACATCCCTGAACGTGTTTTCTAGGTGACCAGGTGCACATGGACGTGGAACCTTGCTCTTGCTGCCACAAGTAGCATCCTCCTCCAGAGCTCCTGCTTTACCTTACTCATGCCTTCCTTTTTGTCCTCGGGGGGGCTTAGGCTATGATCTCTGCAGCATCCCTCCTGTTGACCTCATGTTCATCACCTCTGATCCTCTCTGGATGCATTGAAGCCTGTTCACCTCTTATTGCAGTTCCTGACTTGCACTGCTACAGAGGAGGCTGCTGCCATCATTCCTGGCCCCAGCCTGAGGCATTCCCTACAGATTATGCCCACACAAAAGCGTCCACCTTCACAGCTTGTACAGTACCAGAAGTGGCTGTACCAGGCAGGATAGGACATGTCACAAGACCTGATCTCCACTTCACATCTGGGTGTCTCCCTTCTGGGACCACTATGAACCCCTACATACCAGCTGCCGCTTTAGCTGTCTTGCTTTTTTTTTGCACGATGTCATGGTTTCAGCTGAGATAGAGTTAATTTTCTTCATAGTAGCTACTATGGGGCTATGTTTTGGATTTGTGCTGAAAACAGTGCTGATAATAGAGAAATGTTTTTGATATTGTTGAGCAGTGCTTACACAGAGTCAAGGCCTTCTCTGCTTCTTGCACTGCCCTGCCAGCAGGATGGCTGGGGGTGCACAAGAAGTTAAGAGGGGACACAATCGGGACAGCTGACCCCAATTGACCAAAGGGATATTCCATACCATATGATGTCATGCTCAGTTTATAAGGAGCTTGGGGGAAGAGGAAGGATGGGGGGCTGGCGGTGTTCAGAGTGATGGCATTTGTCTTCCCAAGTAACCGTTACGCGTGACAGAGCCCTGCTTTCCTGGAGATGGCTGAACACCTGCCTGCCCATGGGAAGTAGTGAATGAATTCCTTGCTTTGCTTTGCTTGTGCACGTGGCTTTTGCTTTACCTATTAAACTGTCTTTATCTCAACCCATGAGTTTTCTCAATTTCACTCTTCTGATTTTCTCCTCCATCCCACTGGGGGGGGGTGTGTGTGAGCGAACGTGCACCTGCGTGGTACTTAGGTGCTGGCTGGGGTTAAACCACCACACACACCCTTCTTCTGGAAGTGCCTCTGGTCATGGTGTTCCTTAACTACCAGATAAATAGGAAGCCTGAAGCCAGCCTGCTCCACCCATCTGTGAGGTTTTCCCACATTGCAAGGAACCATACATACTGTCTTGTAATCTTCCAACCACAGCTCATTTGCCTTGCAATTGCTGGGTATGCTGTGCAGTGTTTTCTCCTGCACCACAGCCTATAGAGTGACCCAATGAAGGGAACAAAGGATATCCAGCAGTCCTCGTGAATACTGGGCAGGCAGTGGGGTACTTAAATGGTGAAACTACGTTAGGAGAAAACTCAGTGAGGAAAGAAATTTTAAGTGAGATCTGAAGTCTGAGAGATGATGAATAGGGCAGATTATATAAAGCAAATGTGATTGGAGTGAAAAAAACTGGAGGAGGGATCATTTGGAGCAGGTGAAACAGAAGGTGCAATGCAAGATAAAATGGACAGAAAACAAATCTGTGCATAGTACAGATTGTTCTTTCACAGCTTGAAATCAAGTAAACATGCTTGAACCTAATCTTTATTCAGCTCTCTGGAAACAGAAATCTGTCTGAGGAAATAATTCCTTAGGTCCTAGCTTGGCATTTGTAAAATGGAAATAATAGCCTTTCACCTGAAAAATTAAGCCAGCTGAATTGGATTTGTGTGGCAAGGTTTTGGTAGTGGGAGGGGCTACAGGAGTGGCTTCTGCAAGAGGCTGCTAGAAGCTTCCCCTATGTCCAATAGAGCCAATGCCAGCCTGCTCTAAGATGGACCTGCCACTGGACAAGGCCAAGCCAATCAGCAATGGTGGTAGCACCTCTGTGATAACATATTTAAGAAGGGAAAAAAAAAAGGAGCAGTAGTTTTTGCAGCCAGAGAGGAATGAGAAGATGTGAGAGAAATAACTTTGCAGACACCAAGGTCAGTGAAGAAGGAGGGGGAGGAGGTGTTCCAGGTGCCAGAGCAGAGATTCCCCTGCAGCCTGTGGTGAAGACCATGGTGAGGCAGGCTGTCCCCCTGCAGCCCATGGAGGTCCATGGTGGAGCAGATATCCACCTGCATCCCATGGAGGACTCTACGCTGGAGCAGGTGGAGGCACCTGAAGGAGTCTGTGACCCCATGGGAAGCCCACGCTGGAGCAAGCTCCTGGCAGGACCTGTGGCCCTGTGGAGAGAGGAGCCCATGCCAGAGCAGGTTTGCTGGCAGGACTTGTGACCCCGTGGGGGACCCACGCTGGAGCAGTTTGTGAAGAACTGTAGCCTGTGGGAAGGACTCACGTTGGAGAAGTTCATGGAGGACTGTCTCCTGTGGGAGAGACCCCATGCTGGAGCAGGGGAAGAATGTGAGGAGTCCTCCCCCTGAGGAGGAAGGAGTGGCAGAAACAACATATGATGAAATGATGGCAACCCCCATTACCCGTCCCCCCTGTACTGCTCAGGGGGAGGAGATAGAGAAATTGGGAGTAAAGTTGAGCTCGGGAAGAATGGAGAGTTGGGGGGAAGGTGTTTTAAGATTTGGTTTTATTTTGCATTGCTCTACTCTGTTTTCTGGGTAATAAATTAGATGCATTTTTTCTGAGTTGAGTCTGTTCTGCCCGTGACGGTAATTGGCGAATGGTGTCTCCCATATATACAAAATGGGTGGTACACAATGCAATTTCTCACCCGACGAACTGATGACTGCACACAACCACGTACTCAGCTGGTACTGGAGCCGCGCCACCCCTCCCCAACTAGCCCCCTTTTATGCTGAGCACGACATCATATGGTATGGAATATCCCCTTTGCTTAGTTTGGATCAGCTATCCTGGCTGTGTCCCCGTCCTAGCTTCTTGTGAAAATTAACTCTATCCTAGCTGAAACCAGGACATTATCCACCCCTTATTCTGTACCATCTATGTCATGCCCAGATCCTGCACTTCCCAATTGATCACCACCACTTTCCCTATAGGCCATCCCTCTAAAATGTCCATTGATTTAATTTAGTCCATGAATTTGGGTTCCATCTGTCATTACAGTCTCTCAGGGCAGGAGAGATGGTGCATGGTATTGGATCGTTGCATGCTGCATCCAGAGCTCTCAGCTGATGTATCTGGTGCAGACCATGCCTGCGGTCTGCGGGTTGAAGATGTTGATTTCAAGGAAGTTGCTGGGCACTGGTTGCTGAAGTCAGTTCTAGTTCCATCATCGCTGGACTTTGCTCAGTTTCATCAAAGTTCATTCTTCATTAATTTGGGTGATTCTTACTGTAATACCATTGATATAGCATACAGCAATTGTAGCAATGATGACATACAAGGGCAGGGTTATTTAGCAATTAACATCATACAATATTAATTTATTGGATATTCTCACCCAAAATCAAATCCCCTTGAGGTACACATTAGACTTCCCCATCCTTTCTCATCACAGATCAAGTGCACTGGGGTCCTTGAGCAAAAGAAATCCCATGGATGGGTTTGCCTTTGCCTGAAGCAGGGCTAACCCAGACTGTCTTCCTCAACATATTCTTCATGCGCTCTACAGAGACTTTATACCCTTCTACAGCACGTAAAAGGTTTGATTAGGCAGGGCCAGCTCGATTATTAGACCTCCTACTGTTAACTAACCAGGTTGGATGAGGCTTTGGGCAACGTGGTCTCGTGGAGGGTGTCCCTGCCCGCAGCAAGGGGGTTGGAACTAGATGATCTTTAAGGTCCCTTCCAACCCAAACCATTCTATGATTCTATGATTCTAAATGTGTATCCCAATGTCTGAAGGTCTCACCACCCATTGCTCTCAGGGTAGTCTTAAGCAGTCCATTGTATCGTTCAATTTTCCCGGAGACTGGTGCATGATAGGGGATGTGATACACCCACTGAATGCTCTGCTCTTTGGCCCAGGTGTCTATGAGATTGGTTTGGAAATGAGTCCCATTGTCTGACTCAATTTTTTCTGGGGTGCCATGTCACCACAGGACTTGCTTTTCAAGGCCCAGGATAGTGTTCTGGGCAGCAGCATGGGGCACAGGATATGTTTCCAGCCACCCAGTGGTTGCTTCCACCATTGTAATTACATGGCGCTTGCCTTGGCGTGTTTGTGGAAGTGTGATGTAGTCAATCTGCCAGGCCTCCCCATATTTATATTTCAGCCATCATCCTTCATACCAGAGAGACTTTAACCACTTGGCTTCCTTGATCGCAGCACATGTTTCACATTCATGAATAACCTGTGCAACAGAGTCCATGCTCAAGTCCACCCCCCGATCATGAGCCCATCTATAGAATCATAGAATGATTTCGGTTGGAAGGGACTTCAAAGATCATCTAGTTCCAAACCCCCTCCCATGGGCAGGGATACCCTCCACTGGACCAGGCTGCCCAAAGCCTCATCCAAACTGGCCTGAAACACTTCCAGGGAGGGGGCCTCCACAACCTCTCTGGGCAACCTGTTCCAGTACCTCACCACCCTTACCCTTGCTTCTCATCCACCAACACCCCAAGTCCTTCTCCTCAGGGCTATTCTGAATCCATTCTCCAACCTGCTTTTAGTTGTGCTTGGGATTACCTCGATCTACGTGCAGGACCTTGCACTTGGCCTTGTTGAACTTCATGCAGTTTGCACGGGCCCACCTCTCCAGCCTGTCAAGGTCCCTCTGGATGGCATCCCTTCCCTCCAGCGTGTCGACCACACCACACAGCTCAGTGTCGTTGGCAAACTTGCTGAGGGTGCACTCGATCCCACTGTCCATGTCACCAACAAAGATGTTGAACAGTGCCGGTCCCAGTAGCGACCCCTGAGGAACACCACTCGTCACTGTTCTCCACTTGGACATTGAGTCATTGACCACAGTTCTTTGAGTGCGACCATCCAGCCAATTCCTTATTCACCGAGTGGTCCCTCCATCGAATCCATGTCTCTCCAATTGAGAGACAAGGATGTCATGCGGGACAGTGTCAAATGCCTTGCACAAGTCCAGGTAGATGATGTCAGCTGCCCTTCCCTTGTCCACCAAGGCTGTCACCCCATCATAGAAGGCCACCAAGTTTGTCGGGCATGATTTGCCCTTGGTGAAGCTGTGTTGGCTGTCACCAGTCACCTCCTTATTTTCCATGTGCCTGAGCATAGTCCCCAGGAGGGTCTGCTCCATGATCTTGCCAGGCACGGAGGTGAGACTGACTGGCCTGTACTTCCCTGGGTGTTCCTGTTTTCCCTTTTTAAAAATGGGGGTTATGTTCCCCCTCTTCCAGTCAGCGGGAACTTCACCGGACTGCCAGGACTTCTCAAATATGATGGAATGTGGCTTAGCCACTGCATCCGCCAGTTCCCTCAGGACACACGGATGCATCTCATCAGGTCCCATGGACTTGTGCACCTTCAGGTTCCTTAGATATTCTCGAACCTGATCTCCTACAGTTGGAGGTTCTTCATTCTCCCAGTCCCTGTCTTTGCCTTCTGCAACTTGGGCAGTGTGGCTAAAGCACTTGCCGGTGAATACTGAGGCAAAGAAGTCATTGAGTACCTCAACCTTCTCCACATTGTGGGTAACCAGATTTCCTGTTTCATTCCGGAGGGGACCCACATTTTCCTTCATCTTCCTTTTATCACTGATGTACCTATAGAAACTTTTCTTGTTGTCCTTTGTGTCCCTGGACAGATTTAATTCTATCAGGGCTTTAGCTTTCCTAACCTGATCCCTGGCTGCTCAGACAGTTTCTCTGTATTTTTCCCCAGCTACCTGCCCTTGCTTCCACCCTATGTAGGCTTCCTTTTTATGTTTGAGTTTGTCCAGAATCTCCTTGTTCAGCCATGCAGGCCTCTGGGCCTTTTTGCCTGACTTCCTCTTTGTTGGCATGCATTCCTCCTGACCTTAGAGGAGGTGACCTCAAACCTCCTGCTGCATCTCTTCCTCTATGGTCTGAGGTGTCATGGGCCCACCAGGAGCTATAAATAATTCACCCTTATGTTGCAAATCCAAATCCACCTGAGCCACTTCAATCTTGGCAGCCTGATCTACCTGATCATTGTTTTGATGTTCCTCAGTGGCCTGACTCTTGGGTACGTGGGCATCTACATGACATACCTTTACAACTAGCTTCTCTAGCCAGGCAGCAATATCTTGCCACAATGGGGCAGCCCAGATGGGTTTGCCTCTGCGTTGCCAGTTGCTCCGCTTCCACTGCTGTAACCACCCCCACAGGGCATTGGCCACCATCCATCAATCAGTATAGAGGTAGAGCATCAGCCACTTTTCTCTTTCAGCAATGTCTAGAGCCAGCTGGATGGCCTTCACCTCTGCAAACTGGCTCGATTCACCTTCTCCTTCAGCAGCTTCTGTGACTCGCCGTGTAGGACTCCATACAGCGGCCTTCCACCTTCGATGCTTTCCCACGATGCGACAGGACCCATCAGTGAACAGGGCATATGGCTTCTCATTTTCTGGCAGTTTATTGTACGGTGGGGCTTCTTCAGCACGTGTCACCTCCTCCTCTGGCAACATTCCGAAATCTTTCCCTTCTGGCCAGTCTGTGATCACTTCCAGAATCCCTGGACGACTGGGGCTTCCTATTCTAGCCCGCTGTGTGATCAGTGCAACCCACTTACTCCATGTAGCATCGGTTGCATGATGTTGAGAGGGGATCCTGCCTTTGAACATCCAGCCCAGCACTGGCAGTCGGGGTGCCAGGAGGAGCTGTGCTTCAGTGCCAATCGCCTCTGAAGCAGCTCAAATCCCTTCATATACTGTCAATATCTCTTTTTCACTTGGAATATAGTGGTCCTCAGATCCTCTGTATCCCCGACACCAAAACCCCAGGGGTCGACCTCGAGTCTCCCCTGGTGCTTTCTGCCAGAGACTCCAGGTAGGGCCATTCTCCCCAGCTGCAGTGTAGAGCACATTTTTTACATCTGGTCCTGCCCGGACTGGCCCAAGGGCTACGGCATGAACTATTTCTTGTTTACTTTGTTAAAAGGCTTGTCGTTGCTCAGGGCCCCATTTGAAATCGTTCTTCTTCTGGGTCACCTGATAGAGAGGCCTCACAATCAGACTGTAATTTGGGATATGCATTCTCCAAAACCCCACAATGCCTAAGAAAGCTTGTGTTTCCTTTTTGCTGGTTGGTGGGGACATGGCTGCTATTTTGTTGATCACATCCATTGGGATCTGATGACACCCATCTTGCCATTTTATTTCTAAAAACTGGATCTCCTGTGCAGGTCCCTTGACCTTACTTCATTTTATGGTGAAACCAGCTTTCAGAGGGATTTGGATTATGTTCTTCCCTTTCTCAGATACTTCTTCTGCTGTGATGCCCCATATGATGATGTCATCAATGTATTGCAGATGTTCTGGACCTTCACCCCATTCCAATGCACTCTGGATCAGTCCATGGCAAATGGTGGGGCTGTGTTTCCACCCCTGGGGCAGTCGATTCCAGGTGTACTGGACACACCTCCAAGTGAAGGCAAACTGTGGCCTGCACTCTGCTGCCAAAGGGATTGAGATAAAACGCATTAGCTATATCAGTTGTGGCATACCACTTGGCTGCCTTTGACTCCAGTTCATATTGAAGTTCCAGCATGTCTGGCATGGCAGCACTCATGGGCGGCGTGATCTCATTCAGGCCATGATAGTCTACTGTCAGCCTCCACTCTCCATTGGACTTCCACACTGGCCATATGGGACTGTTAAACGATGAGCAGGTTCTGCTGATCACTCCTTGGCTCTCCAGTCAACGAATCAGCTTATGGATGGGAGTCAGGGAGTCTTGGTTGGTGAGATATTGCCTCCAGTGCACTGTTGTGGTAGTGATTGGCACCTGTTGTTCTTCTCTGAGAGACCAGGCAAGGTAGACAGCTGTTTAATTTCCTCCGCTTCCAAGGTAGCTATTCCAAAAGCCCACCGGTAGCCTTTTGGGTCCTTGAAATACCCTCTCTGGAGGTAGTCTATGCCCAGGATGCATGGAGCCTCTGGCCTAGTCACAATGGGGTGCTTTTGCCACTCATTCCCAGTTAGACTTACTTGGCCTCCAGTACAGGTAGCGTTTGAGATCTCCCTGTCACTGAGTTCTGTCATACATATGAGTTCTGTCCCTTTCTAGATTGATGGCATTGGGGTACACTGTGCACTGGAGTCTACTAGAGCCTTATTCTCTTGTGGATCTGATGTGTCAGTCCAGCAGATCCACACAGTCCAATAAACCCGGTTTGTCCCTTTCCTCCACCTGGCTGGTGGCAGGGCCCCTCTAATCCTGCTCATCATGTTCATTACTCACTTCTTGCAAAAAGGACTTAGAAGTCCCTTCAAGAGGATTATAAATACGATCAGACCTTCCACTCACTCCGGGGGACTACCCACTGGAAACTTGAGTGGCATTTTTCCTGGGAAAATCCCCTTTTGTGACTGTTTTGCCTTGCAGTTCACGTACCTGTGCCTATAATGTCAGGGTAGGTTTTCATCCCACTTCCTCATGTCCTCTCCATGGTCACGCAGGGAAAAACACATGGTGCCTCGTGTTGTGTACCTTCTATATCCTCTCTGTTGAGCAGAGGAACGCTTACTCCGAATATCTGAGATACTGGTCCATACAGGTGGGGAATAGGACATGTTCTCTTCAAATTGCTGGACATTCTGGGACAGTTTCTCCACAGCCGAGATGAGGGAGGAATAGAAACTTTCTTCATATTGCCAGAGTCAGCCAGCCACTTCATTCACTGTTGGCGCATCTTCGCCTTTCCAGGCCAGTACTGACAATGAGTTGGCATATGACGATGGTGTGCTCCCTACAATCTTCTGCCACATGGGTCGTGTGCATTGGACTTCATCAGGATCAGTGGGTCATAATAAACCATCTCCCACACAGCTAATTCCCTCAGGTACTTGATACCTCTCTCCATGGTGGTCCACTTGCCCGGTCGACATACAACATCTTCACTGAAGGGGTATCTTTCCCTCGCACTTGAAAGAAGTCGCCTCCAGAGGCTGAGGGCCTGTGCCTTCTTCCCAATTGCCTTGTCAATGCCCCCTTCCCTAGACAGGGATCCCAGCTGCTTGGCCTCCCTACCCTCTAATTGCAGGCTACTGGCACTGTTATCCCGGCATCGGAGCAGCCAGGTAATGATGTGCTCCCCTGGATGGCAGCTGAAATCTTTCCGCATATCTCGCAGCTCACTCAGGGACAGGGATCAAGTGATTACCTCTGATTCTGCCCTTTCCTCCTGTTCTCCTGATGGTCCCAATTCATAATCATCCCTTACTAAGTGAACTGTTGTTTTTGGTTTGTTTCTTCTTTTGTGTAGGGGTGACTGATACCTGTACGATTTGGTTTTTTGGTTCAGCTGCAGTCCCTGTCACTGGGTTTTGAGTACTGTCAGTACCCACCAACGGGGCTGGGGTAGCCACAGTGCCAGTCCCTCTGTTTCCCCTCTCTTCCCCCTGAGGGTAGTGCCTAATATCAAACAGTGTTTGGTAGAGAGTGGCCAGGGTCCAGGACAGTGCAGTACGTTGTGCCTCTTTGGAATAGCCACAGAATTTTCCTTTCAATCACTTTTTTTCCTTTTCTATCACTTCATCAGGGTCCTGCAGTTGTTCAGGGGTGAAGTTCCAAATCATGGGGGGTGAGAAGGTCTCTAGATACCTGCCCATATTCTCCCACATGCCATGCCAGCCCTGACTATTCAGCCTCAGGGAAGATCCCTGGGTGGTATTCTTAAAACTAAAACATTCAGGAGACCTAGCAATAGGAACATGCTGGCTTGAACATCCCAAGGGTATTAGAAATTCTCAAAAGCTGCTGCAACCAGCCTGAAAGAAAAAGGGGAGGTGAAAGAGCAGGAGAAAGAACCCTCCCCCCCATCTTTCCCATAGACTGGGTGTGATTATTAATCAATTCTGAGAGATGTTGTCCTAGGTACAGACATGACAGCAATGCCACATACAAATACCATCTTAAGCTCATGACCATTGATGTTATCATATTGTAAGTAAGTCAATATTACACAGTATAGCAAAATGAGAATCCTGATCCCTGTCCCAGAGGTGATAAACAGCACTGCGGGGAATACATAAAGTAAGTAAGAATTTATGTAATATAGCCATGTGAACAAACAAAACATCATTGTGACCAGAGACTCTTTACATAATATAATAAATATAAATGCATATAACAACTTTGTTTTAACATGCTCTGATCAGATATGTCATTATCTCAAACCTTTGTGCCCCATGTTGGGTGCCAAAAAGGTCTGTCATGGTTTAGCCGCAGCCGGCAGCTTAGCCTCAGCTGGCAGCTAAGCACTACATAGTCGCTTGCTCACTCCTCCTCCCCGTACCCCATAGGGAGGAGAATTGAAAGAAAAAGGTAAAACTCACGAATTGGGATAAGGAAAGTTTACTAGGACAGCAAAGGGAGAGGAAAATAACAACAGTACTTATAGCAGAATATACAAAATGGGTGGTACACAATGCAATTTCTTACCCGATGACCTGACGACTGCACACATCGGCACAGTCATCCCATCCCAGAGCTGACTAGCCCCCTTTTATCCTGAGCATTATGTCATATGGTATGGAATGCCCCCTTTGGCTGGTTTGGGTCAGCTATTCTGGCTGTGTTCCATCCCAGCTTCTTGTGAAAATTAACTCTATCCTAGCCGAAACCAGGACAGTTGCTTGATTCCTTTATTATCTACTTTAATCCCAGTTGCTGCTTCTTGACTTGTTGGAACCTGTTAGTGTCAAATGACTCCACAACATTTATCTCTATGACATTCCTCAGGAATTCTGTGTTTATTTGGTCCTGGCTTTCCCCTCCTGCAAAGAATGATCAGTTTCAACTCTAGATAATAAACATTCATACACTTGCAGGTTTTTTTGTTTGGTTCTTTCAGAGGAAAGGGATCTTGTACTATTGAAGATTCTTATCAGTCTTACTGTTCTTAGCAATACAGAGAGATTTAAGGAAAATTCATTAGATTTCTTTCTAACTGAAAATATACAACTTGTACCTTGTAATTCTACACTAACCTGGTTATGGAAGGGAATATTAATGCTATAGTAATGCCTTTCTTTTTATCCCATTAAGAGATATTTATGCAGAATTTATGCAGAACTTTTCAGTCTCTACTCCTTTTCTGTTGTTATGCCTGTATAACATGACTAGAGAATACACAATATGATACAATCAGTAATGATATTACACTACCAGTATGTTGGGGGCTGGGTTCATGTTTATGGGTAAACTCTGATGTTAGTTGATGAAAATAGTTCAGGAAACAAAAGCTCATGCATTTTTTATCAGCTTAGCTTGCATAGACTTTATACAATTTGTTTAAAACATACATTTAACATATTGCAAAGGAATAGTAAAACCAGTTTTTAAAACCTAATTCTGAAATCCATGTTATGCATGAATAATTACTGTTTAACAAAATTATAGGTGCTAGGATAAATAGAAACCAATCCTTCATTCCAAACAGCTGAAGAGACCTAACAGATAACACAAAGAGATACTATATGAGAATACATCCACTGAACAGCCACTTAATTTGCAAGAGTTCAAAGGACATTCAATCCCAACAGAATGACATCAAAAAGGATTGCAAAAATATCTTGTCAAGCAGCATTGTTGTGCTGTCTAGCTTTTTAATTGTAGCATAATGTTAACACTATTAGAGTTTCTATAAAGACACACAGAGGTCAAGGATGCAAAAGAGAAAAAAAAGAAAATTGGAAAAGAAGAAAAGATTATATCTGCTAATTACATTTTCTGGAGCTTTGCATGATGGTGTGACCTATATTTATGCATTTTGACCTGATGATATTATTTTAAAAGTATTATTTCATTATTAACTGGTTCTAGATTAGAGTATGAAGTCTGTTATAGAAGATCAGGGGATCCTTACACTAGTGAAAGCTGACCCCCTCTCACTTCCCCTAACCGGAAAATTTTCCATTTTCAGTTTATCCAAATTTACATTTAAATTATTCCATACATAAAAAGATGAAGCAAACTGCATATTTACAGTGGTACATGTTTACAATGAATCTTGTTCAGTAAAATTAATTTTACATCCATATAAATCTGCAACTACAATCAGAATTTCTTCTCTGAGAAGAACATGGTTAATTTCAATTCTTCATCCAACAATCATAGATATCAAATTGGTTGCCTTATTGTCAAATAAATAGCAATGTCTGCATGCTATTTTCACTTAGGTTTACATATCTACACTTGACTTTTTTTTCAGGTAAGGACTCCATTGAAAACACTGCTTAGTGCAATAATTTTGTGGCTTTTGTGCAGCCAGTGTAGGTGGGGGAATTCTAAGTTATTCTTGGTTATTTTTTACATTGTTATTCATATTTGTACAAGCTTCTAATACACTGTAACTTTGCCATTAAATATGCTTCTGGCCTATAATTAGCACAGTCTATTTAAACTTCAACTGGAGAAAGAGACACCTTCTTTTTGTATTATGCGATCAAAATTTTGAAGCTCTGTAATTTTCTTGCTGCTTGTAGAAACAAAGCACCCAGGCTCACAAAGCCCTTTCTACAAGCTATAAATATTTGCTATTTGTAAAACCTCACTGAGGGTTTAGTTATTAAAAATAATGGAATAAAATTGCAAATAATGATTAGTTTGAGCTAATGAGATGGTTTTTATGCAAGTATATAAACCTTAAATATGATCTGGAAACAAAAAACTGCTTAACAGTAACTATTAAGCTATACATGAGGAGATCAATTAAAGAGAACTTCTTTCTAATGATCAAGTTGTCCAAGAGTTGCTATGGAAACCTGGAAAGAGAGAGAGTTTGAGAATGCAAAATAGCTAAAGTAACAAAATTAAAATTTGTAAACAAGTATCATAGAATGTGTATAATCAATTAAATAATAAAAGGCTGATTCAATAATTTTCCACCCCAATATATCTGGAGGAAGGGCACTTTTCCATATGAATGTGCCAGTTTAGTCCATATCTGGATGCCATGAAGCAAGGCAATGCCAAGATAATCTTTATGTAATCAATGACAGTTACCTAAATTACAATATGGGAAAGGATTACTTTAAAGGTTTCAAATAATTGTACAGTCATGTCATTACAAATTGCTGGCAAAGAAAAACCACGTTTCTGGCAAAGAAAGTGCAAATACAGGTTAAAAGCAACATTAATTCTTTCCCCTCATACCTTAAAATAAAGTGATACTTAAAGCAGAAACAGCTTAAAAATACTCATATTGTCTTGTCTGAAGGATGTTGGTTGCTTCATATTTTTTCATTCTGTTTCTTGCACCTATATCTTAAACAATTCCTGAACATCCATAACATCCATATTAAAATATTGTTAAATAGCATTTTGAGTTAAAAATTTATTTTCTGTCACTATGTCTTTATAAACACTTAAACAAGTGTATAGATTTTATAAATGGGTATAAATTATGTGTGGCCATAACCATTCCATATTTCATTCATAATTACAATACAGAGTTGGGCAAAGCAGCTTCCCTGTTAACTAATACAAGAGTTTAGTCCAAAAATTAGATTTATATAACACACTTAAGAATTTGTTAAAATTTTGTAGAGCACACTTCAATTTTAGATCCTTTGAGACAATGAAAAAGACTGGATAGAAGACCTTAATTATCATTTCAATGTTGTATCAAAACCATTTTTCTCTATATAACTTGCTGCAGTATGTGATCTTAAAAGCTTTGAATTATGCAACCTTAACATAGAATCATAGAATCATAGAATCATAGAATGGTTTGGGTTGGAAGGCACCTTAAAGATCATCTAGTTCCAACCCCCCCTGCTGTGGGCAGGGACACCTTCCACTAGACCACATTGCCCAAAGCTGCATCCAACCTGGTCTTAAACACTTCCAGGGATGGGGCATCCACAACCTCTCTGGGCAACCTGTTCCAGTGCCTCACCACCCTCACAGTAAAGAATTTCTTTCTCACATCTAATCTAAATCGACCCGCCTTCAGCTTAAACCCATTACCCCTTGTCCTGTCACTACATGGCCTTATAAACAGTCCCTCACCATCTTGCCTGTAGGCCCCCTTCAGGTACTGGTAGGCCACAATTAGATCTCCCCAGAGCTGCCTTTTCTCCAGGCTGAAAAATCCCAACTCTCTCAGCCTGTCCTCATAGGAGAGGTGCTCCAGCCCTCTGATCAGCTTCATGGCCCTCCTCTGGACTCTCTCCAACAGCTCCATGTGTCTCCTGTACTGGGGGCCCCCAGAGCTGGACGCAGTACTCCAGGTGGGGTCTCATGAGAGCAGAGTAGAGGGGCAGGATCACCTCCCTCGACCTGCTGGTCTAACATCCTCACTAAAAGTGAATAAAGGATTCATATTTGTTTTAAATTAGAGAATATATATTGTTAATAATGAGATTAATGGACAAAAAAGTACTTGATTATCTTGGAAGATACAAACATGTATAAATACACAGGACCTTTTAAGTAGGAACAGTATTAATCCAAAACTTGGATCCTCTACAAAGAGATTTGCTTTGTCTGTAGAAATATGTATGAGGTTTAACAAGGCTAAGTGCCAGGTCCTGCACTTGGGTCACAACAATCCCATGCAATGCTACAGGCTTGGGGAAGAGTGGCTGGAAAGCTGCCTGGCAGAAAAGGACCTGGGGGTGCTGGTTGACAGCTGGCTGAATATGAGCCAGCAGTGTGCCCAGGTGGCCAACAGCATCCTGGTTTGTATCAGGAATAGTGTGGCCAGCAGGAGTAGGGAAGTGATTGTGCCCCCGTACTCGGCTCCGGTGAGGCCGCACCTCGAATGCTGTGTTCACTTTTGGGCCCCTCATTACAAGAAGGACATTGAGGTGCTGGAGCATGTCCAGATGTATTGGGTCTGGCTGAGATGGAGTTAATTTTCCCCACAGCAGCCCTCATGGTGCTGTGCTGTGTATTGGTAGCTAGCTAACTGTTGATAACACACCAGTGTTTTGGCTACTACTGAGCAGTGCCAGCACACCTCAAGGCTGTCTTTCCAACATTTCTTTTCCCCCCCAGTAGCAGGCTGGGGGTGGGCAAGATCTTGGGAGGGGACACAGCCAGGATAGCTGACCCAAACTGACCAGAGGGATATTCCATACCATATGACGTCTGCTCAGCAATAAGAAGCTGAGAGATAGGGGGAGGAACAGGGCGGGGGCATTCGTTGTTGTTTTTTTTTACAATGTTTGTCTTCCGGAGTAAGGGGCACGCATACTGAAGCCCTACTTCCCAGGAAGTGGCCGGACATCGCCTGCTGATGGGAAGTAGAGAATAATCTTTGCTTTTTGCTTTGCTTCCGCACGTGGCTTTTTGCTTTAGCTACATTAAACTGCCTTTATCTTGACCCACGAGTTTGGGGTTGTTTTTCCATCTTCCTTTCTCCCCTCCCTGCCTTACTGAAGAGGGGAGTGATAGAGTGGCTCTGGTGGGCACCTGGCCCCCAGCCAGGGTCAACCCACCACACCAGAGAAGGGCAATGAAGCTGGTGAAGGGTCTGGAGCACAAGCCTTATGAGGAGCACCTGAGGGAACTGGGATTGTTTAGCCTGGAGAAGAGGAGGCTGAGGGGAGACCTTATCGCTCTCTACAACTACCTGAAAGGAGGATGTAGCAAGGTGGCTGTCAGTCTCTTCTCCCAAGTAGCAAGTGATAGAGGAAATGGTCTCAAGTTGCACCAGGGGACATTTAGATTGGATATTAGGAAAAAATTTCTTCACTGAAAGGGTTATCAATCACTGGAACAGGCTGCCCAGGGAAGTGGTTGAGTCACCATCCCTGGAGTTATTTAAAAGATGTGTAGACATGGTGCTTAGGGACATGGGTTAGTGGTGGACTTGGTAGTGTTAGGTTAATGGTTGGACTCGATCTTAAAGGTATTTTTCAACCTAAATGATTCTATGATTCTATATGGCGTGACCTCTTTTCTGGGATATTTCAATATTTCTCAATTGGCAATCTCTGTAACTGTATGTCAGCTAACATTTATGATACAATCCAAGCATGTAAACAGGCTGCTAAAGTTACATATTCATTTAAGTGGTTTTTTTAGACCATGCCTGTATACTTCAGAAGTCTTGAAAGCAGATAAAGATCACCAAAATCACAATTTTCAGTGAACAACTGACATCTATAAACAGGAAAAGGAAATTGGTACTTATAGGTCTGTAGAAATCAAACCAGCAAGGGACTGCAGGGTCATCAAGTCCTGTTTTCTCTGGAAACTTGTCCCATTCCTATATTTACCAACTTTCATCTCAACCTGTTCTGAGCAACATATTCATGTGGATGTTTCTGAGGGAAGTATATGAATGAGCACATTTGCCAATGAATATGAAAGACTCCTTCAATGTGGAATTTGAAAAAAGTGAATTAGAGAAGTAACATAAAAACAACACAGGAAAACTATCATGAAAAATTAATTTAAAAGTTGCCATCAGTACCACAGAAGTGCATGGGAGGGTATTTGGTTGTCTTTTTCAGGGGTACAATATTAATAAACTGGATTTTTTTTTTCCAGGACTCACCCTAGGTTATAATCCTGCTACAGTCATGTATGATGGGACTACCCAAATGACTTAATTCTACAATTCTATAGGTGCAAGAAACAGAATGAAAAATTAATTCTTGGTATACCAAGCTTAATGATTAATTTCAGTGGAAACTGGCCTATGCTAATAAATGCTTTCAAAAATCCTTTTCTATGCTTTTCCCTGTGTCTCACTTCATGTACTGCATCAACTAATAATACTTGCTTGCTTTATAAACATTATGTGAGTCATTTAAGCCATTTTAAAAAATGTCTTGTAGACTAAAATCAGTTTAAAGTGTTTACTTCATATGCACACTAGTTTACTTCTCATTTCAAACAATTTATAATCCAGAAATACTCTTTTTGAATAGAAGACAGCTGCACTTCAGGGAAACAACACAAAAAAAAAAAGAAAAAAAAAGGAATATTTAACCAACTTGAAGCAATACACAGTTATTACTCTTAAGAAAAGAGTATTATTTCTGAAAGAAAATCTTTCAGGCTTCCACTTGGCGGAAAGGTCATTTTGTCTAGCTTCAGCAAGATAATAAAGAAATCCATTTAGCTCTATAAGGAATTTTCAAATCTGTTCTCATCAAAGAACACATAGCCTACAGCACAACCAACCAAATACTATTAAATTATACCTATTGAAAAGAGTTGTATGCTGCTAATTGGAGCAGACTTAGAAGAATTCAGCTAGAAAGTAATTAAAAAAAAAAATTCTAACCACTTGCCAGATAAAACCAAGTTCCTGATAACTCACGGCTCACTAAAAAAAATAAATATGTTAATCAGTATAGTGCTTTATTGACTGATTTTTTAAATGTGCTACTGAGCTCTTAGATTTATACTTAAACTTTGCAAAAATCAGTGAAATCCAATGTGAACTCAGTAATCCTTCTCCATGGGAGCACAGACTCCACCTCACCCAGAGGTTTATTCACACAGGAGAAGGTAATAAATTTGTCTTGCAGAGTGACCTAGGGCCAGCTAACTTTTGGGATCAATGGAAGAATCATGTTCCAAAGTCAAGGGCTCTGAGCAAATACCACTCAATTCTATTTTTCAACAAGCTCTGAAATTAATTCAAATGTACTCATTTGCTGAACAAATTTCATGAGTTATTTGTACATATAGTCTTACAAACATTCCATATTCAGGTCAAATTAGTGCAGTTCAATATCCATATCCATTATGTTACAATCAAAAGTCATGGCTGTCAGGATGTCACAGGCAGCTGTTGTGGTATGTCTACAATCTCAAACCTTGCTACAAATCAAGGACAAATTATCTTCAAAGTAAACAAGGGTTTTTTAACAAAAAAAAATTTCAGAATTTCATTTACCTATCTTCAGTTAATTACTTGATTTCAATGCATATTGAGACCATCGAGTTCAACTTTGGTAAGCTTTGGTAAGTGTTCAGTGAAGAAAACAAATATGACAAGATTGTAGATCTGAATAAACAAACTAAATTTTGAGGCAATATTAACTGAAAAACTGTATTATTTAGGGATGAATTTACTCCATATTATGCTAACAGTACTCGATCTCTTGCTTTTAAAATGAGATTTTTCTTCCTTCTTTTTTCTTTTAAGTCATCTGACCACTACTATATGGAAATAAACATTTCTGCTAATTACTTCACTGAGGAAAAATTATAGAGAAAAATTAAGATGAATTAGGCACTGTGCTTTGCGCAAATCAGACAGACAAGCTCTCAGTGCTGCCTAACCCATCCTTAGAACAATTCCCTTTCCCCAAGGAAGTTGTCAGGAAAATGGAGATCCTTGTCATTTCTCCGCTTGCAATTTGAGACTTTGCTTTCACACCTAGTTTATTTCCAGAATCTTTTGTCACTGTTCCTGCAATTAAGTGACAAAATATTTTTTTTTTTCTTTAAGCTGGCATGTATACCTTTCTGGTGCAATACGTATGGGATAAGGCACAGCTAATGAGCATATTTCTTATTATTTTGTTCAATCTCTGAAGTGCATTTATCCCATAGACACGCCAAGCAGGCAGCTCTGCATCAGTGGCTCAAGTGGCTGGGCAAATTAACAGTGCTTGAAGAGCCCTGGGAGACTCATTAGTGCCAGAGTGCCTGCGAGAACGTGCAGGGTGGTTGCACAGGAGCTTGGTGCCTGCGGGCTCTTTGAGGAGACCCACCAAAATTTTCTGTATAGGCAGCTTTATGCTGGTGGATATTTGAAGTGGAGCAGTTTGTAAAGTATATTAGAACCTCAAACTCACTGGGACCATTTGATAATGAAGACACAGAACTTGGGAGGGGAACCACAAAAAAATCAGAACTATATACAATGTAAGACTCAGCCTATTGCTTAAAATTGTCTGTAAGAAGACATTTGGAAAATATTAGTCTGAATTAAGAAAATAAGTGAAATCACATTAAAATTAATTAGTTGAATTGAAATAATATGTGTGCAGGCACTTAAGGTGGTAGTAGTTCAGTTAGATTAGTTCACCTCCAAAGTGAAGTAAACTAAATCAAAGCCATGAAGGGTTCATTTACCATATGTCAGCAGTCTGTACACATACACGACAAATACAAGGTCATCTGAGGGCTTAGGTAAGAACCACAGGCTAAGTTAACCACATAAAAATTTACTGTGGATCATCAATAAGTGTGTGCGTCCATGGCATATAATTCTCAACAAAAATGTTCAGAGGGATTCAGTGGTTTTTAACTAATCCAGTTGTGACATTTGTGAAATTTTTTGTTTTACCATAAAGAGATATTAGCCAAGAGCAAGGTTAAACTATTCAGAATTTAGAAATGGATTAAAAATAGAATAATATAATTCGTTCTGTTAGGGAGTGTGGACCAAATTCAGACAGACTACTCAGTTTATTCCTCCTCCTCCTCCTCATCCTCCTCATCATCCTCCTCATCATCATCATCCTCCTCCTCATCTTTGTAGCCCTCCGCTTGGACTCTTTCCAGTAGTTCCCTGTCTTTCTTGAACTGGGGAGCCCAGAACTGGACACAATATTCCAGATGTGGCCTCACCAGGGCAGAGTAGAGGGGGAGGATAACCTCCCTTGACCCACTAGCCACGCTTTTCTTAATGCACCCCAGGATACCACAATGTATCTTCTTGGCCACAAGGGCACATTGCTGGCTTATGGTTAACTTGTTGTCCACCACGACTCCCAGGTCCTTCTCCGCAGTGCTGCTTCCCAGCAGGTCAACCCCTAACCTGTACTGGTGCTTGGGGTTATTCCTCCCTAGGTGGAGGACCCTACACTTGCCCTTGTTGAATTTCATTTGGTTCCTCTCCACCCAGCTCTCTAGCCTGTCCAGGTCTCGCTGAATGGCAGCACAGGCTTCTGGTGTATCACCCACTCCTCCCAGTTCTGTATTATCAGCAAACTTGCTGAGGGTACACTCTGTCCCCTCGTCCAGGTCATTGATGAATATGTTGAACAAGACCGGACCCAGTACTGACCCCTGGGGCACACCACTAGCCACAGGCCTTCAACTAGACTCTGCACCGCTTAACACAACCCTCTGAGCTCTGCCATTCATCAGGTTCTCAATCCACCTCACTGTCCACTCATCTAACCCACACTTCCTAAGCTTGCCTATGAGGATGTTATGGGAGATGGTGTCAAAAGCCTTGCTGAACTCAAGGTAGACAACATCTACTGCTCTCCCCTCATCCACCCAGCCAGTAAATGCCATCATAGAAGGCTATCAGATTGGTCAGGCATGATTTCCCCTTGGTGAATCCATGCTGACCACCCCTGATAATCTTCTTTTCCTCCACGTGCTTAGACATGACCCCCAGAATGAGCTGTTCCATCATCTTTCCAGGGATGGAGTTGAGGCTGACTGGCCTGTAGTTTCCTGGGTCCTCCTTCTTGCCCTTTTTGAAGACTGGAGTGACACTGGCTTTCCTCCAGTCCTCAGGCACCTCTCCTGTTCTCCGTGACCTTTCAAAGATGATTGAGACTGGCTTAGCAATAACATCTGCCAGCTCCCTGAGCACTCGTGGGTGCATTCCATCAGGGCCCATGGACTTGTGGGTGTCGAGTTTGCCTAAATGGTTTCTAATCCAATCCTCCTTGACCAAGGGAGTCTTCCTTTCTCCAGACTTTCTCTCCTACCTCCAGGGTCTGGGTTTCCTGAGGGTCAGTCTTAGGAGTAAAAATTGAAGCAAAGAAGGCATTCAGTAACTCTGCCTTCTCTGCATCCTCTGTCACCAAGGCACCCACCTCATTCATCAATGGGCCCACATTTTCCCTAGTCTTCCTTTTGCTGCTCATGTACTTGAAAAAGCCCTTCTTGTTGTCCTTGACATCCCTTGCCAGATTTAATTCCAAGGGGGCCTTAGCCTTCCTTGTTGCATCTCTACATTCTCTGACTACATCCCTATATTCCTCCCAAGTAGCTACTCCCTTTTTCCACATTCAGTAAACTTCCTTCTTCCCTTTGAGTTCTTCCAGCAGCTCCTTGATCATCCATGCAGGTCTCCTGCCTCCTTTGCTTGATTTCTTACTCATAGGGATTCACTGACCTTGAGCTCGGAGGAAGTGGTGCTTGAATATTGACCAGATCTCTTGGACCTCCCCTAACTTCTAGAACCCTAACCCATGGGATTCTCCCAAGCAGGTCTTTGAAGAGGCCAAAGTTAGCTCTCCTGAAGTCCAGGGCTGTAATCCTACTTATTGCCCTGCTCCTTCCACGCAGGATCCTGATCTCCACCATCTCATGGTCACTGCAGCCAAGGCTGTCCCCAGCCTTCACATCCCCAACCAGTCCTTCTTTGTTTGTTAGTACAAGGTCCAGCAGCACCCCTCTCCTCGTGGGCTCCTCCACCACCTGTGTCAAAAAGTTGTCATCAATGCTCTGCAGGAACCTCCTGGACTGTGCGTGCCTGGCTGTGTTGCCTTTCCAGCAAATGTCAGGGTGGTGGAAGTCCTCCCATGAGAACCAGGGCCTGTGATTGTGAGGCTACTTCCAGCTGTCTGTAGGAGGCCTCATTGACTTCCTCTTCCTGACCAGGTGGCCTGTAGTAAACACTCACAACAGTGCCACCCATATTAGCCTGCCCCTTAATTCTTACCCATAAGCTCTCGACTCATTTTTCATCCACGCCTAGACAGAGCTTGATACATTCCAGATGTTCTCTAACATAAAGAGCAACTTCACCACCTCGCCTTGCTGGCCTGTCTTTCCTAAAAGACACCACCTCTTCTGTCCTGAGTGACCATCATAACAGATGGAGCCCAATGTCATTGACCAAATGAACATTTCTTGGATATTTATGGACATTTCACAAACATTTTATAGGGGAAGGGTGGTTAATGAGGATGTATTGGGTAGTGTGGGACCTCAGCATGACATAAGTGGTATGGAATAAGGGGTGGAGAATGTACTGGTTTTGGCTGGGATAGACTTAATTTTCTTCATGGTAGCTAGTATGGGGCTATGTTTTGGATTTGTGCTGAAAACAGTAGTGATAAGAGAGGGATGTTTTAGTTATTGCTGAGCAGTGCTTACACACAGTCAAGGCCTTTTCTGCTTCTCTCACCACCTCACCAGCAAGTAGGTTAGAGGTGCACAAAAAACTTGGGAGGAGAAATAGCTGGGACAACTGACCCCAAATGACCAAAGGCATATTCCATACAGTATGACATCATGCTCAGCAATGAAACTAGGGGTTGGGGGAGGGGGGAGGCACTCCTCAGGGACTGGCTGAGCATCGTTTGATTGGCTGGTGGTGAGCAATTGTTTTCATTTGCATCACTTGTCTTTCTTGGGTTTTATTTTTCTCTCTGTTATTTTTTCCCTTTTCCTTACTACTACTACTATTATTATTATAACTGTTTTTATCTCAACCCATGAGTTTTCTTACTTTTAGTCTTCCGATTCTCTCCCCCATCCCACTGGGTGGCAGGGAGTGAGTGAGTGGCTGTGTGGTGCTCAGTTGCTGGCTGGGGTTAAACCACAACACAGACTCAGGAAGATAGCAGTCTGTTATCTGGTCAAGTGAGAAAGATTTAATTAGCAACAGTAAGACCTAAGGAACTGAAAGCACAGTCTTTTCTATACTACTTTGCTGCAAGCAGTTGATTCAGCAACCAGAATGTTTCTTTAATTCATGCCAGCTGCTAGCCACCAGCTGGAGCCATTATTGCAATTAGTCACCTCAGGGACATGTCAGCCATGCTTCAGCTCTGAAGCCAAGCTCTTTTCCATTGGTGAGAGGAATTGTGGGCGTAACAAGATTCATTACTACCTTCCTATGCAATGAGGTCTCTCATGCCACACAAAAATTACTGCACTGACTTTGCAGACCAGTGTTAAAAGGCCTCATATCAAAGATAATATCACACTGCATATCAGAATTTTTTTCTAATTTAGAAGAGTATTCTATAAAATAAAAATATTTCTTCAAATAACATCTATGCATTTCTGTAAAGACACAAGTCTTCCTAGTCTCACATGCAAATAACATTTTCTATGCTATTGGATGTGCTTATACATATGGCAAAAAAATATTAGATGCACAATTTTAAGTCATGTAAATCAACCATTTAGGTACTGAACACTATGGAGTGTGAAGGATGCCGTAATGACATAGGGAGGAGGATCCTCAGGAGGGAAGACTCTCTAGGAGGACTAACAGATCCTGCCGAACGTGGGACTCATGTTCACAACACTCCTCCAGCATCTCTGGAAAATTTGTCTTTTAAAGCATGCAGCTCACAGTATTATCTGTATTATTTTTCATTTGTAGTAATCATTGCTTTACTACTCACACAAAATTCCCTCCAGAATTATGAATCAAACCACTGAAATCCAATAGCGAAGTGGACAGGAACAGATTGGCGCATTAACCAGGGCTCACTGGGAAGCACACCAACTTGCTGTCCACTGCATGCCAGGAAGGATCCCACCATACTCACTGTGCACATAATATTTGTCTTCTTGAAATCCTTATTAAGATGAAATTCTCAGTGGCTGCAGGGCTGCGTGTATGGATAACTGTAGAAGATTTAATGTACATAGTGTTTTTAATCGAAGATCACCCAGGATTTGGCAGATATTCAAAGCTGCTCAAGCTGCCCCAAAGTCCCTAGACCTCCACAGCTGAAGTGTGCAGGGTTAAGCAATGGTGATCTGAAAGGTCCCCAAACGGTCTTTGGCATCATTCTTCTGGGGATGTGACCTTCACATTGAGGATTTGCAAACCTGTACTTTGGTTTCAGAGATGATGGAGTGGATACCAGGAGAATTCATTACTTTCTCTTTCCAATCTCATAGCCATATGAGAAAAGGCCAAAATCATGTCTCAATTCAGACTTAACATTTTGTAAAACAGGTAAATAATAGCTCAGTGAACAGATTAGAAAATTGGGACACTGATAAGCATATATGGTGTCAATGGCTATGGTTGAGTCAAATATACTAAACAATATGGTTTCAAATTCAATATTGTGCCTCAGATTTTATCAAAACCAAGGGCTTATCTGCAGCCTCAGACTCGATTGAAGTACTTATTTAGTTCACCTTTTGATTAAAGTGGAAAATGACAGGGAACCAGAATACATTTCAAGCAAGTTGACTGTGTATTTGTTTTTAACTGTTGCATCAGAAACCATTTTATACTCAAAGCCACACATTCATGCTAAATTTGGTAATACAAACAATATTTTCTTTAACAATCACTGCATTTTCTTACAAATTTTCTGTGACAGAGACATGTTTACAGCACCACCTGAAGCACTATGAAGCTAAAAAATTCTTGTCTAAATCAGGAAATTGTTGCATCTACTCAACCTTTTGTATCTATGCACCTACTCAGCACATGCAAACAGCTCCAAAGTGTATAGACATGTTTCAAACCCATTATCACAGTTTTGACAGTCCTCTTACCATATCAGATTTCTGCTTGTGAACAAACATAGTGGGCCAGTATATTTCAGTATAATAGATCAGTTCCCGTCTTGTGGAAGTCAAGATCAGGCTTCACATTACTTTAGTATATTTAAATTATTTTAAAGAAATTCTTTGCAAGCATGCAATGTATAGATTACTTACATTGCAGAGATTAAAGGGAAATGGTTTTCTCTCAAGGAAAAAACAATATGTATGTAATGTATGTTAAACAAGACCAGAATTGTCATTTAATATATTCATTCTGACCTGACTATATTATTTTGTATAATATCAATCAGAACAAACTTAAATTTTATTTTCAAATTATGAAGAGTTTTGATAAGTAAACATTCTGTTTTTACAGAACCTTTTGAAAAAGTTATATAAATATGCTTTGACTTGCTTGCATGATTTTCTATTGTTTCTTTAAGGCTGTTTTACGCAATCAGTCTGGGGATTGATAATAATGAATATCTTAAGAAAGCAGAATAATTTTCAAAATATCTCAATTTAAATGCATCTATCAGAAGATTCAGAAAAAATGTACTTGGACTATATAATATATAGTCCTGAATTAGATAAAATTGAACAACTAAACTATAGCATTAATCCACATTTTTTCTATACTAAAAAAAAATAAATCGCAGTTTAGATTAGATTGAGTAATGAGGACACTAAAAACTGAGTGAGATCAAATTATTGAAAAAAGTTGGAAAAAAGATTAAACGTTTGCTTTACTATTACCTGTTCAAGATAATTCAAGAGCTAATAAAAATTACTTTATTTGCTCACATATTACATTTTATGTGTACTGGTTCTATTTTATAGATTTATGAACCATTACAGAAAATTTCTTATACTCTCAATCTTTCCTCCTGCGAATGTCTCCTTTTCCCCAAAATAGGATCATGTTATACCAGTGCATTCAGATGATGGAGACCCCACAGCCTCCCCATCTATCCTCATGCTTCATTATTTTCGCTGAAATGTAAACCTATTACTCTTTGTGCTATATGTTACAGACATGGCAAACATCATTCCTTTCCTTTTTGCAATGGTGTTTGCATACTTGAAGAGTGTTATCACACTTCCTTTCCGTCTTTCATTCTCTAGATTAAACAACTCCAGTTCTTAAGCATGCAAGCAAGTACTGTTTACTTCAATGGAACAACCAGATAGGGACTCTCCCATGCTTTGAATTAAACTTTATTCATTGGTTGAAACAAAGCCCAGTCGAGCACTCCACAATCAGTAGGAAAGGAAATCAGCTTGGCAAAGCTTGTGGTGAGGAAACTTATCTCTTCAGTTCAATGTCAGTTGATATGTTATGAGAACAGGCCTCACACTCTTCCCCTGCTCCAACATGGGGTCCCTCTCATGGGAGACAGTCCTCCACGACCTTCTCCAATGTGAGTCCTTCCCACGGGCTACAGTTCTTCATGAATTGCTCCAGCATGGGTCCCTTCCACAAGGTGCAGGCCTTCAGGACTAGACTGCTCCAGCGTGGGCCCCCCACAGGGTCACAGAAAATAATCAGGCTGCTGATTATTATGACAAGTCCTTATTATTGTGGCAAGTCCTGCCAGCAAACCTGCTCCGGCGTGGGCTCCTCTCTCCATGGGGCCACAGGTCCTGCCAGGAGCCTGCTCCAGCACAGGCTTCCCACAGGGTCGTAGCCTCCTTCAGGTGCCTCCATCTGCTCCAGCATGGGATCCTCCATGGGCTGCAGGTGGATATCTGCTCCACCATCATCCTCCATGGACTGCAAGGAGACAGCCTGCCTTACCATGGTCTTCTCCACGGGCTGCAGGGGGATCTCTGCTCTGGTGCCTGGAGCACCTCCTCCCCCTCCTTCTTCACTGACCTTGGTGTCTGCAAAGTTTTTTCTCTCACATCTCATTCCTCTCTCTGGCTGCAAATGCTGCTCCTAGGTTTTTTTTCCCTTCTTAAATATGTTATCACAGAGGCACTGACTGGCTTGGCCTTGGCCAGCAGTGGGTCCGTCTTGGAGCTGGCTGGCATTGGCTTTTTTGGACATAGGGGAAGCTTCTAGCAGCTTCTTGCAGAAGACACCCTTGTAGCCCCCCAGCTACCAAAACCTTGCCATGCAAACCCAATACACCTGTCTTAATTGATTTTGATGCATTGATGTTATTAGTGCAGTAAAAATCCATGTATTGGAAAGTTTTCATATTTCCTCTGACTACAAAGAAATATGCTGTAAAATTGAGTGAAAGCATGATTTCAAAAGCATAAAGTTTAAGTTCAGTGTATTCCAGAACATTTGTGACCCTAACTGTAATAGACTTCCTACAATAGGTTTTCCAGATTATCTCTAGTATGCAGTGAACATACTTGTCAAACAGATGATGATCCTACATCCTAACATCTTTCTTAAGTACATTGGAGCTTTTATTTTTTACAATAAACAGTAGTCATAAACAATAGCACTTATATGAAATATAATGTTTGCAAGGGCCTTGGGAGCTCCATCTTGGGAACAGAGACTCTAATAGAGCAGCATCTCTTGTCAGTCCTGCATGTATTGTTAGCACTATAATAATAATAATAATTCTTCTCCACCTTGCATAATACTTATGCAAAGCTTAAAACTATGAGGCCTTCTGTGCTATAGTTCAAGCTCAGAGTGAATTATACCATTTGACATGAAAACACCTGAAAAGTGTGGTCTGTCATGGTAATGCTGACACAACCTTAACTCTAGTGGCAGTAGCAGGTGTCATTTGATTACAGTATCTCCTGCTCATAACACTGTCATGGTAATTAAAGCATGTCAGAACTACAAAACAAGTATAGTAAAGACATTTTTATGACAAACACAATTTTTAAAACATGATCTACTATGGTATTAAAAATGGAAAATTGTGTTCCAAGTCATAATGATTTAGTGCTGAATTACAGAAATAGTTGAAACACCTAAATATGATGGCAGTTTGTACTATTCTTAAGCATCACACATGCGCAAAATTGCTATGACCAATACATTTAAATATCTTTAATGTTAAAAAACCTGGAAAGGCAATTAGCAGCAACAAAATTTGTACTGAATTTGGATAAATTTTAGACAATTAGCCTTCTTCTAAATGTAATTTCTGGCCAAGAAATCCATAGGGACACATGACTTATCCACATTTATTACTCATTAGAGCAGAGTAATTCCTGTCATGGCTGAACATCAAGGGATTTATGTTCACACAGTTATTATGCACAATATGTAGATACATGCATTTATTGTATATTGGTAACATATTGAGAAAGCAGAAGTGAGCACTTCACCTATATTTCAGATAACACAGATAAAGTCTGCCCATGCCCTCTTATTAATGTTATCCTCCAATTGTTTCAAGAAAAATATAGTCTACAAACAAAATTTTGTTACTCTTCTCAGCCAAGGCATCCTTCTTCTCCTGAGTAACAGTATAAGGAGTCTTGTCTATCTTTTTTTATCTTACAGGTCTTGCTCCTCCAGCATATCAAACTTCAAAATAATGTAAGCATAGAAACAACTAAAATATTTTTATGATTTAAAAGATAGAGTTCAACAGACCAAAAGATTCAGCAGTTTGCTGACAGCTACCCATTGCTTTATTTCTCAAAAAATAATTCCTATTGAGAACAAATGTTTCAATATAGATGTCGTGGTTTAACCCCAGCTAGTATCTAAGCACCACACAGCTGCTCGCTCACCCCTCCCCCAATAAGGGGATGGGGAGGAGAATGGAAAAAACCCCCAAAATCGTGGGTTGAGATAAAGACAGTTTAATAGGATACCAAAGGAAGAGAATAATAATAGCAATAACAATAATAAAACAACAACTGATGCACATATGCAATTGCTCACCACATGCAGAAAAAACAAAACCAGATGCCCAGTCTGTTTCTGAGCAGTGATTCTGCCTCCCGGCTAGCTTCGCCAGTTATATACGGAGCATGACATTATATGGTAGGAAATATCCCTTTGGCCAGTCTGGGTCAGCTGTCCTGGCTGTGCTCTCCCAGCTTCTTGTGCACCTGGCAGGGCGTGAGAAGCTGAAAAGGCCTTGACTTGGTGTAGACACTACAACTACATAGCAACAACTAAAAACATCAGTGTGTTATCAACATTATTCTCATACTAAATCCAACACACAGCACTATACCAGCTACTAGAAAGAAAATTAACTCTATCCCAGCTGAAACCAGGACAACAGATCAGTATGATCTTAGTTGAACCTGTGTCCCATTGGAGCTGAACACAAACCTCAACATTTTCAGGTGGAGAAAAAATGAATAAATACAGCTGTTTAATTAATATTCTTTACTGTTCATTCACTCTCACATTCTTCTGCATTAACTATAAGAAAAAATTAAATAAAATCAAGAAATATCTGAGACAGGCTTGCATTGGTGTTTTCCTGCCATAAAAGTCACTGTTTCCATTTTCCAGAGGTTATGACTGATGAACTTCACAGAACTTTAAAGTAGGGTTCATTCTGTGATCTGAAATTACTTTGAACCATCTCTATGTCTTCTGAACCTATTTTAATCTAATTTTTTCAGACAGATAATTAGCAAATTCCACCTACTTGGTTGTTTTTATCCAGTTTATACCTACTTCTTATTGTGTGAATATTCTTTTTTAACCCAAGTTGCTGCATTCACTTTCTTTGTATTTAAAGAAAATAGATATAATTCTCTGTATATAAATAAGACAAATTCTTTTAGTATCTTCTTAGACCAGGAATGCACATTTGAAGCAAACTGATTGTCCCCGCTAATTGTCCTTTGGTTTGCATTGCGGGGCTTTTGTGGAATGTGCAGACTGTATGTTTTTTAGGTTGAAAGCAAACCTGAATATGCACTCTTGAGAACATCTAAGGTTCTCTAACAATAATAAACATTCAGTCTGAGAGATTAGACTCGAGATAGCCCAAAGTAAATTGCACTGAAGACCAACAGTCTGGCCATCAGCTCCTCACAATCAGCCTTGCTGGTCTCCATTTCCACCCTTACTGCACTTCTTTTTTAAATACACATAGCCCTACCTGCTGTTCTCTGCACCTTCTTCAGTGCAATTAACTTTTTTGAAAATGTATATGTCCTCGAGTTTCCTGTGACAATGCAACTAATTCCATCTGTATCATACTATAAATCATGTGATTTTCACCATATAATAGTCCAATTGAGTCCTGTATTGATGATGCCCTGCAAAATTCCTATCAGAAACCATCATTTGCAACCTGGTTTTGCCCGTGGCGTTGAAGGAAGAATTTAATAAGACTGGTCTCAAAATGGGTCATTAGGTTATTCATGGCATTACTTTTCTCCAAGCTGGTAATTCCTTTTGGAGCATAATCCATCATCGCCTCCCACTTATCCATTTTAAAAGTTCTTGTACTAGCCCCATATTATCAAATTCAATTGGCAATTTCCCATGTGGCACCCTATTAAATGCTTTAGTGAAATCTAGACTGACTACACAGAACCCATTTCCTCTGTCAACTGCCCAACTGCCTTTTAAAACCTAGTACAGCAGGGTTAATCTCACATGACCTACATTTGACAAAGATGTTTTGCATTTAATCCCATTTTCCATTTATCTCCCTACATTTATTCTTTTTTTTTCCCCTCTCAAAAGCTTTGCACATTATTGAGGTCAGGCTATTAAGCTTGCTGTTACTTGAATTACTTTTTCTTCAGAAACATGGTGTTTACTCCTCTCCAATAAAAAATATCATCTTGAAGTTAATGCACTTATTGAACACTTTGATTTGCTGAATATGCAATGCCAGATCTTTCAGAATTCTGGCACAAAGACTGCTACTATTGAAGGTATAGTAAAATTCAAAAAGCTATGAGATGAAACAATTTCTGTTTCCCGGACCTTCCTTAATCTTATTTGCCTCTGTGCTAAATATAATAACCTTCACTGAAAACTTAGTTCACATACCTGTTTAACCTGGGGAACAATCTACACAATTTTTTATCTTAACCACAATCCCATAAAAGTCCCCTGTATCTGAAACATTAATCACACTGGAACTTCACTGCCAAAGTAGGCATCCAGATCCAAATTAGGAGCCACAATACATGACTTAAATAACACCACAGGCACCTAAAACTAGGCATTATATTAATTAAACTATATTTTCTAATAATAAACTATTATATATTTATAATCATAACTGGCAGTAGTACCTAATTTGTCTTCAGGCCTTGTATAGGACACAGAATTATTTTATCTAGCCTAAGTGATCACACAGCAGTTTGAGTCCATCAGTCCTAAGCTTTTCAGTGAAAATTTTATGAAGGGTTACAGTGAAAAAAAGATTTATTATATAGCACACTTTTTTTGCTTCAGAACAGAAGACAATAGGTGTGACTGATTGAGCTGGCTGAGATCTTAACACAGCTTATTTTTATTAAAGGATAACTGAAATTAAAAGTGTGACAGGGAGTACTTTGTTGAAAACAGGACAGCTTGGTACGTATTAATTAAAAATTAAATCTGGGTTTAAAATGGAGAGCAGTTGCATCTGGGGGAGTAAGCTGGGAAGAAATCACTGGGGAGAGTCATACCATTCACTTTCCTCTAATCTTCAAAGAATTATTAATTTTATTGTAGAATAAAGTAATAGCTTCTTTCTGCCATGACTGGTTGGAAGTCACCATATCATGGAATCATAGAATAGTTTGGGTTGGAAGGGACCTTGAAGATCCAACTTTCCTGCCATGGGCAGGGACACCCTCCATGAGACCAGGTTGCCCAAAGCCCCATCCAACCGGGCTTTAAACACTTCCAGGGATGGGGCATCCACAACCTCTCTGGGCAACCTGTTCCAGCATCTTACCACCCTTACAGCATAGAATTTCTTCCTAATATCTAATCTAAATCTACCTTCCCTCAGTTTAAAGCCATTACCCCTTGTCCTATCACTACTTGCCCTTGTAAAAAGTCCCTCTCCAACTTTCCTGTATGCCCCCTTCAGGTACTGGTAGGCTGCAATAAGGTCTCCCCAGAGCCTTCTCTTTTCCAGGCTGAACAACCCCAACTCTCTCAGCCTGTCCTCATGGGAGAGGTGCTTCAGCCCTCTGATCAGCTTCATGGCCCTCCTCTGGACTCTCTCCAACAGCTCCATGTCTCTCCTGTACTGGGGATCCCAGAGCTGGATGTAGTACTCCAGGTGGGGTCTCACCAGAGCGGAGTAGAGGGGCAGAATCACCTCCCTCGACCTGCTGGTCACACTTCTTTTGATGCAGCCCAGGACACGGTTGGCTTTCTGGGCTGTGAGCGCACACTGCCGGCTCATGTTGAGCTTCTCATCAATCAATACCCCCAAGTCCTTCTCCTCAGGGCTGCTTTCAATCCATTCTCTGCCAGGCCTGTAGTTGTGCTTAGGATTGCCCCGACCCACATGCAGGACCTTGCCCTTGGCCTTGTTGAACTTCATGCGGTTCGCACGGGCCCACCTCTCCAGCCTGTCAAGGTCCCTCTGGATGGCATCCCTCTGGATGGCATCCCTTCCCTCCAGTGTGTTGACTACACCACACAGCTTGGTGTCGTCAGCAAACTTGCTGAGGGTGCACGCGATCCCACTGTCCATGTCACCAACAAGGATGTTATACAGTGCCGGTCCCAGTACCGATCCCTGAGGAACGCCACTCGTCACTGATCTCCACTTGGACATTGAGCCGTTGACCACAATTCTTTGAGTGTGACCATCCAGCCAATTCCTTATCCACCAAGTGGTCCATCCATCGAATCCATGTCTCTCCAATTGAGAGACAAGGATGTCGTGCGGGACAGTGTCAAATGCTTTGCACAAGTCCAGGTAGATGACGTCAGTTACTATTCCCTTATCCACCAGTGCTGCAACCCTGTCATAGAAGGCCACCAAATTTGTCAGGCATGCTGGCTGTCACCAGTCACCTCCTTATTTTCCATGTGCCTTAGCATAGTGTCATGGTTTAACCTGGCAGGCAGCTAAAACAACCACAGAGCCATTTGCTCACTCTCCCTCATCAGCTGGATGAGGAGAGAATTGAAAAGGAAAAAAAAGAAAAAAGTAAAACTCGTGGCTGAGATAAAGAAAGTTTAATAGGACAGAGAAGGAAGAAAATAATAATAATAGTAGAATACATAAAACAAGTCATGCACAGCACAATTTCTTATGACCCAAAGCTGATGCTCAGCTAGCTCCCAAACCGCACCACCTCCTGGCCCACCCCAATTTATATATGGAGTATGATGTCATATGGTATGGAATATCCCTTTGGTCAGTTTGGGTCAGCAGTCCTGGCTGTGTCCTCTCAAAACTTCTTGGGTGCCCCTGCCTTCTCGTTGGCAGGCCAGTATGAGAAGCTGAAAATTCCTTTACTGCTGGACAACTACTAAAATATTACTGTTATCAACATTATTCTCACCCTAAATCCAAAACATAGCACTATACCAGCTACTAAGAAGAAAATTAACTCTATCCCTGCAAAAACCAGGAGACAGTTTCCAGGACGATCTGCTCCATGATCTTGCAAGGCACTTGTAGTTCCCCGGGTCTTCCTTTTTACCCCTTCTTAAAAATGGGGGTTATGTTTCCCCTTTTCCAGTCATGGGAACTTCACCGGACTGCCACGACTTCACAGATATGATGGAGAGTAGCTTAGCAACTTCATCCACCAGTTCCCTCAGGACACGCAGATGCATCTCATCTTTTCGTGTTGTCCTTAACATCCCCGGCCAGATTTAATTCTATCAGGGCTTTAGCTTTCCTAACCTGATCCCTGGCTGCTCAGACAGATTCTCTGTATGCCTCCCAGGCTACCTGTCCTTCCTTCCACCCTCTGTAGGCTTCCTTTTTTTTGTGTTTGACTTTGCCCAGGAGCTCCTTGTTCATCCGTGGGGGCCTCTTGGTGTTTTTGCTTGACTTCCTCTTTGTTGGGATGCATCTCTCCTGAGCTTGGAGGAGGTGACCCTTGAATATTAGCCAGCTGTCTTGGGCCCCTCTTCCTTCCAGGGCTTTGTCCCATGGTATTCTACCAAGCAGATCCCTCAAGAGGCCAAAGTCTGCTCTCCTGAAGTCCAGGGTAGTGAGCTTGCTGTGTGCCCTCCTCGCTGCCCTGAGGATCTTGAACTCCATCATTTCAGGGTCACTGCAGCCAAGGATGCCCCTGAGCTTCACATCCCCTACCAGGCCCTCCTTGTTGGTGAGAACAAGGTCCAGCATGGCACCTCTCCTCATGGGCTCCTCTATCACTTGGAGAAGGAAGTTGTCATCGACACATTCCAGGAACCTCCTGTATTGCTTATGCCCTGCTGTGTTGCCCCTCCAACAGATGTCAGGGTGGTTGAAGTCCCCCATGAGGACCAGGGCTTGTGAGCATGAGGCTGCTCCTATCTGCCTATAGAGGGCTTCATCTGCTCGGTCTCCCTGGTCAGGTGGCCTGTAGCAGACCCCCACTAGAATGTCCCCTGTCCCTGCCCTCCCTTTAATCCTGACCCAGAAGCTCTCGATGGGCTCCTCATCCACCCCCAGGCAGAGCTCCATGCTCTCCAGCTGGTCATGGACATAGAGGGTGACATCCCCTCCTCGCCTCCCCTGCCTGTCCTTCCTAAAGAGCCTGTATCCTTCCATTCCAACACTCCAGTCATAAGAGCCATTCCACCACCTCTCCATGATGCCAATAAGATCACAGCCCTGCAGGTGTGTGCACGTCTCCAACTCCTCTTGTTTATCCTCCATACTACATGCATTTGCATAGAGGCATTTAAGTTGGGCCCCTGATGAAGCTGACTTACTGGCTGGAGTGCCTGGAATTCCTTTGTGCTGCACTTCAGGTGCTCTCCTGCTGACCTGTGATCCTTCTCCTGGCTCTGGGCTTCTATTGCTGGCACTGGCATCAAACTGGTAGGAGTGGGATAGATTGAGGCTCCCCTCCCCTTGGCAACTTTATTTTAAAGCCCTCTTCACCAGCGTGGCAAGCCTATGACCAAAGATGCTCTTCCCCTTCTCTGACAGATGGACCCCATCAGCCCCCAGTAGACCAGGTTTCTGAAAGCAAGTCCCATGGTCTAAGTAGCCGAACCCCTGGCTGTGGCACCAGTCCTGTAACCATTTGGTGACTTGCCAGATTCAATTGGTCCTATGGATAGGTGCACCTACAACAAGGATACTGCACACGCCTGCATGAAGGGGGTCATCCAGCGGACACGGGTGCGAGACCACTGACGACCACCAGAGACCCCTGAGGACCACTGACTCAAATCACTGAGCATGCATGATGGGGAGGAGAATATGGAAATGAATTCTAAGAAATGATTATCATAGGACTGCCTTTTCTTGGAAAATAATGAATCTGTATATTTTGATTCTATATAACCTGTGTGTTGGTGATCACCTGGCATGCACGTTGGGTGGAGCTATCCCCCGTGCATCCAGCGCTGCAATAAAGAATGCCTGCCTTTTAACACTACATTGGTGTTACGAGGTTTATTCCCGGATTTCGGTGACAGTTTCTGGCGACCCAGATGGGACACTGCTTTTGAACCTCGACAGATCCATGGGATCACAGGACCTCCAGCCAGCACCGGGGACTTCTCCGGAGAACCTCCGATCCCCGGACCGAAGAGCTTTGAGCAAGACCCCTGGGAGAGGTAAAGGCATTCTTATTTAATTTGAATATTTGCTCTTTTGAATATTTGCTCTTACCACCGGGGCGGGACAGGCCCACACCAAGAGGACAAGTTGAAGGCCTTATTCAAGGAGCCCTGTGGCTCTCACCACCGTGGCGGGACAGGCCCGCACCAGGAGCACAGGAGGCCTGCTCGTAAGGCGTGGTGAAAGCTGCTCAGAGTTGGGCTAGGGAGACGTCTCAGGTAAAAGTCTCTGCTAGGCGAAAGCCTGTGGAGCAGGGCCCACAGGAGAGGGGAAGCCTCCAAGGTTGAGATTTCTCTTACCACCGTGGTGGGACAGGCCGCACCGAGAGAAATCCCTGAGGGAGCTCTAACGTGGGTTGGGGTCCCTCTGACTAGTGCTTGTGATAGTGCACAATCACAGCCACTAAGTCCCTGGGAGATGGGTACCTTTCCGAGTAAGAAACCAATCCCACGAAAAACACCACTGGGATGTATTTTGGAACATTGGAAAGATCTGGGAAAAAGTGATCCTTTGACTCGGAAACAATTGATTGAATATTGTAATCACTGGTGGCCACTGTATGCTTGAGAGAGTGGGGAAAAGTGGCCGGAGAATGGGACATTGCAGTATAACACAGTTTTGCAATTGATGCTATTTTGTAAGAGGGAAGGTAAATAGAATAGAAATTTCACACTGTGAAATCATCTGGAATGGCAAAGGCAATGTGAATTGGTTTCATCTAGTTCTGCGATAATGGCATTAAAGGGGCAGGAACCTGATAAAAATTTGAAAAACGGTTGCTCAGCTTGTGATATTGGTAAACGGTGTTTTAAATGTGAATTTGAAGATGATGATGATGTTGAATTATTGGTTGCACCTCGCAGAAGGCTAGGAAATGATCAGGGGGATCAAAATCTGGAGGCTAACAATGCTTCTGCCCCTCCTGTGGAAGGGGAGGCAGAAGGATTCAGCCCGGTTGCTGGGAGGACAAGGGGAAGAGGGGGAGGAGATGGACTAACTCCCCTCCAGGCCCCTCTTTGACAGGCAGTTGGCAATGAGGGTCCAGTAATGGTAAAAGTTCCCTTCTCAATATCTGATTTAAGAGCATGGAAAGAAACTGCAGGCACTTATCGGGATGATCCCGAAAGGGTTGCCAAAGTAGTAGAAACAATAATCAGAACCCAAAACCCTGATTGGGAGGATTTCAAAGTAATATTGGATACTTTGTTGGAAGACACTGAAAAGAAAATGGTATTAAACACAGCCAGAAAACAAGTGGAAGGAGCTCATGCTAATGGGATTATACAAGGGACAGTGGACCAGAATTTTCCATCCACAAACCCTGAGTGGGACCCTAATCAGCCGGGGCCCAGAGGGATGCTGACTAGATATCAGAAGTGGATTTTGTTTGGTGTTAGACATGCAATGCCAAAAGCAATTAACTGGTCTAAACTCTATGAAGTGAGACAAGAATTAAATGAGTCCCCTTCAGCCTTTATGGAAAGACTAAAGGTGAGTGCTAGAAAATACACTAACTTGGACCCAGAAAAACCGGAGGAAGCTATACAATTGGCCTCTATATTTATGGGACAATCAGCCCCAGACATCAGGAAAAAGCTTCAGAAATTGGAAGGGGCTGAGTCCAGGGACTTAGGTAAAATGCTTGAAATAGCCTGGACTGTGTATAACAACAGAGAAAAAGAAAAAGAGGTTAGACAAATGAGAAGGGATGGGAAAATTCTGGCCATTTTGACTGAGAATAATAAAGGAGGCATGGGAAGGGGACGAGGAATGAATGTTGCTGATCAGGGGCTTGGAAGGAGAAGGGTGGTCTCCAGATTGGCAGGAGATCAATGTATGGTTTGCAAGGAACGTGGGCATTGGAGAAGAGACTGCCCTAAAGCTGGAGGATTAGATCCAACACTCCAGGCTGTTAAATTGATGACTTTGGATAATGAATCATGAAGGGGACTGGGGGAACCAACCCTAGCTGAGCCCCTGGTTACATTAAGGCTAGGGAATGAAGAAATGGAGTTTTTAGTAGATACGGGGGCCACATATTCCGTACTGAATACATGTAAAGCAAAACTCAGCCATAAATCAGCAGAGGTTGTTGGTGCGACGGGGCAGAGGGAGAACCGGCCTTTCTTGAAACCATTAAAATTTAAGCTGGGAAAACAGTGGGTAACACATCAATTTTTATACATGCCCGAATGTCCGTTGTCTTTATTGGGACGAGATTTATTAAGCAAATTAGATGCACAAATAATTTTTAAAGATGGAGAGATCAGATTACTAATACCAGAATCAAAAGCCATAGAGGCGAGAGTGTTTATGTTACAGGATTCCTCCAAGGAGGAACAGATTCCAGAAGTCGTGGACAATGCAGTTACCCCTTTGGTATGGGCAAGTGAAGTTCCAGGACGATCCAAACTGGCAGAACCGGTAAAGGTGACCTTAAAACCTGGAGCCAAGCCGGTAAGACAAAACCAGTATCCTATTAAGTGGGAGGCCTGAAAGGGATTAGAGGAATTAATTACAAAATTTTTAGAATATGGGCTGTTAGTAGAATGTGAATCAGAATACATTACCCCTATATTACCAGTAAGGAAATCAGGAGGTAAGGAATACCGATTGGTTCAGGATCTAAGGGCCATAAATCAGATAGTTCAAGATATACACCCAGTAGTGGCCAATCCATACACTTTACTGACATCTTTGAAGGAGGAACATAAATGGTTCACTGTACTGGATTTAAAGGATGCCTTCTTTTGCATACCTCTGGATACAGAAAGTCAAAGCATATTTGCTTTTGAATGGGAAAGTCCTGCTACAGGACGAAAAACGCAACTAACATGGACTGTGCTTCCACAAGGATTTAAAAATAGCCCTACAATATTTGGAAATGAGTTGGCAAAAGAGTTAGAAATATGGAAAAAGCAGAATCAAGGAGAAGGTATACTATTACAGTATGTGGATGACATCCTGATAGCAGCAGAAAGTAAAGAAACATGTTTTGAAATGACCATCAGTTTATTGAATTTCCTGGGCCAAGGAGGATACAGAGTTTCCAGAAACAAGGCCCAGATAGGGAAAGAAGCAGTGATTTATTTGGGATTTGAGATATCTCAAGGACAGAGACAATTGGGAAATGAAAGAAAAGAAGCCATTTGTCAGATCCCCGAACCTAACAGCCCAAAGGAACTGAGAGCCTTTCTGGGAATGATTGGGTGGTGTCGACTCTGGATTCTAAATTATGGATTGTATGTGAAACCCCTATATGAAGCCCTGAAAGAATCCAAAGACCGATACTTGAGTTGGACACCTGAATGCCACAAATCATTTAAAGAACTCAAAAAGGCATTGATGATGGCCCCTGCATTGGGTTTACCTGATCTAACCAAACCTTTTGAGCTGTTCGTGCACAAAAGGCAACATCTGGCCCTTGGAGTGCTGGCGCAATGGCTGGGATCCTGGAAGCGACCGGTGGGGTACTTCTCCAAACAACTTGACACCGTGAGTAAAGGATGGCCGGGATGTTTGCGTGCCGTGGCAGCAACGGTGCTGCTGATTCAGGAAGCCTGAAAATTGACTATGGGCCAAAAGATAGTGGTATATGTACCACATATGGTAATAACTGTCTTAGAACAAAAGGGGGGTCACTGGCTATCCCCTAGCAGAATGTTGAAATACCAGGTTGTCCTATTGGAACAAGATGATGTGGAATTAAAAACCACAGCAATTGTAAATCCAGCAATGTTCCTGTCAACAGAAAATCCTACCGAGAAAATGGAACATGATTGCCTGCTAACCATTGAGCAAGTTTATTCCAGCAGACCGGACCTGAAGGACGAACCTTTGAAGGATCCTGATCTGGAGCTGTTTACGGATGGAAGCAGTTTTGTGCAAGAAGGAAGGCGAATGGCCGGGTATGCTGTTGTCACCACCGACAAGATATTGGAGTCAGGGACGCTACCTGCAAATACATCAGCGCAGAAAGCAGAATTGGTGGTGTTAAAGCAGGCTTTACGGATGGCAGAAGGGAAAAGGGTAAAGGTATGGACGGATTCCAAATATGCATTTGGTGTGATCCATGCTCATGGAGCCATCTGGAAAGAAAGAGGACTGTTATCAGCCCAAGGATCACCGATAAGGCATAAGGAGGAAGTTCTTCAACTCCTACAAGATGTGCAGGAACCGAAGGAAGTGGCCGTAATGCATTGCAAGGCTCATCAATTTGGTCAGACAGCTGTAAATGTAGGTAATTGATTGGCAGATAAAGCTGCAAAGGAGGCTGCAGAACAAGGTGTCCTTGCATTAGTACCAGTAAAACAGATGAAAATCCCAAATTTAACAGCAAGGTACAGTAAACTAGATGAACAATTGGCAGAGCACTTAAAGGCATCCCAAAATGCAGAAGGATGGTGGGTAACACCGGAAAATCAGGTAATAGTGACCCCACAAGTTATGTTAGAACTTGCAAAGGAAACACATGAGCAGACACATTGGGGTGTGGATGCTATGGTTACAAATTTGAGAACATCTGTAGTGTGCATAGGAATGACAGGAATAATTAAATCAATCATAGCTAAGTGTCCCATTTGTCTTAAAAATAATCCTTTAAATCAGAGGAAAGCACCTTTAGGAGTAACAAAGCAGGGTAATTCCCCAGGAGATTATTGGCAAGTCGATTTCTCTGAGTTACCTAGACAAAATGGGTATAGATACTTGTTGGTATTGATTGATACGTTTTCTGGATGGCCGGAGGCTTTTCCTTGTTGCACCAACAAAGCAAGAGAAGTGGTTAAAATATTGTTAAAAGAAATAATACCAAGGTTTGGGGTGCCATTAGGCATGTCTTCTGATAGAGGACCACATTTTGTAGCAGAGGTAGTCCAACAAGTAAGTAAAATCCTAGGGATAAATTGGGATTTACATACTCCCTGGAGACCGCAATCAAGCGGGAAAATTGAGAGAATGAACCAGACCTTGAAAAGACAAATGAGTAAAATTTGCCAAGAAGTATCTTTGAAATGGCCACAGGCCTTGCCATTAGCTCTTTTAAGAACGAGAATCCAACCAAAGTCTAAAGGTGGTGTAAGTCCATATGAAATATTGTATGGCAAACCTTACCAAATCCCAGGGGATATGAGGGTAACAGGAGAAACAGATTTGAAAACGTATTTGATTTCTTTAGGAAAGACCCTCGAAGCGCTCAGAAGATATATTGTGCTGACCAGGCTGCTTGCCCTGGATATGCCTGTACATCAATACCAGCTGGGTGATTTTGTGTACGTAAGAACATGGAGTTCTGAACCACTCCAGGAGAAGTGGAAGGGACCTTTCCAGGTACTGTTGACAACTTATACCGCAATTAACGTAGAAGGAGTGGAGCCGTGGATTCACTACACCCGGGTGAAGAAGGCACCATTGGATCAGTGGACATCCGTGCAAGAGGGACTTTTAAAACTAAGACTTCACAGAAAAATTTAATGCAGTGTACTTGGGAGAATAACTGTGCTAAACTGATACTTTTGGGGTTTCTGTTGGGTATCCTTTCAGGAGGAATTGTGATAATTTTTGTAATATGTTGTCGATCATTTTTTTTCCTTTTTCCTTCCTCTCTTCAGAGAAATCGTGAGCCCGAAACAATACTTTTAGAAACAGTAGGATAGGACGTTGATTATTAGAAAATGAGAATAACGGTGTTAGTGAGTGTTTTCTTTTCGGTGGGAATGGCACTAGAGGACAATTTGATTTTGCAACTAATTCAAGGGTTTGCAAAGGTGCAGAATTTAACATCTGTAACAGCTTGCCTGCCAATCCCAAGATCTGCTAGGGACCCAATTCCTTGGGGAATATTAACCATGAATCTGACTGCAGCATGGAAAAATATGTGGAAAGGAAAAGTTAACAAATTGCCCTGGGTGGGGTCGGAAGGAAATTATACTCTGAATTTTGAAAGAAATAAGGAAACAATTTCTAAATGTAACATTACTAAACCTGCAACCTCATGGGCAAAGGAAATACTCTATCGACCATCTGGAGATGCCTGTACCAATATACCTTGGGGATGCCAAATTATGAAAACATGGAAGCAGCCCCAAAGAGGAACCTGGGATCATATCCAAAAGATAGAATGGTGCATAGATTTTACTGGAATGCCTGGATCTCTAAAGGATCCTCCTCGAGTGAGGACAATTTATGGCAATGTTGAGCAAATGAGACAAAGAGAACAGGATATTCACTCAAAGTGGAATTGTCCAAAGGTCTATAACTGTGAAACAACCGATGCTGAGATCCAACGACTTTACCCAATTGCTAAAGCTTTAAGGTGGGGATGTGCATGCAGAAATTCTAGTAATGATTTAAATGACACCTGGTCCCACTTGAAGGATGATAGGAAGACGTGGCCTGGAATAGATTGTGTTAGGGGGCAAATAGAGAGTTTGGGGCTGACAGTGTGGGTAAGCAGCGACGGAAAATGGAATACTCACATGCCGATAAGGAATCAAAATAAACAGTGGACTTTGGGACTGTTAACACTATGTCCCCTTTGGAGGAAGTCACCATTACGACCCTCATGGTGGACTCGAGTGAAAAGAGAGGATGACTCTTGGCAATCCCCTAGTACCGGGACTAAAGTTGGGTGGGTATTGGAGTCTATTTTTTTACCTGGAATATCAGCATTGCAAAACAAATTGATCTTGCATAATCTCTCGATACAAGTAGAAATATTAGCAAATGCCACACAAACAGGCTTAGCTGAGCTAAATACCCAATTACAAGCCACTAGCAAAATGGCATTACAGAACAGATTGGCTCCGGATCTTTTATTACTCAAAGAACATGGAGTATGTGGATATCTAGGGCTCACTAATGATACATCTTGTGTGCATGTACCGAATGTGACGGAAGATCTTAACCAACAATTGGCCAGAATAAAATGAGTGGCACAAAACAGTAGAGAATTACGAATTGGATTAGAAAATTCATGGTTAAACAAGATTCTACACGGATTGGGATTTTCTTTAACTGGATGGTTGGCAAGCCTTTTGCAATGTCTTATTATAATTGTGATTATGTTAGTGATCTTCTGTATTACAATTGGTTGTGTTAAACATATGATTTTAAAGCAAATATAAAAGAAAATATTAATTGCCTAAATGGAAGTATTGAAAAGTGATTATTTCAAAACTTCCAAAGGGGGGAAATGTAACCATAGGATGGGGGGCCGTGAAACAGAAACTATAGAATCAGGTTGAGATAATTAGTTTGTAACCAAGGTAATAGGTAATGAAGCTAACTGACCATGGCAAGGTACAATGCTGCTATGTTCCATATATAGTCCCTACCCAGCCAGACAATAGGTTCAGGAATATTAATCTTATGAAGTAAGTTGCTATGGACAGGTGCACCTACAACAAGGATACTGCGCATGCCTGCATGAAGGGGGTCACCCAGCGGACACAGGTGCGAGACCACTGACGACCACCAGAGACCCTTGAGGACCACCGACTCAAATCACTGAGCATGCGTGACAGGGAGGAGAATATGGAAATGGATTCCAAGAAATTATTGTCTTAGGACTGCCTTTTCTTGGAAAATAATGAATCTGTATATTTTGATTCTATATAACCTGTGTGTTGGTGATCACCTGGCATGCACGTTGGGTGGAGCTATCCCCCGTGCATCCAGCGCTGCAATAAAGAATGCCTGCCTTTTAACACTACATTGGTGTTACGAGGTTTATTCCTGGGTTTCGGTGACAGAATGGTTTGGGTTGGAAGGGACCTCAAAGATCATCTAGTTCCAACCCCCCTGCCATGGGCAGGGACACCCTCCACTAGACCATGTTGCCCAAAGCCTCATCCAACCTGGCCTTGAACGCTTCCAGGGAGGGGGCCTGCACAACCTCTCTGGGCAACCTGTTCCAGTGCCTCACCACCCTCACAGTAAAGAATTTCTTTCTCACATCTAATCTAAGTCGACCCTCCTTCACCTTGAACCCATTACCCCTTGTCCTGTCACTACACTCCCTCATAAATAGTCCCTCCCCATCTTTCCTCTAGGCCCCCTTTCAGGTACTGGAAGGCTGCTATAAGGTCTCCCCAGAGCCTTCTTTTCTCCAGGCTGAACTCTCTCAGCCTGTCCTCATAGGAGAGGTGCTCCAGCCCTCTGATCATCTCTGTGGCTCTCCTCTGGACTTGCTCCAACAGCTCCATGTCTTTCTTGTACTGGTGGCCCCAGAGCTGGATGTAGTACTCCAGGTGGGGTCTCACAAGAGCGGAGTAGAGGGAGAGAGTATGAACTCTGTATGCATACAGAGTGCTTGCTAAGTATTTGACCTTAAAAATAACTAAATAATGTAGATGCAAGCAGGCTTCTTCTCACTGAATTAAAAAGCAAGCAAATGCTCGCCCCTCAGAAGAACAAAGAGAATCACAGGCTCTAGGAGCAGTGAAAGTGAAAGGGGGGGATCTTATTAATGTGTATAAATATTTGAAGGGAGAGTGCAAAGAGGATGGAGCCAGGCTCTTTTCAGTGGTGTCCAGTGACAGGACAAGAGGCAATGGGCACAAACAAACACAGGAAGTTCCCTCTGAACCTAAGGAAACCCTTTTTTCCTGTGAGGGTGACTGAGCACTGGAACAGGTTGCCCAGAAAGGTTGTGGAGTCTCCCTCCTTGGAGATATTCAAAAGACGTCTGGACATGGTCCTGGGAAACCTGCTCTAGATGTCCCTGCTTAAGCAGTGGGGGTGGACCAGATGACCTCCAGAGGTCCCTTCCAACCTCAATTATTCTGTGTTTCTGTGAATGCCAGTCTTCACTCCCTCCTGAAATGAAGTTTCCTAGAGCCAGATCCAAGCTGTTGATCCTTTGCTTCCAAAATATATGTCAGTAGGATATCAGTGGCACCAGCCCTTGACTGTTCTGCTTATATACACATGATCTTGTATGTGGTCGATCCAAGTAAGAAAGCATCAAAATAACCATTTCTTCTAACTTTATGGTTAATAAGGGAACTCACTGCTAGAGAACTCCTTTAATAACAAGTAGTTATAGACTGAATCCATCTTTTCTGAACCACCTACATAGATCCAAAACTGTGAAATGAAACACTGGAGACTGGATGTCTGACTGAAGAGGGATCTCACTGAAACAATCCATATTAACTCACAAAACAGCAATATTAGGATAGCAAATGTCACTTCATTAGTGGAGAAAAATGATGAACTTTGTTCTTCAACTGCAAGTTTTTAAGTCATACAGAAATGCATCCATATTCATCATTTTATCACAGCCAAGAAGAGTATATAATCATAATTTGGGGGTGAGGAAGAATAAGTTGAGCAGGAATTTGGAAAGATCACAGGCAAAGTTTTTGGGGGTGGGGAAGAGGAAAAAGATTTAACTTTAATTAGATCCAGGTTAGCCGTTGCTGTACAGTTCACTGGAATTGTATTTAACCCAGATAACCCTTGTTAAGTTTTATACCTGGTTTCCGAAGGAGTTCCACATAAAGGGGAAACAGTATAGTCAAGCTTAGCATTTTGAACACAGACTTAGTAATCAATTTATTTTACTTTTTTTAAAGTTTATACTCAAGGAGAAAGTGTATCACACTAATAAATTCCCAAATATCCTATATAATTAGTAACAGACAAAAATACATGCATAAAAAGCAAATATAAGCACAGATACATACACATGCACACACTCTCCCTACAGCAATTTTTATCTTACTCCTTTTGTTACTGGAAAGCGGCAAAATAATTCACTCTCTAAGAATTATTTTGAAGTTTTAGAAAGCAGGCATTCTTTATTGCAGCACTGGGTGCACGGGGGATAACTCCACCTGTATTGGGTCTGGCTGAGATGGAGTTAATTCTCCCCACAGCAGCCCTCATGGTGCTGTGCTGTGTATTGGTAGCTAGCAAAGTGTTGATAACACACCAGTGTTTTGGCTACTACTGAGCAGTGCCAGCACACATCAAGGCTTTCCAACATTTCTTTTTCCCCAGCAGCAGGCTGGGGGTGGGCAAGATCTTGGGAGGGGACACAGCTAGGACAGCTGACCCAAACTGACCAAAGGGATATTCCATACCATATGATGTCATGCTCAGCAGTAAGAAACTGAGAATAGGGGGAGGAACAGGGCGGGGGCATTCTTTGTTTTTTTTTACAATGTTTGTCTTCTGGAGGAAGGGGCACGCTTACTGAAGCCCTACTTCCCAGGAAGTGGCCGGACATCGCCTGCTGATGGGAAGTAGAGAATAATCTTTGCTTTTTGCTTTGCTTCCGCGTGCGGCTTTTTGCTTTAGCTACATTAAACTGCCTTTATCTCGACCCACGAGTTTGGGATTGTTTTTTCTCCATCTTCCTTTCTCCCCTCCCTGCCTTGCTGAGGAGGCGAGTGATAGAGCGGCTCTGGTGGGCACCTGGCCCCCAGCCAGGGTCAACCCACCACAGTCCTTTTTGGCGCCCAACGTGGGGCACGACAATGGCAGTTTAGTATTAAGGGTGCTACAGCTATAGTAGTTATTCAGTTGCAAGCTCCTGTGCGGGTCACGGGGTTTGTTAGCTGTGCTGCTTATCTCTATTTTGCTAAACTTAGGAACATGCTGATACAAACAATGAACAGGTAGACAAGGCTGCCAAAATTGAAGTAGCTCAAGTGGACCTGGACTGGGAGCGTAAGGGTGAGCTATTTGTAGCTCGATGGGCCCATGAAACATCAGGACATCTAGGGAGAGATGCAACATACAGGTGGGCTCGTGATCAAGGGGTGGACCTGACCATGGAGGCCATCACACAAGTTACTCATGAATGTGAAATATGTGCTGCAATCAAGCGAGCGACACGAGTAAAATCTCCCTGGAATAGAGGGCGGTGGCTGGGTTTTCGATATGGCGAGGCCTGGCAGATTGACTCTATTGGGCCACTGCCACGAACATGCCAAGGCAAGCGCTACGTACTCACCATGGTGGAAGCAACTACTGGTTGGCTAGAGACATTTCCTGTAAACCATGCCACTGCCCGAAACACCATCCTAGGCCTTGAAAGGCAAATTTTATGGCGACATGGTACCCCAGAAAGGATTGAATCAGACAACGGGACTCATTTTCAAAATAACATCATAAGCTCTTGGGCAAAGAAACACGGCATTGAGTGGGTGTATCACATCCCCTATCACCCACAAGCCTCTGGAAAGATTGAGAGATATAATGGACTGTTAAAGACTATGTTGAGGGCATTAGGTAATGGGGCATGGAAGCAGTGGGATACAAATTTAGCAGAAGCCACTTGGCTGATTAATACCAGAGGATCTGCTAACCATCCTGGTCCTGCCCAAACAAAAACCCTACATACTGTGGGAGGAGACAAGGTCCCTGTAGTACACATGGGAAAGTGGCTGGGGAAGGCGGTGTGGATTGCTCCTCCCATGGGAAAAGGCAAACCCATTCCTGGGATTGTCTTTGCTCAAGGACCTGGGTGTACTTGGTGGGTAATGCGAAAAGATGGGGAGACCCGGTGTGTGCCTCAAGGAGATTTAACCTTGGGGTAAAATAATCTGTAATGTGAGTTGTACCTTCTAGGAAGTAATGTAGAAGGAATGACCCAAACCAACAAAGAGCAAGTTTCGCAAGGAGCCAGATGAATGCAACAACAGCCCAAAGCAAGCCGGTGTTGGTGCCCAACAACTGAACCTGAACACCCATCCTGACAGATTGGGCCCAAGGCATAGCCTGTTCTTATGAACATCTGGAGGAGCAGAGGAAGCTCATGGAATGGGAGAATAACATCTATCTGTTAAAGGACTGGAAATAGTAGTTAATAAGAAGTAAATACAATGAAATGGTTGTAAAATATATATATATATGTATTAAAGTGTGTGGAGCGTGAGCACGACACAAATGGTATGGAATAAGGGGTGGAGATTGTATTGGGTCTGGCTGAGATGGAGTTAATTCTCCCCACAGCAGCCCTCATGGTGCTGTGCTGTGTATTGGTAGCTAGCAAAGTGTTGATAACACACCAGTGTTTTGGCTACTACTGAGCAGTGCCAGCACACATCAAGGCTTTCCAACATTTCTTTTTCCCCAGCAGCAGGCTGGGGGTGGGCAAGATCTTGGGAGGGGACACAGCTAGGACAGCTGACCCAAACTGACCAAAGGGATATTCCATACCATATGATGTCATGCTCAGCAGTAAGAAACTGAGAATAGGGGGAGGAACAGGGCGGGGGCATTCTTTGTTTTTTTTTACAATGTTTGTCTTCCGGAGTAAGGGGCACGCTTACTGAAGCCCTACTTCCCAGGAAGTGGCCGGACATCGCCTGCTGATGGGAAGTAGAGAATAATCTTTGCTTTTTGCTTTGCTTCCGCGTGCGGCTTTTTGCTTTAGCTACATTAAACTGCCTTTATCTCGACCCACGAGTTTGGGATTGTTTTTTCTTCATCTTCCTTTCTCCCCTCCCTGCCTTGCTGATGAGGCGAGTGATAGAGCGGCTCTGGTGGGCACCTGGCCCCCAGCCAGGGTCAACCCACCACACTCCACCTAATGTGCACACCCAAAAGACAAAACTAGCAAGTATTTATACTATGTTAATATACATATTCAGTATATTTCTGAGTAGTGCTTATCACATTCATGGATTTTCCGGGAACTCGTTAGCATATGCTAATGTCTTTCGGGCATGTTTGTTGGCAGCTCCGGGTGGTTGTTGGGGGTCTTCAGACTCAGTCCTGGTATCAAGTATACCTTATCCCTCAAGGCTGGTTTTGTGATCACCTTGTAACTTTCTTATCTCTGTGCATCTGTTCTTCCAAGGCCAAGCTGTTTAAAATGAGATTGTTCCAGAGCTTCTTACCTTACAACTAATTATTTTCTAAGTTACAATGGTTTCCCTTTTGTTTGGTTACATCTATTGAGCAATGGCTCTAATTGCTTGAATTGATCTTAATATTTCAATATTCACAGGTATCACTTTAGTGCATCACCCCAAGCACACTGAAATCAGCAGCCCTCAACAGTGTGATTATCCTGGATTTCAGAAGTTATCACTGTACTTTGTTTTCCTGAAAAGAAGGCACAAGCTATAGTATGTATTCCACTGTCCTCTGCCCTATGAAAAGGTCTCCCTATAGTCCTGCTGTATTAGTTGCAAAGTGTGTAGGCAGGGGTTTTCTATCCTAGACTGACTCTACCCGTTTCTGTTCCCATTTTGTATACACCAGCATTAAAGAAATGAAGGAATATTATGTTTCCATAGGTAGGCTTGCACCTTGCAGTGATCCACGCTTGTCTTCCACGTGATTTTCTGATTACAGCTCCAGCTATAGTGTGCTCCCAGTTAATCAGCCCTTGAACTCCATTATGTAAACCATTTTAAATCTAGAAAGTAGCTCTACAGAGTTGGTACAGCTGTTAAACCACTATGTTTGTGAAGGGACAGGTTGCAGAAAGAAAAGCAAACTCCAAATGAATCTATTCCCTAAATGCATATCCTGCACATGCATTGCAGAGATTAGACTGATGCCTATGGGAGGACAACACCCAGGGTGGTAAATTCTTTCTCTTCTCAATATTCACAAAGTTATCCATCAAAGACAATTTACTTGGGTTTTTGTGCAGGAGACATGAACACCACTTTTCAAGATATTTTTTCCTATGTCAGTCTCTTTAAATAAACAACCTATATAGTGTAGCTGTTGGGTGTGTTCAAGGGAACTTGCCAAATAGGGAATAGAGTGCCTTGTAAAGAATAAACTTTATATTACTTAACAATATATAATGATGAAGCATAATCAGTCATTTGCCTGTGGTGACTCATGATAATTACTGTATTAAGCTTTGATAACAGCATTTTTCCCTTCCCTATGTCTCATCTCATCTTTCCCTGCACTACTCCCAGGCTTCAGCAGCCTTTACCAGCCTTCTGGTAATATTCTGTTTTGTTCAGTGCCAGTAGTACTGTCTATCATCTCAGGCCTCTGCTTCCTGGAATTATTAATACTGTGCTTTGGAAATTATTTGAGACAGAAGGCTCCACAATTGTACTTAGTGGTTCAGCCTAGTTACCTGAAAAAAGATTTAGTGCGTTTTCAAAAGGAGAATTTTGCAGATAGGAGCCCAAATGGATTTTCAACTAGGCTTCAACCTTTTTGAAACCTATGGATGTTGAATAGTCTTTTACTAGTTGCCATGCCAACTAATACCAGAGGAACACTCTGCTGTGTGTTCATCCCCTAGAAAGCTTCATCAGATGTCTTCAACAAATTGCCATGAAAAGACTTTTGTTAGGAGATAAAAATCAGACTGAAATGTCCCTGTCTCCACTTCTGATAAAACCAGCCCATAAAATATGTAGACCTGCATTGCTCTCACAGTAAACTAGCAAAATCTCTCACCCTCATTTTAACTCCCCCTCACTTCCTGTAGCAGGATTTTAAAAATATTTATGTTCTTATTTCTACATGAAGCACAAGGCCATTATGCTTTGCAGCTGACTGTCTGGCAGTGCAAAGCTAGAAGCATCTGGTTGGCAGTGGAGAAAGAGAACAAGTTCATAAATTATTGATTTACATAAATCAGCACCCTTTAAATATTGGTCTTTTGAAGAAAAAAAAGCTTTTGTTATTATTTCAACTAGAAAAGTGTAAAGATGATAAACACTGTATCAGTTGCTTTGTGATTTTCCGTCCCTACCTCAAACATCAAATATATCTATGCAATATACTGTCATTTTCTGGAGGGGCAGTATGGAAACACAAAAATGTTTTTCCTAGCGATCTAATCTTTCAGCTTTAATTTATCTTTTTTTTTTAACAGTGGCTGTGCAAGAAGTAACACTGCATTCAAACACTACAAAACAACCACAGAAAATGAGATTTAAGAATGTTTCACAAATATATGTATCTTGCAGGATGACCTGAAGAAACAAAACTATGACTCCAACAGGAGCTGTGGTTACTCAGCACCTCAGGAGAACTTATATATTGCTTTTACAATATATATACCTTTTCACAAACTGTAGGGCACTGGGCACTCAGGATACTGAGTAAAATGCAACAGAGCATGATTTGTGAATAATCTACAGTGAATTTCTGGAAGAAAACAAGATAATGCATCACAAAATACTTCAGTTACTTCAATGCTTGTCACATTGTCCTCATAGGAGACTACAGATTACCTTAATTAGCAGGTATGCTGTGGTTTAATATACATAAATACATAGTTTGTATGTGTCATAATTTTTACATATAAAATAAAAATGTATTTTCAGGTAATTAAATTAGCCTTTAAAAGTAAAGTAATGCTGAATTTCTATTTTATGTGTTTATTTTTCCCCAAGCATTATTTTTTCATATCAGTGTGATACACATACAAATTTTCATGGCACTAACTTTTTAGTATTCTGTATTACATTATTTATATATACTCAATAGAAATGTCAGTGATTCAACAAACCTCACTGTAATCTTGAATCTGTTCTGTAGACACAGAAAATCCTAAACCTGACTGAAATCAGTTTAAAAACCTCTCCAAGTCCACTGTGATTAGGATTTAATCATTCAGATTTTTCTCCTTTTCCACTTTAATTACATCCTTTTGGGTTCTGTTTCTATGTTTTTAATTTTACCATTTTTCACAAGAAAGAGATAGGATGCCTGTAAATGCACTGCAGGGAGAACTCTAGCCCCGGGACAGACTATTTTCCTTCACAAACACTTCTAAGCTAAAAGCCCAATTCTGCGCTCACTGAGTATTTTAAATGATTTCTAAATACATTACAAATTTCAACATCAAATACAGGCTTGAGACTGTTTTCTGTTCCTGGGCCTGCTACAGTGATCTCACATGACTATTCCTCTTATCCACTGTCAGTGTGGGTTTCCCCAACCAATGAATCAATAAACTTGCTTATACAAAGCACTCTTGGCACATACAGTATTTATTTCTTAAAAAATTTGCTCAGTAGAGCAGGCCCAAGAGATACACATCTCATTTCCAAGAAGGCCTCAGAGGACAGTAGCCCATACAGTTATACTCTAGCACACTTGACTATAGCACAAAGCCGCTCACTCACTCACTCCCCCCCAGCGGGATGGGGGAGAGAATTGGAAGAGTAAAAGTGAGAAAACTCATGGGTTGAGATAAAGACAGTTTAATAAGTAAAGCAAAAGCCGTGTGCATGTAAGCAAAGCAAAGCAATTCATTCACTGCTTCCCAGAGGCAGGTGTTCAGCCATCGCCAGGAAAGCAGGGCTCCATCACGCGTAAGGGTTACTTGGGAAGATAAAACACCATAAATTCCAATGTCTCCCTTCTCTCTTCTTCTCTCAGCTTTTTATTGCTGAGCATGGTGTCATATGGTATGGAATATCCCTTTGGTCAGTTGGGGTCAGCTGTCCCAGCTGTAATCCCTCCCAACTTCTTGTGCTCTCCCAGTCTACTTGCTGGCAGGGTGGTGTGAGAAGCAGAAAAAGGCCTTCATGCTGTGTAAGCACTGCTCAGCAATAACAAAAACATCCCTGTATTATCAACACTATTTTCATCACAAATTCAAAACATAGCTCCATACTAGCTACCATGAAGAAAATTAACTCTATCCCAGCCAAAACCACTACAAATGGCAACTTTATTTAAAAGTTCAGGAGGGAGTTACAGTCTAATTTTTCTTATTAGTACAGTAGTAAATGATCATTTAAACAGTAGAAACTGGGAACTGCCTCATATGTTTAAATGGGTTAAGAGAAAAAATATTTGCAGATTTTAATTTATAGTTATCTTCCAGAGCTGATATGAATAAAATAATGCAAGTGGAATACTTGCTCCACAATCAGCAAACAGTGTCTTTCAAACCAACAAAATCTACCAAGACTTTGAAATAATTTTTCCCCCAAAATGTTGCAGACGATGCATCATAATTGTTTTCCCCAGTTTTCCCCACTCACTAGGAGTTTCACTGTGAAGCATTAAGAACACAGTAAAAAGCTGAGAGTTTGGAAGCGTTTTATCTCCTGTTGTATAAGAATATTTTGGCAGATGGTCACTAAAAGATTTCTTCACTATCAAGTATCACAATTATTTCTGAGTGCTTTGTTTAAATAATGTTAACGTCAAAATAGCAAGCAAAATTTGGTGGCTGACTGGCAGTTTCCCACATTAAAGTAGTAAACTGAAAAGGTTTATGCTATGCTGTTGGCAGACACTAAGCCTCATTTCTCTGACTTTGATTCAGGACTAAGGAGCAGGTACCCTTTTCACATATTCAGCAGAAAGTTAGCATGGTTGCAGAAACAGCTTTATTCAGCAAACTTGAAGATAAATTTAGCATAGAATTCTGTAATTCTTCTATATCACTTTCACATTACCCATATGCAAACAGTTCTAGTTTCCTCTCAGCAATGCAGCTCCAGCCTAGAGTCTACCTCAGAAAAGCAACTTTTTTTTTTTTTTTCTGAAATACAGTATTCAGAAAGGTGAAACAGCTTCAATGGTTAAAACTGGGGTCAGATCCAGGCTACTTACTTTGGTGCCTAGGCAGACTGAAATGCTCAGGTACAAGAAAATAACTTATGTATCTCATTCTCCAGCGGGAATCTAGAACAAAGCACCTAAAAATCCAGTAGAAGCATAATGTACCTAACAACACTACTTTCTTCTTTAAAAAAGGGAATCTCAAATGCAACGAGTCACATTTGGCTCTCAAAGGTACATTCTCTGAATCTATTTCCTTGAATCACATGACAACACTTTTTTTTTAAACCTTACAATACGTGAATTAGAGATGCTCATGATGGCACTCAGTCCCCCTGAATTTTGGTAAGGGGCACTTATCTGTTCATTTGGATGGGAAACATGTTGCCACTAAACATTCTCAAGCAGCTAGAACAACCACAATATTTCCTCTTTATCAAGCCTGCGTGTCCTCATGAAGAAGGAGGTTAGCGCCTTTCTGTAAAACATGGTTACAACAATCTGTTTAAATAGGAGGCTGACAGAGCACGGAGCGTGCTACCTTCCCATGCAATACCCTTTCCTATTGCATTTACTACAGAGTAAATTCTGGTTTTTTCTGCTTTGTTCGACTTCAAAAAATAAATTAAGTAACTTCATAAAATTCAACAGATCTACAGATTTTCAGTGGTTTAAATGAGAAGAATTTGGCTTTGGAGAGCAGTCATTGCACCTTGTTTTACTGAAGGCCTGATCATACTTGCTGAGAAATGTGAGAAGTGTGTTAGAAGAAGAAAAGACTACCTGAAGAACAGAGATGAGGGAAAAAAACTGACGAGTAGTTCCAGCTGCTGATAGTATAACAGATCACTGGGGATATCAAAACGCATGCAACAGGAAAATATTTCCTGCAGGCACTCCGTCAACAAAAAAACGAAGGCAGACAATAAGACAAAGTGAAAATTAAACCACAAGAGTGTTAAATTAGATAAGCTTAAACACATCTGCATGTCACTCTCCAATTGGGCAAAGGCATTAAGGCATAACATGCATTGATCAAAAATGTTGCATGGAATGTCTTAGTACAAAAAAATGAAATGCAGATTTATGCAAAAGTGTTAACAAACATCTTGTCCTGTACACTAAAATCCCATTTATGCCATAGGTCAAAGTCTTAGGATCTACTTGATATTCATCAAGTGAATCAGAGTGAATTTCCTCCTGAGAGGAGAGGCTAAGCCAGATTTTTTTCTTATTTGAGTCTAAACAACAAACTGAAGCTCACTTAGCTTTGCGTGCTTCAAAGAGAGCACAGAAAACAGACCACCTCTCACAGTCAGGCTGAGGGTTGCAGTAGTTCAGAGCAGCACAGAGAATCAGTGCCCCTGTGAACTACATCACAGTAATACCAGTGAGCACTGCAGCATCAGAGCAACCCATGGAGAAACAAGGAGGGCCATGGTGAGCCCCTCCCTCCCAGACCCCCTCTTTTAGCTCCCTGTTAATGGCAGAGTAGCATCCAGTGTGACCTGAGCATATTTGCCTGATTGTACACACCTCTCACCCCACTTCTGGCATTACCCTTGCTCCACTTTAGGGTCAGAAGGTATATGCTCCTACTTCACGAATATGCACAAAGACATTAAAGTATTCACTTAACCTCTCAGATATAGAGATCCCAGGGAGACTAACTGCAGCAGCTGGGCAGGAAAGGGGAAGGGTTTTGAGCATCACTGCTTGTGCAGGGAGTGTGTTGTATGAAACTGGCATATTTCTCCAAGAGTTCTAGCTTTTGAGTCTTCACTGTCTAATAAAGTGGTGAAGTACCAATCAACAGCAAACTCCTAAGTCTTTAAGCTGCTTGAATTAGTTACCAAAACTCCTGACTGCAATGGAATAACACTATCTCCTTTGCTCCAGAACCCTCAAATATAAAACATCTAATATAAGGCTTATGCACAAATCAACAAGTTTGAGGACAGTGATCAGGCCATCATGATGCTGAAATTATAGCTGACTTCTCCTGTGTTGTTTTGTGGGTACTGTGGTGGTGTTCATCACACAATAAAGCTTGCAAACGTGATTCATTCCATGAGGGAGGTTTGCTAGAACACATTGGTACAGCTCCATTCACAGTCCATGTAGTTTGTGGTTTTAGTCCAGCCCAAGATTTCATAAAATAGCTTTAATAAAATTATTTTAATACTATTTTCTTACTATTTAATGCTATCTGAATAAAATATGACATTATGAATGACAGTTTCAAGATCTGTGAATGCAGTGTTTGTACTTTATAATGGTAGTCAGTTTGTCCCAAAGTCTTTGTGGGATCTGGATGTAAACACAGAACTTTAGAAGTTTCATTTTTTTTGTTTCCACTGCAACAAAAGACAAAGAATGAATTTGGAATACTAATGGGGCAATAAGTTCCTAAATTGTTTTTCACTTTATGTTAATTGTAAGATGCAAATAAACCAAACTTTTAAAGAGAGCAATCTAGACTTTATTGCCATTATTTCTCTAAAATGAAATTATTTAACTTTTACTTAAGTTAAAGTAAAGCTTAATGTATTGATCTAGTTGATATAATAAAGCTGAACATTACATTAAGACCACTTTCATGGATATTATAAAAACTCAGCCTATGTTATTTTTGCTATTAAAGACAACTATTTACTCAAAAGCTATTGTCTAATGCAAATTATTTCTTTGTAAAAGTGGCATGATAAGGTCACTTTTGTAATTTTAGCATAATTAAAACATGAGATTCTCCATTCCTCTGGCTTAAATTAAAATATTATTTTCCACAAATAAAGTATGGCTTACTCTTATGAAGTGATAATGTTATAAGGAAGGCCCCACAAAGAGAGTACTTCAAGGATTAATGATACAATTAAAAAGTATTTCAAATTTAGTCCTTAGCACAGAGCTTTTTTTTTAGAAGCATTAAGCTGTACCATTTTATGAAAAATAACTATTTCATGAGTCAGGCTGCTTAAAAATGAAATTGTATTGCTTACAAGAACTGGAAACAAGCAGATAAGGCATGCAAGCTACAAAGAGTGTTTTTCACTGGTGAAGAGTTCTGGACCAGCTTAAAAAGAATTGTAAAAGTGCATGAAACCACAAACATTAAAGATTAAGACTGTAGAGGGAAAGGCTCCCTTATACAGCCAACATATAAACACTCATTACTTCCATTGTTTCATTTGAATGAACTATTTCTTTCACTTCTTGAAGATGACACTCCAGATCAGGTTATTCTAACAACAAAGTCAATTAGTCTTAAATAACAGCCAAGTTGTAAACTACTTGAGGTTAACTCCACTCTCAGGAAAATGAGCATTAGTGAGACATTTTAAAACATTGTCTGTTCCAGTGCAGGGAAAGGCTAAGCCAATAAAACATGATCATTCCATTCTGTATTTTAATATTAGCCTCTAAAGGACAGAACAATCCCATGTGCTTTGATGACCAAACAAATAACATCAAACTAATAACAATATGTGAGTAAAGGAAATTACTGTAATTTTGCTTTGATTTTGGTCATTGAATGTAACAAGCAAACAACAATGAAACCCCTATCAAACAGATTGTGATGAGAAGTTCCCACACAGCTTGGACAACAGAGAGAGAGAGAGAGAGAGACACACACCCACACCCACACCCACACCCACACACACCCACACCCACACACCCACACACACACCCACACACACACACACACCCACCCCCCCCCCCCCCCCCCCCCCCCCCCCCCCCCCCCACACACACACACACAACACACCCCCCCCGACTGGTGTGAGGCTTCCGCTTTTAACCCTTAAGATAAATCATTAGGGTTTCAATTGATTCTGGATTGGAGAGGGGGGGGGATAAAAAAAAATCTTATTTGGAAATGCTAGGCATGAGTAGCTGTTGTTAATTATGACTTCATTTTCTCCTACAGACTTCTTTGGTTGCATGCCATAACTGCATGGCGGTTTATGGATTGAAAATAGCCTTGTCATTCAGTGAAGTCTAACAGAGCAAAGGAGGCTTGATAAATGATAAAAATGTTCCTTGGAAAGCTCCTTAGATCAGATTAGTTCTCAGTTGTTTGTTTTTAGAATCCCAATAGTCTCGAACAATTAAAAGGCAAATACATGAGGCCACACAGTTCACAAACCATGTAGAAAATATTTAACAGCTATTGAATTACTCTTGAAAGTAACACTTCTGCCCTGTATTTATATGGTCTGTTTATATGCTCTGCTTAGAATGTTAAATAAAGTGAGTTAATAAAATTAAATTAAACTCCAATTTAACTTACATTCCTCATATACTGAACATCAGACAAATGCTTAAGTACCTTGATGAACTGGGGTCTTAGGGTGTGACTCTAAAAGGTACAACACAGTCTGGCCCTGAGCCAGCAGAGCTAATTTGCAAAGCTTTAAGTCTGTGGAAGAGAAATAACACGTTCTTCAGCAAACTATGGGATTTCCCCCCTCCTTCCCCCCCCCCCTTTACTGGATTATTAGAAGAGACTTCAACATTTGAGAGAGCTGAATCTTCAAAACAGTAAGGAAAATCTCACACATTAGTTTCTGCATAGAGTTGTTAGTGGTTCAAACAAAGGGAGGTGGTCCAGATAATCTGGTACTGTTAAAATTTATATGGGGATTTATATTATGGGATTAATAGGGTGATGATTTGTTTTATGGCTATTTTTACTACATACTTTACATTGCTGTATTTTAGAATAAAACAAGATTTACTGTAATAAAAGCTTCATAGCATTCAACTTATTTGTTCCATTTCCATGAGTCCCACTTTTCTGTTTATTCTTTCTATTGTCCTTTTCCTTTTCTAGAGAAAGTGATTATCCTTTAAATGGAATTATTGAAATTAAGAACAATGAGAAGTTTTGACCCAGATCTCAGTTTACTGAAGAATGATGCTGCACAGACTACAGTGAGGAAATGCATTAGGAAAACACTTCTAATTTGCTGCTGTGAAGTGCAACAACAGGACACTTTTAGCTGGTGTTCAACATAATTGTGAGAATGATGGGACTCAAACTGTCCTCCATGTGAAATTTATCCTTCATCCAATCAGCAGAAACAGCTAATGCACTGGAAGGTGTATTATATCCCATCTACTTCCCAATAAAGTCAGTGGTGTCCAGACATCTATTGTCAGTAGAGAATCTCTAATTGATACAATCAATCACCACAGTGATCTACAGTCGTGTCAGTCATTTGCTTGCTGCCACATCCTCCTACCCTTCCACCATCCAGTCATTTCGGAGCAGGAGTTCCTGGCACTGAGTTTCAGAACACTCTAATGATCTGATTTGTTAGGGAGATCAGGCTAAATAAAGCCAGTTTACTCAGCCCAACTCCAAACAGGGGCTAGTGGTAATGCTACATGGAAGGGTGGAGGGTACAATGCTGCACAGCTCCCTGAGATAACCAAGGAAACACTCGCCCACTCTAAGTCATACTATCATACCCGGCCTGGAAACACAGAAGACCAGGTTGATTGTTTCATTTTATACTGTCCTGGTTTTGGCTATGATAGAGTTAATTTTCACCAGAAGCTGGGATGGGACACAGCCAGGACAGGTGACCCAAACTAGCCAAAGGAGTATTCCATACCATATGATGTTGTTGAGGGATATTAGTTGTTTAATGTAAATAAGTAAGTTTTAATTAGAATAAATTACTTAGAATTATAATATGGTGTGATTTGTGCTGTTTGCTTAGCTTTACTTAGCATGAGTAGCTAGATTTGCTGAAGCCTTTAGGCCATGATAGAGTTATTTTTCTTAGTAATTTTCCTAGCAGCTAGTACAGTGCTGTGTTTAGCCTTTTAGTATGGGAAAGTGTTTTGATATCACACTGATGTTTTAGTAGTGTTTTTCCCAAGTCTGGGACTCTTCAGTTCTCCATGTTCTACCAGTGAGTACAGGTGCACAAGGAGTGTAAAACAGAAGATAAGGAGGCTCCAACCCTCTGCTGAAACTGAAAATCAACAAGATAAGAGCCTGCCTGCTTGGACACAGAAAAAGAATCCAATTAGATGTTAGAAGACCCCAGACCAAAAATCACCATTGGGTCTGGCTGAGATGGAGTTAATTCCCCCCACAGCAGCCCTCATAGTGCTGTGCTGTGTATTGGTAGCTAGCAAACTGTTGATAACACACCAGTGTTTTGGCTACTACTGAGCAGTGCCAGCACACATCAAGGCTTTCCAACATTTCTTTTTCCCCAGCAGCAGGCTGGGGGTGGGCAAGATCTTGGGAGGGGACACAGCTAGGACAGCTGACCCAAACTGACCAAAGGGATATTCCATACCATATGATGTCATGCTCAGCAGTAAGAAACTGAGACCAGGGGGAGGAACAGGGCGGGGGCATTCGTTGTTTTTTTTTTTTTTTTACAATGTTTGTCTTCCGGGGTAAGGGACACACTTACTGAAGCCCTACTTCCCAGGAAGTGGCCGGACATCGCCTGCTGATGGGAAGTAGAGAATAATCTTTGCTTTTTGCTTTGCTTCCGCGCGCGGCTTTTTGCTTTAGCTACATTAAACTGCCTTTATCTCGACCCACGAGTTTGGGATTGTTTTTTTTCTCCATCTTCCTTTCTCCCCTCCCTGCCTTGCTGAGGAGGCGAGTGATAGAGCGGCTCTGGTGGGCACCTGGCCCCCAGCCAGGGTCAACCCACCACAGTTCTTTTTGGCGCCCAACGTGGGGCACGAGAAAATCGAGATAAGGATAGTAATGGGAAGAGGTAACGGGCAAAACATTGACTGAACGTAACTTGAGAGTGATACAGTGGTGAAGGGATTAGAGGTAGATTTTGTGTGTAGATTGTCCACTCCTGTTTGGTGTTGTGATAGTGTTGTTTTGATGTTGGTGTGTGGAATTCTTTTTTTCTTTTCCTTTGTTGATGTGATTAGTGTTTGTGAAGTTTTGTGTTGAATGTATATTTTAATGGTAATTCTTAAATATGTGATTCACAGAGGCGAGGGGTGGAATGTGTTGGTTTTGCGTGGCAAGGTTTTGGTAGCGGGGGGGGCTACAGGGGTGGCTTCTGTGAGAAGCTGCTAGAAGCTTCCCCTGTGTCTGACAGAGCCAATGCCAGCCGGCTCCAAGACGGACCCGCCGCTGGCCAAGGCCAAGCCAATCAGCGCCTCTGTGATAACATATTTAAGAAAGACAAAAACAGTTAGAGAGAGCTTTTGCAGCCAGAGAGAGGAGGGAGAAGATGTAAGAACATCTGCAGACACCAAGGTCAGTGAAGAAGGAGGGGGAGGAGGTGCTCCAGGCGCCGGAGCAAGATTCCCCTGCAGCCCGTGGTGAAGACCATGGTGAAGCAGGCTGTCCCCCTGCAGCCCATGGAGGGAAGGATGAGGGGGTGTAGAGATTCCACCTGCAGCCCGTGGAGGACCCCACGCCGGAGCAGGTGGAGACACCTGAAGGAGGCTGTGGCCCCGTGGGAAGCCCGCGCTGGAGCAAGCTCCTGGCAGGACCTGTGGACCCATGGAGAGAGGAGCCCACGCCAGAGCAGGTTTGCTGACAGGACTTGTGACCCCGTGGGGGACCCACGCTGGAGCAGTTTGCTCCTGAAGGTCTGCACCCCGTGGAGGAGACTCACGTTGGAGAAGGCCGTGAAGGACTGTCTCCCATGAGAGGGACCCCACGCTGGAGCAGGGGAACAATGAGTCCTCCCCCTGAGGATGAAGAAGCGGCAGAAACACCGCGTGAGGAACTGACCGTAACCCCCACTCCCCGTCCCCCTGTGCCGCTGGGGGGGGCGGAGGTTGAAGCCGGGAGTGAAGTTGAGCCCGGGAAGATGGGAGGGGTGGGGGGAGGTGTTTTTAAGATTTTGGTTTTATTTCTCATTCCTCTGCTCTGTTTTGCTTAGTAATAAATAAGATGAATTCCCTCTCTAAGTTCGGTCTGGTTTGCTTGTGATGATAATTAGAGAATGATCTCTCCCTGTCCTTATCTCGACCCGTAAGTTTTACCTTTTCTCCCCTGTCTAATGAAAGAGGGGAGTGATAGAGCGGCTCTGGTGGGCACCTGGCCCTCAGCCAGGGTCAACCCACCACAGACTAAAACATGCATGGACAGCGCATGAAGGGGGGCGTGTATAGATCACAAGGGTATAATTGTCCAGGGATTTCTTTGTTCAGGGTCCCTCTCTTTGGAGGCACCCAGCCTGGGCTATTCTTGCTGCTGTACCTTTCAATTAAATTAATGATTTTATAAAATCTGATGCCTGAGACTCTGATGCAGGAAACCTAGGGTTGAGCCTGAAGAAGGGGGAAGCGCGCCCAAGAATAAGTGTGTGTGTGTATGTGTGTGACAGTGGTTATACAATCTCAGTTTGTGCTTTAAACACAACTTATTTTCTTTTAAAATTTTATCACAAGAATCACTTTTCTGCTTGGTGACTGATGATGAATAGCAATGTTCAAGATTTCTTAAGCTCCTTTTGCCCAGCCAAAGGAACAGTCTCAGTCCTTGGCATTCATATTTTAAAGGCTTATCACAGATGCTTATCAACAAGTCATTTGACACCCCCCCCCAATTTACTGTCTGTATCATTTGTAGATTAGTTATAACATTGCATTGACATTAAAAAGTCAGTTAGAGATATGCAAGTTTCAAACCAAATTTAATCTCTTCAGTATATGTACTCAAAATAAACAAAGGATGCTAATGATCTCTTTCAGCAGAAAAAGAAAACACACACACTTCTCCCCAAATCCAGCTCTGCCACAGAAGAAAGGCATTCACATTACTCTAAAGCCCAACACAACCCATAGAAAGAGAGACTCTTGAAAAACATTCTTCAGAGATTTCATTTGGTGCTTTACCCTTAACACTGCTGAGACTGATTTACTGGCATAAATCCTGCCTCAGTTTCTCACAAGGGAACCGTATTACACAAAGTTCTTTCTATTGTGCAGATCACTAACAGTACTATCAAATTCTGATTCATGAACAATAAAAGCAGCAAAACCAAAATTATCATGGCAATATTTAAGAAACAAAGTATCTCATAACCCTCTAATTTGTTTTTCTCCAGTACTTGAGACAATACTGCAAAAAAGCTGGGGACCTGCTTACTGCCTTGGCAGTGTGACTGCAGCTCAGGGTCAAAACCAGGGACTGCACGGGGAAATACCCTTGAGCACCGCATGCCCTGCACAGCATCTGGTGCCACCTCCTGCTCTGTGCCCCAAATACTGCATACTGCAATACATCTACTGAGCCGAGCATGGAAAGAGCTGCGTTGTACGAGCTGGGGCACAAGGTGGGAGAGAGGCTGGGGTGCTGCACTGCACATCCCCAAGATGTAACCCTAAGTGTGAGGTGAGAGTGAGCTGAGACTCATGTTGTGTGTACTGTTCTGGGGAGGTCTGCATACTGTGGTAGAAACAGTTTTCTGGTTAATCACATAATAATCATGACTGAGATTCACAGAACTAGGAATTATTCTGTTATCTTCCAGTTAGGTCAATAATTATTATACCAGATCTAATGTAAGATTTGACCTTATCTTTGAGAGCCATTCAGAGAAAACCTGGGAACATAGCTTCAAGTGTAAGTTTCCCCTTACAGGAACAGATATTGGAAAGTGGAAGCTTTGCTGCTGCTGGGTTTCCTCCCCCAAGTAGGGTGCTGTTAGCCACTTGCCAGGCAGAGTGACTACCAGAATGCCTCACCAGTAGAAACTACCCTTCTTTTGAAGTATTTATTAAGCAATAGGAATTTCATTAAGCAATAGATACTTTTCTCTTGCCACTAGCCTGCCTAGAGAGAGATCATCCTTCTTGTGCTCCCAAAATACTTGGTGTTGGGGAACAGTGAGAAAGACAATTACAAGCTCTTCCCAGGATTTCATTCTCCCACAAGAAAATAGATAACTGGCCAAATACTGTATTTTGCTTTCAGATAGTCCTGGAGTCAGTTTTGCAGGCTAATGAAATAGTACCTGCTGTGAATTCTCACTAATTAACATCTTTTATTTACCAGCACAAATTCATAATGGACAGGAAGGATTACCATCCTCTGTTTTCTGACTCATACCAGAAGCTAAATACTGACTAAACTGCAAAGTTAGGCCTAGCAGCAATCTTTCTATATTCAAAATTGAAGCTCACCTAGGAAACAGAACATTTAACTTGCCATTAACATTACCTTCGTCTTCCAAACACATATCTAAGCCTAGGCATATGCCACCTGGAGTTCATCACAGTACTTATACTAGGAATTTTGCCATTATTTACATGAAGATATTATGAAAAGCTGTTAAGTAGCTATTTACTGCAAAATGAAGTGATTAATCACACCTTCCTGGGTACACCTGGGGGAAGGAAAAGGGAAGGACTACCAGGACAGAGATTGGGATTGCAGTGAAAGACATGTGGGGAAGGGGATTTCAGATAGAAGCAAAAATCAAATACAAGCTTTGGAACTGAATGAAAGATAGACTATATATATATTATTGCATTATATATTATGTATATATACACATGCATGTATACATATTCCTTTACAATGTAGGATATTGCTCAAAGATGCTGAACTGTGAGAATAATAAAGGCAAGGACATGCCTCTTAATGGAGATGGAAGTTAGGAATTGCTTACAATTCAGTTCAAACTCTTTAATCTGTCCACTTAATAAACATGACTTTTTTGTTGCTTCAGAAGTCATCTTGTTTTAGTGTGATTTCTAATGAAACTTGCATTCAGAAAGTCAAAGACAAGTGGACTACTTGACATGTGAATAACTGATTGGTTCATCAGGCTCCAGGGCAGGGGTTAACAGTTTCTACTCTCCTTGGAGGCCAGTCACAGTAGAGTGCCTCAGGGCTCTCTTTTAGCACCTATCCACTTTAATACCTTTTTCCATAAGCTGGAGGAGGAGAGAAAGTGCACCCTCAGCAAATCTGTGAATAACCCTGAGCTTGGGACTGCAGTCAATACACTTAAAGGTAGGGCTGCCACTCAGAAGGTTTTCAACATTTCTGAAAGATCTGGTCTGAATCATAGAATCATAGAATGGTTTGGGCTGGAAGGGACCTTAAAGATCATCTAGTTCCAACACCCCTGACATGGGCAGGCACACCCTCCACTAGACCACGTTGCCCAAAGCCTCATCCAACCTGGCCTTAAACACTTCCAGGGATGGGGCCTCCACAACCTCTCTGGGCAACCTGTTCCAGTGCCTCACCACCCTCACAGTAAAGAATTTCTTTCTAACATCTAATCTAAATCGACCCTCCTTCAGCTTAAACCCATTACCCCTTATCCTGTTGTCTTGTTGAAAATATCTGTGTTTATGCTGTTTCTATTTCTCTCTTCTACAGAAGCAGATTACCACTGCGATAACATTAAAAGGATTGCTGAGTGCTCAGTTATTTCTTATTTTAATTGAATGCCTTTTTAAAAAAATAAAAACAATGACTACCTGTGTCAAATCTAAAAATAATAAAAGGCATCTTTGAAATGTAGCAAATTTTCTACAAAGATAGAAGTTCCTCTGGATACCTCTGTTCCTTGTTATCCTGAAGTAAACCTTTTCAAATAATGAACAGAGTTCAAAGATTCTTGAGCACATTAAATCCTTCCCTTTATTTCATTCCAGTTAGATCTGTCTAGCGGCATCCTTAAGAAACAAGCTCAGATTCTCTGGCTTATGGGTGAGTTCAGGTTGTATCTTATTATATTCTTTTTTTTTTAAAAAAAAGCCTTCCTATGTTTTGTTTTCATACACAGAAATGTTCTTCCATTAAGTGTGACCATGGCATTTACATACCTTATATTAAACATGAATTAAATCACTGCTATATTTTGTGTTTGTGCTTTCTGTTTAAAGAAGGAAAATTTGCTTTAAGAAAATGCCAGAAAGCTGGCAATTGACAGAAGAAGACTGATGAGTGAAAGGAAAAATTGAAATCCATAAGTCTTCATTTCCAATATCCTTTTTCTTCTGATCTAGAAAGGAATGTGCCTGAACAATCACTACAAATGAAGATCCCCATTAAACTGGACATTTAGCCAATACATTTATAGATACATAGTTGCTCATCAATGTTTAGTTTCTCAGTGGTACAATCCCAATGAAGATGCAGTCTTGGCTTCAAAGAGCAAGATAATTTAACAGAAATTAAACAAAGTATGAGGGGAATTGGCAGAAAACTGGACAGACAACTGATGGTGATTATTTTTTTTCATTAGCTTTTGTGTATTGAACAATTTACTGCACTTTTTAGAGTGAGAAGTTCTTGAGTGAAAAAAGGAAACTTAGGAGGATTCCCTCCATCCCCATCCCCATCGTTGTATTTAGAAAAAGGCTTGAGGAGGTACATCTGTACGGTGCAACAGTAGAGGGGAAAAAGCACAGAAATGGAATTATCAGACACCTAGCAGATATGAATGGAAATCTGAGTCCATTTTCTGTATCTGAATTATGATTTTTTCCCCCCACTTGCTGTTTACTATATGAAACAATGGAAATCTACTCAGGAAATTACTGAGGTATGTTCCTCTGCATCTGCCAAATAAAGCAGAGCATCTGCCTTCCTGTTTATAATCCATGGCCAAACAGAAGATATTGGAAAGCAAGCATTGTCTTTCACAGAAAATGTAAAGATTTCAAAGTGTGCATTCTACATTTGACCTAAAACATCTTTGATGATTATCAGTCACAAGATCAAGACAGTGAACATCTGATTAAGCAGATTTGGAAAGTTGTTCTGCCCATCTATAGCCACACCTTTTACCATTTTCATATAGTGTTCATGCAGGGATAGTGGATTTTCTCCCATCTGGTTGAATGTGCTGGTTTTAGCTGGGATAGAGCTAATTTCCTTCACAGTAGCCAGTATGGGGCTATGTTTTGGATTTGTGCTGAAAACAGTGCTGATAATGTAGAGTTGTTATTGTTGAGCAGTGCTTATACAGAGTCAAGGCCTTTTCTGCTTCTCACACCACCCACCAGCGAGTAGGCTGGGTATACACAAGAAGTTGGGAGGGGACACAGCTCGGACAGCTGACTCCAACTGACCAAAGGGATATTCTATACCATATGACATCATGCTCAGCATATAGGGGCTGGGGGGAAGAAGAAAGAAGAGGGGGATGTTCGGAGTTATGGCGTTTATCTTCCCAAGTAACTGTTACACATGATGGAGTCCTGCTTTCCTGGAAATGGCTGAACACCTGCCTGCCGATGGGAAGTGGTGAATGAATGCCTTGTCTTGCTTTGCTTGTGTTTGTGGCTTTGCTTTACTCATTAAACGGTCTTTATCTCAACCAATGAATTTTCTCACTTTCATTCTTCTGATTCTTTCCCCCATCCTGCTGTGGGGGGAGTGAGTGAGCAGCTGTGTGGTGCTTAGTTGCCGGCTGGGGTTAAACCATGACATTGACTATCTATCCAAAATCACACAGCTGTCTTTATAAATGATTGCATGAGAACAGGCTTCCCCACTAATAATAATTATTGAGGTGATAAGAGGTTAATAACAAAAGTGGATTGTATACTTCCATCAATACAGGATAGAACTCACACTGAAGTAATCTATCAATTTGCTTTCATTCTGTTCTTCAAACTGCAGAATAAATAGAGAAGTCTTTTCTCTATATAAGATAATTTTGAGATATTCATTATTAAAATGCAAGGACTGTGGTGGGTTGACCCTGGCTGAGGGCCAGGTGCCCACCAGAGCTGCTCTATCACTCCCTCTTTCATTAGAACAGGGGAGAAAAAGTACAACAAAAAAACCACTTATGGGTCGAGATAAGGACAGGGAGAGATCATTCTCTAATTATCATCATGAGCAAAAACAGACCGAACTTAGAGAGGGAAGTCATCTAATTTATTACTAAGCAAAACAGAATAGAGTAATGAGAAATAAAACCAAATCTTAAAACACCTCCCCCCACCCCTCCCATCTTCCCAGGCTCAACTTCACTCCTGGCTTCAACCTCCTCCCCCTCAGCAGCACAGGGGGATGGGGAATGGGGGTTGCGGTCAGTTCATCACACGTTGTCTCTGCTGCTCCTTCCTCCTCAGGGGGAGGACTCCTCTCATCCTTCCCCTGCTCCAGCATGGGGTCCCTCTCATGGGAGACAGTCCTTCACGATCTTCTCCAACGTGAGTCTCTCCCACAGGCTACAGTCCTTCATGAACTGCTCCAGCGTGGGTCTCTTCCATAGGGTGCAGACCTTCAGGAGCAGACTGCTCCAGTGTGGGTCCCCCATGGGGTCACAAGTCCTGCCAGCAAACCTGCTCTGTCATGGGCTCCTCTCTCCATGGGTCCACAGGTCCTGCCAGGAGCTTGCTCCAGCGTGGGCTTCCCACGGGGTCACAGCCTCCTTCAGGTGTCTCCACCTGTTCCAGCATGGGATCCTCCACAGGCTGCAAGTGGAATCTCTACACCCCCTCATCCTTCCTCCATGGGCTGCTGCAGGGGGACAGCCTGCTTCACCATGGTCTTCACCACGGGCTGCAGGGGGATCTCTGCTCTGGTGCCTGGAGCACCTCGTCCCCCTCCTTCTGCACTGACCTTGGTGTCTGCAGAGTTTCTTACATCTTCTCACTCCTCTCTCTGGCTGCAAAAGCTCTCCCAAACTGTTTTTCTCTTTCTTAAATATGTTATCATCACAGAGGCGCTGATTGGCTTGGCCTTGGCCAGGGATGGGTCCGTCTTGGAGCCGGCTGGCATTGGCTCTATCAGACACAGGGGTAGCTTCTAGAAGCTTCTCACAGAAGCCACCCCTGTAGCCCCCCCCCGCTACCAAAACCTTGCCACGCAAAACCAACACAGCTGGGGATGGGCAAGATCTTGGGATGGGACACAGCCAGGACAGCTGACCCAAACTGACCAAAGGGATATTCCATACCATATGACGTCTGCTCAGCAATAAGAAACTGAGAGATAGGGGGAGGAATGGGGCGTGGGGCATTTGGTTTTTTTACAATGTTTGTCTTCTGGAGCAACCACTACACGTACTGAAGCCCTACTTCCCAGGAAGTGGCGGGACATCACCTGCTGATGGGAAGTAGAGAATAATCTTTTGCTTTTTTTGCTTTGCTTCTGTGCATGGCATTTTGCTTTAGCTATATTAAACTGCCTTTATCTTGACCCACGAGTTTGGGGTTGTTTTTTCCGTCTTAATTTTCTCCCCTCCCTGTCCTGCTGACATGGGGAGTGATAGAGCAGCTTGGTGGACACCTGGCATCCAGCTGAGGTTAAACCACCACATTATTGTAATTAATCATAAAGTAAGTACAGTTTGGTTAATTCTCTGAATCCACAGGTGTTCAACTGGTAGGCCAGTCACCTGTCCCCTCTGCCACTGGGAAACAGACCCTTATTCACTCTTTTTCAGTAACCTGATCAGTCAATCCCAAACCAAATTTATAACGTGCATAACATTCCCTGGTTGCTGAAACCAGGGATGAGTAACCAGTCTTCCAGGAGTCAAAATTGCTTTGTGAATCATGTAAGGTGGGTTTATTTATGCAACTGGGATACTACCTGGTCAGATGACTGATGAAATTGAGAACTGATGCTACATATTTCTTGACTGGAGAAAGGAGATCTCTGGTAGAACTGGCAGCTCTAGCTGAGCACAGTGCTGTGAAACCTGGCTGTTCAATAGTCCTCAAGAATCTTGCTGGTGATTAAAAGTATATAAAGCATATAGACATCTAGAGATGCTTGTTCAGGATATTGTCAATACCTCAAATATATTTTAGGAATCATTGATCCTTCTTCTTCACTGAGCACGGTTACCTTTTAATTTGAATGACTTTTTAGAAGATTAGATTTCTGGTATAATAATGAGAAAAATTACCTAAAGCAGTCAATACTGAAAATAATCTTATTTTATTGTTAGAAATTGTCTCTTTGGCTTTTCAGAAACAATGTTCTTTCTTATTTCTAGATTAAAAAAATAAAACTGAAAATATTTCAATGATTTTTTTCATATAAGAATGACATTTCTTTTGAGCTTTACAAACGTTTACAGTACATTTGAACTGAACTTTTGATCTAATTGTTCCTATACAACTTGTATTTAACATCATTGATCTCTGAGTTCGCAATCTAATCTGCTCTATAACTCAGCTTTTATTGATCTGTTCTCATGCTGAGCAAATCAAGTCTCACTTTTATGGGAGAGATTGAAAAAGATAGTAAAACTGAGGCAGCAGTTTAAATCTGTGCAATAACAGTGGAGGCAAGAGATAAGATTTTTATTACAGTGCCAAACTTCACATGAACTCAGTGTCATTAAAGGTATGTTTCATTTGCCATATATATTTATTTTACTAGATAAGTTGCTAACCACCCATTTAGACGCAGTGCAGTAACACATTTGCTTTGCCAGATCTTCTTTGGCACAGAATCTATTCCTGATACTCAAAATACATTTGAAATATCTTTCTTGTGGTACTTTGCATGCATTTCAGATTTTCTGTTCTCATGCAGTTTTCGAAAACAATTTTTGAACTTCTTTTTTACTTGACTGAATTCCAAAAGCAATTTTCAGTAGTGGGACCATTTTTATTATGCTAGTCTGTCATGATAAAAGAAGATTAATTCTCAGATACCCAGAGCTTTTCATTCATGCTCCATAACATGTGAATTCTGTAAAGCCTAGTGTTATTACATTGCTAAGCATGGAGGAAAATAAAAACAGTGAAAGTGCTGTATCTCAACTTGATGCTATTGAGTGTAGTTTTACTTTAGAGGTTTTCCTATTGTGGTATTTTTCCCATTGTTCTCTGAGAAGAAAGACCTGATGAGCAGGCTGAATGTATACAGTATGTGCAATGGGTGACACTTTTCACTCCTATATACAGAAGACTGGTGAAGCAGAAAATACTTGAAAATAGATTGCCTGAATTTTTTTTTAACTTTAATATCCTAGAGTCAGTCTAAGATTGCTGATTGCACCTCACAACTTGCATGTCTATCAATTAGATGATTTTGGTGAACATTCTATCTTCCTATCTGAAAGTCAAGCATTTTATGATATTGGACTCATGAAATGCTGAATGTCCTTATGTAGATGATTTCCTCTAAGTTCCATTGTATGCATGCATAGGCATTGCACCAGAGCTGGGTGAGGATGGAATGCAGGGTAGGATTTTATAATGCTTTTCCTTATTGAAATCAATGGGGAAGGGGGAGGACCAGGAAGAGTCTTTATTGTTGATTGTAGTGAGGTCATACGAATGAAATATATGTTCCTGTAAAGGCATATGCACATCAGTCAGATCTATTTATCTATTATCATCTGTAAGTAGCTTCATTTTCTCTGAGACAGTTGAAGGATTGGGATTTGCAAATAAGAATATGACTCAGGTCTAGAGTAAACTATTCAAATCTAAATTATACATTATCAACTTTATGAACACAATTTTATTTCCTTAATAATTTAATATTAGCCCCATGTTAGGTGCCAAAAAGGACTATGGTGGGTTGACTCTGGCCAGGTGCCCACCAAAGGCAATCTATCACTCCCCCTCCTCAACTGGACAGGGGACAGAAAATATAATGAAATGCTTGTGGGTCAAAATAAGGATGGGGAGAGATCGTTCACCAATTACCATCGTGGGCAAAATAGACTCAACTTAAAAAAAAAATTCATCTAATTTATTACCAATCAAGTCAGAGTAGAGCAATGAGAAATAAAATCAAATCTTGAAAACACCTCCCCCACCCCTCCCATCTTCCCAGGCTTAACTTCACTCCCGGCTTCAACCTCTGCCCCCCCCAGCAGCACAGGGGACGGGGAATGGGGGTTACGGTCAGTTCATCACACGTTGTTTCTGCTGCTCCTTCCTCCTCAGGGGGAGGACTCCTCACACTCTTCTCCTGCTCCAGCGTGGGGTCCCTCCCATGGGACACAGTCCTCCATGAACTTCTCCAATGTGAGTCCTTCCCACGGCTACAGGTCTTCATGAACTGCTCCAGCATGGGTCCCTCCCATGGGGTGCAGACCTTCAGGATCAGACTGCTCCAGCGTGGGTCCCCCATGGGGTCACAAGTCCTGCCAGCAAACCTGCTCCAGCGTGGGCTCCTCTCTCCACGGGGTCCACAGGTCCTGCCAGGAGCCCGCTCCAGCATGACCTTCCCATGGGGCCACAGCCTCCTTCAGGTACCATCCACCTACTCCGGCGTGGGGTCCTTCATGGGATGCAGGTGGAATCTCTGCTCGCCATCATCCTTCCTCCATGGGCTGCTGCAGGGGGACAGCCTGTTTCACCATGGTCTTCCCCACGGGCTACAGGGGAATCTCTGCTCTGGCACCTGGAGGCACCTCCTCCCTCTCCTTCTTCACTGACCTTGGTGTCCTGCAAAGTTGTTTCTCTCACATCTTGTCACTCCTCTCTCTGGCTGCAAAGCTACTGCTCCTTTTTTTTTTTTTTTTTTTTTCCCCTTCTTAAATATGTTATCACAGAGATGCTACCACCATCACTGATTGGCTCGGCCTTGGCCAGCGGCGGGTCCGTCTTGGAGCCAGCTGGTATTGGCTCTTTTGGACATAGGAGAAGCTTCTAGCAGCTTCTCACAGAAGCCACCCCTGTAGCCCCCACTGCTACCAAACTTTGCCACACAAACCCAAAACATTCTACCCTCGCCTCTGTGAATCACATATTTAAGAACTGTAAAATCCACATTCATCACACAATCTTCACAGACTTCAATCACATCAACAAAAAACCAGAATTCCCCACACCAAAATCAAAATAACATCATCACAACACTGAACAAAAGTTGACAATATACACACAATCCACCCCTTGTCCCTTCACAACAATTAGAACAACAGCAGTTCTCCACAATTATTCCACTCCCCAACTATGCTCAGTCCGTGTTTTGGCAGTTACCTCTTCCTATTACTATCCTTTGAATTCTTATGCCAGAACCACACGGCTGCTCGCTCACCCCTCCCCCAGCAGGATGGGAAGGAGAAAGGGAAGATGAAGGCAAACCTTGCGGGTTGGGATAAGGAGAGTTTAGTGGGACAGCAAAGGGAGAGGGAAATAACAACGGTACCTGTAACGGAAGATAGGGGTGATAACACAAGGCAATTTACTGACCCAACAACCAAACAGACACTCAGACCATCCCAGAGCCTTGCTGACCTACCCCTCCCTGACTAGCCCCCTTTTATGGTGAGCATGACGTCACATGGTATGGAATACCCCCCCGGCCAGCTTGGCTCACCTATCCTGGCTCCTTGTGAAAATTAACTCTCTCCTAGCCAAAACCAGGACACAAGTATAGAAAGAATTTATAAGACAAAATATTGATTATACGATGTGTCACTTTTTCGTTAGGCATGAAAGGTGTAGGGACACCATTGAAGTACTGATTCCTCTCCCTTCTCACTGCCAAACTCATAGAATCATAGAATGGTTTGGGTTGGAAGGGACCTTAAAGATCATCTAGTTCCAATCCCTCTGCCATGCCTCCACTAGACCAGGTTGCTCAAAGCCTGATCCAACCTGCCCTTGAAGATTTCCAGGGATGGGGTCTCCACAACTTCTCTGGGCAGCCTGTTCCAGTGTCTCACCAGGCTCACAGTGAAGAATTTCTTCCTTACATCTAATCTAAATCTACCCTCTTTCAAACCCATTACCCCTTGTTCTAACACTATACTCCCTGATAAACAGTCCCTCTCCAGATTTCTTCTAGGCCCCCTTTAGGTACTGGAGTGCTGCAATAATGTCTCCTCAGAGCCTTGTCTTCTCTAGGCTGAACAACCCCAACTCTCTCAGCCTGTCCTCATAGCAGAGGTGCTCCAGCCCTCTGATCATCTTCGTGGTCCTCCTCTGGACTCACCCCATCAGATCCATGTCTTATGTTGGGGGGGGGCAGAACTGAACACAGTACTCCAGGTGGGGTCTCACAAGAGCAGAGTAGAAGGGGTGGATGACCTCTCTCGACCTGCTGGTCGCACTTCTTTTGATGCAGCCCAGGATATGGTTGACTTTCTGGGCTGCAAGCACACACTGCTGGCTCATGTTCAGCTTCTCATCAATCAATACCCCCAAGTCCTACTCCTCAGGGCTGCTTTCAATCCATTCTCTGCCCAGACAGTCATCGTGCTTGGGACAAATTCAAGCATACAGTGCTTTCAACTTTCCTTAGGTTGTCATATGGGAAAAAATAAGAATTATCCATGATAGATATCATTAGTCTTGATGTACAGTCTCAAAATATCCATTCTTAAAACTTCAATTTCTGGCTGATATACCAAGACTTGCTGTCTTTAGGAAATGCATTTAACATTCATCTATTAAGGCATAATATATTCCCATTTATTTTTCTATGATGTCAGTTATATAGTACTGGGATGAAGAGCCGAGCCATAAGCATAAGTGGAATGAGAATGTCTGGACTGTGAGAGGAGGAGGAGGCAGACTATGATGAGCACCAAGAGGGAAAGAGAAAAATTAATTATAAAGGCCAGACAAGACACAGAGACAATGGCTCAGACTTACAGGAAAGAAAGAAATCTAAGATTTCTAGTTCTGCATTATGCTGTGTCATGGTTTTACCACGCAGCCGCTCGTTCACTCCCTCCCCGTCGGGATGGGGGAGAGAATCGAAGAGTTAAAGTGAGAAAACTCGTGGGTTGAGATAAACACAGTTTAATAGGTAAAGCAAAAGCTGCGCGCACGAGCAAAGCAAAGCCAGGAATTCATTCACCACTTCCCATGGGGCAGGCAGGTGTTCAGCCATCTCCAGGAAAGCAGGGCTCTGTCACGCGTAAACGGTTACTTGGGAAGACAAACGCCATCGCTCCGAATGCCACCGCCCCCCCCTCCCCCCTCTTCCCCCAAGCTCCTTATAAACTGAGCATGACGTCATATGGTATGGAATATCCCTTTGGTCATTTTGGGTCACCTGTCCTGTCTGTGTCCTCCTCCAACTTCTTGTCCACCTCCAGCCACCCCGCTGGCAGGGCAGTGCAAGAAGCAGAAAAGGCCTTGGCCCCGTGTAAACACTGCTCAACAATCCCTTTGGCCAGTTGGGGTCAGCTGTCCTGGCTGTCTCTCCTCCCAACTTATTGGGCAACCCCCTGCCTTCTCGTTGGCAGGCCAGTATGAGAAGCCACTTTAGCAACAACTAAAAGATCAGTGTGTTATCAACATTATTCTCATCCTAATCCAAAACATAGCACTATACCAGCTGCTAGTAAGAAAATTTGACTCTATCCCAGATGAAACCAGGACAAAAGATCACAGAGTCAAAAGCAGGCTACATTGCTCTAAACAGCTACGCTTTATAGTGAAGATGCCTTGCAAATATTTATTCATGATAGCGCACTGTGTAACCTTCTCTCTGTCTTCCCCTCCTTCTCTGAAGATTTTTTTTTCTTTAGATGATCCCTCAGGCAACAAAAAACAACAGCTAACAATTAGTAGCTGTCACACTTTTCTGACACAGAACCTATAAAACTTTGCAGAGGTTAAACTGTCTCTGGTTAATGCTAAGAATAATGATTCTGGTCATTTATATGCCTCTAGCATAAAAGTTTTATATAATTTAATTTTTTTTATGTTAAATTAGTTGGAGTACCAAAGCATGTTATATTTCATTTATGTAAGGAACACAAGCCACCATTCAACAAATGGCTTTTGTTTTGACTGAAATTGCAATTGTAGTTTTAGGTATCTGAAGGTTGGATTAAAAAAAAAAAGAAAAAGGTTTTCAAATAAGAGCTCCTTTCCTAGTTATCAAAGGTGTCTAATATTAGCATTTTGTTTCTCTGAGAAAGGAAATGTTCAAGGCTCTGCATACTGTGTACATAAAGACAGTCATATGCTGAATTATTCAGGATGTCCTTTGTATCTTGCCAATTTCATTATCCATTTAATGTAGCATTTTTTGTTTTAATTAATGTTTTCAAAATGCATTCTATATTATTCAAACAATAATGATTTTTTTTAAAAAAAACTAGACCTCATGTTGCAAAGGACATCTGAGGTCAGGTACCCTAATTCACAATGAGTAATAATTTATCCATGTTACTTCTGCTTCTACATAGGATGAAAAGCCATGTCTGACTGCTGTTAATATAAAAATATAAGTGTTTGTTGAGGTAATAATGTTATTAACCATTTATATACCTATAATGACTCCTATTAGCTTCCTTTCTCAAACATCTTATAGCCTTTATAAAGTGACATTCCCAGTAACTGTATTTTGTTTTTTAACCTTAAAAATGTCTCTATATGTATGACAAGGAAGCTCTGATTTTGGTTGAGCAAATAATGTTGCTGGAATTTAATTCAGTAAGTGATAGTCTTAATTTTCCCAATCTAACCATTTAACTTTGACATAGCTCACTCACAATTTGCTTGTTCTGTGGAAATTAAGTACTGAAAAGAAAATCAATAATAAAATACATGTTTCCACACATTTGGTGTAGGAACCAAAAATTTATTTTATATAATCAGGATATCCTTGATTTATAAGGGAAAAAGATGAAGAGTCAATTGTACTCCTGCAAGATTGTGGCCAAATTCACTGTGAACAGATCTGTGTCCACAGCGGCAGCACAACACAAAAAAAAGAACATAATCAAAATTGGTGACATTTGTGTGAGAAAATTGTGCGCATCCAAAACCAAAACACTCACGTACATGTACCAGCTGGACCATAGAAGGTTTCCTCTTCACCAAAAGGAGCAATTTCTATGTGTGAAGCTCTCCTTTGCAGAGAGAAAACAAAAGGTAATTTAGCCATATATTCTGTATGGACTACATTGGGCCCTGGAGACCTTCAGAGGTATCTGCATCTCTCCATTGATCATTTAACAACTTCCTGTAGGCCAAATAGTTCTGCACATCCTAAAATGCTGGCTTATCCACATACAAGTAAGCTATCTGAGTTATTCATGCTGATCATGACCTCAGGGCCCTTCAAGCAGCACTCTGCACTGGGCATTTTGCTAACACTTTGTGCAAGGACATGTTGTCCTGAAAAGCGGATTTGTTGCCCGATGTGCAATAAGTCAATTCTCACACACACAGGAGAGAGATTGTTCAGATTTCTTTGCCTAGTATGCAAACTAGAACGCATGCTCAGTTCTTTTCTCCACCTTTCTCTTTTGGGTAGTCGGTATAATTTGGGTAGGGGGCTCATGGTCGGTGGTCGCGGAGACCCTGGCCCAAATTACCTTTCCCCTAGTTTCTCAATATTTCTGGCACTTCCAAATGGTTTCTCAGGGTCTGTTGATCAGACTAAACGATTTCTTCTACCTCTTGACAATCACGTCTTAATTGATGCATTGTTTGGGTGAATATTAACTAACATAATGGTAGAACTGTACAATAGCCATCCTTAGCAGTACCTAGCAACTATTTGCAAAATTATCTGTGACATTCTTAACTATGGAACTATGAAGAACTATCTGTAACTTCTTAGCTACAGAATCATGATTAACTCTTAACTTCAATGCCAGATATCAATTCCCCCCTTTGAGACTTATATAGCTTAAAGCATTTTTAAGTCTCACTTTAATCCATTATACTTCCCTGGCCTACGGAGGGGTATGCACTGGATAAGGCAACAAGTAATGATAATCACAATTACAAACAACAAAATGAATACAAATATTTGTTTCAACCAACTTAAATTGGGAAGCCATGAAGTCAACCAAGAGAGGTCCAATCCTTCTTGTTCTGTAAATTTAGAAGCCAACTCTTTCAACTGTTGGATTTTCTTTTCTATCAGTAGCGAATTGTCAGAAAGATTGAAACAACACATCCCCTTAAATTCTCCACACCCATGATTGTGCCTCAGTAATAAATAATCTATAGCCGCTCGATTTTCTAAGGTAGCTTCTCTGATTTGAACCATTTCAGTTCCCAAAGCTGTCAAAGCTTGTGAAGTATAGTTTATATCCTTTACCAAGGTACAAGCAATTCTCTTTATTGTGTGGTAGTTCACGGCTACTCCTAGTCCTGGTGTCAATATTGCAGCGGCTGTCATCTCACCATCACTGTACAAGGTGACTTGGGAATCACAGTCTTCGGGCAACTGATGGGACAGTTCTTTTTGATCTGTTTTCATGCTTTAAATCTTCCTTATTTAATGGTAAAGGAGCTAATCTTCCTACGGAGCAAGGACCTCCAGTTATATTAGCCAGCACATAGGTATAAGCAATTTGTCCACAAAGTAAAAACCACCCTAAAGGTAATTTGGCATGGGCCCAGCCGGAAGAATTCCTCGTATTTTAACTTTCAGCATTCCTTTTCCTTTGATTTTAGTTGTCCTTCCCATATTATACAATTGGTTGAGAAGTCAGATTAGCATCAAAACTCTTAAACATTGTATAGTTCCTTAATAACGCCAAAGGGGTTGGAACTCCTATTAAACAGGAACTATACATTTCTCCTACCGAATTCCCTGCATCCAAACAGAAGGAGGACATGTTGGTTACTTCTTTGGCTAATGGCTCCCAAATGTTTCTATTCCGATCCCATTTTGGTAATAGAATTTGAGAATCATCATTTCTTATCCAAGACATCAAAACACCCATAATGACTAACCCTTTCATTACTGATTAAAAGATTAAATTCGCTATACCAACAATACAATAGATACTATTCCTAGCAAAACTATAAAAAAATATTTCTCCTTGGATTTAACCTAATTGAATAAATGATTTGGCACAATTCATCAAATGCGACTCAGTCTCAGTTTCAAAGGTCCCTTTTGTATGGATGTCCACAGATGAGGAGGTGTCGTCTTTATCCTAGCATAGTGGATCCACAATTCAGCACCCTTAAGCTTCACTGCAGTATTTGTGGTTAGCAGCACCTGGTAGGGTCCTTTCCACCTTTCTGCGAGTGGTTTGTCTTTCCACGTCCGTAGGTATACTGAGTCTCCGGGCCTGAAGGTGAATCCAAAGGCACAGGAGCTTTAACCTGGATGTACCTGTGGAGAGAGTTAATGACCTTGCCCAAAGATATCAAATAATCACTTAAAATTTGTTCTCCTTTCAGGTGCATCTGACTACCTTTTCCTGTCAAAATTTGCAACATAAGGCTTTCCATATAATATTTCAAATGGACTAACTTTCTCTTTGTTCTAGGAGTTATTCTAATTCTAAGTAGTGCCAATGGTAAAACCTCGGTCCATTTCATCTGCGTTTCTTGACATAATTTCCTAATTTGCTGTTTGATTGTTTGGTTCATTCTCTCTACCTTTCCACTAGACTGTGGTCTCCATGGGATATGCAAATCCCATTTAATTTGCAAAAATCTAGAAACTTCCTGAATGATTTCTGCTATAAAATGGGGTCCTCTATCTGATGAAAATCCTTCGGGTACTCCAAATCTAGGTATTATTTCTTTTAGAAGTACTTTTACTACTTCCCTGGCTTTGTTGGTGTGACACAGGAAAGCTTCTGGCCAGCCCGAAAAGGTATCAACAACTACTAATAAATATTTATACCCCTTGCATTTTGGTAACTTCGAAAAATCAATTTGCCAGTGATTCCCAGGCATAGACCCTCTTTTTACCTCTCCTGGTAAGGGTCTTTTTTTAACTTTAGGATTATTTCTCAAACAAATCTCACATCCTTGTGCAATACCTTTGGCGATCTTTAACATATTAATGCCTACTCCATATGATCGCACCATTTCTTCTAAGACTTCCACTCCCATATGAGTAGTACCATGAGTTCATTCCATGAGTTCCCTCATTATTTGAGGGTAACTATACATTGTCCATCTGGAGTTTTCCTACCGTCCTTCAGGAGTCTTTATACATTTTAGAAATTCAGCTAGTTTATCTTCCTTCCCTGTATATCAGGAACATTAATGTTAAAAGTTCTTTCAGGGACTAAGGCTGCTATGTTTGTGTATAGAGCAGCTCTTTTTGCAGTCTCATCAGCTTTTCGATTTCCTTTGATTACATCCATCTGTCTGGATTGATGGGCTTTGCAATGTATCACTGCCACTTCCTTCAGTCTGTTGGACTGCTTCGAGCAATCTTCCTTGCTGTATTTTATAGGGTTTCCCTTGTGATGCTTTCCTTCCAGATTGCACCATGTTGCATGTATTATTCCAAAGGCATATTTTGGATTGGCTCACTTCCTTCTGACATCTCTAAGGCTCAGGTTAATGCACTTAACTTGGCCGTCTGAGCAGAAGCGTTCACTGGCAGTGGTTGTGCCTCTATCTCTTCTTCCAGAGTAACGACAGCATATCCAGCTTTCTGCTCCCCCTTGATGACAAAAACTGTTCCCGTCAGTAAACAGTTCCCAATCAGGATCTCGTAAGGGGACGTCTTTCAGGTCTGCACAGCTGGAATATACCTGTTCAATAGTTTGTAAACAATCATGTGCCACTTCTTCTCCTTCATGTAACAGAGAGGCTGGATTTAAGGCACTAGACGCTTTCATTATGATGTCTTCCTGTTCAAGCAGTATTGCTTGGTATTGTACCATCCTGCTCGGGGACAGCCAATGATGTCCTTTCTGTTCTAATACTGCTGCAACAGCATGCGGTGCATAAACAGTGATTTTCTGTCCCAAAGTCCTGAATGACTTGTGCCTTTTTCCGTGACATTCTATATCCTGCTAGCCCCAAAAAGTTCAATAGACTTATGGTTATTTTTTATATTCTTCAGCCATGTCCGCCCCCAGCAGTATATCATCTACATACTGTAACAAGGTAACATTAGCTTCCTTACCTTGCCACTGTTCCAGTTCCTTCGCAAGTACATTACCAAAAATCGTGGGGCTGTTCTTGAATCCTTGGGGAAGCATTGTCCAGCATAACTGCATTTTCCGTCCTGTCGTGGGACTTTCCCATTTAAAGGCAAACAACTTCTGGCTTTGTTCTTCTAAGGGAATGCAGAAGAAAGCATTCTTCAAGTCTAATACTGTAAAATAAACATTGGAGTCAATTATGGTCCGCTACTATTTGATCGATAGTTCCTCAAATCTCGTACCAGTCTGTATTCCTGTGCTTAACTAGTCCATATTTGAGGAAATTGTTTAGAATAGGTTCCAGTCCAACACGGGCTTCCAATTTCATAGGATACTGTTTTCGTCTTAACCGGTTTAGCTCCTGACTTCAATTTTATTTTTACCGGTTCAGTCGATTTAGCTTTCCAGCTGCTCGGTTTGCCCATACAAAAGGGATCACAGCATCCTCTAATTCAGAAAGAGAGTTGTCTGGCATCTCTTCTTCTCTGGTTTCTGTTACCTTCATTGATTCCTGTAACACATTAGTTTGTGCTTCCCAAGTGTTATTTTGTGGAATATGAAATCTGATTTTGTTTCTATTTGCGCCCCTAATTTGTTTAACAAATCCCTTCCCATTAGAGGCATAGGACATTCTGGCATATATATAAAAAATTCATGTACCAACATTTTATTACCAATTTTGCATTTAATCGGTTAAAAGAAAGGTCTAACCTCTCGTTTTCCTGTTGCACCAATGACAGCCATGGAATATTTACCCATAGGTCCCTTACAGCTATTTAATACAGAATAGGTTGTCCCCGTGTCAACTAAAAATTTGACTATATCGTTCCCCAGCTTAACATCAACCAGGGGTTCAGCTGGGGATTCCACTTCCTCAACCCCTGGTCCTCATCAATCCAAGTCTTCATTGACAAAATTAGCTGTTGGTATTCCTTAATCATTAATCTCCCTGTACTTGAATTTGGGGTTCCAATCTGGCTCTTGAGTTGGCATAAACGATCAGGGTCATCCCTATCATTTTGTCTTTTTTTTTTTTTTTTTTTCTTCCCCTTGCCTTTTCTATAAACCATTCTTTTTTCTTCTGGTGTAAATAAATTATTCAACAATCAACAATTATTTTAAAAGACATATCATCACATATTATCAGGGTGATCTTGATATCACCCTGCAGATTCTCTCCAATTTATCAAATCCGACATTGTAAATGGTACTTTTACATGCACTAGTAAACTGTCCGGACCTACTGCCTGGCGAAGGAGGGCCTGAATTACAGGATGTCGTTGCACCCGAGTTCTCCCTGCTATTGGGCTAAAAGCTTCACTACCTCTTTCACTGCCTCCCTCTCCATTATTAACACTTTCTTTACCTGGAGCTACTAACATCTGAATATCTTCCTCCTCCTCTCCCAGCTTCAGGCACCTTTTTCCAACACTGTAAGCAGAACAACACCTCGGTGCTTTCTTCATATCTTTCATCATCATCATTACATTTGAATCAGAAACCAACAAATTACATTGTTTTCGTGTTTCATGGTAATTTCTCAATAAATCAACATACAATACTTCATCCCATTTATCCAACCTCCTACAAAGTAACATCAACTGCAAATTGTTTATCCAACCTTCTAAAAAAATAATATCAATTGCAAAATTGTATTATAATTTGAGGATCCTTTTTCTGGCCATTTTTCCTCATCGTCCAATTTATACTTTGGCCACTATTGAGTACAATATTCTGTAAGTTTCTTTTTGTTAGGGGATCCCCTCTGAATTTGCCCCAGTGTTTCAAAATACAACCTGGTGGGGAACAAGGAGTTATTACAGATGGTTGGGCGCCATATTTTTCTTTCCAAAAAGAATGTTCTAAACCACGATGCCATATACTCCAGTCATCACTGTCCAAACGTATATGACTATTTCCCTTACAACAACCAGTACGTTTTAAACTAGACGTATATGACCCCTTATGTATGCATACAATAACCTTAAACCAAGATTTCATATACTCCAGTCGTCACTGTCCAAGCATATATGACCCCTTATGCATGCAAATAACAACCCATTAAGCAATATCTCTTATAGCAAGCGTTGCACCGTTGTATCGCTTACCCACTCCGGCTGGGGACAATACTCACGGAGTCCCCGATCAAAGGGTTGGTGCGCGCTGGAGTCCAGGAGAGCGTCTCCCCACCGGCAGCCGGCAAGTCGATCTGGGCAAGGCGTCACGGCAGTCCCATCTGGGGTGCCAAAACCTGTTGTCCGAAAAGCGGATTCGTTGCCCGGTGTGCAATAAGTCAATTCTCACACACACAGGAGAGATATCGCTTTTTTATTCAGGCCTGGGTGCTCAGGGGATCTCCACAAATCAAGCACACCTTACGCCAGTTCTCTTGTCATATTTATACACAAAAGTTACAAATTAGTACGCTCCCCGTTACAATGATTGGTTCAGACTTCTTCGCCTAGTATGCAAACTGGAATGCATGCTCAGTTCTTTTCTCCGTCTTTCTCTTTGGGTAGTCGGTATAATTTGGGTAGGGGGCTCATGGGTCGGTGGTCGCGGAGGACCCTGGCCCAAATTACCTTTCCCCTAGTTTCTCAATATTTCTGGCACTTCCAAATGGTTCTTCAGGGTCTGTTGATCAGACTAACGATTCTTCTACCTCTTGACAATCACGTCTTAATTGATGCATTGTTTGGGTGAATATTAACTAACCATAATGGTAGAACTGTACAATAGCCATCCTTAGCAGTACCTAGCAACTATTTGCAAAATTATCTGTGACATTCTTAACTATGGAACTATGAAGAACTATCTGTAACTTCTTAGCTACAGAATCATGATTAACTCTTAACTTCGATGCCGGATATCAGACATATTCCACCCTTGAATATGAAGTCAGGTTTTAATAAACAAGCAGCTTGGCACTTTCTCACAGACATTTCATACTTACTCCTAGTAAGCACAGAATTTATGATTAGAATATGATTCCATGATTCTATGAATGGCACAGGATTTGTACAAGCAGAATCAATATAGTGCAATCTATAAATAGCATAATGCAGAATTTACAATACAACTTAACTTATAATTTCTAATCACCTGGACCCTCTGCAGGTCAGGTCAAATCTTAATACATGGTTTTCTGTATCAATATAATGATCATAATCGAGAGTCAAAAATAATATAAAAGAATACGAGTCACTCAATCCTCAGAGGAAGCAGATGACGATGCAGGCATCCCTGGCCACCAGGGGGGGTCACAGGTCTCACTGTCCAACAGAAGTTCTGGTCCAAATTCCCCCACTTAGGACTTGTAACTGCTTGATTTTATAGACAGTGCTCTGTGCGCTGTTACACTTCCCTGTTCTGTGACGGGGTCATCAACAACACCCAGCCAGCTGGGTGCCTGGGACCTTCAATGCCAGTAAGGAAGGGAGTAATTGGCCTGGCACCCAGGAATCTTGAGGCTGGTAGGGAGAGGAAGAAGAAATCTGTTTGGTTTGTCTACTTGGTACACAGGACCTTCAGGGCCTGATAATGAGGGGAAAGGGGACTAATATGTGGCCCACTCGATCACAGAGAATGGCTGCTTGCCTTATAAAATGGCATTAGTTATGCTAACCACGTTACCAAGGGTTGGGAGCTAGGGGTACCGGTCACACTCATTGAGAAAATTTCTGCCTTCATCCACCTGTAGTGGTTGGGCCACTTAAAGGCTATTATTAGTTATTCCCTTAATTTACACGATTTAAGTCTGCCTATAGTGTGGATTGGATACAGTTTTGGTGAGAGGGGATTGGAGGGGTTTTGATCTCCTTTCCTCCTTCCCATCAACATCAATGAATGAAATTAATACTCCACAGTCCTGCAACATGGTCACATCTGGACAGACCTATTTAGTCAAACCGAGTCCATAACTGGCCCCGTGGATCTGAGTTTTCCAGATCCTTCTTTTATGGAGCACAGAGCTGGCAGCATGGGGCTGTGCAATCCATCTGCGGGGATTTGACTTGCTTTTTAAGAGTGCATGAAATTACATACAGAAAATGTTAAAAGGAAACTAAATGAGTAAAATTCAGTCCTCACGATTGTTACCACTACTATTGTTTTAATTGACTCACTATCAGCTTGGTCACAGCAGCACTAATCAAAAGGGTAAATGTTAAGGAAGACCAGCAGAATAATTATACTAGAATATTGACAGTCAATGGAGTTAACAGAGTTGAGTATGTTTTAACAAAACTAGGAATTTATAAAACTATTTTCTAGTGTTGGCAGAGCATTAGAAGATACAGAACGAAGGTACTGGTGCAACAAAGCTGACCAAGCCCTGAAATCAAGTTGTGCATTCACTCTGTCAGGAAGGCAGCTGCCAAAGGGGCATCATCTTGATTTCTCAGCAAACAAGTTTGAAAAACTCCTAATGGCATCAGTCTTTTGGCTGCCAAATCCCACATTGCTTTATTAAATTCAACAGTGGCTTCCCTCATCCACTTCTTTTTCAAAGGAAAGAAACTATGCTGTAATTTTATTCTTTTGGCTTGAATACCTGAAAATGTTAAATGGGAAATTTTAGGTATTGGGGAAGGGTTGCTTGAATTGGTTTTTGATTAAACTTAAAGATTAATCAAAGCTTGAGGAAAGCCAATTTTTGTAGGATTACATAGGACAGTATGGGATCAAGTTAGCTGTTTTTAGAGCAGAGAGAGAATCATCTGATTTCCATCATTAATAAAACTGTTTGTATCATGTATGGTGAGAGAAGTCTCCCAGGTGGCACTCCTGAGAAGAAGTCCCTAAATGCACCCACTTCTGCACTTCAACTTTTCGAAACTTCTCTGCAAATAGAATTTAGGAAACCTGACAGTGAAATGAGACATGCCAATCAATATTAGGGGACTTATCCATCTCTCTGCTGGAGGTATGAGAAAGACGGAAGCCTTCAGCAGTCCTGAGCCACATGGGACTGACACAGCATATCTTTGGTATTGCTGATTCCCAATCTGGGGGTCATGACCCCACGGTGGATAGTGAGGCTATTTTCTGGGGAATGCAAAAGTTTTCTTCAGAAACTGAGTGTCTATTTAAATCTGTTTATAGACTTTCTGACTAAGAAGATAAGCTCCAGGAACTGTTTCCTTGACTAATCAATGTATGAAAACAGACCATGGCCAGATCCTGAGACAGGACAGAAGAAATAGTGTTCCTTCTCTCCCCCCGACTCTGCCCAGCAGAGCAGACCTGAAAGAGGTTCTCTGCCAGCAAAATCAAATATTCTGTGTAACCAGAGCTTCCCTTCAAAAGGCCAAAGGCTTCTCCCAGTTCTCCACTGACCTGCCAATGTGAGGAGAGCATGCTGTATCCAGGCATGCCAGTATGCCTGCTTTAGACACAGGCTAACATGTGCCATCTTACAGCAAAACATTTTATAACTGCCTGTCTTAGGGGAGGCAGTGTCATCTGATAGTGAGGTCACTGCGCCGTGTTGCCTTGTGTTGCCAGCTCTGCAAAATAACCACATTTTGCTTTCCTGTTTCCTCCAGAAACAGAAGATTCCGCCCAGTGTAGTAGGAAAGGCATATTACTGATGTCCTATTTCTTTTTGCTGGAGTAAAAGAATAGAATTTGCTTAGCCTTAATGTCAAAATTTCTTTTGCAAGTATTCCTTGCTATGATACTGTATGGGGTCTGGCTGAGATGGAGTTAATTTTCCCCATAGCAGCCCTCCTAGTGCTGTGCTGTGTATTGGTAGCTAGAAAGGTGTTGGTAACACACCAGTGTTTTGGCTACTACTGAGCAGTGATGACACAGCATCAAGGCTGTCTCTCCAACATTTCTCCCCCCCTGCTCAGCAGTAGGCTGGGGGTGGGCAAGATCTTGGGAGGGGACACAGCCAGGACAGCTGACCCCAACTGACCAAAGGGATATTCCATACCACATGACGTCTGCTCAGCAATAAGCAGCAGAGAGAAAGGAGGAGGAAGCGGATGTCCGGCCACTTCCTGGGAAGTAGGGCTTCAGTATCCATACCCCTTACTCCGGAAGACAAACATTGTAAAAAAAAACACAAACCAAGCAACAAATGCCCCCACCCTGTTCCTCCCCCTATCTCTCAGCTTCTTATTGCTGAGCAGACGTCATACGGTATGGAATATCCCTCTGGTCAGTTGGGGTCAGCTATCCTGGCTGTGTCCCCTCCCAAGATCTTGCCCACCCCCAGCCTGCTACTGGGGGGGAAAAGAAATGTTGGAAAGACAGCCTTGAGGTGTGCTGGCACTGCTCAGTAGTAGCCAAAACACTGGTGTGTTATCAACACCTTGCTAGCTACCAATACACAGCACAGCACCATGAGGGCTGCTGTGGGGAGAATTAACTCCATCTCAGCCAGACCCAATACAATCTCCACCCCTTATTCCGTACCATTTGTGTCATGCTCATGCTCCACACACTTTAATACATATATATATTTTATAACCATTTCATTGTATTTACTTCTTATTAACTACTATCTCCAGTCCTTTAACAGATAGATGTTACTCTCCCGTTCCATGAGCTTCCTCCGCTCCTCCAGATGTTCATAAGAACAGACTATGCCTTGGGCCCAATACGTCAGGATGGGTGTTCAGGACAGGAGTAGCAGTATGTTCAGTTGTTGGGCACCAACACCAGCTTGCTTTGGGCTGTTGTTGCATTCGTCTGGCTCCTTGCGAAACTTGCTCTTCGTTGGTTTGGGTCATTCCTTCTACATTACTTCCTAGAAAGTACAACTCACATTACAGATTATTTTACCCCAAGGCTAAATCTCCTTGAGGCACACACCGGGTCTCCCCATTCTTCCACATTACCCACCAAGTACACCCAGGTCCTTGAACGAAGACAATCCCAGGAATGGGTTTGCCTTTTCCCATGGGAGGAGCAATCCACACCGCCTTCCCCAGCCACTTTCCCATGTGCACTACAGGGACCTTGTCTCCTCCCACAGTATGTAGGGGTTTTGTTTGGGCAGGACCAGGATGGTTAGCAGATCCTCTGGTATTAATCAGCCAAGTGGCTTCTGCTAAATTTGTATCCCAGTGATTCCATGCCCCATTACCTAATGCCCTCAGCATAGTCTTTAACAGTCCATTATATCTCTCAATCTTTCCAGAGGCTTGTGGGTGATAGGGAATGTGATACACCCACTCAATGCCATGTTTCTTTGCCCAGGAGCTTATGACGTTATTTCGAAAATGAGTCCCGTTGTCTGATTCAATCCTTTCTGGGGTACCATGTCGCCACAAAATTTGCCTCTCAAGGCCTAGGATGGTGTTTCGGGCAGTGGCATGGTTTACAGGAAATGTCTCTAGCCAACCAGTAGTTGCTTCCACCATGGTGAGTACGTAGCGCTTGCCTTGGCGTGTTCGTGGCAGTGGCCCAATAGAGTCAATCTGCCAGGCCTCGCCATATTGAAAACCCAGCCACCGCCCTCTATTCCAGGGAGATTTACTCGTGTCGCTCGCTTGATTGCAGCACATATTCACATTCATGAGTGACTTGTGTGATGGCCTCCATGGTCAGGTCCACCCCTCGATCACGAGCCCATCTGTATGTTGCATCTCTCCCTAGATGTCCTGATGTTTCATGGGCCCTTCGAGCTACAAATAGCTGTCCTGGTTTCAGCTGAGAGGATTGATTTTCTTCATAGTAGCTAGTGTGGGGATACGTTCTGGATTTGTGCTGGAGACAGCATTGATAATATAGAGATGTTTTTGTTCTATGATGGACCTATTGTTGAGCAGTGTTTACGTGGGGCCAAGGCCTTTTTGTGCTTCTTGCACTGCCCTGCCAGCGGGATGGCTGGGGTGGACAAGAAGTTGGGAGGAGACACAGGGACAGGACAGGTGACCCAAACTGACCAAAGGGATATTCATACTATATGACGTCATGCTCAGTTTATAGGAGCTTGGGGGAAGAGGGGGGGAGGGGGGGGCGGTGGCATTCGGAGCGATGGCGTTTGCCTTCCCAAGTCACCGTTACGCGTGACAGAGCCCTGCTTTCCTGGAGATGGCTGAACACCTGCCTGCCCATGGGAAGTGGTGAATGAATTCCTGGCTTTGCTTTGCTTGTGCGCGCGGCTTTTGCTTTACCTATTAAACTGTCTTTATCTCAACCCACAAGTTTTCTCGCTTTAACTCTTCCAATTCTCTTCCCCATCCTGATGGGGGGAGTGAACGAGCGGCTGCGTGGTGCTCAGCTGCCGGCTGGGGTAAAACCACGACAATAGCTCACCCTTACGCTCCCAGTCCAGGTCCACTTGAGCTACTTCAATTTGGGCAGCCTTGTCTACCTGTTCATTGTTTTGATGTTCTTCAGTGGCGCGGCTTTTGCGTATGTGAGCATCTACATGACGTACCTTCACAGCCATGTTTTCTACCCGGGCAGCGATGTCCTGCTACAATGCAGCAGCCCAGATGGGTTTACCCCTGCGCTGCCAATCGGTCTTCTTCCACTGCTGTAGCCACCCCCATAGGGCATTAGCCACCATCCAGGAGTCAGTATAGAGATAGAGTACTGGCCACTTTTCTCGTTCAGCAATCTTTAGGGCTAGCGGAATGGCTTTCACTTCTGCGAACTGACTTGACTCACCTTCTCCTTCAGTGGCCTCAACGACTTGTCGTGTGGGACTCCATACAACAGCTTTCCACTTCCGATGGTTTCCTACAACACGACAGGATCCATCAGTAAACAGAGCATAACGCCTTTCATCTTCTGGTAACTCATTAGATGGTGGTGCCTCTTGGGCACGAGCTACCTCCTCAGGCAGTGCTCCAAAATCTCTGCCTTCTGGCCAGTCCATAATCTCTTCCAGGATTCCTGGGTGGTTGGGTTTCCCCAGTTGAGCTCGCTGCGTGATTAGTGCTACCCACTTACTCCACGTAGTGCTGGTTGCGTGATGTGTAGAGGGAATGTTTCCTTTGAACATCCAGTGTAGCACGGGCAACCTCAGTGCCAAGAGGAGAGATGCTTCTGTACCAACAACTTCTCGAATCCCCTCATATGCTGCTAAGATCTCTTTTTCAGTTGGGGTGTAGTGGGCTTCTGATCCTCGATACCCCCGGCTCCAAAACCCTAATGGTCGACCTCGGGTTTCTCCTGCTGTTTTCTGCCAGAGGCTCCAGGTGAGGCCATGCTCCCCAGCTGCAGTGTAGAGTACATTCTGTACAGCTGGTCCTGTCTGGACAGGTCCAAGAGCTACTGCACGAGCTATTTCCTGTTTGATATGCTCAAAGGCTTGTTGTTGCTCAAGGCCCCATTCAAAATAGTTCTTTTTCCGGGTTACTCGATAGAGAGGGCTCACAAGCTGACTCTAACCTGGAATATGCATTCTCCAGAACCCCACAAGGCCCAGGAAGGCTTGTGTTGCCTTCTCGTTAGCTGGTGGAGACATAGCTGCTATCTTGTTGACCACATCCATAGGCACATGACGGCGTCCATCCTGCCATTTTATTCCCAAAAACTGGATCTCTTGTGCAGGTCCCTTGACCTTGCTTTTCTTTATGGCAAAACCAGCTTTCAGAAGAATCTGAATTACTCTGTTGTGATTTAGCCCCAGCTGACAGCTATGTACCATGCACCTGCTCGCTCAGTTCCCCCTGGTGGGATGGGGGAGAGAACTGGAAGTGTGAAAGTGAGAAAACTTGTGGGTTGAGATAAAAACGGTTTAATAGGACAAACAAAAAAATGGAAGATAATAATAATAAAAAATACAATTTCTCAACACCCAAAGTTGATGCCGCGAAAGGCTCCCAGCTGCCCCACGTTTCAGGTCACATGAAAAAGCAAAGCAAAACAAGGAATTAATTCACCACTTCCCATTGCCAGACAGGTGTTCAGCCATCTCCAGGAAAGTAGGGCTCCATCACATGTAACAGTGTCCTGGTTCTGGCGAGGATAGAGTTAATTTTTACAAGGAACCAGGAAAGGTGAGCCAAGATGGCCGGGGCTATTGCATACCATGTGATGTCATGCTCACCATAAAAGGGGGCTAGTCGGGGAGGGGCAGGTTCGGTGTGGCTCCGGGATGGGCTGAGCGTCTGGTTGGTCCTGGGACTGGTAAAATGTCTCTGTTATCACCCATTGTTACTATCTGTTATCAGTACTTTTGTTGATTATTTTCCCTCTCCCTTGCTGTCCCAGTAAACTGCCCTTATCCCAACCCTCGAGGCTTTGCTGTTGTTTTTCCGTTCTCCTCCACATCCCACCGGGGGAGGGGTGAGCGAGCGGCAGTGTGGTGCTCAGCTGCCGGCTGGGGCTAAACCACATCAGTCCTTTTTGGCGCCCAATGTGGGGCTCGAGGGGTTGTGATAACGACAAGTCTGACCCAAGTGTGTTAAAACAAAGTTGTTATAAGCATTTATAATGTTATTGAAACAGTCACTGGTCATAATGATGTTCTGTTTGGTCACATGACTCTGTTTTGTAAACCCATGTTTACTCTATGTAATCCCTGTGGCGCTGTTTATCACCTCTGGGAGAGGGGTTCGTGTACTGTGTGATAACGACTTATGATAACATATCATCGATGGTCATGAGTCTGAGATGGTACTTGTATGTAGCATTTCGGTCAGGCCTGTACCTCGGTCAATATCTTTCAGAATTGATTAATAATTGGACCCAATCTATGGGGAAGATGGGGGGGATACCTTCTCCCACTCTTTCACCTCCCCTTTTCCCTTTTGGTTGGTTACAACAATTTTTGAGTATTTTGAATACCCTTGGAATGTTCAGGCCAGTATATTCCTGTTGCTAGGTCTCCTGCATGCTTTCCAAGTCCTGTTCAGGGTTAGCAAAAATTGTTTTAAGAGTACCACCCAGGGATCTTCCCTGAGGCTGAATAGTCAGGGTTGGCATAGCATGTGGGAGAATATGGGCGGGTATCTAGAGACCTTTTCACCCCCAATGGTTTGGAGCTTCACTCCTGAACAACTGCAAGACCCTGATAAAATGGTAGAATATTTGAAAGAATAATGCTGTGGGTATTCCAAGGAGACTCAACTTACTGCGCTGTGCTGGGCCCTGGCCACAATCTATCAAACACTGCTTGATAGTAGACAGCACCATCCAGGGGGAGAGAGAGAGAGAGCAGACCCACAGGCACTTCAGCTGCCCAAGCCCCTGCAGCAGGCACTGTAGCTGAGCCAAAAGATCAACCCACACCAGTATCAGTCGCCCCTATACACAAAAAGAAATACACAAGGAAATCGGTTCGCTTAGTGAAAGAAGATGATGAACCGGAACCATCACAAGAACAGGGGGAAGGGACAGAACCAGAAGTGATCACTCGATCCCTGTCCCTGAGTGAGCTGCAAGATATGCGGAAGGATTTCAGCCGCCTTCCAGGGGAGCACATCGTTACCTGGCTGCTCCGCTGCTGGGATAACGGGGCCAGTAGCCTGGAACTGGAGGGCAGGGAGGCCAAGCAGCTGGGATCCTTGTCTAGGGAAGGGGGCATTGACAAGGCAATCGGGAAGAAGGCACAGGCCCTCAGCCTCTGGAGGCAACTCCTGTCAAGTGTGAGGGAAAGGTATCCTTTCAGCGAAGATGTCGTATGTCAGCCAGGCAAGTGGACCACCACGGAGAGAGGTATCCAGTACCTGAGGGAATTAGCTGTGCGGGAGATGGTTTATTATGATCCGGACAACGCACAGTTGCCCACAGACCCCGATGAAGTCCAATGTACCCGACCCACGTGGCAAAAATTTGTGCAAAAAGTGCACCATCATCGTACGCCAACTCACTGGCAGTAATCGACTGGAAGAGTGAAGAGGCACCCACGGTGGACAAAGTGGCTGGCCCGACTCAATCAGTATGAAGAGAGCCTTTCTTCCTCCCTTGTCTCGGCTGTGGAGAAACTGTCCCAGGACGTCTGGCACGCAAAGAGGATATATCTTACTCCCCACCTGCACAGAACCCGCATTTCAGCTGTTAGGAGCAAGCGTTTTTCTTGCTCCGGAGAGGGGATATGGAGCATACACACCATGAGGTATCCTGTGGTTTTATCAGCGCGACCATGGAGGAGACGTGAGGAAATGGGATGGGAAGCCTACCTCAACCCTGCGGGCACGCGTATGTGAGCTACAAGGCAAGCCAGTCGTAAAAAGGGACTCTTCCAGAAAGAATGCTGCTCCAGTTTCCACCGGGCAGCCCCCCAGACCAAGTGAAAGGCCAGATCGCACTTCTGATCCTCTTGAAAGGGACCTCTAAGTCCTTTTTGCAAGAGGTGAGTAGTGACTATGATGAGCAGGATTAGAGGGGCCCTGCCTCCAGCCAGGTGGAGGAGAGGGACAACAGGGTGTATTGGACTGTGTGGATCCAATGGCCTGGCACGTCAGATCCACAGGAGTATAAAGCCCTAGTGGACACTGGTGCACAGTGTCCCTAATGCCATCGAACTATGAAGGGGTGGAACCGATATCTATTTCTGGAGTGACGGGGGGGATCCCAACAGTTGACTCTGTTGGAGGCTGAACTGGGAATGAGTGGCAAAAAGCACCCCATTGTGACTGGGCCGGAGGCTCCATGCATCCTGGCATAGACTACCTCCGGAAAGGGGTATTTCAAAGACCCAAAAGACTACTGGTGGGCTTTTTGGAATAGCTGCCTTGGAAGCGGAGGAAATTGAACCATTGTCTAGTTTGCCCGGTCTCTCGGAGGACCCTTCTGTTGTAGGGTTGCTGAGGGTTGAAGAGCAACAGGTGCCAATCGCTACCACAATGGTGCACTGGTGGCAATACCGCACCAACAGAGACTCCCTGGTTCCCATTCATAAGCTAATTCGCCAACTGGAGGGTCAGGGAGTGATCAGCAGAACCCACTCACCCTTCAACAGTTCCCTATGGCCAGTGCGGAAGTATGCCACAATGGATATAGCTAATGCATTTTTCTCGATCCCTTTGGCAGCAGAGTGCAGGCCACAGTTTGCCTTCACTTGGAGGGGCCTCCAGTACACCTGGAACAGACTGCCCCAGGGGTGGAAACACAGCTCCACCATTTGCCATGGCCTGATCCAGACTGCACTGGAAAAGGGTGAAGCCCCAGAGCACCTGCAATACATTGATGACATCATTGTATGGGGCAACACAGCAGCAGAGGAAGTTTCTGAGAAAGGGAAGAAAATAATCCAAATCCTGCTGCAGGCTGGCTTTGCCATAAAACAAAGTAAGGTGAAGGGGCCTGCGCAGGGAAATCCATTTTTAGGCATAAGGTGGCATGATGGGCAGCATCAGATCCCAATGGATATTATCAACAACATAGGAGCCATGTCCCCACCAACCAACAAAAAGGAGACACAGGCCTTCTTAGGTGTTGTGAGTTTCTGGCGAATGCACATTCCAAATTACTGTCTCATTGTAAGCCCTCTCTACCAAGTAATCTGGAAGAAGAATGATTTCAAATGGGGCCCTGAGCAACGACAAGCTTTTGAACAAATTAAACAAGAAATTGTTCATGCTGTAGCTCTTGGACCAGTCCGGGCAGGATCAGATGTAAAGAATGTGCTGTACACCGCAGCCGGGGAGAATGGCCCTACCTGGAGTCTCTGGCAGAAAGCACCAGGGGAGACTCGAGGTCGACCCCTGGGGTTTTGGAGTCAGGGATACAGAGGATCTTAGGCCTGCTACACTCCAACAGAAAAGGAGATATTGGCAGCCTATGAAGGGGTTCGAGCTGCTTCAGAGGTGATTGGCACTGAAGGACAGCTCCTCCTGGCACCCCGACTGCCAGTGCTGGGCTGGATGTTCAAAGGGAGGGCCCCTTCTACACATCATGCAACTGATGCTACGTGGAGTAAGTGGGTTGCACTGATCACACAACGGGCTCGAATAGGAAGCCCCAGTCGTCCAGGGATTCTGGAAGTGATCACAGACTGGCCACAAGGGAAAGGTTTCGGAATGTTGCCAGAGGAGGAGGTGACACGTGCTGAAGAAGCCCCACCGTATAATAAACTAACAGAAAATGAGAAGCCGTACACCCTCTTCACTGATGGGTCCTGTCGCATTGTGAGAAAGCATCGAAGGTGGAAGGCCGCTGTATGGAGTCCTACACGGCAAGTTGCAGAAGCTGCTGAAGGAGAAGGTGAATAGAGCCAGTTTGCAGAGGTGAAAGCCATCCAGCTTGCTTTAGATACTGCTGAAGGAGACAAGTGGCTGATGCTCTACCTCTATACTGATTCATGGATGGTGGCCAATGCCCTGTGGGGGTGGTTACAGCAGTGGAAGCGGAGCAACTGGCAGGGCAGAGGCAAACCCATCTGGGCTGCCCCATTGTGGCAAGATATTGCTGCCTGGCTAGAGAAGCTGATTGTAAAGGTACGTCATGTAGATGCCCACGTACCCAAGAGTCAGGCCACTGAGGAACATCAGAACAACCAGCAGGTGGATCAGGCTGCCAAGATTGAAGTGGCTCAGGTGGATTTGGACTGGCAGCGTAAGGGTGAATTATTTATAGCTCCTGGTGGGGCCCATGACACCTCAGGTCATCAAGGAAGAGATGCGACATATAGATGGGCTCCTGATCGAGGGGTGGACTTGAGCATGGATGCCATCTCACAGGTCATCCATCAATGTGAAACATGTGCTGCAATCAAGCAAGCCAAGCGGGTAAAGCCTCTCTAGATGTATGGAGGCCGATGGCTGAAATATAAATATGGGGAGACATGGCAAATCGACTACATCACGCTCCCACAAACCCACCAAGGCAAGCGCTATGTTCTTACAATGGTGGAAGCAACCAACGGATGGCTGGAAACATATCCTGTGCCCCATGCCACTGCCCAGAACACTATTCTGGGTCTTGAAAAGCAAGTCCTGTGGCGACATGGCACCCCAGAGAGAATTGAGTCAGACAACGGGACTCATTTCCGGAACAACCTCATAGACACCTGGTCCAAAGAGCATGGCATTGAGTGGGTGTATCACATCCCCTACCATGCACCAGCCTCTGGGAAAATTGAAAGGTACAATGGACTGCTAAAAACTACCCTGAGAGCAAAGGGTGGTGGGACCCTCAAACACTGGGACACACATTTAGCAAAGGCCACCTGGTTAGTTAACACTAGGGAGGTCTACCAATCGAGCTGCCCTGCCAATCAAACTCCCACATCCTGTAGTAGGGGATAAAGTCCCCATAGTACATATGACAAATATGTTGAGGAAGACAGTCTAGGTTAGCCCTGCTTCAGGCAAAGGCAAGCCCATCTGCAGGATTGCTTTTGCTCAGGGACCAGGGTGCACTTGGTGGGTGATGAGAAAGGATGGGGAAGTCCGGTGTGTACCCCAAGGGGATTTGATTTTGGGTGAGAATAGCCCATAAATTAAATTGTATGATATTAATAGATATATGCTGTATCAATGGTATGACCACAAGAATCACCCAAATCTAATGAAGGATGGACTTTGAAACTGAACAAAGTGCCACGATGATGGAACTAGAACTGACTTCAACTGGTGCCCAGGAACTTCATTGAAAATCACATCTTTGACATCCAGACTGTGAGCATGGTCCATACCAGATACACCAGCCATTAAAAAAAACTCCGGATGCAGCGTGCAACAATCCAGCAGCACACACCATT